>NC_063163.1:21201237-21881594 GCF_023159225.1 Perognathus longimembris pacificus | reverse complement strand
TTATATACAAACTAGATCATATGAAACACAATGATGTACAAGGTTTTTCCCAATAACACAATATTCACCAATATTACTCTGGGTAATACTTACATCTTCTTGGGGCAACAGGCTTTCCTTAGATGACTTCAGTATGATTTTGTTAAGCCCTGATTTCCTGATTCTTACAATAGTTTTTCTAGGCTTGAATAGTATTTAATTTGTGATAATAACACCTTTTTCAAAATGATTGGTCTATCTTGTATTTACTTTTATAAATGAACTTTGGAATAATTTTTGAAAGGTCAAAGAAAAATGTCTTAAATAGGCATCATAGAAAAAGTAGGCATTCATTTGAAGGTGAATTAGCCAGTTAAAATATGGTCTTTTCTTCCAGGAGCACAACATGCCTTTGCATTCATTCATGCTCATGTTACTTGTTTGATTGATGTCATATTGCCCAATAACATTTTGTAGTTTTTTCTTAAGTGTGGGTCATGAACAAGGATAAATGAGTGCAAACATGTATCAAGGGAAGTTTTCCAATTCAAATCACAACCTAGTTTCTAGAGAAAAGATTAAAAGTGCTACCTTCCTGTTCCTACTTCTCAAGTCATTTCAGTCATTAACGTCTTAATAGCTTTAAGATGGCACCAGTATTTCATTGTTAATATTTCATTATGAAAATAATCTATTGTAAAAATGCACTTTTCCCCTTAGGGAGGCTCACTAAAGCTGTTTTTGAATAAAATGTGTCACCTAAAATATGTATAGGATTTTTTTCTCCCACCCTAAATCAAGGTTTACTTGTCATGTTTAGAAGTATTAAATATTTATTGCTTTGAATTGAGTCTTAAGGAAGAAATGGAGTGTCAAGAGACTGATAAAAATTGCTCCTGTTTTTCATTTAAAAATACTATTGTTTTTGGTAAATGTTCATTTGAAAACAGAAGTTAGCCATTTTTTCTCAATGAACCTTTTATCTTATCTCTTGATAGTTATTCTAGGAAACTTCTCTGAGATGGCCTTGACTGAAGCTGAAAAAGAGTATAGTAAGATCTACAATTTTCCTCCTTGTCCCTTAAACCCTGCTAGAAGATTCAGGTCAGGTAACTATGCCAGATGATTATAGGAAAGACTCAAGTAATCTAGATAACTATTCCAGATAACTTATATTATAACATTTTGCCTTTGTGTCAAATATAGTTTTCCAAAACGGAAATATCACTGTTATTGAATAGCTAGTACTGGGCTGCTAGGCATATTTCTTGTCAACTATCAATATAGGAAATAACTTTGTGACAGATAATTTAATTTGAAACAATAAGTGCACATAATATACATAGTCATTAAATTCTACTGAGTAAAGAGGGATACATCTGAAGTTTGTATCCATCACAAAAACAAAAAATACTGTACCTATTTTAGGGAGAAGATATTTAACAGAGGGAACTGAATACTTTAGAAAGCTGCTATGGTAGCTGAGATAATAGTGAAAGAATATCTCCTTTAGGACATTAGAATCAGTGGAAATCAAGGAAGATACCATTGAAGCTGTTTGAGCAAAATAGCAGGACCCCACCTAGAAGACACTTAAAATGTACTGTCCATAGTTTGTAGAACAACTGGCTTCTTGCTGCTGGAACAAAGAAGCTCACATCAGTTCTGTCAATGAAGTCTTGTATGCATGATATTCTTGTTGTAATTAATCTTAAATCCTGTAGCAAGATTTTGGAAATAAAGTTTTAGGGCTTTAGTTCTTGAGATATAAGGAAGATTTGGAGAGGAAAATGATGATTCAAAGTCAATGGAAAAATATCTCACCCAAATGGTCAGATGTCCATTTTCCATTTGTGACCTAGAATACATGATTTGGGTTAGGTTTGGTCAAAACTCAGTTCCCTTTGAAACTCATCTGGATGCCTTCATTCCCTAATTATGAAATCCTAAATTATAGTCTCCTTATCTGGCAGGCCTTGTCAACAATTTAAAAATGATTTAAAAGCTCCTTTCATAAGTGACCCTAGAAGATTTAACTTATACTCTCTCTATTTTTCATTTATTTTTTTAGGGAAGTGAGAAAATGAGTTATAAAACCTGTCTGATGCTTCCCCAAACAACAAACCAAATTAATACAGCCTCCTTTCTCTTGAGTCACATTTGTATACCGGAAGATTAATGTGTTTTCAGTTTGGCTAGGTGGTTTTGGATAAGTGAACCTCTGTCAGTATTATTGAATCATTCATGAAATTGATTTAGGCCTTGTAGAGTTCTCTCCATCTTCAAAGGTCTAATTTGGTTATTTGTGTATAGACTTCACGCAGTTTTCAAAATACATTATCTGTCTTTGTATTAATTATCTTAGCAGTTTATATAACCTTGAGTAGATTTCAGTCACTCATTCTGAAATTTCCCTTTGTAGCCCTTAGTATTGAGTGTCAGCTTCTTTACAAATGACTTTGTTCTGAATTCTAAATGTTTTTAATATCAGACTTTCCACTTTTATGAAAAATGGTGTTCTTATTCTGTTTTTATCATCAATATCTAGGATTAAAAGACACAGGATAATTGCTAGTATAGAAAACTTAGAAATGACACATTTATAAACCTAGCACTCTAGAGGGTGAAGACAATTGTAAGGTCCAGAAAAACCTGGATTACTTAGTAAGATCTTATCTGAAGAAAGAAATAAAATATACAAATAATAAAATAAATTAAAATAAAAGTAATCACAATAATATAAATTGTTCAAATTAATCATTACCCTGTTTTAAATTTTATAAGATAATAATTTCCTAAATTGGGCTGGTATATAGAATAAATTATATTTCTAACTGAATTATGGATACAGTTATATCTTCATTAAAAATACTTTACAAAAGATATTAATATCCAAATTAACTTATGAGTAATTATGGATCAAGCCAATTTAAAAACAATATATTTATAACCTGAATTATGTAACTGTAATGCCTCTGTACATTGCCTTTACAATAAATTTTAACTTATTTATGGTTTTTTTATTAAAAATGTAAAAACATAAATGCTTAGACCACCATTGATTATTTCTAGTCAGTGTTATTATACCTGGTTTTAATGTTTCAATGTTTTGTTTATACTTTACAATATAACTTTTATTAATAAGCATAGTCATTTTAAGTAAAAGAATCAATTTTATGTAGAACTTCTCCCCCAAAGAATAAGTAATCCTTTCTTTTAAATTTATAGGCTACAACTGAGTCACAGCAGAGGATCACAAGAGCCCAATAGCTATACCCTTATGAACACATAAGATGATGTTAAGTGAAATGAACTCCATGTTATGGAAACGATTGTTATATCACAGTTGTAACTACTTTCAACGTCCCATCTGTATCTGTAGCTTCTATTATTAATGATGTTCTTGTATCACCTTCCTGTGGTTGTACCTACACTATCTCTGTAATCTTATCTGAGTATATTGGAAACCATGTATACTGGTATTAGAACTAGGAAATTGAAAGGGAATACCAAAATTGAGAGACACAGGGTAAAAAAAGAAAAAAAAAACAACTACAAAAGCAATACTTGCAAAATTGTTTGGTCTAAGTGAACTGAACACCTCATGGGGGGAAAGGGAAAGGGAGGGCGGTATGAGGGACAAGGTAACAAACAGTACAAGAAATGTATCCAATGCCTAATGTATGAAACTGTAACATCTCTGTACATCAGTTTGATAATAAAAATTCGAAAAAAAATAAATTTATATGCTACAACTGAGTTTTGATAATAGTATATTATATTTCTGGGGAAAAGTGTCATTATCCTAAAAAGTTATTCTAAATTAATTGCACATACATAGATGAAAATAGCCTTGATGAATGTTTCATATCATATAGAAAAATCATTTTAAAGTAGAGGTTATAGGTTAAATCTAATAATATGAGACTTCCCTATCATCTAATGCCAAGCAAAGGTTTTGAGATGATAGTAGAAGCATAATCAATGAAAACAGAAAACTGATACATTGAACTTTACTAAAAGTTAAAACATCAAATTGTGAAGATAGTGTCAAAGAAGTGAAAGGACAAGTTGGAAATATTTGCAAGCCAAATATCTGATGAAGAAGATATGGAGATACTACAAAAAATTCAAATAGTTGCATAATATAGCAGGCAAAAAGATTGAATTGACCTAAAAGGGAAGGATAGTAATCAAGCACATAAAAGTGTTTCATTTCTTAGTCATTAGGAAAATTAAAATGATAATAGGATAAACCACACATCTATTAAAAACAATTTAAATTTTAAAAATTATACACTAAAATTGTCAATAATGCCAAAAATGCACCTGTCTAATAATATAAAAGCATAAGCATTTTGGACAATGCTTTGGCAGTTTCTTAAATTGGTAAACATAGCTATCATATGACCTGACTATTTCCTCTGTTAAGTAGTTAAGTACTTACAGAAGAGAATATTCTTTTTTGTTTACCTGTTTTGGGCCTTGAACTCAGGGCCTGAGCACTGTCTCTGGCTTCCTTTTGCTCAATGCTAGCACTCTACCACTTGAGCCACAGAGCCACTTCTGGCCATTTCTATATATGTGGTGCTAAGGAATCGAATCCAGGGTTCATGTATGCAACACAAGTATTCTACCACTAGGCCATATTCCCAGCTCCAGAGGAGAATATTCTTTAAAGATTTTTACATAAATATTTATAAAGGCTATATTTGTAGTAGTCCCAAACTTTAAACAACCCAAATCCTCATCAACAGGTAAATGGATAAGCAAACCCTAGCATATTCAATGCTGTATATAAAACAATATTTAGTATTCAGTATTTAGCCATAAAACAAAACAGGTTATTTGTAAAGATACCTATATGAATAAATGTTATGGTGAGTAAAGTCAAACCAAAAGAGTACATACTGAGTGGTGCTACTTACATAAACAAGTGAACAATATATAAAGTGAAGCAATATATAGACAAGTGAAGCAATATATAAAAACTGATAGTGTTTTAGAGATAGATAGGAGCTCAAGAGAGAGGGAGACTGGAAAAGGCATGAAGGACTTGATGGAGGATGGCAGGTAGCTTAATTACCTTCATTTTAGTGATGGTTTATGGATACCTTATGTGTACCATATATATAATGTTATACTTCATATGCTTTGTTATATGACATATACCTTAATACTGTTGATGTACATTTATATTTATATGTGTAAAATAGATTCCTGGTTGACCCAGTAAACTGAATTTTTTGTTACAATAAAGATTCAAATCAAACTGGATTAACTAAATTTTTTCCAATAGATGTTTCTGGATAGATTTTGTTAATCCAGGAATGCTTGCTCTTCTTCAAATTGGGGCTCTGGTAACCCAGATATTCATCCTCCTTACCCAAGCTAGCTGAAAATCCTCAGGCTACCACTGGTTTTCGTACATGGTTTGTGTTGTTGTTGTTACATTGGTTTTATTACCAGAGAGTCTCTGGGTCTAGTAACATAATGTTCATCACGGCAACTCCTGTGCCATCTGTCTCAGAAATGGGAGAGCTACCACGCTGCCCAAATTCCATGGAATAGTCATCTTTCCAAAATGGAGAAAGGGCTGTTGAACAGGTAAAAATAGCCAATGTCCATTATAAGTGTCATCTACATATTGAACATGCTTATATACCTGGTCCTGTTTTCAATAGTTCACATTTACTAAATAATCTTTATGACATATGCCTCTAATGTTATATGTGCTTCCAGTTAGGATTGCATATCTTAAACATGAAGGTCAACCACATTGAAATACCATGTGCAGTTAGAAGTTGTATTATGGCATGTTTCCTTACTGAGGAAGTTGTGTTATGGCATGATGTCTGCTTACTGAATACAAAATATTTGAGAAACTGAAGGAAAGTTGATTTTCTCTACAACGCCTCTTATCTCAAACCAGTTCCTGAAGCTGTTCAAAATTGCATTTGATTAAAACAACACTTTCTCTGTATTTGTTTAGCTTGAACTAACTATATAGGCGCACATGGGGTTAACCATTATCTACAGACACTGCTCTGTTTTCTGGCTGTTCTCCCAACTGTGACAAAGGGAAATGGAAACTCGGCCTCAGGAGACCAATGTTTATGTTTTTATAAGAGCAAAGTTAGGCAGTGGTCACTTCTGAATTATTATGGTGTCTAGTTAATGTCAAGGGAAGTTGTATTTTTTAAGCTCCACAAGATTTGAGACTGTAAGTGCTAAACATTGTCAAAGAGGATTATAATGTATGATTGATATGAATGCCAAGTTAAAAAAATAAAAAAATACATAACCATAAAAGCATGCTTGACTAGAGGATTCTGAAAGCATCAATCAGAACATGTTTACCAAGAAAAGTATCTTTTCTCCAACAGAGTCTAAAAAATCATTTCTGAAATATTTTTTTGGCCAGGGTTGTTTAGGCTAGGGAAGGAAATCTTGGAATGGTTTAATCACTGACTTCAAGTTTATGGAGGGTTTCAATGAAATTGAAACCTACTATATTTTCCCTTTTCATGGTAAATTAAGTTAGAAGCAAATTTAGGTTGGACATAATGAAGATTTTCTTGGCTCTTGGAAGAGTTATGGAAGAATTCCTTCAAAGGACTGTTGAGAAATTTTTATTTTCACGGTAAGCCAGAGAGTGAAGAGAGAGAGAGAGACAGAGACAGAGAGACAGAGACAGAGACGGAGGAAAGAGAGAAAAAGAGAAGAGAAAGGTAGGGAAGGAGGGTGAGAGAAAGAAGGAGGAAGAGGAAGAGGAGGAGAAACTGAGAGAGGAAGAGCAAAGGAAAAGAAGACAGGGGATTGCCAGCTCCCTAGCTGAAATGGCTGGATTTGCCTGGTCACTGCTCTCGCCCTCTGCCTCATTCCCTTGTCTTTGAAAAGGCACAGGCTGCTTTTGCCTGGACCACAAGATTTCTAAGCTACTGCCAATGAAATGCTGAGATGAAATTGAATGGAGCTTGGCACAGTGCACACAGGGCTGTTAATGTCTCACATGTGGTTGTAACTCAATACCAAATAATTTAGAATCTGCGACATGTGGTGTAAACAGCCAGACAATTGTATAACTTTGGGACCACATAGCTAGATCATGTCTTCCTGTGTGGAGTGAAAGTAATACCCAGACAGGAAACACAGACATGGGGAAAAGCAACAGAACTCCCCTTTTTCTCTGGAACTAGAGTTAGTGTTTCCTCTATATCAAATCATACGGCTAGTAGGAAATTGCTGTGTTAATAAACACAGCAATGGAAAGCTTTAGGAAGAAGGGAAGTGGTCCTGGAGACTCTGGCCTGATAGAAACCTACCCTTCTGTTGGCCTACTGCCAATAGTAAACCTGAGAGTATATACAAGTATAGCTGAAGCTTCAACCACCCTCAGACATGCCTAAAATGAAACCAAAGAAAGAACATTGGTAAACATTGAAGAAGAAAACAGCAACTGACATAATAATGATGGGAGCTAAGACTGTTTTGGGTTGTGTTTTTTTTAAGAGGAAAACACAATCAAGATGTTAAGTGTCCCAACATAGCTAAGAAATATAAAAATCTAATGTGTGCAAGAAACAAGGGAACTCATTTTACAGAGCTCAGGACATGTGAAAAGCCATAGGCAGAGCATGTCATGCAAACTAGAGTAAGGCATGAAATGGACTGCTACAAGAATTAGATGATATTTATATATGCAACATTCAGATATTGGTCCCTATTTCACCTGCCAACCAAAGTGCAAACCCTGCTTTACACATGCAGTGCATGAGAGGTTCCTCTAAAGGCAAGAGATTGGAGAATTGTATCTGGAGGAATAGTACATGACAGATTCGGGGATCCCTCAAAGCTGATCAGACAGACATGTAGTTTTGTCATATGGACAGCAAAGGCTGCCAGAGATTAGCAGGTTAATAAAGTCTAGAAGGATTCACTCCTGAAACTTCACCACCTATTCAAAGCAAGTCATAGGGAGAATGCATGGAATAGAAAACACAAACTAAAATTATTATCCTTGGTGGGGTGTGGGGAGGAAGGTAGATTTATGAAGCAAAGCATCATTTTTAAAAGAATAGTTCAAGAAGGTGTTAAAATTGCATCTAACAGGTTGAAAGATTTAAAATTTCAAAAGAAGAATGAAAAGAAAAAGGTAAGGGATACATAAAATATGATAAAAGTTAGGGATAAACAACAGATGACAGAAGGAAAGAATGTATGATGAATGTTGATAAAATGATCTAGAGTGGGACCAATAACCTATAACCCAGAGTGGAACCAGTTTAAGTGTCCTACTTTTTAATGCCTTGGACTTCAAGAGACAGAAATAATGTCCCTCACATAGATTTCCCTCTCCTCCTACATAAACAGAATGTAGTCACCACCCTTCCAAGGATTATTTTCCAAAGAATTGGAATCCATCAGCTCATTGTTGAGATGGCATGTCCTTTCTTCCATCCTGTCCATAGGAATACTTGGAACCTTGTGAGAGTCATTATCTTCCCTTGGGAACGAGGCTCTGATTGATTTTTACCACTTAGGCATTGTTCCTGGGTGATGTTAGGAGAACTGAGTAGAAATCATGCATCAACCAGGAAAGAGATAAAGAGTACTCCAAGATGAAGGAAGTCCAAATTACTCACTAGGTAGTTCTGTTTTAAAGAGAAGGAAGAAGTGGGTGGGAAGCTGTAACGTGTCTTATTCATAAATCAGTTAAGCTTTTCTTGTTTCCAAGTGCCAAGCCCAGAAGAAGAACACATCCCCAGAGGCCTGGTACCTCCCAGCCTCTCAGGAGAACAGACTCCCTCCCACTCCCTTCCTTTAGTCAGATTTCAGATCTTTCTGAAGAAACATTCACATCTCAGAATGGTCCTTTGACCCTTCCTTTATTAATCATTCTCTTTGTTGTTCATTCTTCTTTATAAGTGCTTTATCACTGTCATAAATTAAGTATTATCAAGCTGATCTTAAATATGAAACTAACTCAAAGAAGCTATTTTCCAATAGAAAATTGACCTATGCATATTATTATAGTTGTATTTGGAATACAAATCTACATGCCAAACTGATTCTTGGTTATAAGTACTTATGATTAAACACAAGAGATTTTAGTACAGGTATCTTTCATTGTTAAAGGATCTCAGACTTAAAATAGTATTATGATTTGACACAACAGTTATACAACTTTATGTCGTTTTAATCTTTTTAATTGTATTTTTGTGTGTCTTTTCTTTTTTGGTACTAGGGATTGAACCCAGGACACTGTACATGCTAGGAAAGTGCTCTGACACTGAGCTACATCCCAACGCCATTCTTATTATTTTCATGGAAATCTTACTTATAAGGAGATAAGCTATCAAGAACTCACAATGGTATTAAAAACTTTTTATTTTTCACTTCTCAAACTATAATGCCTTGAATAAATCAAGGGATGAGGTTTGTATTAACCAGGACCTCAATTTAATCACTTGAATATGGCTCTGATCTTTAAATAAAATATTTTCAATATTGAGGTTTTATAATCTAAGGATTTACACTGTTTTATAAAAAAAAAAACTGCATTGCTTAAAATTCTTGGCCTAATCTTTTCACGACTGCATATTATAAATCACTTTTTTCACTTGAGAAAAACTTGAAGAAAATTCATAACATTGTTTTTTCCTTCCCCAGTTCGTTTTTGTGTCTTATTTAAGCAACTCCTTTGAAAATATCAGAAACTTGGCATCATTCTTTGTATTTCTGAAAAGAATCCTCCCTCCCACAATTGTTCTTCCGTTAGAAATGCTGATAATGATTTCTTTGAAGAGGATTTACTAAATGTATCTTTTCATAGCCTTTTAAAGACTACAAAATAAAAATAACATGATTTGATCCAATAATTTTAAAATAAAGACATTTAGAAAGTTGTTCTCATTGGAAAGAAGAAAGCCATTTATTAAAGATGGTTAAGTACTTACCCGGCATGTTATTATTGTCCACTTGGCAGCCATTCATCATGGGAAAGAAAGATCTCTCCCTAAACCTCTCTATCTATAAACCATTAATCTGCCTAGTCTCTTAATTACTTAATTCAGTTTTTAGTCTGGAATAATTCCTTTTCCTTAGGAACAATATACATTGTATCAACTAAAAATCTAGAATTATCTTCCTTAAAATTTGATCCAGTTTTGTGAGATTTTAACCACTGCAGGTACCAGAACCTACTAACCTTTCTCTGGCAAATTTTAACATCTTTCAAAGGGATCCTTTAACTAGAAATCTTGATACTTAGAAATATATGTGCTTATGCACATTTGTATACTTAAACTGAAACAAAACCAGAAATAACCTAAAATCTAGTAATAGAGAAATGATCAAGTAATGGACCATTGTCAACCATGGGAGTCATGCTAATAATAATTGTTAAACTGAATGAAAAATCTTTTGGAATATTTCTGTTATCTTTAAGTATTTGTACGAAGGAGTTTCCATTCACCGAAGCAATTTGTGAATACAGTGCATCTTGATCAATGTCGTCTTTTTAACCTTCTCACCTACCCCCCACACCTTTCCTTACCTGTCATAATTTTGGTTTATGTATTGAATATTTTTGCAATTTAACAAAGCAGCTTGTGTATACAATGCATTATGAGCTGGGTTAAATGAAAATCTTATCTAAGTACTAAAACTGTGGACCAAAATATCCTTTTTTTTGTGAGAACTGATATGATTGTGCATGCATACGGTCTATCACAATACAAAGAAAAGAATTTAACACTAAGATAGTTATAAGTGATCCCACATGACATATTTCCTGGCTTTATACTGAGTATATGTTTCTTTGTAATGAAGTTGAAGAAAGAATTGATAACTAAAAGATGTTATAAACACTTGTTGGGGTGGAGGTTGCTATCTGTTGCTTTTGTCATAGGATAAAAGCAGATTTCTGTCTGCAGAGTTAAGGCAGATCTGTCTAAACATAGTAGGGATAAGAGGCAGACTCCTGTAGAAGTTGGGAAACTGAATCCTCCTACATGGGCTACTCCCTGCCTTGGATTGCCCAGTTGAGCAGAGCTGTGCTGACTGGCAAGCCTTCAGCCTGGTGTTCGCTCGGTAGTCTGGTTCCATTGGCATCTCCTTGCTAGTTGGGAGTAATCCCCAGCTTGGAATCCCACTGCTGTAAAATAGCTCAGCTATTCTCCCATGCAGCACAATCTTATCCCTGACAGACAAACCATATTCCTTCATTCCTGAAAATTCAATTGTTTTCATGAGTCTTTATAATGCCACATATGGCAGTGTACAAATTCAAGTGTGGCTTCTTCTTTCTTACCTCAGCATTCAAGTGCCTCTAATGTCATTCTCTGCTCACATTAGAACCACTCTAGGGCCAAGCACATTGCCCTTTAGCACATCTGCTAGTAGTGTCAGGTGTTTGTAACCACCTGTGAGAGTGTGTCTGGCACATCTCTGAGAATACATCTGAAATGTGAGATTTTTTTCTGCTGAATACTTGGCTCATTACAGATGTTCAGCAATTCTGTATTAAAGAGCCAAGATACTACAGATGAAAGAAACCAGAGAGACTATGTTTCTTTGGGTCTGGCTTACTTTGCTTAATATAATTTTCCAAGTCTTTCCATGTCTTTACGAATCAAGCAATGTCTTCTTGATGGAAGCATAGAATTCCATCGTGCATATATACCACCTTTTCTTTATCCACTCATCCACTAAGGGGCATCTGGGTTGATTCCATGTCTTAGCTATAGTAAATAATATTACAATGATCATGGTTGTGCTGGTAGTTTTAGTGTGGCCTTATTTGTGATCATTTGGGTGAATGCCCAAGAATCAGATTGCTGGGTCATAGGGGAGCTCTATGCCTTTTGAGGAAGCTCCATACTGCTTTCCAGAGTGGTTGAACAGGTTTACATTTTCACCAACAATGTAGCAGCATTCCTTTTTAGCTACACAGTCACCAGCATCTGTTAGTCTTGATAATGGACATTCTCACTGGGGTGAGGTGGAATCTCAATGCTGTTTTGATTTGCATTTCTTTTATGCCAGAGATGTTCAATGTTTCTTCATGTGGTTATTGGCCATTCTTATTTCTTCTTCTGAGAAGTCTCTCTTTAAGTCTTTAGCCCACTTATTGTTATTGTGTTTGTTTGAGGATTTTTTTTTTGTCTAAGACATTCTCTCTTTTTTTGGAAGTTTCAAAACCCTCTTTTATTTAAAGTAATAATCAAACCATCCACATGCAAGTTCTCTGCTTTCCATCAGCTAGAAGTCTTTTTATTTCTGGGATCATGTGCTTGTATTTCCTTCAGTGAACACAAGAAAGGAACAGACTGAACTCAAATGTGAGAGCCCTTGCCTAGGGCACTTGGCCCTAGGTTCAATCCTCAGTACTGAAAAAAAGGGAACAAACCAAGCACTAGAAAAGACAGGTTCTCACACTGCTCCAGCTGGAATCCAGCAGGAATACACAAGTGAAGCACAACTGAATGAATACTCAGAAGGAAAGAGTTCTGTTCTTCATTTGTTTTCAAAACAAGTTCATTTGAAACAGTGAATATATGGCCACTTTAAGCCAAATAAAGCCCTAAGGAAGCTAGCCTAAGAACGTTTTTCTAATACCTGAAACAAATTTATGAATAAATCCCAAAGATTTAGTATGCATAGTACCATTTATATTTACTTCCTCTTTCCTTTCTTTAGACAAGCATGAAATAAATGCAGGTGAAGAGATGAACCACAACTGGAAGTCATTCTAGGAGCTCTGACTTCAGCTAACACCAAACAATCTGTAAGTCTACAACAAAGTTTTTAGGTACTGCTTTTCAAATAAGCTCAACTAATAGTCAAAATGCTAGTCTCTGAAAAACCAACAAACATGCTAAGGAAGTAATAACCATTTCAAAAGCCATAAAGCAGGATATGTTATTTAGCTGTGGTCATGGAGACTATCCCTATTTCCCACAAAGTTTTCTCTTGATATGATGCAATATCGTGGCATATGACTCAAAGTTCCATTAGACACAGGGACCACAGGTTTTGATTGTAAACCATGATATGGAATAATGTCTGAATGAGAATACTGATATGGATGGTCAGATGAAAGATACCAAAATGTCACGTCTAAGACATTCTTAGCAAAGGATCACAATGGTTCAATAGCTATGTGCATATGACCATATAAAATGAATTCCAAGAAATGGAAATAAGATGTGTTTTTTATTTTATTATTTGCATTTATTTCTTTTTCTTTCTTTTTTCCCTTTGATTTACTCCCTGTTTTCACTGTTGTTGTTGTTGTTTTTAATTTCTGTACCCTTTGTCTTGTATATAAGTTTATCTGATTTGGGGAGGGGAAGAGGAAGCACAGAAACAGTGGGACAAAGGGTGAATCAATTCAGCAATGAGATTCACTAGACACCATGTTGGAAATAAACTTTACAACTTGGGAAGAAGGGAAGCCAAGGGGAAGAGGAAGTAGGAGAAAACGAGGGGGGGCAGGGGCTTGTAGAAATCTTTTTTTTTTTACTTGTAGAAATCTTGCTTCCCCTAAGAGAAAAGAATAACACTTCTCTGTATTGGAGGGATTCAAGTTGCCTAAGAAATGGCAGAACCAACTGAAGAAAGCCAAGGAAATGGAGACAAAGTTGTGATCTCAAAGGGTAGCTTCATACTACACTGCAAAGCTGGGCAAACTTAATGCACAACCAGGATGAAGCCATGTCAGGAAAATCTGAAAATAGACACACACACACACACACACACACACACACACACACACACACACACACACACCTGGTGCTGTTCTTCTAGACTCCTAAGTTCATAGAGTGATCATGAATATGCAGCAGGCCTGTGTTCATGGTGTTTCTAATGGAGCTTACTTTTACCAGGGGACAGATGCATTGCTTGTCCGGAGGAGGAGAGCACTAGGGTCAGGACATCCTGGAGGCACAGATATGTGCTTAGGTTGGGAAACAGCCCATCTCTGTGAAATGTTTTTCTGTTGTGTGGGTCTGTCAAGAATGCTGTCCAGCCATCCAGTTCTGCCTGGGCTTTTAGAGATTTGATTTTTCAACCATTTCATTGAGGAAACATAAGCTACACAAGAGTAAACTCTTAATGTCTTCAAGCTCTCCAAACAAAAAGGGCTGTTTTTTAAACCATTTCTTCCATCCCCTTGAGATACTTGGAAAGATCATGGGAAAGAACTGAGTGAAGGCAAATGTTGAAGGTCACTGACACATGACAGTGAGTTCTGAGTGGTGCTGGTGACAAGGCATTGGTTTATAGATATCCCAAATACTTCTGGCCCCTTTTATCACCCTATCTGCCAAGGGGAAATGGTTACTGATATGCAATCAAGATGATTATCAAAGGGCAAACTTTTCTTAAGGGCAAAATATTTTCAATGGAAGATGACGTCTTGTTATTAGAAAGATAGTTTGGCAGGCCAAAGCAAGAAACTTAACAGCCTTTACATGAAATTCCAGCTACTGCTGGAATCCATTCCAGCTACTGGTATAGATCCTTTGAAGAAAACAAAGAGTTAAATATCCCAAGAAGTTATTGGGAAAATAAATTATACTCGTTGTAGCAATGTAGCAATTTGTTGATTGTTTTCCCCCATAGACATTAGTCATGCCATAGTAGATAACCTTTAAATGAGCTAGCAAATGTTTCTCTTTATAATTGTTCCTCACTAAAGATAAAATGCTGGCTGATTTCAATAGCAATGAAGAGCAATTAGAAAATCAACGACTCTCTACATACTTTCATTTTGAAAGCTTAGTGCGAGATTGAGTAACATTTTGTGCTTTGATCAGAACTATTAGCAGATGGCTTTGTTTTATGAACGACTAGAGTCTAAAATGCCAACACATTAGTGAAATCCACATTGAAACTGCATTAATTAATGACTATTAATAAGGTATAAATGTGCAGTTAAGTACTCATCTGATCTAGCACAAATGATTATTAATTTAGTCTTTGTCAATCTCCTTTGGAAATGAGGAACAGAACCCCACTCCACTGGCTAAGGCAAAAGGAGGAATTTTGACAGATTGATGATTAGTTCTGTGCCTTCTGGGTGCAGGTAAAGACAGACTGGGTTATACTACTTCCTTCTTACTACTTGCTTTATTTAGTGAGGAAGCAGTATCTGTATTTGCTCCTGCCTATGGAGGGCAGGGCTAGTCTCCAGTCATCCTGCTCCAGGACTTTAAGTTGCTCTTGGATGCAACAAACAGCAACTATGGATCCAAACCATCAGTAGAGAATTATAGGCACCTCTAGTTTGACAGTTCGACACTCCACTCTTAGTGCCTAGCACAGAGCTTGGTACACAGAAAGTAAAATCCTTACTATCTTCTGTACACAACTGTGGAAGCATTGCTTATTGGTTTCCTGTTCTCTGGTCAGCTCCAGCAAATCTCCTAATTTCAACTGATTCTCTCTCTCTCTCTCTCTCTCTCTCTCTCTCTCTCTCTCTCTCTCTCTTTCTGTACCCTTTTGTCTGTTTTCTGGGACTGTCCTATTTCCTGTCTGTGTGTTAATGTGCACATTAGGTTGCTAGCAGCCTGCTTTCACCTGCATTGGAATTAGAAGTCCCTCCACCTCCACTGATTTTTGTTGTTGTTTCCTTGTGAAATCTTCTGTATGTTGCTGTTTTCCAGACACTCGAGATGAGGTGAGGATCCACATATAGAAAGTATGCGAGGTTCCTGCTACATTAGCCCTGCCATTAGTAGGGGAAATAAAGATTACCTGCTACAGAAGAAAGAGAAGCACTAAATGAACCCTGATAGTGATAAGAAATGGGCTTATATAGAGAAACAGGCCCAGTCAGGAATAGTGTACCTCAAATTCAAGTAGAAGTAACTGCAACAGGTTTCCTTTAAAAAAAAAAAAAGTGTGGGCTGGGGATATGGCCTAGTTGCAAGAGTGCTTGCCTTGAATGCATGAAGCCCTGGGTTCAATTCACCAGCACCGCATATACAGAAAACAGCCAGAAGTGGCACTGTGGCTCAAGTGGTAGAGTGCTAGCCTTGAGCAAAAAGAAGCCAGAGACAGTGCTCAGGCCCTGAGTCCAAGGCCCAGTACTGGAAAAAAAAAAAAAAAGAAAAAAAAGTATGTCTCCCTTCTTTCCTGTCTTAATAATAAAGTTTTATCCCCTGAATATAATAATTTATAAATACCAAGTCAATAAAATGAAATTCCTAACCAGAATTTATTAAAATACTTTTAAATGATTTAAATTAAGGAATGGTTAAGAAATTAAGTAAGCTACTGTTTTCAAAGTTTGAATTTATTTCCAAAACCAAAATTGGATGTCAAAACTATCAATTTATCTGTAAAGATTTCAACCTGGAGTTCAGAATGATTCAAATTCTAAAATACTCATGTCTGAATAATATTATTTATTTAATTTTTATCAAATATTCTATCGCAGTTTACATTTTCTCAAATTTTTCAACTATTTTGAGCTTCTTAAGCTTAGTCAGGCTACTTAGGAGGCTGACATCTAAGGATAAAAGTTCAAATCCAGCCCTGGCAAAAAGTCCATGAGACTCTTAAAATCCAATAAGTTACTCAAAAATGATACTACTCAGGAAGTGGTGCTGTGGCTCAAGTGGAAGAGCTCTAGCCTTGGCCTTAAGCACAAAGAGGCTCAGTGACAACACCCTGAATTCAAACCCCAAGACAGAGAAAAAAAATGTACAATTCCTCAATTTATGTCCTATAGATTCAAAGAGATTTGGGTTAGTTTTGGTTGGGTTTGGTTTGGGTTGTTTTAATTTTTTTTACTAAGATAAGGTCTTAGACTTAGGTCCTTGCCTCTCTCTCAGCTTTCTTCTATGGCTGGTGATCTGCCACTTGAACCATGCTTTCATTTCTTCATTTTTTGCTGGCTTATTTAAAGAAAGAGTCTCACAGATTTGTCTCCTGAGTAGCTAGCATTATAGGAGTGAACCACTTGCTCCTTGCTAGTGGAATAAACTAAAAAAATAAATAAACCATAATAAAAAGAAACTATTTCATTACTGAATTATTCTTCCTATGATGAAACATCTTACATTTTTTTCTAGAATCTTTGTTTTAAATATTCAAAGAAAACAACACTGTAGAAGTGCCGCCATTTTATCAAATATGCTTACTTTTCTTTCTAAATGGCCTTTGCATATATTACAGCAACATGTGAAAGGCAGGCATTGGGTCATCAATTTAAGTACAAGTTTCAATGTGATAAATTCTTACTGACTCATCACTATCCGTCTGTTTCTGAGTATCTTATCCCTCGTAGCCTAAAGTACAAGTCTTGGTTTGTTGTTTTTTAAGGGGAATACCTTGACCAAATTCTTGTAGCTTCCCATTCAAAATCATTAATAGTTTAAATTGAGTTTGATATTTAAACCCAAAATTTTAATCATGTGTTTATAGCATATTTTATTTCAAACCTCATAATCACTGTTTTGAGGCATTAAATGTTCCTACAGAAAATGCAAATAAAGCCTGCCCAAACTTGGCTTTTCTATGCACCTAACTCAATTGTGCAAAGGACCAACATTGTAGGCCTAAGGATTTGATATCAGTTGTTGGTTAGACCCACGTGCGTCTTAGCAACATTAACTATTGCATAACAATTCTAGACTTTAGAAAATTTTTATCTAGTCTGATGTGAATTAACCCACACTCCTTTGTTATTTAAATTTAAACACAAGCTGTAGGTCTGATATTAATATTAACACCTTCTAGAGCTGGGAATATGGCCTAGTGGCAAAAGTGCTTGCCTTGTATACATGAAGCCCTGAGTTCAATTCCTCAGCACCATATACATAGAAAATGGCCAGAAGTGGCATTGTGGCTCAAGTGGTAGAGTGTTATCCTTGAGCAAAAGAGAAGCCAGGGACAGTCAGTGCTCAGGCCCTGAGTTCAAGGCCCAGGACTGGCAAAAAAAAAAAAAAAAGCCACCAGCTGATAACAAGCCTGCAAATGCAATGTATCTAGCTTAAGCAAACTTCTTAGCATGTACAGCATGCCTAGCAAAACCTCTCCTTCATCGTTCCCTGCAAGCCTTATTTTAATGAACTATGCTATCTGCTTATAATACATCATAGGGTTATATATAAATGTTACCTTATTTTCCATCAAAATATATCATTTTTTCAGAAAATTTATTTAAATGAAAGAAAATTCTTTACTTCCTCCAGGGCTGAGTGGTACATGCCTATAATCCCATCTAATCAGCAGGTAGAGATGGGGTAGTCAAAGTCTCAGGCCCACCCAAGCTTATTTGTAAAATGAACTAAAACAAAAGGACTGGAGGTATAGCTCCAGTGGTAGTACACTTGCCTATAAGCACTAGACCTAAGTTCACTCCTTAGTAGCTCCAAGAAATAAAACAAAAATTTAGTCTCTCTAATGTACAATACAGATGGACAAAGTGGTGCTTTTCATTATAATCCATGAACACAAGCAACAGCAAAGACTCATGTGCGGTCAATGGAGTAAACAAAGATCGATTTTTCCAATGGCAACCTTCCAACATCTTGCTGAGCTTCATCAGGGAAATCAAAGGCACGTCCCAAATCTATTTCTTCATCTCCATCATGTAGTTGCAAAGGCAAGCAACATTATTTTACTTTTTAGCTGGTACCTGACTTTCTCTCTTACCTGCTTACCAGTTTTTCCTCACCAAATGGTATATTTCCTCAGCTAAACATAAACCAAATCTATACTGTCTGGTTAAAGGCTATCCTCTTCACTACCTTCCTGCTCCAGCCCATTCAGAATAAAACTCGAACTCCTTAACCCAATTTTTTTTCCTTAACCTAATTAAGAGTGGAGCTTGTAGCATTCCAAGAAAAGTTGGAAGAACATCTAGTTACTAAAATATTTTACTTATTGCTTTTATTTTTGAGAAAGCTATCTGGGACAAAATGAAATTTAGTACTCCCGAAAGCAATCTCCTAGCATCCAGAATCACAGTAACTTCAGAGCCGATTTGCTTCTTTGCTTTCCCAGAATTTTATCCAGCTCTCTCTTGAATACTTGTGGTTTAGCTCTGCTCAAAGATACACATAAAAATACTCTTTCTTTGATGCTTGATCTTGAAAGATGCAAGGGAAAAAATGACACATCTAGTAGGGAGGATGATAATTTGCAAGATATTTTACCTCAAAAGAAAAAGAACTTTCTCTCTGGCAAAGAATTGGAGCTTCTTACTTGAAGTACCATCAGCATTTTCAACACAAACACTGAATGTTTAGTAAATAGGGAAGCAAAGACTTCAGCATTTGGTATTTAAGTGACCACTGAATCCCTTGACTTAATGGGAAGCATGGGAGTAACAGCAGTTAAAGAACCAGAACAAAACAGAAAACTTGGAGCCCTTAGTGGGTCAACTTACAGCTGAGGCCAGTCTAATGAATTTTATAGCTCAGTGTGTGTTCTCTACCAGGGAGAGGACCTCAGGGAGAGAGCTCAGGTTCTTTTGCTTTTCTTCCCATCATGTGATTTCAGAGGACTGGAAACAAATACACTCCTGAAAACCCTGTGTCTGTGACCAATATTTCTCAACTGCACTGACAACAACGTGTGGGAAAAAAGGTCCCCGTTAAGCAGCCATTGTATCCTCTGCCTTCAGCATTGCACACTTATCCCATCTTCTCCATGCCTATTCTTCATGCACAAGTATAAACAGTATCTTTTGGAAATTAGACACATTCTGACCACACCTCTAGAGAGTTGGTTTGGTAATGATATTGACTTGATATTTTAAAACAACTCCCTGGACCATGTTTATTACCCCAGCTGAACCACGCTTCAGCAGGACTGGAGGACTATCTCATGACCATACACATCCTAGCTGGTAAAACCCACTGTCCAGTCTCGAGATCCTGCAGCCTCTGCTGCCCCCTGGTGGTGCCAACTGAGCTCACCTTACCCCCTCATCAGAGTCCTAGCCATCAAGCAATACCTGCTGAGAATCTTCTGTGTTCCAAGTATTGTCCAGGGAGCTGTGATGGCAATGCCCTGAGATGTTTCTTCATTACTATTTTGGCATTTAAAAAATTAGTCGTTCTACTTGGAAAATCAAATACCTATCTATGAAAGTGACATTTATTTTGTATTGTTGGAAATATGGAATAAGTAAAAACATATTTTGATATCAAAAATTTAAAATAAAATATACTTCAACACTTAGTAAATATTCCTAATGTTAAATTTATTACTTTTAACAAGTGATAGTATTTTCCCTCTTTCCAGAACATATACTATTTACTTACTTAAAATTGGTTAATTGAACATCTGCTTTGGCCTCTCTGATTAAGCAAAAATATATGTACTCAGGTCTGAAAATAAACTAAAACAAGTAAAATTTGGGTCTTGCTCTAGTTGTTCACAGCCCTCTCTCTCTCTCTCTCTCTCTCTCTCTCTCTCTGTCTCTCTCTCTCTCCCTCTCTCTCCCTCTCTCTCTCCCTCTCTCTCTCTCTCAAACACACACACACACACACACACAGAAATATACATGACTTGCATTGTTGTTTCCAATCATTTCAGAACATTTCCTCTACATTGGTACAAGACACACAAAATTTGAAGATTTGATATGTTTTCAACTTGTCTAAGATTTCCTTTTCTTTGAGATTCCACTAAAGAATCTTGTTTGTTGCTGTTGATGATGTTTCACTATGTATTTCATTTTAAAGAGCATCTACTAATAAGATTGTTTTTACTTTGTGGGGAGACATCTGTTTTCAGTTCAAATTCTGGAAGTCAGACAAAATCCTGAAAATTCTCCATCTTTGTTTTCACTGCAAGGAACAGACTTCTTGAATGGTTGACATTTTCCCAAATTAATTAATATCTTTCATTTGTTTTCAGATCTAATAGAGTATTCCCAAACTGGGGCAATAATTTCCACTTCAACTTTCCCACAGCTGTTTGATAGTAAAGGTGTTCTGTATGTTATTTTTTTAATGCGGCTGCATATCATTATAAATAATGCACCTAAATCTGTCTTTGATGCTCATAAATTGAATATGAATGTTGAGCCATGTGGGTATTCCTTCACTGTAATAAACTGTAGTGAAATCTGATATGTATCCTTGAGCTACATGGAGGAGATCCTTTGACACATGTATGTCTCGAGGAGATAGAAAATTTAATTTATTTTATTGCCACTCTTGGAAGTTGTAAAAACGCTTGGGGACATTTAAAAACTTCTCTTCATACTTTGAGAAATCTTCAGATCTGTGACTGGTAGAAATTAGTATGTCATACTTGAACAATATATGGAGATATTAAGTATAAATTGACACAGACAGATTAAAAAGTGGCCAACTTTCTGTCTTGAGGTCAGCCCAAGTTAAGATCATGTTCCTTCAAGCACCAAATGGGTAAATTATTATTTTCATTTTCATTTTTATAGTTGTGTTTTCCTTTGCTATTGAATGGTCTTATAGATCCTTCTGTCTTACCATGTCCTAATGTCTTCTGCTCACTTTTGAGCCATGTAGAAGCCTGAGATCTGCCATCAACCTGATAAATCTATTATCATTTCAAAGGCATAGCAGAGAAATATGTCGTCTGTGAATAGTTCTTTAAAGGAAGCCTACAATTTAGTCATTTTCTTTTGTATAACCAGATCAGATTAAATTAGAAAATGGTAACTATTTACTTTCATCCCATTTAATCTAATAAGTAACTTGTTGGCTTAGATTTGGTTTAATTTTTACCTCCCTAGTGTGAGAATTTGTGTCTGACAAATAATCAATACTAAAAATTATTAGTGGAATGAATGTAAATAGCATATCATAAAGACTAAGTCAATTTCTTCCACACGTAAAATCAAAGATTATTTCTTGGAAGTTACAGCTTTCTTGTAATGAAGAAATATGTCCCTTGTTTTCTTTTACAAGATTAATTCTGGTAACAATGTTTTGTTTGGAAAAATACTTGCCTATATTCTTAAACTCCAACTGAAATTATTTTTATTACCTATGCATGATACTCAAAATTAACTTCTGATGGTGAAGTAAATTAAAAAGAGTTGCATAATCTTTTGTTTACTAAAGCATATAACAGCAGCCAGGCACCAATGGCTCATGCCTGTAATCCTAGATACTCAGGAAGCTGAGATCTGAGAATTGCAGTTCAAAGCCATCCTAGGAAGGCAAGTCCATGGATCCCTTATGGCCAATTAACCACCAAAAAGCTGGAAGTGGAGCTGTGGCTTAAGTGGTAGAGCACCAGCCTTGAGCCTAAGTTTAAGCCCTAGTACACACACACACACACACACACACACACACACACACACACACGTACACACACCTTGTTTTAGGAAAACTATTGTATTTCCTAAAGTTAAATTTCAAAATGCCTCCTTAAAGATGATGTTTTATGCATAGTACATGTTCAATTTATTAAGTATTCAAGTATTAAGTATTTATTAAGTATTCAAGAAAAGGAGAGCCTAGATAAATTAGTTCCTTATACTTTATCCTCAGCAACTTTTGGCTTAATTCACTATTAAACAAAACTCATCTGTGTCAAATCTCATAAACATAGGATTGATTGCTATTCTATAATATTATCTACTTTCCAAGATTTCTTCAAGACAAGGTATTGGAATCTAAAAATCACATCTCACTTGTATGCCCAGAGGCTCACATTCATCAAAGCAAAGTAAAAGAACATGAACACAAACTCCACTAAACCCCTTCTTCAAAATTTGACTACTATGCTGAAGATCCTGACTCACATTTTCCTTTTTCACTTCTGGAAACTTTGAAGGCAGAAGCCAAGATAGAAAGGTAGAAAAACACAAATTCTAACATAGGAAGGAAAAAGCTTTTGTGATGAGAAAACATTAACTTCTTGTAACAGTTAAAGCGACTTGAGATTTCCCTGTTATGTCATCCACCTGTAGATTTTTTATGGCTGTGCTTTGTGTCAAATTTATATAGTTCCCCAAATTTGATGGCAATAAACAAACTTTTCTGTATTCTTTGAGATGCCACCCCTCCCTCGCAATGATTAATTTAGTTTATTTCTGTTTGTTCAGTCAGCATTTTTCTCCTTAATCCACAATATTACAAACATTACAAATACTTTAACCAGTTCAGTTAAATTTCATTTGCATGGGTTCTTAGTAAACAGGTATTATTTTCAAATAGAAAACAACTTATCAGTATTTCCTCTTCTATTATTCATTCCTGCACCATTTACCACAATAGGAACTTGAAGAAATAGGCACTTGCTGAATATGCTTCTTACTAGTTTGGAAAAGTGAGTTTGCATTAAGTTAAAAAGTTTCTGTATGACAAAGCTTTATTCAGAACAAAACATATCACCCATTTTTTTCTCATATATGGAAGGTAAAGCCAAAGACAAAAACTTCACATGACCATAGATGGGAAACTATTTGAAAACTAGTAGGAAGTAAGAAGAGAGTATATCAAAGTATGGTTGCATGCATGTAGGAAATATCATAGTGAAACCTATTTTAATGCCATACAAACAAGTTTTAAAAGAGTGTGGTGGAAGGAGGGGTGATAAGAAAGAATAATAGGGGGGATGAATATGTTCAAAATGCATATATGGAAATGCCATAATGAAACCCTTCCATGTTGTATAATTACTATGCACTATTAACAAAGAAAGCCACACACACACACACACACACACACACACACACACACACAGAGAAATTGTTCCCTACTTGAAATTCTAAAAATTCGGTCAAATATTTTTTGAAATATTTTCAAGTTTGGCTTTTCATATTTGAATCTTTCCTCCCACATACAGTTTATTTTAGGCTATGGTAAGAAGTGGAAATTCAATCTTACCCCTGAGCCCCATGCAGATGAATAAACATGGTGGTTTCCTTTGTAATGTGGTTCATTCATTCCCCAGGGATTGGCAGCGCCATGTGTCATTTATAATTTCTATATATGTGTGGGCTCTCCTGGCCTCTCTGTTGGGGCCAGCTGGGCAGTGTGCTTCTTCCTGTGGCTTTAGAATCGACTTGAAATACAAAAGGGGTGTTCTCAAATTTGTTTTCTTCTTCAGAAAAATTCTGAAATAGTTCTCAGCCTTTGTCCCATCAAATAAATATTAGGATCTGCTTGTCAAGATTCAAAAATAAAATCTGTTGGGAGTTTTGATTGCAATTTAATTGAGCTAAAAGAATCTGTTTGGAGTGAGTAAGCATCTTTATGATTTTAGATTTTCCTTTTATTTGTGAATATACACTGTTTCTCCATCTATTAGAAATTCTTTAATAGAAAATGACATTTTTGTACCATATAAACAAATTTAAAATTAAACAAATAAGACCTCTGTCATATCTTAAAAAATATTTATTTTGGCCTTTGCTATATTTCATTATGAGTAACTAATGTATTTTTGTTTGCCTTTTTTGACACATATAATGTAAGATTAGATTATAACAAGATTAGATTAGAATGAGATTTTAATTTCTACCTTATCCACTTGGACCATTATTCTAGAAGAATCTGGTTATCATGGTGTGAGTACACCTAAGCTCTCTTGTGCAAAATCAGAACTAGAATCAACTTCCAAGCATGAGAATGTATCATCTTGGAGCAATTCCTAATTTGCAGAAACTTAGAGCCAAGTAATGACCATCATAATAATTTTTGTTCTAATGAGTTATTCAGCAAGTTTCTGAGTTTAGTTTGAATTACATGTTTCTTGTATCCTTCCTAAGGGATTGTTTTCTACTTGAAGTGTGCGTGTGTGTGTGTGTGTGTGTGTGTGTGTGTGTGTCCATCATGGGGTTTGAAATCAAGGCTGTGGTACTGTCCCTGAGCATTTTTGCTCAAGGCTAGCCCTCTACCACTTTGAGCCACAGCACCACTTCTGTTTTTTCGGTGGTTAATTGGAGAGAAGAGTTTCATGGACTCTTGTGCCCAGGCTGGCTTTGAATAGCTATCCTCAGATCTCACCAGCACTAGGCTTCAAAGAATAATTTTAAGACATTCCTCTAATGAAGTTGGTTAATGACAAATAGAATCATTTTTTATATGAAAAAAACATGTTTATTTCAATTCAGTAATTTTCCCTAAGAACACTTTTATTCTGCTCTCACTTGGTTCTCAGTTTTCTGATAATAAAGAATTGTTCTTTGAAGGTAGTTTGTATTCCCTCTCTAACTCCATATTTCTCCAGGCATTCCATGGATCTTCTCATTCCTTATTTCATTTTTTTAACTATTCAGCTTTAAACCATTCATTTGCTTGAGCAAATTAGCCATTTCCTCTTTGAATTTTTCACTTCTAATTTGATCTTTCCTTCTGGCACAATAATAAAGTAAATTGCTAAAATGACCATTCAACCTTCCATATAGCTGCTTGTCAGGTTTTTTTTTTCATTTTTGTCTTTTCATATTTTAGTACCTTTCTTCAGATTTGTAGATGAATGATGCCATGAATACAGACTGAATCAATTTAATTCTTTGAAACTTATCAAGACATGGTTTATGAGGTAACACATAATTAATTTTTTAATTGCTTCATTTGTTCTTGAAAAAAATAGGTTGTGTGTTGGAGATGATGTGGGGGAAGAAGTCAAGTCTATTAATAAGTACTTCATATTTGTATTTTTAACGTCATTTTGTTCTATTAATTATTAAAAGAATTGTGTTAGCATTATCGTTTTAGACTTGTCTTTCTCCTTTTGCTTTTGTCAATGTTTGCTTTACACATTTAGAGGTCATGTATAAATTATTTATTGCTCTATCATCTGTGTTAGCAGTCCTCATATGCACTGATGCAATAAAACACTGAAGACTGCATAACTTAGAAAGAACATCAATGCATATCTCACCATTCCAGAGGCTGGACAGCCAAGAGAAGCTTACAAGTTCAATGTCCAAGGACAGCTTGATCTCCACTGCCATGATAGCACCTTCTCCATCCTCTAGAGGCCACACATGGCCTGGCTGAAGCTTCCTCTAGATTTGCTGTAATCCATGAACCCATTACTCATCTATTCATGAGAGTAGGGCTCTCTTGACTCAAATACTTCCCAGGAGGTTCCATCTCTTTAAAGTACCGCAATGGAGATTAACTTCCAACACAAGAGTTTGGAGGAAGCATTTAGACTCTAGCACTACAGAAATTAATTGTAACATCATGAATTTTACCTCCATTTGTGTTTTCTGATTGCCATACCAGATTTCTTTGGGTGACTGTTTTACATAACAAGATTTCTCGACTTTGTGAGCATAATTTTGTTACCTGTGTGTTGGTACAGGAATTCATCATTGCATTTTTCCCTATGATACACACAAATACACATACCACAGCTCACATGCAACAGATATTCTATACATGTAGTTCACACTGCAACATATAACACATACACACATGCACATAACACAAATACATACTTAAAGTTTTGCTCTACCTTCTCCAGTGTTATTGACTCAAATCACATAGGATTTTTTCTCTCTCTTTTTTTCTTTTGGTTCCTAAATTGAAAAATCTCATG
The DNA here is from genome assembly GCF_023159225.1 of Perognathus longimembris pacificus. NCBI lineage: Eukaryota > Metazoa > Chordata > Mammalia > Rodentia > Heteromyidae > Perognathus > Perognathus longimembris. The sequence goes on along the minus strand of NC_063163.1, from coordinate 21,855,095 downwards.
TTGGCCATGCAAGAAAGAGACTTTCAGTATGTCACACATCTGAGACGTGAGAATTTTATTTTATTCTTTTAGAAAAAGAAATAAGGAAACAGACTTGAAAAAAAAAGAGTACAGCTAAGAAAAATTTGAAGATTTGAAGGGCTATTTCTATTATAATTTAAGAGCCTTAAAAAATGTAAAGATGTGATTAGTGGACTCATGTATAAACAAAATGTAGCATTTTTTTTTCTATTTTTCCCTTTCAAAACAAGCTTACACTTATTCCCTTCCTGGAGTGATTTCAGTTCTCCTTTGGGATTTCAGTTTATAGTCACGATGTCAAAATTAACTTCATTTCCTGACATTTGTCCTAATACTCAATTTCTTGGTTCCAATGTTGCCTCTGGTATCCATTTTAATTTTGAATAACTCTAAACTTTGTGTGTTTACTTCACACTGCTCAAAGTCCTACTTGCTAATTTTCTCAATGGCTCAGGAATTGTTGTGCCAAGACGCAAGACCACCCCCAAGAAGACCACCGAGATTCAGACACTCCGAAATGCAAAAGCAAGGCAAGGCTACGAGGCCCTCCTGGTCAGTTCCAGCCAAAAACCAAACTGACTCGCGCCCTACAAGTATAAGCAAAAGCAAAACAGAGAAACAGACAAATTACAGGACAAGACAAATGAACAGCGCTGTTTTCTTACCTTCGGAGTCTGGGATCTCGGGGTCTCTGGGGCTATCCTGGACGAAACCCCAAATGTTGTGCCAAGTCGCAAGACCACCCCCAAGAAGACCACCGAGATTCAGACACTCCGAAATGCAAAAGCAAGGCAAGGCTTTATTTAACGAGCTGCCAACTCGGGCCTCGTCCTACCCACCGACACAGCGGAGGTTAGGAGGGAGCCCCGAGCTGTGATTACACAGGGCTTATAAAGGCAAAGAACAAGGTTACAACAATCAGCTGTGCAAGCAAGATTAGAACACAGGTACAAATCTGATTGGCTCAGGGTTCGATTCTAAAATGGGGTTCACGTGGTGGGGCCTGACTTCAAAGTCTGGCACCTCATTTCCCCCTTTTTCTTTTTGGTACCTTGGGAGCCAATCATGGCTCCATTCTGTCCATTTCAATGGCTTGCATGTCTAGGGGATGATATAGAGGTAAGGCATGGGCCAGTAGGGCCCAATGTAGTAACCAAAGGGCCTGTCACCATTTCTTACAAGAATAGTCTCTGTACTTCTGTTTTGCATGCCTCTAGTTTATCCTGCCTCATCTTCCCCAAAACAACTCTGGTCCCTTGATTTTAAAGGGGGGCTGATGGGTGAAGATCATCCATCTTCTGTAACTTCTTCAGGCTGACTCAGGGGCGTAGACCTTACCTAGCCAGGAACCTATAACCTTAGTCTCAGTCTTGAGACGAAGGCAAAGCGGCTGAGTTGGGTGCTTGGAGACCTCCCATGTTCCATCACGGTAGTTGTCATCCAGTGCAAAGAGGTCAGCTGGCCTGGCGTGGAAGCAATGAACCCAAGTGGCGATGCCGTCTAGGGTCCCTTCCACCGTGGTTCTTAGGATTTCAGTCCCCTGGTCTGAATAAATGGGGGGGGTAGGGACAGAAGCAGAATTATATAATGCCTTAAGTTGGGGTCACATTCTTGTACACGAGCTGCAAATAATCGAGTTTACACAAAAATTCAGCATTATCCAAATCAGCAAGCAATTCAGTCTGAAGGCTAGGGATAATGGGTGGGGGGTACCCGTACATTATTTCAAAAGGAGTAAAGCCAAGCTGATAGGGAGAATTTCTTACTCTAAGCAGAGCAAAAGGAAGGAGTGACACCCAGTCTGCACCAGTCTCTAAGGCCAGTTTAGTTAAGGTCTCTTTTAGAGTCCGATTCATTCTTTACCTGTCCTGAACTCTGGGGTCTATAAGCACAATGCAATTTCCAATCTGTCCCCAGTGCTATCCTCTCATTTGACAAACTTACCCTTACTAACCATTATCACAGATGACTGGCAAATTCCTGCCCAGTAGACAGACATGGGCATTGGAAAGGCATGCTTATGAACTATTCTTCTAGGACTTCCCGGCTTTAACTTTTGAAAGGCCAACAGTAGTGACTCTAGGATCTGACACGATCTCTGCCATCCAAGCAGTGGCTTACTGCCTCTGGATGCTCCATCACTTTTGTCCCAGGAGGAGTGACTTTTCACTGGACTTGGACTCAGGGCCTGAGCGCTGTCCCCCAGCTCTCCAGCTCAAGACTAGCACCCTACCACTTTGAGCCCCACACAACTCCATTCCCAGCACTCTGCTGGCTGATTAGAGACAAGTCTCTCACAGGGACCTTTCTTTGCCCGGGCTGGCTTCGAACCGCAGATTCAGATCAATGAGTCTTATAAGGGGCCACTTTACTCCAATTATAAGCAACAAGGTGGTCCACACAGAAGTAGTTTTTAAGCATGCTCTCTTACCTGGAACTTATTAAGGGTCAGTATTAGATCTTGACAAACTTGTAGGAATCACCTGTGCTTCTCTGTGGGCCTGCTGGAAACTGTTACAAAAAAACCTACAAAGAAGCTGGAATGGCAATTAAACATTTTGGTAGCCATAATTCTTTTCTCACTTTGCAATAATTATTTAGGACAATTTTACTTCAAAATTTCTTCCAAAAGGCTACAAAAACAAAACAATTAATACAAAAGGAGGAAAACACACAGGCCTAAGAAAAGTTACGAGTTGGAGATCTCCCAAGCTGGCCCACAACCTCCTACAAGGGTGCAGAAGGAATGGACCCGAGTTGGCCCACAACCTCCTGTAAGAAGGAGTGGACCCGAGTTGGCCCACAACCTCCTGCAAGGGTGCAGAAGGAGTGGACCCGAGTTACGAGTTGGAGATCTCCCAAGTTGGCCCACAACCTCCTGCCAGGGTACGGGAGGAGTGGACCCAAGTTGGCCCACAACCTCCTGCCAGATAAGCAGAAGGAGCAGACCCAAGTACAAGGTGGGCGGGTTGAGTCTCGTTTAGGAGGTCCTCCTGGTCAGTTCCGGCCAAAAACCAAACTGACTCGCGCTCTACAAGCAAAAGCAAAACAGACAAATTACAGGACAAGACAAATGAACAGGGCTGTTTTCTTACCTTCGGAGTCTGGGATCTCGGGGTCTCTGGGGCTATCCCGGACGAAACCCCAAATGTTGTGCCAAGTTGCAAGACCACCCCCAAGAAGACCACCAAGATTCAGACACTCCGAAATGCAAAAGCAAGGCAAGGCTTTATTTAACGAGCTGCCAACTCGGGCCTCGTCCTACCCACCGACACAGCGGAGGTTAGGAGGAAGCCCCGAGCTGTGATTACACAGGGCTTATAAAGGCAAAGAACGAGGTTACAACAATCAGCTGTGCAAGCAAGATTAGAACACAGGTACAAATCTGATTGGCTCAGGGTTCGATTCTAAAATGGGGTTCACGTGGTGGGGCCTGACTTCAAAGTCTGGCACCTCAGAATGTTTCTATGATGAATATATATATATATATATATATATATATATATATATACCTTGGTTTGGCTGATGCATAGTTTTATTGTAATTGCTAAGGGTTTTTGTTTTTTTTCCAAAATCAATTGTCTACCACACCCTTCCACTCTCCGTCCTATTCCCAAGATTCTTCATCCTCTTAATAATAGATAACAGATAAAACCATATTTCTAAGGAAATCCTTGTTACAAGTTAGTCCATGATTCCCTCACTCGTAAAGTCCCCAGAATTTCTTAATGTTCACTATAAAAATGTTAGGTTTTTTAAAGTAGGTAGCCGGTAAAGGAGAACACCACACGGTATTCAGGCAGGAGAGAAAGTTTATTACCGAACTGCTGGCCTGTGGCCAAGATGATTCATGGCAGGAGAGAAGGGAGAGAAGGGAGAGAAGGGAGAGCAAAAGGGCAACCCCCACCCAGCCCTGCCTTATCTAGGGCAGTGGCAGGAGGTGTGGCTAGGTGGATTAGGATGTGACCTCAGGGGAAGGGGCGGTAACTGCTTCCAGGTATGCTGGTTACCCAGGTAACTGGGTGGAGACTTAATGAGGTGGGGGCATCTGCATGGAGCCTTCCAGGGAAGGACCTTACAAAAAATACTTAAGCCCACTTGCGTTCTTTCATGCAAAGACCTCAGTTTCTTTGGACTCCCCATCACACATACCAACAGCTAACTCTCCAACTTGTCAGAAAAGATGGATGGACAGGCAGGAAAGACCAAAGGATCAATGGGCTGTCAGAAAAGGGTGCAGCCATGTTGAGGATGACACGAAAGGTAGACAGAGGAAGTCCCACAATGAGTTTGATGCAGAATCTATTTCATATCATTAGGCTCCTTTTAAGAAGGAGAATTTCTCAAAAAGTTAGTGACTTGAATAAGAGTTTAGACATCTTCAAAGGCAAATTACCATGACCCGCCTGTTTTGAAATCTGTGTGTATTTGAGCGAATATATTCCAGGTTCTAAATTTTCTCACTATAGAGGCTTATATATCTTATTTCCTTGTATACAGAGTGTAGCCTTGGCTTTTAGCTTTTAGTAAGAAGCCCTGGGAAACTTTCAGGGGAAATTTTTTTTAACTAGTTCAGCTGACTTTTGCAAAAGAAGTTTTTTTTTTTTTTCTTTTTCATCAGTAATCAGTATCACTACAAGGCTTATTTATGTTTGTCTTCTAAGTGGTTGAGACAAAATTCCAACATAATCCCATGACTGTTTTCAAAGTACTCTATCTTCTATACCTCATTTAGCACAAGGATAGAGAAACACAGATAAATGTCTTATCAGGCAAAAAAGTAATTTCATGTTCTTGTAGCTCTTTTCTCTGTCTATTCAAATGCTGGGTGCCCTTTCATCTTCGACAAATGAGTTTCTCTTAATCCACAAGAAACTAGCCTATTCCTTCTAACAACATCATTATATTGTGAGTGAATTATCACAGGACAATTAAGAGCTGTTCTCATGTGACACACTTATCTTTGACTGTTTGTTTCAAAATTTGACTCAGCTGTGCCCTCTACTATTTATGTCCTCCTTTTGTTGAATGCTTCTGTCAGCTTAGAGGAAAGAAAAATCACACAACAGGGGGCAGGACAGAAATCTTTGGACTGTGAGACAGTATGGCCCTCTGAAACAGTGTTTGCCACTAGAGTTCAATGAGCTCACAACAAAGCATTCATTTGTTTAAAATAATTGTCACTATCACCTTGGCAGCAATCTTTACAGTATTAAGTAAGGAAATCCTCTGACATTTATTTTTATAAATATGTATTTTTTCCATAAAATTCTATTCTGTCATGGGTTATGTTCATACCTTTCTTTAAAAAGTCTATGTCATGCAAGACACAGCAGTAAAAAGACTGGAACAAAATTATCCCTAGACTACATTGTTACTCTATTAGTCACAAGCAGTGTAACTGAGATAATACAAATTAATTTCTCTAATTTGTAATTTCTGCATCTACAGAGTGGAGCTTTGTGAAGGTTATTAGTAATAAAATGAATGTTGCTAGCCCAGGGCTTCATATAAGATGATACGCTTTTAAAGGGGGGCGGGGCAGACCATTAAACAACCTGAAGCTAGATTTATTTGTTTTAACCCCAGAATCCCATTTAGCCAGAGCCATAAATAAATAAATAAACAAAAGAGGCAGAGAGATAAAATAAACCCTCAGCTAATGCTCGAAGCTTGTAGTTTCATAGGCTTATCTATTATGACAGAAACATTCCTGGATTGTTCTTTTTTTTTTAAGGGAAGCCTTGAGCAGTGTAGCTATATATAGACCATTTTCTAAAATCCTTGGAGAAAATTCTTGTGCAGTCAGATATTCTCCGATGCCTGGGACATGTGCTCATAAAGTATTGTGGTTATCCTAGTGTTTTTTAGTTATACACAGTGCAGATGATAGCAAAGGACAGATGTGCAGACACCTCTCTAAGCACACAGAGAAAAGTCACATTTCCAATGAACTGAGTGAAGTCCTGATTTTGCTTTGTTGGCTAAGTAGCATAGCATAGAATTCTTTCACTCACTATAGTAATATAGACTTAGAGCAAGTTCTGTATGTTAATCCGTTAACATGTTTGCAAGTGCCTTCTATGTGTCAGAAAAGAAATTAGCCACTGATGACACCAGTTAGAATGTAGTCTCTCTGTTTAAGCATTCAGACCTTGGTTGAAACAGAGAAGGGGGGGGAGAGAAAGAGAGAGACAGAACTAGATTTCCAGTCTACACACAAGATGATATAGATTCATTCCTCATAGTTCTCCCCAATGAAGTACAAGTAATAGAAATAATAGTAGCTTCAACAGATGGAGAACTCTGAAAGAAGAAATTGAACTGGCTAGTGTTCTCAAGAAAACCATCCGGGGGTGGGGAGAGCAGTTCTAGAAATCTTACCTATTAGTAAAAGGTCTACTCATAATGACAAGTCCTCAATCTAGTCACAGAAGGAAGCCCAGGAAAGCATATAGCTCTCCTGAATTTAATAAAACATACTGAAAATGAGCAACCTCCTACAGAAGGCCTGACATTCTGTTCTTCCCACTCCATGAATAGACAGGTGGTTGGGCAGCAAGAAGCATCATGGCTTGGAAAGCCTCCTTATTGTTCCAAATCTGAGACCAGGTGAGTGGGCACAATGGCAAAGGGATTACGGCTGGACAAGGCTTCTCTCTCTGAAGGACTCTTTATCCCCTGGAGGGAGGGAGAGACTCCTTTTCAAACCTCCAGGCACCAGGAAGCCCTGTGTGGACAGACTTCTTGTTCTTCAATGTCAACAATGAGCTCAGATAAGCCAAGAAGGCAAAAATAACACCATAAAGACACCAAAGTTTAAATACACATGCAAAAATAAAGTAGAAAGTAGCAAGTGTTGCATAGGATGTGGAAAGCTGGAATCTCCATATATTGCTAGCAGGAACGTAAAATGACACAACCAGTGTTTGGGAGTTCTTCATGAATTAAATACAAAATAACCTGAGATTCAACAATTGCACTTGTAGGTATAAGCCCCAAAGAATGGAAGATAGGTTTCAAACAAAAAGTAACAGCATTGCTTATATTAGCTAATTGTGGGAACAAGCAAAATATCTATTAGCTTATAAACAGGTAAATAAAATAAGGTATAGATATAGAAAGTTGTTTCATTATAACAATGAATGCAAGATTTGTATTACAACACAGATGAAACTCAAAAATGTCCTGCAAAGTGAAGGGAACCAATCAGAAAGGGCCACATATTTTAGTAACCTATCAATGTAAAATATTGAAAAGGAAAACACAGACACAGAAAACAGATTGTCTGCTTATGGGTAGATAATGCAGAGGTAAGAAATGACTGACAAAGATCAAAGGATTCCACTTGCCAGAATGACGGTGTTCTAAGTCAACTACAAAAACAGTGTATATAACTGTAAACTCAAGACCATTGAGATCACATTAAAAATAAATCAATAAATTGAACTATTGTTAGAACCATAATCCAAAAAAGGAAGCCTTCAGTTGTTTGCTAAATCTAAAGAGGTGAGAATACAGTAAAGCAACTGCTGTAGAGCTGACTCCATCTTGATTAGGGAAACATGGTAGGAAATGTTGGGGGGAATAGAACTGACTCCATCTTGATTATTAGGTCCACCTGACCCCAAAAATTCTGCTTATGAAAATGGCTTGCTTAACTTGTGTGTTGCTTGCTCTACCCCCTGCATCAAGCCACTACATCTGTGCTACACTTTTACCTTTCTAAACCTCAATTTGAGGACTGCTCGGGGTCACGGTGGCAGCTCCTGAGTTTGTGCTGCGTCCATGGCGGGTCTGCCTGCTTTTCACAGGCCAGCATAGTGCTCCTGAGTCTGTGCTGCGTCCCTGGCGGGCCAGTTCGCTTGTTGCTTCCCCAATAAACCCATCTTTTTGCTGAAGACTGTCTCTGAGTGGTGGACTCTTGGAGGGATGGGGACTCCCCTCCCTCGAATCCCCGTAACATTTCTTGCCCGGTAACAGCAACCAGCACAAATATGTTCAGTGCGGTGCTGCTCAGTGGACAAATGGATGAAGAAAATGTGGTATCTATACACATCTGTTAGAAAGAATGGTATTGTACCATTTGTAAAGAAATGGAAAGACCTTAGAAATAATTGTTAAATGAAATAAGTCAAGCTCAGAGAAACAAACAATGCACGTTTTTTCCTTATATGTAGAAGCTAGTTTTTTGTTTTTTTTTTTTTTTTTTTTTTTTTTTTTTTTTGCCAGTCCTGGGCCTTGGACTCAGGGCCTGAGCACTGTCCCTGGCTTCTTCCCGCTCAAGGCTAGCACTCTGCCACTTGAGCCACAGCGCCGCTTCTGGCCGTTTTCTGTATACGTGGTGCTGGGGAATCGAACCTAGAGCCTCGTGTATCCGAGACAGGCACTCTTGCCGCTAGGCTATATCCCCAGCCCAGAAGCTAGTTTTAACTTATAAATTTATAATACATTTGGGTGGTATGCAAGTGTATACAAAACAAGTAGTGAGTGAAATATGGTAGATTTAAAGGAGAACTCAAATAGTATAATTCTTTAGAAAGGCAAAGTCAAAGTTCAACAACATAAACACCAGGAAGTGGGTATTTGAAAGGAGTAGGGTGGGATGAAGGGGGAAAGGTACAAAAATGAAGAGAAGAGGGGGAGAATATAGCCAGGAATGCAGTATATATAAGAAGAGTAAGCTAAGGGTTGTGTAAAGGAGGGATGGGTGAGGATGATGAAATGGGTGACATTGATCAAGATGCATTGTATTCATACACTGCTTTGTTGAAAGCCAACTCCTTTGTATGGCTGCTTAAAGACAATTTTAAAAAGAAAAATAAATGGGGCTTGGGATATGGCCTAGTGGCAAGAGTGCTTGCCTCATATACATGAAGCCCTGGGTTCAATTCCCCAGCACCACATATATAGAAAACGGCCAGAGGTGGCGCTGTGGCTCAAGTGGCAGAGTGCTAGCCTTGAGCAAAAGGAAGCCAGGGACAGTGCTCAGGCCCTGAGTTCAAGGCCCAGGACTGGCAATAAATAAATTTTAAAAAAGAAAAATAAATAAATATTTTAATAGGACTCATAGTCTCCCAACATAATTGTAACTGTGTCTCGATATAAGATATAACTAAAGGCAATCCATTATACAAAGACTCAACCAATGTCAACACCAAGATTAATCTAATACTAACATTACCTGAGTAGAAATGGAAGCCAAAATTCATAAAAGTACTTTCGCAAGGAATTGCAGCTCTCTGGAAAATGAACATGTAAATATACAAAAATAGCAAAGTAAGCTAATTTTTGACAAAAGTATTTAAATATATAGTAACTGAAAGTAATTCTGGAAATAAAAACAGAAAGAACCAGAGAGAAAAATCTCATTTTCACAAATCATTCTTTGTATTTCTTTAAATAAGTATAATGTACTTTTTAATACAATCTAAACTCAAACTTCAAGACAATTACCTTAATTCCATTTTGAAAACTGAGACTATTTATGCTCTTACACTAAAATTCTGTTCTTTACTGCTATGTAGGTAGGATACTATTTAGTGATTTTACTTTGAACACACACACACACACACACACACACACACACACACATACACCTCATGGCTTTTATTCAAAGGTTTATGAACCACAATTGGGAAAAAAAAATATAGTATATTGCTTTCCAGCCACAGCTAACAACTTTTAGAATAAATTGTAACAATGCTGATGCTGGATGTTTGGGAAAACAGAGTTAAAGATGTTTTTTCTAATTTTATTTATCTAAAAAAGGGTTTTGTGCCACCCCCTCAAAGATATACAAAATGAACTACACAACTCGTGGGTGGAGACAGGAGGGAGGGACTGGGAAAGAAAAGAAATGTACTTATTACCTGACTCATGTAAGTGTAATCTCTTTGTACATCAAGTATTGTTGTTGAGTTCAGCTTGAACACATTTTTTGAAATTGCCACAACTTGGAAAAATATTATTAAATGAATGCTGTGGAACTCAAAATAAAAAAGAGGAAAAAGAAGAGAGAGGAGAGGGAAGAGAGAGAGACAGGGAGGGAGAAAGCAGGAGAGAGAGCTCTAGAAATGATGTGTTTACTCTAATTTTTCCCTGAGGAGCTTGAGTGCTGAGCAAGGCATTTCTTTACTTTTTCTGTTTTTGACTTAAGTAAGTACAGTTGACTAAAATCCTGGAAACAAAAAGAATTTTTAAATAGGAAATAAAAACACTCTCCATGGTTTGCTTTCCTATTTTTATTTGTATTTGTTCGGCTCACACCTTTCAAAGTTCTGACTAAATATGTGCACCACAAGTCACTCACCTAATTAGCTGTACCTGTAATTACTCAGTGTAGAGCCAACTTTCTATGTTCAGTAATTAAACCACAGAAGAAGGTGACATTTCCTCCCTCCTTATTTTACTGGGAAGCTACAGAGAGAAGGATGGTGCTGCGAAATCTACTTTTCTGCCAAACCCAGAGGGAAGTACAGAAAGCAAGGACTTAGTCCTTGGCTAAAATGCATGCTGTCACCTTAGCAATGGAAGGCATCCACCCTTCACCACAGCTGCTGGGCCAGTCTTCATACCCAAACAGCTTCCCTATAACAGCCATATGCAGATGTAAATATTTCTCTCAGAGCAAATTACAAACATCCAAATGAACCTCTACAGAGATTCAGCACATTAGTGAGCACAAATCTTTCCATTTCTGAATCCACCCTTTCCAGGAAGACACGTGGTATCTTAGAACAAACGAGTTTCTAAGTTAATAGAATGATTCATTCTTAATTACTTTTCAATATTAGAATAGTCTAAGCTAGTCTCACATGTTCATTTTTTATCTGATTCCTGTCAAGGTTTTCATAGTATATTCATATTTTTATTGAGATGAAAATGAGTTTGTTGTTTAATTTCCCTAAGAATTTTGTCTCCTTTTCCCAAACTGAGTGAGGCTTCCTAATTATTTAGGGTTTATTTAATGTGTCTTAATGGAATATTAACATTATCTTCCTATAGTATCTGAATATATTTCATTGGATTTATTCTTTGCTCTCTTTTATTGAGGAGTTTTTCATTCTGATGTGCTAATAAAAGGGAAATGGAAATGACATCGTTTTTAAACTTGAGAAGCTTAGTCTAATCAGAAGCTTGCAAGCCTGTAAAAGATGACATACGTGAGAAAACATATATATATATATATATATGTGTGTGTATGCACAAAATACTATGGGAGTTGAAAGAGCTAGTGGGTAGCTCTGCAAAGGGACTTCTCAATATATATAGCATTGGTCTTCAGGAAAGAGTAAAACTGTTCCATGAGTGCCAGGTACCTGGACATGTGGTCCTGAGGCATTGATTCATTGCTGTTGTGGTCGCTGGTTCAGTGATGTGCATTTAAGCAATTTCACCAATGTTATATTGTAGGCTGCTGTGAGCTGCCAGACCCTCCACCCCCCACTGCTGGGCCTATATCCTGAGACTGTGAGGCCTACTCCCTTGACTCCATTCCTTTATGCTGCAGTTTAAACACACATATGTATAGTGAAACCGAGTGAAGTACACATGTTAAAAAAATAATGAGTGGAGACCTCTTGGGCAATAGGAAAGGTCTTACAAGTACAGATAAGGATATGTACAAAGTCAGCAACCATAAAAAAGAGAGTACTTTGGATGGAATTCTCCTATAGGAATTTCTGATGGAAAGTAGTAAGAATTGAGCTCTTAGGGAAATAATCTGATGTATATATATATACACATATATACATATATATATACATATCATAAATGGCTTTTCATGCCAAGGTAAGGGATTTGGAAAAGATTAAATGTGTTTTTTTTGCAAGGTGAAGTAAGCAAGCTGTAAAAAGGTTTATCTCAAATTGGGAAGGACACGTGCCAGGGAATGCCAATAGAAGAAATGTAGGGTTTAGACACAGAAACTGAGGTGTGAAAGCCTGTTCCAAAGGTCATACAGCGCTAACATACAGAAGGTTCTCATTAAGCATTGAATCTATTAATAAAAAGTAAATGGAAAAGTCAGGGATTTTTGAAATCAGGCACCTGTAGAAGTCCATAATATATACTAGCTTCATTTTGAGGTTTAATTTAGTCATTCTTCTCAATCACAGGATTTCCTGTAAGTATAGTAGCTGGACTAATTAATGAATATAACAACATAGCTGGGTGTCTGTAGCTCATGCCTATATAATACTACTACACAGAAGGCTGACACCTGAGGATTGCAGTTTAAAACCAAGTCCAGGTAGGAAACTCTGTGAAATCCTTATGTTCCATTCTCCACAAAAAGTCACACTAGCCTTGAGAAAAATGACAGTGAGGAGCCAGAGTCTGGAACACAGCTCTGCTTGCAACACAGCATTGATTAAGTAAGGATTCGTGTTTTCACATAAGACACAGATTTGTATAAATTAAGTACTATATAACTGAAGTAACTGTTTTCTAAGGAAGGAATAAAGATTAAGATGCAGGATCTACACTAAAAACTGTAAGGAGCCAAGTACCAGTGGCTCACGCCTTTATCCTAGCTACTCAGGAGGCTGAAATCTGAGGATCACTGTTTGAAGCCAGCTCAAAGCAGAAAAGTCCCCTTGAGATTCTTTTTTATTTTCATTTCCTTATTGTTAAAGTGACATACAGAGGGGTTACAGTTTCATATGTAAGGCAGTGAGTACATTTCCTATCCAACTTGTCACCTCCTCCCTCATTTTTTCCCCCACCTTCCGTCCTCCCCATTCTCCAATTAACTACTCAAAAACCAGAAGTGGTGCTGTGGCTCAAAGTGGTAGAGCACTAGCCTTGAACAAGAGTTTAGGGACAACACCTAGGCCCAGAGTTCAAGCCCCATGACTGACAAAATACAACCCTGTAAACATGTAATTGAGATCTGTTTCCTTTGAAAGTACTCCCTCCATATTCTTCCCTTATTTGTGTCATTCTTTTTTTCAAAGTTCCAAAGATGCTGGTTAATGAAAAACCCTTAAAAACTGTATGCTGTTTGAATATAGGTAATGTCCCCAACTGTATTAAAGGTTTTTTTGGGTTTTTTTGGTTGTTTTTTTTTTTTTTTTTTTTTTTTGCCACTCCTGGGGCTTGGACTCAGGGCCTGAGCACTGTCCCTGGCTTCTTTTTGCTCAAAGCTAGCACTCTGCCACTTAAACCACAGTGCCACTTCCGGCCGTTTTCTGTATATGTGGTGCTGGGGAATCGAACCCAGGGCCTCATGTATACGAGGCAGGCACTCTTGCCACTAGGCCATATCCCCAGCCCCTGTATTAAAGGTTTTTTTCCTAGAGTGGCCCCATTGGGAAGTGCAGTGGACTTTGAGTATATGGAAGGCTCTCATTACGCAATGGGAGGTTTTAGGTCTTTGGTAGTATGCCCTCAAAGGTGATTATGGGCTCACAGCACTTTCCTGATTCCTCTTGTTTCCTGGCTCATACTAAAAGAACTTTTTCTTTATCACACATTCCTGCCATGATGTGCCATCCTTGAAGCCTTAAACAATTGGCGCAAAACCCTATCTCAATTGGACGCTCCAGAATATGAGCCAAAATAAACCTTTTAGTTATGAGCTAATTGCTCTGCTATTTTGCTACAGCCATACAAAGATGACTAACTTAATATCTCACCAAACTGGAGCTGTTTGCTGCAAGAGTGTAGCCACAGAGGAAGGAGGGGCTTGTATTCTTTGACAGATACTGGGAAAGTGTGGAACTGAACTACTGTGGCACAGAGGAGGATGCCAAGAGGTGGGCAGGGTTCAGTTCACCCAGTTTATGTGAACCCTATTTAGGATGCTCAAAACTCATTGTAAGAGCAATGGGAAGCCAGTAAAGAGATTTAATGGGAGAGCTATGTGCTTATGCTTCTCTTTTTAAAATGCTCCTTCCAGTTCTGAGTCGAGAAAGGATTTGAAAGAATCAAAAGCAATGTGGAATTGCTGTTACTACAAAGTAAGAAATGGCAGTGACTTAGACTCTGACAATGGCTCTGACAATGGCTACAGCCATTTCTACACAGTCAAGTATCATGAACATGTTAGATGGAAAATCACATTATGACATGAAAGATAGAGCAATGTGAGAATTATTGACTGGGTTTTATGGCTTGGGAAGCTAGGTACCAATTCTTTGTTTTGTTTTGTTTTGTCCTGGGGCTTGAACTCAGGGCCTGAGCACTGTTTCTGGCTTCTTCTTCTTCTTTTTATTTTTTTTTAAGGCTAGCACTCCACCACTTGAGCCACAGCACCACTTCTGGCTTTTTCTATATATGTGGTGCTGAAGAATCAAACCCAGGGCTTCATGTATACGAGGCAAGCACTTTACCACTAGGCCATATTCCCAGCCCACCAATTTTTCATAACAAGAAATTTGGCAGTATGGGTATGAAGGAAGTAACCTATGTGATGACTTTAGTTTGTTCTAAGCTTGAGGAACCACAGTGAAGTTACACAGGCAGTTCTGGGGTTCAGTGAAGTCTGGGCCAGAAAAATACATATGGGAATCCTATCAGGCCCTTCAAACACAACCTTTCATCTTGACGTCTTACTCCAGCCAAACTACAGTTGGTATCTCCTACCATTCCCCCTCTTAGGCCTCAATTGGTTATCTGAAGTGTGAGGAAGTTAAAGTCTTCCACCATCTTCCAATAACATGTCTCTGGGGGCCAAACCTATTAAAGAAAAGTTTAAGATACAAACATTCAAGATCCAAACTATAGCCCATAGGTGAGGCAGCCCTTGATCAATGTAACAGAAGCAGATGAAGGGGTATTTCTCGTTATCCTCCCTGAGTAGAGGGAGACCAGAGGCACATTTATTAAAACTGCCCTTGGAAGATTCTAATACAAGAGGCCTGCAAAAGTGATTGTCTTGATAATGTGTTTTTCTGCTGACTTTTCTTCCTTCCTTCTCTTATTTCTGTGCCTCGGTGAGACAACTTTTCAAATAAATACTGGCAAGCAAGCCTTGATCTAATTCTGTACTGGGTGGACTTGAAAAAAACAAACAACAAAAAAAGCATTTGCTGGTGAATAAGTAGCAATTAAACTGACCAAGTGGATAAAATCAGAGAGACCAAGAGGGGAAAAAAGAAGGTTAAGAAATCAAAGCTCCAGTATTTACTGATTAGATAGAGACAACAAAGGAAGTTTAAAATGAACATCCACAATGGGAAGGCAAAGGAAATAGGAGGAAAAGGATCACGAAAGCCAAGAAAGGAAACCTTGAAGTGGTCAGTTTTGTAAAATGTTTCTTAATTTAAAGAAAAACAAAACAGAACAAAACAAAAAATAAACCTGAAGAGGAATCCAGGCACAGGTGGCTCACACCTGTTATCCTAGCTACTCAAGAGGCCAAGATTTGAGGATCCTGGTTTGAAGCCATCTTAAGCAGGAAATTCTATCAGATTCTTATTTCCCATTAATAACCAAAACTCTGGAAGTGGATCTATGGCTCAAGCAGTAAAGCACTAGCCTTGAGCAAAAAAGCCAAAGGACAGTGCCCAACCCTGAATTCAAGCCCGGAACACACACACACACACACACACACACACACACACACACACACACACGACCAAAAAGTATACCATAGATTTTTCATCACAGAGGTCAGTGTTACTCATGACTGGTACCTGTTTTTTGTTGTTTGTTTTTTTTAATTTTTCTTTTTGAGAGAACATTTGCTTAAAATACTTTTTTTTTTGTTCTGGTGTTGTGTGTATACGTGTTTGTGTTTGGTCCATCTTGGAGTTTGAATTCAGGATTGGGGTACTGTCCCTGAGCTATTTTGCTCACTGTCCCTAAGCTGTTTAGCATTGGAGCCACAGCTGCACTTCCAATGTTTAGGTGGTTAACTGGAGATAAGAGCCTCACAGAATTTCCTGCCCAGGCTGGCTTTGAACTGCAATCCTTAGGTCTCAGTCTCCTGAGTAGCTAAGATTACAGACATGAGCCACTAAGTTATAACATGTTATAAGCAAGTTAACAAGTTATAAGCAAGGGGATCTATTTTTCCTTTTTTGTTTGTTTGTTTTGTGGGTGCTAGGAACTGAACTCAGGGTCTTGCCCTTGCTAGGCAAGCACCTCCACCAGTTGAAGTCTCTCGGTTTGCTTTCAGATAGGTCTCATGCTTTTACCTGGGCCAGCCTCAGATCACTATCCTCCAACCTGTACCTTCTGAGTAGCTGACACTACAGTGTGAACCACTATACCCAACTTGTTTTTCAGGTAAGTTTTGCTATCTTTTGCCAACACGGGTTTCAAACCATGACTCTGAACTCCGAAATCATGGAGATGGCAGGCATTAGTCATTATTAATTTGTTTTAATTTCCCTTTCATTTATGTTAGCACAAGGGTTTTGAACTAAGAATCTCATGCTTTCAAGAAGGCACTGTACCACTTTAACCATGCCCTCAAGCCCTGTTATAATTTAGGGGTTTTTGTTCATTTGCTTGTTTTGGGATTCTTTTTTGTAAGAAGTCTCTCATGTTTTTGCCCAGAACATCCTGGACCACAACTCTACTAAGTAGACTTCCCCGATAGCTGGAATTAAAACATGGAGCACCACACAAAGTATTTTTTTTAAAGATATTGGCTTGCCAAATTTCTTCTCAGGCTGAGCTTGAGCTTCAATCCTTCTCATTTCTGACTCTCCAGTAGTTGGTATTACAGGCATGAGGTGCTCTTTATTTCCTGACCATTGTAATAGTTATTCACTGAACATGTGTATATTGATATCTCTTTCATATACACTCTGTTGCTATGCTTATGACCTATCAAATGATCCATCTGGAGACTGTTCTACCATGTGCTGGTGTGCAGAATGTGGCATATAGTTCTTGGTGAAGTCCATTTGTTCTAGGGTACAATCTAACAAGGTTGGGTCCTTGATTTTTCTGCCTGAATAATGTGCCTATTGTTGACACGGGGGTATTAAAGTCCCCAATAACATGGTGTTAGAGCTTACGTCTGCCTTTTTGTTTTTATAATATTTGCTTGTCTGTAGCATCTCTTGGATAGAACTTGGTTCCAGCTGCAGGATAGACAAAAAGATGAACAGAGGGGAATACTAATGATTTAGATGTCTCCCAAGATGCCATCCCCAGTAGTTGAATCAAATTCATATTTTTTTTTCAATTTGGTCATCATCAGTGATAGCACAAACATCTGACTCAATTTTCACTTTCAGAAACCTGGCCTGAAGATGCATCTGGAATGCTTTCTGCAAGGTAATGGCTTCTTGACTTCTTTTCATATAAAAAGCACCTTCTGGGGATTTACCTGGTATTTAAACCACTGCTCATTTTTATGTAGATCGTGATAATGAATACTTTCCATTAGAAGAAAAGAAATCTGATTTTCTGGCATTACTTCATCTGGGTGCTTCTTAGCTAGAGTCACTTGAAATTCAAGCCTGGCACCACCACAGAGATACTAAATTTCCTTTTCCTGACGAAGTCATTTCTAAATAGTGACTCCCAACTGTTGATAGTCATTTTTCTCTGACTCCTCACAGCTGGTAAAGCACTGGATCGAAGACTCATAGAAATGCAAGACATATTTTGAAACAACAGAACTCTTGGTAGCCAAACTAAGAGGAAGAATTCAGGCTTTCATTCTCATATCCTGATCATAACTTTGGTAAAAAACAAAACAAAAAAAAAAACAAAAACAGTGTTAATAAAAGAGAAATCATGTTTGGAGACAGATCAGTTGCTTTCATCATTTACAAGAAAATTTAAAGTAAAATGTTTTGGTTCCACACAAAAGTACATGTCAAGGTCATTGGAGATGATAAAAAGGAACATGAACACTTACTGAGTGACAGGCATGGCTTTAATGCTTTATCTGCACTGAGTCTAAATACTTGAGCAATTTCATGAAGTTGGTGTTATTATATCCATTCCACAGATAGGGCAAATTTAAGTGACATGGGTTAAAGGAGCAAAAAAGTAGCAGATATAGTATCCAAATACTCTGAACTATTTCCCCACATGCTTACTGTACACGTTCTCTAAAAAATTCATTAAGCAACAGATCATTTTATTCCTCCTTTACTTACATGAACTTTCCAGCACAGGTTTTCCATATTCCTACCCAAGTTAAAAGCCATAAGTAAGAGATGGTCAGAAACCAATCTAAAGTAGCTCATCTCAGAAAACACACACTTAAAGAATGGAAATGACTCTTGGTGGATGCTGAATGGTGGCTGGTATCAACTCTACATGGAACCACAAATCAATAGGCTAGAAAAGTCAAACTCAGTGTCCTGAAGTGCACTCTTTTCTCACATCATTCTTCGTTGGATTTCAAGGACTCCAGTGAAAGGGAGACAATGCAGACAAGGAATCAAACAAAGGGGAGAAATTACCAGTCAGAAAGAGTCGTGTTTGCTTCTGCCATGTCAGCAGGGCTGTGAAATGGTCTTGTCATGAGACTCACTCTGCGCCACCCACGCTTCACCGAGGCTGAGAAGTTTTTGCCCAAGCTGATAGCAAAATCTTTTGGCTTTTACTTGAAAAGGCTTTGCACAGTTTGCCGCAAATTAAAATGCAATTTCTTAAAGCTCAAATTTTACTATGCTGAACGTTTTTGCTTATTTGTTTGTTTTTTTTTTTTAAAGGAGGAAGAAAAATATACATTCAAAGATAAGCACATAATACAAAGAAGATTCGACTGAGCACAAGTCAAGTCTTATTTCAGGCAAAAAAAATGTATATTGAATATTTCTGTTTGCTTTCTTGTGCTTGTCAAGGCCACTGAATTTGGCATTTTTTTTCTGTTTCTAAAATTGGTTCTTAGATATAAACTCTTTCAGTGGCGCTGTGATTCGCAGGGATGATTTGCCATCTTTCCAATTTTCAGGTTGAGTCTTATCCCCCAAAGTGCAAGTAGGAGGTGGGACTCTGGAAGGTATGCAGGTCATAAGGGTGCAGCCCATACACATGTGATTAGTGCCGTTATAAAGGAAGGCTTTGTTTTCATATGCATTCCACTACAAAGGCAGAACCAAAAAAGGTCAGCTATGAGAAAGTAGGCCTCTTCAGATTCTGAATCTACAGGTGCCTTGATTTTGTGCCTCTCACTCACCCTGAGAAAATATATTTCAGGTGTCTACAGGTTGCCCAGTTCATGGTGTTTTTATTTTGGATAGCAGTGGGCTGGACTAAGTCATGGCTAATACAAAAAAAAAATCTTAGTCTTCTGAGAAAAAAAAAAGACATGAAATCAAATGCCAACAAAACATGCATGCCCACTTTCACATGGCAGATAATCTTTTTGCACTTTTGGCATCTTCAATGCAGAATAAAAATAACAGCAAATGTGCTTTATCAACGTCATTAAGATTATACATATGAACGTCATTGCACAATGACTGACATGTGACAGAGGCTTGAGAATAATGACTGCATCTCAGACTTAGTGTCTTGCACAGCAATTCCTTGCTTTTGATAAATTACTTTTACATACAAAAAAAAAAAGCTCATTAGTAGGCACTGTGCAGGATTATTCTGTATAATTGAAATTGGTAGAAGATTCAGCTCTGCATTATCAACAAACAGTCATAAAGAGAATGCTCTGTAGAAAACGTTCCCCTTGGTGTGAAATTCTGGTTGAATGTTCACAGAGGGAGGTAGTAGGTCTGCTGGCAGAGAGGCAAATGTGCCTTTACTCTTCACAAAGTTCTATACCTTGTTCCCAAGGTATGAAACTCCTGTGCTATGTGCTGGGCCTACACAGCAGATCTGATCCCTCAGAGGGCAAATCCACATAACCTCGTCAGGCCATTTAGGGCAGCTCTCTTAGGGCCTCTGACCCAAATAGTTTAAGGTTGGCCTGAAACCTCCCCAGTCTCTGAGCACACAGGATGCATTCCTTGTAGAATGTATGTCTCATAAAACTGTGAAGATGATTTTCCATTCGTTGGGATAGATGGAACATCGTTCTTAGATTCCAGGCCATTCTCAATCTGTTATCTTATTCTCAGCATGTGGAGCCTTTGGGAGAGGGATGATAGAGATACAAAACCAAAACATGGCCTACACAAACAAAACCTTGCAGAAAATAAACAGTTCTCCATTTCCAACTCACTTCTGATGTAGAATTGAATTTTATATTTCAGCCCTCAAAATCCAAAGGAAGTAGAAAGGCTTCCAATGACTCCTTCATATTAAAAATTTTGCTACGAGGCTCAGACATCCTAGCTGGCAAGTGAGTAAATAAAAGGTCTGTTAATGTATAGTGCTAGAAATGACATGATTTTGTCAAATACGGATGGCACTACCTTCTGAGACTAGTCCTTTTCCAGTAATGTCAAGTTAACATTCAGCATGTGTATATGCCTTCATCAAAATAACTGTTCAGCACTTGTATATGTCAGCTTGATGTCCCTGAAGTACAGTTACGAATAAAGAAAAAATTAAAGCAAAGTAGGTACATTCTAGAATTCTGAACTCTGATACATAAAACAGCTGGTTTTGTCCATTCAGTACCTCAGAGGGAGCATAAGTAGAGATACATAGTTGGCTTGAATAAGTGTAATTAGTTAACAAGCCAATGCTAGTTATAATACAGTTATTAGCCACTCCATCAAGGTACATTGCCTCATGTAACTCATTCTGCAGACTTTTGAAGTAGATGTCTTTCCAAAGCTATTTCCTAGAAAGGGAACTAAGGTACAGAGAAGAGGGTCAGCTGAGTATATTGTAGGGAGGTGGACAGCAAGGGTACAGGCTTGGGGGACTGGCATGCCATGTCTTGTAAGTGGCAGCTGGATGCCAACACAAGCCATGTGACTACAAAGCACAGGCCTTGTACCCATACTGTCCATGGTTGCTTCTATACCAGGCATCACCCTGAGAGTTGAAAACAGAGGTTCAACTGGTGAAGACTCAACTCAACAGTTATCATTGTCCACTTTTCACTACCAAGGAGCATCTTTGAGTGAAAAATCGAACATGGGGTTTGATTGCTAAGGCCATTTATACTAAGTTCCAATGAATGTGCTCTTGGTCTGTAGTTCTACGTCACATCCAGGTGTCAGGACACACTGGCTATGGTCAGTGAGGAGCCTTGTGGTCAGTCACTCTGGTCAGTCTCAAGTCCTTGTGTTCTGCCTCATTTGGATGCAGAGCATCAATGTGATCCAGAAACTTGGGAATGTTAGCATCTCCACTCTCTGGGGAGCTGACATGGCTCTCATGCATCCAGTTTCATAGTGTTAGAGCCTAATGTATGTCCTGCCCACTGCTGCACTCATAGTTCAGACAGGCCCCAAAGATAACCTTCCACCTTGACCTGGAGAATTGACCTACCCCAAGTCCATGAGCATGCTGAGTGGCCAGCCCCCACAGGTGCCCACATTGTCATCTATCTAAAGTCCTGCCATCTTCACTTTTATACTTCTCTCAAGAAATGTTTGTGGAATGTAGAATATGTCTCAGGTACTATTCCAAGTGTTAGGATAAAAATATAAGTTAAGAAAAGCAAGCATCTACTCTTACTGAGTACCTAGTAAGAAGGTATAACATAAGTATAATAGCATGACATAAAGTATTTGGCGTTCAAAAGCCAACTGAAGTAGGGTAAGAAGATAGAATGGGAGTAGGTAAAGAAGATGTTTCCAGGCTGGGATATTTATGTAAAGATATGAATAAATAAAGAAATAAGCCATCTAGGACAAAAGACCTGTGCAAGAGAAATAATATAGTCTTCAGTTTTAGCTGGTGGGTAGTAAAGAATAATTTCATTTCTGTCTCCTCCCTAATGGAATTATCAGGTTTTCACTGAGTAACGAGGAAAGTAGTTTCAAGCTAGCTACTGAGAAGTTGAATATCTGATGTCCATTCTCTGGTGTTCACATTTTATTGTGGGATCTTAGAAAAGTTTGTGAAACAACAATAGAAATGCTATATATAATTGGAATAGAAAAAAATGTTATAAAATAGTGTGGGCTGGGAATGTGGCTTAGAGGTAGAATGTTTGCCTAGCATGCACTAAGCCATGGATTTGATTCCTCAGTATAACATACACAGAAAAAGCTGAGAGTGGCGCTGTGGCTCAAGTGGTAGAGTGCTATCCTTAAGCAAAAAGAGGCCAGGGACAGTGCTCAAGCCCTGAGTTCAAGATGCAGGACTGGAAAAAAATAGTATTAGTGAAGACAGCTGAACATTATAATTTCCCTAAGCTGTGTGGATAGTGGATGGCTGTGGTTCTCAAGTGCATATAAATTTTAACATTAATAGTTCAATTAGGATTATGGATTCCAATATTGGGCTAATAACTGTGGCTTAAGGATATTAAATTGTGTCTGTAAAGTCAATTAGTTTGAGCCCTCATGACATGCTTTCTATTACTTATTACCTCTTCTTTGGATATTTTTGCCATTTTGGTGCAGTTTCTGAAATGAAATATGCAACCATTAAATGAGTTTGTCATGTTATTTTTTTATCCATTCTAGCAGATCTAACTTTTTAAATTGCCAATCCTTGGATATTTAAAAGCCCAGCTAATCTGGTGACCACATACTTATTTTAAACAAATATCGCACTTCCTTCACAAAGTAATTCCAGGTACCAAAGTTACAACCTAAGCTTGTGGAAGCATCAGTACCTAATTTATTTAATTTCACAGATTCCAGTACTTGGATAAATGAATGAAGTTATGATAAAAATACTTTTAACAGCTCTTTGAATATAATTTAAATAATCGACTTGCTTAAAAAAAGTGATTATTCATAGATGATTCTGGCTAATTCAGTATCAGAAGCTTGATTACTTTAGTTATAACTATGCACATTTATAAATCTGTGTAGACTTTTTTGTTGTATACACTTACTTTAAAATGAGAGACTACTCTGGTGACTTAGCACTTGATACTATTATATTTACATATGGCTAGGATTGCTCCAACTTGTATTTCCAAGATTTATTTTTTCCATTGTTGCTCACATCCTTATTATATTTGAGTGATTTAATTACCACCTCAATTTCTAAAGGATTTCTAAATCATGAATTTTTTATAGTTTTATCTCTACTAAGCCCTTTGTACAATTAAAGATAATAAAAATAAAAGAACAATAAACTTTCTCTTTGTAAATAAGGAACATAAAGAAGGAAAGCTTACAGATACACCTTCAACCATTGTAGGAAATTATAGTGATAAAGTTTCTAAGTACGGTGAATTTAGAAAAAAGCAAGAAAAGTCTTATTAGTAGATTCTTGATATGTAGCTTACTTTAAATTTTTTCTTTCATCTTCTTTTCATCATCATTTTCTACAGCTCTCATTTGAAATTCACATTACCTTCACAGGGACAAAATTTCCTTCATCTCAGAATTCTGGCAAGTTTGGTCTCCATGTCCGTTGATTTAAATATTTCAACATTTGATTTCTAGCTAACATATCTTTTTTCCTATTACTTCTCTAATATAATCACCTCGGCTGAATATCTCTGTTTTTCTCTTTGTGCATTCTTTTGCATTTAGTTAATTTGCTTCTTTGGAAGAAGAAAGAATATTAGAGACTTTCTTGTTAATCTCATTCTTCTTGTATCTATTTAAAATATTCTTGGTAAGTAAAACTTAAAGGTACTTTCATCAAAAATCATTAACTCCAAAAACAATGGCCTCTAGATGTTAACTTGAGAAAGGATACATAAGATTGCCGTTGCAATTTGCTGCCATCCAAAATTTGTCACCACCTCTTAGTGCTCAGCCAGAGGACAGGGGTAGGGAAGAGTCTCCAGGCTTCTGGGGAAGGAGCTGGTGAGAAGGGGTACCCAAACTCATGTGTGTATTGTAGACCTTAAGAGTAGTTTGGCTTTCACACTTGCCAAATAACCTCATAAAAGCTGGTTCTCCATGTAACTGCCTTAAGGAAGAAAATGCACCCCTTTGTGCTGAGCTGACATAGGCTTTTTAGTATGCATGATTAAAAAGTTTCACTTCTTATTACAGAACAATAAACTGGCTTGTTTATCATGAAAACAGAAATCTCTTGCCACCACCACTCTGCAGGCAGGTCATTTGCATACTTAAAAATCTATTCTACATCTGCTTGAAGACTGGAATACACAAATTGTCCTTATTCCTCCTTTAATAGAACCAACAACCTCAGATGTGTCTGTGTGTGTTATTTATTTTACTTGGATGAAATACATACAGATATATAGTTACATATATATATATATATATATATATATATATATATATATATATATATATATAAACATAAGGAGATTTGGAAAGCTACAGAAAGAAACCTAATGGGGCTATGGAAGAGTAAAGTAGCAGTCTCCATTGTGTAAGTGTGATAAAATTAAGAAACTATTCCATATTGTTAAGTATTTGGATGAGATACACTACTTTTTAAGCAATTTTATTCTTTTCTGTTTCTCTGGGTTGTTGTTGTAGGTTTTGTTTTCCTCTCTTGGGAGAAACTACTATAAGTTAGCTTATAGCATGATTTAAAGTCTCTTCATTTTAATTTAATTATCAAATTGGCCATTAAAGTATAAGAAATATGTCCCATGCTGGACTCTGTTGGTTCATCCCTGTAATCTTAGCCACTCAGGAGGCTGACATCTGAGGGTTACAGTTCAAAGCCATCCTGCGCAGGAAAGTCTGGGATATTCTTATCTCCATTAAACTGCCACAAAAGCCAGAAATAGAGCTGTTGCTCAAGTGGTAGTGCACTAGCCTTGTACAAAAGATGCTCAGAGACAGCACCTAGGTCCTGAGTTCAAGCCCAAGGACCAGCACAAAAAAAAAAAAAAAAGAAAAGAAAAGAGAGAGAGAGAAAAGAAAAGAAACCTGTCCCATAAAATAGCCTTTTTGCACATTAAAAAGAAAACAAAAGTACTTGTCAAATTAAATGAATCCCAAATAACAGCTAATATTTTAATTACCACATTGTTTATATGGCCAGGGTTTATTTGTTAATATTTTGGTCAAGTATAATTGTGACAGTACTATTATATTTGTGAGTTTATTCTTCCTTTAAAAATATTAATCTACCTTATTTGTTTGTGAATATCTATGTTGGCTCTTGATTTGTTATTGTCATTGTTTCTATAACCCAAGTAGTGATTTTCCTTATAATTTTCTTTATCATTGTGTAACTTTATATGGTCAAAATAATATGAATTTCATATTAAATTTAAATGCTATGGAAGATGTAGGGTATAAAGGTATAAAGTCACCCTGTAATCATCCCATATTTCTCAAACGTAACAATTATCACCAAATTTTTATTGCATCCTACCAGATTTACAAGATGGGGTCTTCATGTGATTGTGTAGAGCCTAAGTTAGATAGGACTTAAATGATCGCTCACTTATTGAGCATGTGATTTGGCAGAGGACCTGAATTCAGGTTCTGTCTTCTCTATTGCCATCATGACTTCAGGCTATTAAACTGAGCTTTAGTATCCTCATTTGTAGAGCCAAGATAATAATAGTCTTCCCTACCAAATTGTTCTAGAAGCAAATGAAAGTCAATACTGTAAAAGGATATTTTTAATGTTTTTTTTTCAAATGTAGGATGTGTTTAAAATTATTGTTAACTTGTACATTCCAGACTGGTAGTTCATATTTTTTTTTCCTAAGGCTTCAATGACTGGCTTAAGAACATAAAATGGTATGGTTGAAAAGATTTCAAGGTATAACACTACAATGGAAAATACCTCAAATTTTTCTTGCTTGAGGCATTTGCCATATATTATTAAAATTATCTAACTAAATTTTTTTAGCTTTATTGAAAAATTACATTATTAAACTGGCTTGTTCAGCAGTGTAGTAGAGAAGAGATAAAATGTCACTCTTACATTTAGAAAGAAATTTTGCTTTGTCACAGCTCAAGCATTAAACATGAGTCTTTTTCAAAGTTCATTTTATCCCCTAAATTAACTTTAGTGTGTTTGTTTTAGAACACTGTGCTCTTGTATGTGAGTCAAGGGGCATATGGTCCCTTTATTGGAAAAGAAAGAACAGATGTGTGGTTTAGATAAGTACACACATCAAGGTCAATGCCAGGTGACTCATAGCTTTCAATATGTTGTGGATGGGTTGTCCATAGTTTCCTTAGAGGAAGTTAAAGCCTTAATACAGTGACATCCAAGAAACCATTATTTTGCTAGATAAGCATAAGAGAATTAAACAAAAGAAATGAATGTTTCTTCTTTGAATTGTTAATCAGTCTCTGGAAATACAAATAATGGATTTAAAAAAATATGCTGGAAATCAATCCTTAATGCAGACCTACATAAATAAGAACAAGAACATCAGTGTACTTTTTCTGTTTACAAATACAGCCCAGGTAGATTGCCTAACATGTGCAAGGCTGTAAGTTCAGTCTCTAGCACTTCAAAATTTTTTTATTTGAATATCTAATTTATTGTAAGGGAGAAGAATGGGGACTCTTGGAACCAGTATATGTTATAGTTACTTTATTTCTAGGATGTAAAATTCTTTGTTAGTGTTTCTTGAAATAGAAACAGAAAATAAATTCTAGTCTTTAAAAGGCAAATGAGCCAGGCTCATACCTGTAATTCTAGCAACTTGAAAGGCAGAAATTTGGAGGATTACAGTTTGAAGTCCATAGGGCAAAAAGTTAACAAAACCTAGTCTCTTTAAATAAGCTAGATACAATGGTATATGTTTTTAATCTCAGTCACCTAGAAGGCAGAGGAAAGAGGATCACAATTCAAGGGTGGCCAAATGGAGACAAAACCAAGATTCTATCTCAAAAAAAAAAAAGAGAGACAAAAGGTATAAGAAATGTATGCACTGTCTTACACATGAAACTAACCCCTCTGTATATCACTTTGACAATAAAGAAATGAATAAATTTTTAAAGGTATAGTTTTAGTGGTCCAACATTTGCCTAGCAAGCAGAAATCCCTGAGCTCAAACCAGTACACCTCACCCCAGTACAGCCAAAAATCACACAAAAGAAGGAAAAAGGAAAACCATACATTCTTGAAAAGTGTTGACATTGTTTTCATTATTTTTTCTTTTGTTCCATAAGCTTTCTTTTTGATGAAACTTTCATTTTGATCTAGTTTTCTTGATAGGAGAGCAGGCCTTAAAATAATAGGTCTACTCTCCTCTAACCTTCAAAGAATATCACATTTACTCTTTCTAAAACAGTGCCCATTTTTTTTCCTAATTCTACCACATTTATAGTATAGCTATTAGAATATCAGTCCAGCTTTTAAGTCCTTGGATTTAGACTCCAGAAAAACCGGCCTTATCAGTTCTGTTGGTACCATCTTCAAACTGCATATATTTATGATATAGAAGTAGCATGAACTACAGGATAGATGCATTCATCTGTCCACCTCTTCATCATTGAGTGCATTTACTAATTCATTTAACAACCCACAATGTAATGACCAACTATGTGTCCTGCTGGGTTCCTAGAAATTGGAAATAGTCTTGTTTTAAAGACCTGTTTCGGGATCCTGGAGGAATCACGTGATAGTGGAGGAGAGGAATATACATAAACTATTGCAGACAGTGGTAATGAGGGATAAAAATCTATGCTTTCCTAGAGGAGAAAAATACTACAGGGGTAATGCAGACTTGTATCTGCCTTGATCCTCATCACATGTCCTGGGCAATCACTGGATCCTTGGCTGAGTCAGAATGGCTCAGCTTGGATCCTGGCTTATTTATTAACTAGATGCTCTTGGACAAGTTGCTTGGAATCTCTGGATCTCAGCTCACTCATCTGAAAAATGGGAATGCCAATAATAGCATCCACATTATAAACTAGTTTGTTATTCACATGATGTAAGTTTGTAAAGTGTTAGAAAAAGTGACAATAGTGTTTCTCAATCTTCCCAATTAACAGCACCATCATATATTGATTCATAATGACTTTGTCTAAAAGCATGCATACATGCTTTAATTGTCTGTTTTCATTCCAGTGCAATGATGCATGCATATGGTTATTTTTTCTAAGAGGTTGAAATTCTATCTACTTTTCCCTAAGATGGCAGGTGCCTCATTCTAAATGGTATATGAGATAAATCAGTGGATAACACTGGGAAAGTTGTATATGCTGAAGATTATATGAAGTCCTTCTTTCACGATGAGAAGAGGAAATATCTGAGACAATGTGTGAGATAGACTTTGTAGACTTCTGTTAGCATGCAGGGATCCACTCACCACTGCCCAGGAGGAGGAGTTGGGTGAACTGCTTCTCTCCTCTGCATTTCCACAGGGGCAATGTGGAGAGTGTCATCGGGTCCCAGGCAACATCATTACTCTGTTCTTCCTGAGAATTGCAAAGGGCAGAAAACCAGTCGTATTCTACTATTCACCATGAAAAACAAGAATGGGGACTGTTGCACTGTGCACCAACAATGCACCAATGCAAAGGAAAGGTGACTATTTCCCATGATGGAGGTAATGACCACAGAATAACAAAGGCCATATGACAGTGGAGGGGAGCTGCTGAGGAGCGGATCTTCTGAAGAAGGAAGCTGAAGGCTCTCAGGGGCCGTGGAAGCAGAGAAAATGAGGAGCCTGAGGGTGCCTCCTTCTTTGTATCAAAAGAACTGTCAGTAAAATACTAGGGGTGAAGAGAGGAACCCCACCCCTAAGTGGAAATGTGGATTTCAAACTGCCTGCCTCAGAGCTCCACTGAAGATGGCTTATGAGAACAAGTACTTTCCTGAGCACCAACATCCGTTTCCTTGCTCTCTCCACGTGCCACCTTCAGAGCCCCCAGACATCCCAGTTAGTGATCTGGGAAGAGAATCAAAGCAGAAGGGAGCCCATGCCCTCCCCCCCATTTTCTTTCCCAGTGGGAGCTGAAACAAATGTCTGCATATAAGACTAGACACCTAACTAAAATGAGACTGTCTTCTGAGTTAAAGTGATTTTTAAGCCTTTGGCTTGCATTCTGCAGAGTCCTGTAACTGTCCTGTTTCACGCATGGGCAGTGGAAAATCTAACTCACTGCGCAACCTAAATGACTAGTGAAAGGAGGAAATACATTTGCTCAGTGAATTGCATCCTATAAATTGCCCTAGTTCAGTATACTGGTTACAATTTTTTAATTTTCTCTTGTGTCTTCCCCATTTCCACATTTAATTCCAAACAAACTAACTCGCTCTATACACCAGTCAGTGATTTTAATTCCAGATATTTTCCCCATGCCTTCTCTCTGAGTGATATGAAAGTACTTGTCACCTGTAGAACTTCCAACTAATGCCCTATTATTCAAATGATGCCAACAAACCCTTTGATGTTGTGCTCAACCCACCATCTTGGATAGATTTCAGTGTTTGTCATGCCCTAAAATCATCCCTCAACTTTTGAATGACTGGACTCATGTATTTATACTTTATGCTTTCTAGTTGCAGGATTGATAGCTTGGTTATTTTCTGAAATGAGGGATAGGAACAGAAATACCAATGGTAAACAAAAACTGTTTTCTTTTTTAAATTGATCCCCCTTTTGGCTGAGATAAATTATAAATTGCATGTTCACGATTTTACAAAATTTTTCAGCAAATGAAGTTTCCTCTTCTGAATTTAGTATTTAGTACTAATAGTTCTTTGTTCTGTTCTTTTTTCCACGTTTATATCCTTCTAGTCATAGAAATACATTAGTATCAGGCATATATTCCTTAGACTAATGAGCTACTTCTCCCCAGAAATTCTCATTTTAAGCATTATGGTTACGCTGTCATAAATCAATCTGAGATGTAGTTAACAGAGGGAGGGCATTCTCCATTGCAAGTAGGGATTTCTTATATCTTAAAACTGCATATTGTAGAGGGTCTGAGGTGAGGCAAAGTGTGGAACATATTTATGTTTTGTGTATTATAGATAGGCATAAATATTAAGTTGTTTGTGGGTTTATTTTGTTTGTCCAGTCCTGGGGCTTGAACTCTGGGCCTGGGGACTGTCTCTGAGCTCCTTTTGCCCAAGGGTAGCTTTCTACCACTGAGGTACAGGCCCACATCTGGTTTTTTCTGTGATTAATTGGAGATAAGATTCTCACAGACTTTCCTGCCTGGGCTGGCTTTGAATCACAGTCCTCAGATCTCAGCCTCCTAAGTAGCTAGGGTTACAGATATGAGCCACCAGCATCTGGCTCTATATTATGGTGTTGAATACACATGTGTTCTTGCTTATTTCCAAAGCTTAGTCTGATTTTCAGAAACTGACAGTGGTATGCGCTGGTGGTTGTCTGATTTCCACTGATGAGGGGCGGCCAACCTGCTCTTTCTCCTTCCCGCTTTTGAGTTGTTTCTCTGAAACTGCTATTTCTTTGCTTCTTTTTTTCTGTTTCAGCCCTTCTCTAGGATTTAGATGTCTTTCACTTAATGAACCAGTCATCCCAGTGGCCTTGGATCATAACTTAAAATAGCATAAAGGTTCTCAAGGTGCTTCAAGTTCCAGTTTCTGATTATCTTTTCCCACAGGAAAATAAGGGCTCTGATTTTTTTCCTCCTACTTAATCAAGAGTGGTTAAATCTATATACTCTAATTCATGATTTTACACAAATGCCAACAGATATCTATTAATAAGAGAGTTTTTCTGCCCTTAGAGTTAAAAATTCAAGTGATTATTTATAGAGTTTCCAGATGTTTTTCTGACTCCACAGCGCACAGTTGCTGAACTGAGATGGTCCACTTCTCAGCAGGGTAGAGAGGCTCCTCATGGAGAAAAACACCCCTTCAGCCATGATGAAGATGCCTTTTAAATTCATGAACAGACATCTCATACTGATAATAAAGAAGAAAGAAAATTTAAGTAGCAAGAAGTAGCAAGGTGCAGAATCCCTTTTGACATATAATTAAGCTGTATATCCCTAACTTAAGTTAATTTGCAGAAAGTATCTGTTCTGATAATTAGAAAAAGTGAAATAGCTTGTGTTCTTATCACTGGCAGATGATGAAATTGACAGGATTCATTCAGGAGACACAAGTTCTTTACCATTTACCATTTCTCATAATTCATAGCCTCTTCTTATAGAGACAGGTAAAGATATGTCTTCTGTCAAAATACTAATTCCATTCCATTTTGTTCTATTTAAATCTGTTACACATTCAGTGGAACATCTGTTGTACAACATCATAATGTTTTAGCTACTGTATCTTTTGACTATATTTTAAGGCAGGTGGTATTTATTCTACTATGTATTGCATACTTTTTTTTTGCAATTGACCTTGGTATTGCAAATGAATTGATAAGACAAAAACCTTTTCACAAAGTTCATAATAGATTTATTTTTCCATTGAAAATTTTAAAATAACTTATACTTGCATAAAATTAAGATGCATTGGAAGGGGATATTGATTTCTCACCACTAAAAAAATTGAAATTCTCCATTTTATCTGTTTTTCATAAACCACTTAAGACATATCTACAGCCTTTATCTTTTATTTATTAGAGTATGCTATTACATACACGTACACATATGCATGGTATTTTGCATGTGCATATATTATACTTTTATTAGATTAGTCCACTCTATTGATCTCTTTTTCTCATCCTCCATCCTTATTTTTAGTAGCTCTCAGTAGGTTTCCTTATGCCCTCTTCAGACATACACAATATATTTCAATATTATCTACTCCATCATTCACTCTGCTGAATCCTTTCATTCCCCCAAATAGTCTCACAACTACAACCATGGGGGGAGGGGGGGAGTGGGATGTGTTAGGTCAGGATTCTGCATATGAGAGATAACATGTGACCTTTGAACTTCTGAACATACCCAGCCCTTATCTTAATATTTTATCATTGTGTTCAGTTTAGTGTGAGTCACAGTTACCAGTGGCATTTCTATTTCCAATGAATTTATGATGATTTTTGTAACACATTTTATAAAAATGTTTAGGTATTCTAACATACTACTGTTATTCTGTCTAATTTTTCATCATTTTTCCCATTTGTAGAGGGTCGGGTATATGCTTATTAATATATTCTTCAGTTATGGAAATAATGTCAAATATCTATTAGGATAAATATACCAGGGTCAGGTTTTTGGAATATTCTAACTACATCTGTTTTTAAAAAGCACTAAAAATGCCACAGATATTTTTAAATAAAGGAATGGAAGTACATAAAAAGTAGTTAATAGTGGTTATGAAGTAAAACTTAATGCAGAATATATTAGTATGAAGAGAATAATTTTATGTTAATAAAGTTGGGCATGGTGGTCTATACCTGAATTCATAGAACCAGAGAGGTCAAAGCTGGAAATTGCAAATTAAAGACATTATAGACTACACGAGAAAAGAAATGGGCACAAAACAACAGTCAAGCAAGTTCAGTAAAACATGATAGATAGGTGATAGATAGATAGATACACAGAAAGATATATATATATGCATGTATGTAAAGGTATACATAAATATATGAAATATCATGGATAAGGGACTGAGGACTTAGTTCAAGTGGTAGAGTGCCTACCTAAGAAGCACAATACCCTGAATTCAAACCTGCAGTACCACCCCTCAAAAGGATCATGAATTAAAAGTAGTATAAATGTTTTTCAAAAAGGTACTCATAAATCATGAACATGCATATTTTTCAGCTGTGTTCCAACTCCAGTACAAACAGATGTGGACAACTTTCTTATTTGGGAGCATCCCTGGGTTCCTCTTAGTTGGGCACGTGTTTCCATTTCCCAATGTGCAAGAAGACATCTTTTCAAGACTCCTCTTTAGCTACAGGAGAAACACTGCACCATGTCAATGAGCAGGATGTGAGAGAGTTTTCAGGCAAGATCATGAGCATTTTATTCGTATAAATTCCTTCCATTTCCTAGATTGTACTATGGCACAAGTGAAAGAATGGTTCAATAGAAACAATTCCAAAAGGGGCAAAAACCAGAACACATTTTAACATCTCAGAAAGGTCACTTATGTTTACATGATTTCAATTTCTCAAGTTGAAATTGGGAATCAGAATTATGTCAACTTGTTTTTCAGTTAGAGTGATGGTATGGAGACGTGGAGAGAAACTAACACAGGCCCTGGTAACTAAACTTCAGGCAATGGCTTTCTTTTTCCATAATTTATGGACTCCCTAAGCATGCAGATTTCACCTTTGAAGGAAGATGAGGCCACACTATAGGGACACAGCCAGCAACAGCTTGAGCTTTACCTGATGCTCATTTATTTATTTACCTGATGAAGCATACACTAGATATTAAAAACAAGACTCAAAGGAGTGAATCACATGATCAACTATTAAAAATTGGCAACGGAGAGCGTCAAAGTCATTGGGGAAAATATTACATCATTTGTAATAGTTGTCTAGTGATGGAACAAGTGGGCTGTTTACCAATCGGATGTTCTTAGAAAAGATAAAGGAGTGAGTGGAAACTCTCTAGTTAATTAGACTGGTGACTAGTATTAACACTCACCTCATATGTTATAAGAACTAAATATAAAAACGTACTGTGCAGAGCACAGAAAAATGACAGATCCAGACCTTCCTCAGCTCCCATCCATCAAATGTTCCTCCCCTACTTCCCTGTGAAGTAAAAAAAAAAATGTACAATGCAAATTGTAAATTAATATACAAAGGACAACAGCCTTACTTCTAACATATTCCTGATACGAAATCAAAGCAAAAATTATTAAGAATGAAGAAAAGGAAAGGCAGCTTTGCCCAGGAAGAAACAAAACTCTTCTACAATTTCTTATGACTTGAAGGCAAATCAAAGAGCTGTTAAAAGTCTGAAAATGAAGACCTCCCTGGGGTGTATGCTGGACCATTAGGGAGAAGATGATGACTCAACAATTGTGCTTCTATATCACCAGACCCCTGTCAAGGTCCATCTAGGCCATGAACATAATACCAATGACAACGATAAGATTATGCTCTTTCTAATGAAATATTTGTGTGGATACAAGTTGATACTTTTTCTTAATTAAATCTATCTCTGAAAATCATTCCCTAAGAATTTTAGCTAGGCCATTACCCTCCCATTTCCATGAGGCAGTATTCCCCAGGGTGCTGTGAGAGAGGAAGTATGCAGTAGAAATTATTTTCTAACAGTGCTCCAAGGACATCAGACAAGGGCATACTTAAAAGTATGCCATGCCTTATAATGTAAAGTAGAAATCTTGACATATATTACAAAGATGGCTTAATAGGATAAGAACGATAGCCTTTAGTATAGAAAAAACATATTGAAATGTCCTTTTGCTCCCTAGGTCAATAAAAAGAACTCTTGTCTAGTGAGAGAACTCAGTTTGAAAAAAGACTATTTTAGCTTGAGGTTTCATCTAGTTTATCTGTTGGTGGAAAGAGGGAAGAACAGGCTTTGACAATTTGTGGAGGTAAAAATTCATGTAAACAGTAGATTTATATTATACCTTTAAATACAACTTTAAATATTTTTTATCTTATTTTTTATCTTTTGCCTTTTCCTTTGGAGCAAAAACTTATAATTGCTAGATACTCTAATCAAATACCTACAGTTGACAAAATAGCAAAAGATGTTTCTAGTTGAGGGACTTTCACACACACTTTCACACTTGAAACTATGGTTTCCATAGCACATTGAAATGGGGTGGAGGAGGGGAGACAACAGAATTCCAAGATTCCCTTATTGATAAAGCAATGCTCACGAATAACCTTGTTCATGCTCAAAATTCCACAGCCTTCACCAAGGAGCATTCTGGGAAAAGTAATTGTGAATTTGTATTCTGATTAAGCTTCTTAGCACCCCATCAGAAAATAGTACATGCTAAAAAACTACCATATTGTGAGCCAGTCTGCTTTGTTTTTCTGTGATGCCCAGAAAAATAAATGTAGAGTGAATTTTATGTTCACACTAGACAATTGTCTCTTGCCTTTGGATAAATGATCAAGTAACTGACATGTAAAATACATACACTGGGATTTGTGAAGTTGTGGATTTCAAGCCAAAGTCTTCCCTATTGTACTTTTTCAGATTGAATTTCAAATATTGCTTGGGCTTTCCTTCTTTTATTTATAATGTTTTCAACATTGAAAGAGAAGTGTTGGCTCAGGTAAAAGTACTGTAGCTAACTTCACTGACTACCCATTTGCACAACTTTCTCATCTTATATGAGCATGAGTTTATGTTTCTACTTCTTAGGTTTTCTTCAGCTGTTCTAGAATTTTGCCCAACAGCTAATAATATACTTTAGTTCTTGGAAATCCTTAAATCCCAGGTGCTGAGTAATTTTTAATAATTAACTTATTTGGAATGTTGTTATAAGCACTATTGAAGAAATTTATGAAAGCAAAACCTGTTTGAGGGATGGTTGTTGCTTCACTAAGTTCAAATCATTGTAGCAGAAGGAAAAAATAACTTACAAAAAACATTTTCTCACCACATGCACAATCACACACAACCACGACTACAAAAATATACATACACAAAGCCATATATAGATATAGCTATAATAGATTCTGACTGAAACCTTTTATTAAAAATAGGTTATTTCTTAATATTAGGAGGGCCAGGTGTTATAAGTACATATTTTATAAGATACTTTGGTTCTTTTAGGAATTTTTTTTCCTAGAACTAAGAGTTTTCAGAGTAGCAGCTATACAGCAATCATGCTTTTGGGATATATTCCCTCTATGGTCTATTCTTCTGAGTTTATGATGCTACTTTGAACTTATGAATTAATGTGTTTTACTTTTACAAAAAAAGTTATGATCAAATCATAGTCTGACAGTCTAGATAAGCACATTAGTAGAAATAGACGATTGTTACTTTCCTATTGTAAAGATGATGTACAGAGGGGTTACAGTTACATAAGTCAGGTATTGAGTAGATTTCTTTTGAACAGTGTTACCTCTTCCCTTATTTTCTTCCAGCTTTTTCCTCCCTCTCCACTTCACACAAGTTGTATAGTCCATTTCCAACATAGTGTCCAGTGAGTATCACTGCTGAATTAGTTCACCGTTTGTCCCACTGTTTCTGTGCTTCCCTTTCCCCTCCCCAATCAGATAAACTTACAAGACAAAAGGTACAGAAATCAAATACAACTACAGAAGGGGGAAAAAGTAGAAATGAAACATCAAAAAGTAAAATTAAAAAATACCTTTTATTTCCACTTCAAGTTCATTGGGATAAGCAACTTTTTATATAATCATTTTCACATAGCTGTTGAGCCCTTGTGATCCTCTACTAAGAATATCCTCCTTTAGTCTTACTGTATGAATGTTTAGAGTCCTTGTATTACATCCAACTGTTATGTTTTTGCCTTTTATTATCCATGAAGTTTACTTATAGATTTATAGACACATTCTAGTTATTACAAATGAGGGAAACCATACGACCAATGTTTCTTTGGGTCTGGTTCACTTCACTTAATATAATTTTTTAAACACAGAGCTTTCCTACCACCCAATAATTCCACTTCTGGGCATTTATCAAATTGACCACAATCCAGGCCACACTAAAGCCACCAGCACAACCATGCTTGTTGCAGCATTGTTTGCTATAGCCAAGTTATAGAATCAACCCAGAAGTCCCTCAGTGGAAAAATGGATCAAGAAAATGTCACACACACACACACACACACACACACACACACACACACACACACACACAATGCAATTCTATGCTTCCATCAAAAGAATGATATTGCCCCATTTATAAGGAAGTGGACAGACTTCATATTACTTTTCAAAACCAAACTTATATAAAGAGAATGAGACTAGTGGAGCACAAAAACTGGAGGACTATTTATCATTCTTCAGATTCAGATATTTTGCTTTCTCTGTAGGTTAACAATTAACCTAGTATCTGCTCATATCTCATTTCTGGTGCATTGCCCTCAGGTGTTTAGAAGCAATTTTACAATTCTCTATAGCACATGCTCCCTGGGCACATAGGCAACCCCAGAAACTTGTTGAGCCAAGCAAAGCAACTAGAACCCATTTGTGTTCACTGCATTGCAGGGTTTGCATGCAGAAAAGAAGATAGTGTCCATTGTTTCCCTTCTTTATACACTTGACTGTGATCAACCATTAGATAACATGGTTATTGATTAACTCTTATCTATAGTGTTTCTTTTCTACTGATCAGGAGAGATGTATAAATAAACGAATTGTTGGAAGTACAGGATATGACATATGTGGTTTACTCCAATGCTTCCATTACCACAATTAAACATAAGCTCAGAGACTCTTTTGTGTTTTTAAGTCCCTTTGACGGTTTGAATTATGGGTCTTGGGAGAATCTTTCTAGTTTCTCTTTTTTCTGCTTGTTTATCATGGTCAATGTCCCTGACATGTTAAGATCCTTTAACAGGACATTGGACAGATGCTTCCAACACAAGACCACAAATTTAATAGCTTCCTTCATTGCATTGCATATTAGAATAGATTCAGCCCTCTTTTTTCCTTTCTTCTCCCAATTTAGCAAAATCAATCATTTAATGATGAGTCCGTGAAAAAATATCATAAAATTGTTCCTTAAAATGGTAGAATATTCTACTATGGTCCTTGGCATCAGAAAGCCTGTACTTGTTAGGACCCTACTTCTTAACAGCTATGTAACTTTTGGCAAGCTACCTAAACTCTATGTATTACATAGGATAATAGAAATCACCTCATGTGTTGCTATGAGAATTAACTATAATAACATTTGTATATACAGGGTACTTTGAAGATACACACATACACATACACACACACACACACACACACACACACACACACACACACACACACACCAGGGATCATTACTCAGCACCTTATGATGCTTGTTTTAATTCCAGCCATTTTATCTTGACCATGAAGAAAATTTGAACATACTCAACAAGAATGTGAAAACTGATCACACTGAATCCATTCTTACTTCCAAAACAAAATCTATTCAGTGATGGTAGATTACAGCAGCACCTTATTTGGAAAATTTTCACATTTATATTTATGTTTTATGAAGATAAGATTTGACAGCTAATTTTTGGAACATTTATCTTTATAGAAAATATCAGCAATAAGAACTTTAATTTTAGTGAGAAAGGTTAATGTTGTCTTTTTAAAAAATACATTGAATTTGAACATACTGAATGTAAATTATTGTATATCATTTCCATTCTTGTATGTCCTACTAGATTTTGATTCTTATTAATATAATATGTACTCATTAATTTTTTCAATTAAATTATCTTACTCTAACTTATATAAACTAAACAGCTTGAGAATTTGTGAGTTTGAATTTCTGATTTATGTAGCTCAACTTCATTTGAATGAACATTGTTAGTTAAAAGGAAATTTATGAGAAAGAAGAAAATCTAATTAGGAAGTGAAAGACTGTTATCATGCTGCAGTATAAATATTAATGTGAAACATTAATGTTATACTATCTGAATTACAATATACACTGTCCAGTCAACATCGAAAACTAGTTCACTATACAACTAGTTATAACCCTGTGAGGAAATTAGTGACCCTGTTTGATTTCCAGAATAGATTTTGCTCTAAATCCATTTCTTAAAGTACACAGTTTGAAAATGGAGAATTTTTGGACAAAAAGAATTGTCATTAGAACTCATTCTGGAGGAACTGTATAACAATTTTTCAAAATCCATATTTACCAATTCTCCAAAATTTAAAACACCACATTTGCTAGTTAAAATGTTAAGACCTATAGACATCATTTATTCATTCTATTCATGTAAGATAATATATCTGCATTATTTGAAACTAAAGGTTTAATTAATAATTAAAATAATTTACTCTTTCCTCATTAAACTATTATTTGGCTTTTTATATTAGTGAGTAGTGGAGTTAAAATTGACCTTTAGATTCAAGGCTTTTTGGGGTAATGGAAAATGAATGTTCATCTATACTACTTTATTAATTAGCAATTTATATGATTATTTAAGAATTTTTCTTTGTTAAAACTTTTAACTAGGAGCACTTGCTTGAGTCTCTCATACATTTTTAGTCTCTGCTCTCTGTGTGTGTGTGTGTGTGTGTGTGTGTGTGTGTGTGTGTGTGTGTGTATGTCTTATCATTATTTCCACAGGAAATTTACATTACCAGTTTATGAGTTGGAAATGATTGAACAATGTCAATCAAATTGTTTCTTAGTTTACTTATAGTAAACTTGAAAGCCAGCTTCCTTGGTTTTGCTGAATTAGTTAATGTTTGGTAAGGGCTTTTCAGCTTCTCATATTTTTGTTCTTTTTTCTTCCTCTATTTCCTTATTGTATATATTTCCTAGATGTGCTAAAACAGTGCAAAACTGGATGGTTACAAACAAAAGAAAATTGCTCTCTCACAGTCATGGAGGCTAGAAGTCTGAGATGAAGATGCTGGCCAAACCAAACTCCCTTAAAACCTCTAAGGAGAATCCTCCCTTGCCTCTTCCAGCTTCTGGTGGTTCAGATGGTCCTTGGATTAGAGATTCAGCACCCCAGTCCCTTCCTCTGTCTTCACCTGGTGTTGTGCCCTCACTAAGGTCATCTTCATAATTCCATTTTCTTATAAGAAAACCAGTCAAAATCGATTGAAGGAGTATCCTGTTCCACTTTGGCCTCACCTTAAAGATTTGACTTCTTTATTGACTCTATTTCTGAATAAAGTCACATTCTGACATCCTAGGCTTAGTTAGGACTTCAATATTTCCACTTAGAGGAAAACACTTCAAGATCTACATCCTTATGCATTCACGTTTCAAAAAGAAAACCCTAGGTTTAGTGCAGCTTCAGGAGATAACAAAAAATCTCACAAGACCAGAAATATAATATGATCTCTTGATTGGGTTGAATAATAAGTGATCTCTTGAGCACTGAGCACATAAACTAAAAACTAATAACTATTTGTTGAGCTCATTTCCAATTCTTTTCTTCTTTTATAACATCAGCCCCTATGATATTGATATTTATACCTAAATTGTTACAGGCAATTGGATTCATTGAATTGATATTGATCTGTGTGCATACAACACGGAAATACAAATTAACATTATAGAATGATAAGAGCATTTTGTAAATTTTTATATCATTATTTCCAAAACAGTGTTAGATACAATCATAATAAAACAGAGTCCAAGTGTGAAGAGAAAAGATAGTTTTTTTTAATATTATAGTTTTGATTCAAAAAAGTACTGACTAAAATATCATTCTGTGTTGTACTCTATTAGTCTAGTTACAAGGATTATTCTTTGAGTAAATGATATATAATAGAGCCTGGAAAAGATAATAGCACTAAAGTGCTCATATTATGAAGATTTAAAATCAAATATAGAATAGATATTTAAGTACATTATAAGTCTAAATGTGCTTATGATGCTACACCTACTTTATTCTAAAGAGTAAAACCACATGGATCAATTACATTTTATTATCTGGACACTGACTGTGAGACTAGTATTTCAAAACAAGATCATACCACAGTCATTAATGAGCATTTTATTTAGAGGAACATAGGTAAATTAATTCAGGCATGTTTGGCTCTAGTTGAAAATCAAGTTTAGAGCTGATACTCCCCTTGAAAATTAGGTGACATTTAGGAAGTTACTTTATATTTGTTAGGAAGATTAGTATTTATACAAGTTATAAAACTGGCTACCACATTGCCTACACAAAGAGATCTGTCAAAAATGTTACCTTTTATAGTATTCATGTACCATGTACAGTTCTAAGTCCTTTTATAAATATTTTAACCATACTTCATGCTTTAACTTCTTCATGGTGTTCATATTTACATTCAAAACAACTACCAAATTATGTGTTTCATTTTGAAAAAATTATAAATAAATATTTTACCTACATTCTAATGAATTAATACTCAATAGGCTGTTTCATCCAAGTACTTCTTAGAAGTCCTTTTTTAATCAAAGCACTGCATCCATCCATCTGTCCCTTTAAGGTAAGATCACCAAAGAAATATCTATTTGTTCAGCAATAGTCTGTAGATAAATGGTTCTAATCTTCAGTACTTATCTGTATCTTCTGGAAGTCTAATACCCATCATTCTCTTTTTACTTTAGTTTAAATATTTATTTGCTTGCTTGTTTATTTATTTATTATTTATTGCCAGTCCTGGAGTTTGGGACTCAGGGCCTGAGCATTGTCCCTGGCTTCTTTTTGCTCAAGGCTAGCATTCTACCTCTTGAGGCACAGGGCCACTTCTGGCTTTTTCTGTTTATGTGGTGCTGAGGAATCGAACCCAGGGTGTCATGCATGCTAGGTAAGCATTCTACCACTAAGCCATGTTCCCAGCCCTTAAATATACTTTTTTAGTCTTTTGACACAAAATAGAGCCCAGGCTGGTCTTGAATTCAAGTCCTTCTGCTTCAGTCTCCAAAACTCTAATATTATGAGCATGGACCACAACAACAAACTCAATTCCAATTCAGTAGGGTTAGAGTAAAGCTCCAAAATTTCTATTTTGTTTATAAGATTGCCAACACATTCCCAGGTGAAATCACTCTAGAAATAGCAGTTTGAAATTTATTGCTAAAATCCATGATAGATAAGAGACAAAAGAAGTCCTACTTTACTTCTAAACAAAATCTATTGCAATCATTTCTCTAAACACATGCCTGTGAAGAAATTACATAATTTGGTTGCTTTGGCCCACATGTTTACATATTTATTTGGCAGTACCAAAATGGAAATCAGAATATATATTGAGGAAAGCCTGAAACTTGGATAACAACTCTCAATCCTAAAGTACAAAAGATCTTGATACAGATATGTACCATGTGGTAAGAATTTTTAACATCCAAGGAAATTAGGAACATTTTTTAGTTAAGA
Source organism: Perognathus longimembris pacificus (assembly GCF_023159225.1). Lineage (NCBI taxonomy): Eukaryota > Metazoa > Chordata > Mammalia > Rodentia > Heteromyidae > Perognathus > Perognathus longimembris. The sequence continues at coordinate 21,813,329 of NC_063163.1, read as the reverse complement.
GGAGACAACTTTCCTTTGTTCTGAGCTGGCAATACAGCCATTCAAGAACATTATCAAAAACACAGAAGTATTTTTAACTTTCATGGGTTTACCCAATTAGATTATCTTGGGTTTATTACACAACTTACAACCATACAAATCCCATTGTGCATGTACTTGTAAATGTTTTCAACATATAAATCACTGTCTTGTGAAGAACATGTTTTAATACTAAATATATATTTGTACATATGCATATACACATATATGTATATATGCATATGTACATATATGTGTATAAGCATATACATATATGTGTATATAAGTACATATATGTCTGTGTGTGTGTATATATATATATATTCTATAATTGATTCCTCATGGTAGACCCCCCAAATACATTTTTAACTGGAGTCATATTTCAAAATGTTCCTGGTTCCAAATTTGATGAGATAAGGGTAAGAGCTCTGGCACAGAATTTTATTTGCCAAGGATTCATATAGTCAGCCTAGTGACATCATTGAGGTCAAAAGTCATACAATCAAATGCACAAGAAAATTCCCTATGCCACAAAATTGATATTTTATCTATAAAAGTAGACTAGGCTAAAAATAATCACATGAAACCCCAAAGCACACGAAACAAAAGTCTATCCTTTCTTGTTCCTAACTTCATTTTGTTCTCTAGTGCCTTTTACTCTGATGACATAATTGGAAGAAGGATTTAAACTTTCTAAATAAAGGGAACACATTCTCTCCTGGGTAAGTGTGGCACAGATAAAGGCTTCATCTTCTCTCTAAGCCACCTTAATATTCTCAATAGTCTTAAGGTGTTTCATCTCCTACCTCCTCTCAAGCACAAGAACAGATAATATCCTCACGGGACTTTAAAATCTGTCCATTGAATGAAATCTTCTGCCATTGGCCTCTGGATATGTGGTCATGGCCTCCAATGTTGAAGTATGCCATTGATAAGGTGATGACATGCTTTCTCAGCCTGGGCAAAGAATGGGAATTGCCTCCAAGAATATCAGAGCAGTTTTCTCTTTCCTCTATTCAACATTGCAGATCTCTTTAAATGTTGTGGCTACAATTTTGCATGTTTACTCTGCAGCCAGAAGCTAATATGCATTCAGTGATTTTTATAGAATTTTTACACTGCTCACACCCTAGGGAAGGCCAGATGGAAAAGGGATTGAGAGGAGAAAGTGGGTCAGGAGTAGCTGCTGCTTTCCTGATGGACAAGGAAAAGTTCGCCCTATTCTTTCTTCTAAGCCCCTACCTTCTCCACTTATGTCCACACCCCAAAGTTACAAGGACTCTTTGTTTTCCCTAAACAGATGTGAATTTCAAACTTCCTAATTACTGAACATTGGTAATATACAGATGTGTGACTACCAATGAAATTCAAGTAATGTTGAAAAATATCTATAATAACATAAATGTATCCCTTAAGTTTGTTGTCTCTGGATCAATCAAGTCTGTATTGCACTCATTTAAATCAATATATACTAAATAAGCAGAAATATGAAATTCTACTTCTCTCATGCTATAATTATTCTTATTTAAATGAAAAACACGTATGTTTTGAGATATCCACTGCAATAATCTGAAGGGTAATAAGTGTTATACTATGTGCAATTATTCATACTATATGGGAACCCGGAAATGCAGAGCCATAAAGTCTGCCTTAGAGACTGGAACCATTCTCTGACCCTTGGAATGCTGAGAGAGGCCCTGACAATTGCAAATTGGTTGTTGTTGTTTTTTTAACACCTCTTGTTGGAAGTTGCCAGTCCTAGGATTGCCCCCCTCCCCAAACTGGTACCCTTATCTCTTTGAAGTAGTCTCTTTGATTTAGCGACCTTTCTGCATGTACTCTCTTGTTTGACCATGAATACAATCCCCATCCTTAGAACCCTAGGCATCTGTTGCTGGAGTGAGACAGCAGGTCCCCTAGTACCTCGAAACCAATTCCTCAGTCCAGTCTCCAGCAGTCTCCAGCATTGCTTTGCTCCCAGCTGCAGCAGGACAAGGAGCTCGTGACAGTTTGCAACAATACTAGATCTGAAAGTTTATCATACCAGAAGCTTTTGCTTTTATTCTTATAATATTTATTAAAACATTCATAAAAGAAAATAAAGTATCTCTACATGTACCACTTTTATTGAGCATTGTATTAGAGAGCCTATCTGTTGTGATAAGGGAAGATAAAAAACATAAAAACCAGAAAAGACCCAGGAGCAGGTGCCTTACACCTGTAATCCTAGCTACTCAAGAGGATGAGATCTAAGGATGGTTGTTCAAAGCTAGACCGTGTAGGAAAGTACACAGACTCTAGTCTCCAATAAACCACTCCTAAAAAGCTGAAAGTGGCATTGTGCCTTAAGTGGTAGAGCACTAGCCTTGAGCAAAATGATCTCAGGGAGAGTGCCCAGGTGCTGAGTTCAAGCCCTAGGAATAGAAACAAAAAAAGGAAAAAAATAAGACAGATTTTATTTAAAGATAGCAATCGTCTAAATAGAAAAGTCTAGATAATCTATAAAAAATAAAAAGACCTAAAAAGTAGGTTAGGAGACATTATAAAATTCAAAATGCAAGGCTGGGAATATGGCTTAGTGGCAAGAGTGCTTGCCTCCTACACATGAGGCTCTCGGTTCGATTCCCCAGCACCACATATATGGAAAACGGCCAGAAGGGGCGCTGTGGCTCAGGTGGCAGAGTGCTAGCCTTGAGTGGGAAGAAGCCAGGGACAGGGCTCAGGCCCTGAGTCCAAGGCCCAGGACTGACCAAAAAAAAAAAAAATGCAAAATGCAAAAAACCAAATATTGTATATACTGTTATGTGCCATTAGAAATTTCAGAACTGTCATTTACAACAAGACAATAAATAAAACATAAAATTTTAAGGCTTAATGTTATGAAATATTATAAGTACTGCATGATGAAAACAATTGATGGATGAAATTAATAAATCTATATAGTAGGAATTATGCTGACAGACTGAAATGAACAATATTGATAGATATTAATTTTCCATGAATTGGGTGTATATTTTCCACACAATTCCAATCAAAAGAAAATATCAGACTTTTCTTGCATAGAAAGTGACAAGTTGATTCTAAATTTATATAGGAAAAAGAGTTTTGAAAGAAATTAAAAAGTAGAGAAGTTGAACTACAAGCTTTTAAAGTGTAAAGCATTATGAAAGACAATGTTTATGCAAAATATAAAATGTAGAGCCCAGAAACATATACAGATGTTTACATATACTTAAATCCAATTGATTTTCAACAAAAATATCATAGTAAGTCAAAGGGAAAAGAGCAGTAATGATTGTCATGGGAATAACGTAATAGTGTTACTGTTAAAAATAAATTGTATGGCAAATCATAGATTGGCAGTTTTGAGAAACTCAGGCCAGCAAGGCAACATGAGCTCTAGAGATACAATGATAATATGTGTACATGTGTGAATATTTTATAAGCATATATATGTATATGTATATACAATGCCTTAAGAAAAAAGGAAATGCTTTACTATAAATTGTACTTCAATAAATTGGACTTAACAAATAAAGGTAACAAATTTTTTACAGTAGATCATGTCTCTGACTTATTTTAAGATGATGTATGATGTCCAATGTCCTGAAGTTATCTACATATCAATCTTAGATTGAAGATTCTACCTCCTCACTAATCAGCCCCTTCCCAGGTGGTGCTCCAGATCCCCACTAGTTGTCCATGTGGAAAATTAATGACATACTTATTCCTTCCTCACTCTGCAGCAGCTGTCAGCAGTATCAGTCACTTGGACCACTAATTTCTCTCAGGAGAAGAAAGCAGCGACCTGACATCAGCCAAAGAGCAGCAGGACTCTGAGTTAATGGTTCCAGATAATGATGAGGAAGGACAAGAAGGAAATGAAGCATGATCAAAAGTAGAATAGGAGGTGAGAGCGAAAGCACAGAGCTAACCATGTAGCACTTTAGACTAGATGCAAGGCAGCCAATTAGGTTTCTTGTCCAGGTTTGCTTCTGTATCTGTTCTTGTCATGTCTTCAGACATGTATGGCTCATTTTCAAGTGAGGGAAGTCACATCATATTAATTGACAAAAGTTAATAAAATATTTAAAAGCCTTTAAAAATCATCTGTAAAAAATCACCTGACACTCAACAGCATTGTGCTTATTTGCTCACTGAATACTACTAGTCCTATAAGATCATACTATACAAAAACAGAATAGCATATGGATCTTTGAGAATACAAAAAATGTGACAAAATTACATGTGGTTATCATGCACATTAAGAAACTTAAAAGTCACAGTTTTATTTAGTCATTCTGGTTTATATATGAATATTTGCATGAGATACACTTTCTGCCTCCAGAAAATAGCAATGAATGAATTGTGAGAACCATTGAAAGTGTAACACACAGTACTTAAGTACAACAAGGTATGTATATATAATATTTGTAAAACCTCACAATATAATAAGTATGCCTAAAAATTGCCTCTAACAAACAGAGTAGATGTCTACCTAGTAGATGGTTTCAAGGACTGTAGAAATATATAAATACATTGCTACTTCACTTTGTATTTCTGCTAATAATAAATTATCCTCAGAGGTTTATTCGAGAATGGTAGGTAGAGATTATTAGGTGATTTAATGAACATTATTAAATCACTCTTATATTGATTGGTCTTTATAGGTTTTATATTTATTTTTCTGGTAGCAGAACACTGATAGTTAGGACAAGGTTTTTTTTTAATACACAGAACACTAATTTCTTTGATAGCTTTGAGAGCTCATTATAATGCAAACTAAACATTCTCAACATCACTTAGCATCATAAAATGCAAACTAAAGTGACAATATGACATCATACCTACTAGAATGGCTACAATGAAAATGGTGAAAGATAAAACCTACTGGTGACATTGTGGAGAAAAGTAACAAAAAGTACAAGTATGAAACTGTTACCTCTCTGTACATCAGTTTGATAATAAAAATTTGAAAAAAAAGAAAAGTGAGCTTTTATGAACTATTAGTGGGATTGTAAATTAGAACAACCTTTATAGAAAACAGTATGAGATGCATCAGAATTATCACATGATCCAGTAATCTCACACCTGAATATACGTCCAAAGGAACTGAAAAGAGTATATTTAAAAGATGTCTACAGAAGGGAATAAGCCAAAGAAAAATGGAAAGAAGAAAAGAAAATGTACTGCAAACAGTACAACAAAAAAAACCTCTTGCTTCTATTTCTTGTAGTTCATTTCTATAAGCATCATTTTCTATGAGCATATGCACATAGCTATCGAGCCCTTGCAATCTTCTCCTAAGAATGTCTTCCTTTGTTTTGTGTGAATGTTTAGATTGATGTTTATTGATTATGTGCATGTGTAATTATTTGTCTTTTACTGCCCATTGGGCTTACTTGTAGATTTATAGCTACATTAAAATAATTAAAAATAAGGGAAACTTATTGCTGTTTGTATTTCTGTACTCTTTGTCTTGTATATAAGTTTATCTTATCTGGTGAGGGGAAGTGGAAGCACAGAAATAGTGAGACAAAGAATAAATCAATTCAACAGTAAAACCAACTAGACACTACGTTGGAAATGAACCATGCAACTTAGGGGGAGAGAAATCAGGAGGGGGAAAAAAGCAGAGAGAATGAGGGAGTGACAGTGTTCAAAAGGAAATGTACTTATTACCTGACTTATGTAAAACTGTATCCCCTTTGTACATCACCTTTACAATAATTTTTTAAAACATTGGTGAAAAAACTAAAGATGTCTACACTTTCATGCTTATTGTACCTTAAACATAATAAGTTAGATATGGAAGCAACTTAGTTGTCTGTCCATCAATTGCTGAATGGGTAAAGAGAGTATATGCACAATGGGATATTATTGAATCTGAAAATAGAAATCCTGTGACAATGTGGATTAAACCCCAAAGACAATGGTCTACGTGAAGAACTTCTGGCACAGAAAGATAAATACCACATGATTTCAGTTATATAGAGACCCTCAAGAAATTGTTCATAAAATTAGATAGTAAATCAATGACTAGCAGCATCTGGGGAAAGAAAGCATTTCGAAAAAGGGGAGAAGTTGATCAAAGAATAACAGGTTTCAATTAGGAGACATAGGCTATATAATTACACATAGTTATATAGATATAGGCTATACAATTATGACAGATAATAACAAATTATATGCTTTTAAATTGGCAAACATATTTTTAATATTTTTCTTACAAAAGAATAATAAATACACATTGGATTTCTGTGTGTTTAAGTTAATCATTTAGCCTCACTTGGGTTTTTATAATCATTTTCCATTGCAAATATATATGAAAATATATTATATACCATATATGTGCATATATATGTCTATGTTCCTTGTCAAATGAAACAAAAAATCATTTAAATGTATAATACTATGTTTTAAATGTACAATGCTGAAGGATTACATCTAGAATGGTGTACTGACAGCTCTGAACACTTTTTCTATGGCTATTTTTATCAGCCATGCTTATAAAGATGGTTGGGAAAGACTAAAAATCAAACAATTGATCCTGAAAAATTTTGCCAATTGTTTTTAGGGTATCCCACAGATGGAAGACAATTATTTAAGAAAGTCTACTATATTTTCCAAGAACTGTGGCAGTGGACTCTTGACTTGGTTTCTACTTGATTCCAAAGGTACATGATGGGAAAATCAGTTTATAGAAGGTACATCCATGAACAGAATACTCCTTCCTTTTACTCCAGTTCCAACTTCCAGGCTAAAATTAAAGCTTCTCTATGGGGCTGACAGGCCATGAACATTATCATGCACCCCAGATCAATGTTGCTGGAGCTCCATTCCTGCCCATAGCTTCATTTCAAAGAAAAGCATTTTACCTAGGCAAGACAGGCCAGAAATTTTGGGCTCTACTCACCCTCATTCCTGCTTATCAAGCTGAGGATTCACACTGTGAGGAACAAGCTGGGAATAAAGGATATACCACCTCTTCCCAATCTCAAGCCCTGAGTATGATGGTGCCAGTCCCCCTCAACTCTATAACAATGGCACATATTTCATTAAAGAAAAAGGCTGGCTATAAGAAGCAAGACCTCCCTGTCTTTCCCCAAGAGTGCTGGTTTTATTTGTAACAGAGAGTGAAACATTCTAATCAAAGGATACTATCAGAGATTTTGATGGGAAGCAATTACAAGAAGGATGGTAGCTCCATGGAAGTACAAAGCTACACTATAGAAAAGTTTGCAATTTAATGGAGAGAATCAGGGACAGAAACAACTGAGAGTCTTCTTGGGATCATAACAAGCTTCAAACACTAACTTGAAAAGCAATCCATGCAAAAGAGGCCTAAATTTAATGAGATCAAACTGTGGAGCAGTATATGCCCTAAGGCACTGTCAAATATAATAGAGCAATCAGTGGGCATTACTTGAAGCTAATAGCTAGATATGATAATAGAGATGGTCAATTTAGAGAGAAATCAGGAAAAGAGAGAGATACAGAGAAACCCTGTAAAATCACTGTCATCTCACAAGACTGTTAAGATGCCCAGGTCTGTGCCAATGAAGAATGACATGAAGAGGTTGCATACTGCTTGGAAAGGGGACTTCAAATTGTTTTAACAACTGGCTAAGGCTGAGAACATTGCTTAATGAATTTACAACTTACCTAGCACACATGAGGCCTTGGGTTCAATTCCTCAGTACCACATAAACAAAAAAATTAACAACTGACTAATCATAAATAAACAAACAATAAAAAAGTCTGATAGGTGTGTAATGAGATTATGATTCAGAGTTGCTGTAATAAATTACCTAAAATGTATAGTGTTTAACCACCAAAAAATTATAAGACATAAAAAGTAGAAAACATGATTCATGCACATGAAAAAAGGAAGACAATAGAAATCCCTGTGCATGGGGCCCAGATGTTAGATTTAGCAGACTTCAAATTATTTGTCTATGTAAAATGAAGAAAATGAGGCTTGAGGAAGTAAGGAAAGATAGGATGACAATGTCATCACACAAGCAATTCTATCAAATAGAAAATAACAATACACAGAAATAATAAAAATGAACCAAGTAGAGCTCAGATTGATTAGTTCATGAAGCAAAATGAAAATTTCATTACAGCTGGTAAAAAAAGTAACTTGGGGCTGGCAGAAGAAAAACTGAATTAGAAGATATGTTGTAGAGATTGTACAATATAATGAGAGATCATTTAATTTAAAAAAACCTCCAAGAAATGTAGATGAGTGCATCAACAAACATAAAAGGAGAGTACAGGAAAGAGAAGAAAAGACAAAGAAAAACCCATTTTAGAAGAAATAATGGGGAAAAATATCCTTCTAAAATTCAATGAAAAGCAACTAATAGAATTGACAGACTCCATGTAGCACAAATGCAAAACAATCCACAATTGGAAACATCACACTAAAAATGTCAGAAACAGCAAGGGAAAAACAATACATCATATACAAATAAACCTTGTTAAAAGTAATGCACAATTTTTCAGAAGTATTAGATATCAAAAAGTATGTTCAAACTGCTGAATGGAAAAAGATGTTAGTCAAAAGCCTTTTAAAATTTATATTTTGTTGAGTTGACAAAGGTCCATTTCCCTGGATGAAATCTTGACGTGATCCATAACTTTCAGATGAATTCTGGGTTCAAAAATAAATCTCTTGCCCATTCTCAGATTTTATCTCCTTCAAATGCTTTCTCTTCTCTTTCTTCAGTTATCCATGGGTTTTGTTTTCTTCCTTGCTATTTATCTGATTCCAATCCTGTAAGTTCAGAACGTGACATTCTTGGTCTGATTATAATATTGCACCTCCTCCTCTACCCTGTAGGGTCACCATCTTTTGGTCTTCCCCCTCCCTGACTTTTGTTTTATAGAAAATTACAGGAACACAATGACTACATGAAGGATTGCTTGTTATGTTATGAAAATACACACACACACACACACCCATCTTATCCATCTAATTTTGCAGCAGATTGTAACAAGTGCTTAAAAGTTGTTTTTTATTTTTTCTGAGCACCACTGACTATTTAATTAGGTTCATAGATTAACTGAAGGCAAGATGAAAGCTGGGCATCTCAGCCTCTACTTTATATCATTGCTCTGGGCCATTCTCTCTTACAGCCTCCTCAGAATTCAGGAAGAGCAAACCAATGGATATATACTTCTTCAGGTGCTGGGGAGCCCAAGGTAAACACTGATCTTTTACCTAAATCAGCCAATCTCCCCTCCATCCTGCCTCACTTCCTCTCTCCTACCAGAAGGGAGTGAACTGTTGAACAAGACTTAGAGCTTTGGGATGTAGACTAGCTTTGGGATGTAAACCAAGAGATAAGAAACCAGGATATCCAAAATCAAGAGACAAATGATAAAAAGACAAACCAATGCAACAGCAATCCTTACAAAACCTTATGGTGTTAACCAACTGTACAACTCATGGGGGGAGAGGGAAATGGGCAGGGGGAGGGGGGAATGAGGGAGGAGGTAACAAGTTGGATAAGAAATGTAGTCACTGTATTACAGATGAGCTGTAACTCCTCTGTACTTCACTTTGACAATAAAATGAATAAATAAATTTACAAAAAAAGAAACCAGGATATCACCTGATATAGATTATACACTCCATCCTGTACCCCAGAACTGAGTTCCTAAGCAACCCATTTAAAAAGCAAACATTTGCTTTCAAAATGAGAATGACTGAGCTTTAAGACATTTGAATTTTCTCATTCTCCTTATTCATCTGGTAAAAAGCAATGAGCCTTATTATCTGTTCCTCAAAACTCTGCTCTTGTTATTGGTAAATTACCACTATGGGATCAGGGGACTAAATTTCCACTAATGAGCACGGCAACCATTTCATTATTTCCTAGTTCATTTGAACTTGAGAAAGTGACAGTGGGGCACAGATAAAATCTTCTAGGGGAAAATAAAAAAAATGGCATGTTTCAGGCAACCACCAACTTCTGAGTATCCGTGAACCAGAAATAAAATGTCAGTATGACACTATAAGGTAAACAAAGGCAAGTTAGTAAGCTAGTAGAGAATACCAGTAAAGTATAGATGGCCAGTAACAACAGAAAATAGTAAACTTCAGGTTTATTAAAGAAACAAAGTGAAAATTCACTTGGATGGAGTCTAGTGAAGTCTCTACTTCACCTGGAATCTAGTTGTCTTGTGTAAATAGAACCTAATATATACCATCCATGAGCTCATAGTCCAGAATATTTGTGAAAAGAGCCACCTAAGTGCAAGATAGGTGCCTTCCCCTGTGGTAACTGTGTCACTCAATGGGCAAAAGGCATGGATGAGAATGAATAAGCCAGGAATTGTCTCAGCTAACTGGTTAGATCCTTAAACACTCATCCTACCCAAGCATATATGAATGCACAACTGCCAGCATGTCTGTCTATCTTCTGTATGATTGATCAGTAGCTATGAGGCCTTTCTGGATGGGCAGCAGATACTGGATGCCTGTGTCACCCATGCAGGAAAAAGGGGAGGTACAGGTACAGCATCCTTGTCCAGTCTAACATAGCCCAAACTGAACCAAGAAAAGAATCCCAGATAATCTCAAACCTGACCCAGAATGGAAACATGAGTTAACACTGAAGGAAAATCACCGAGGGTCAAAGATTGGAACATAACATCTACTTTTCTGAAAGAACTCAGCCCACACATACCTACCTTCTCAATAAGGAAGAACTGTGACTTTTTGTTTTACTTGTCTTCTACATTTTTTCTGTTGAAATTTTATTCTACTTCTTTTGCTCTTTTGTCTTTTTAATTCTTAAATTGTTCTATCCTTCTCTAATTCCTGCTTTAGCTATTTCTTTGCAAGGCTTGGAGTTAGCCTATCAAGGTTCAACAATAAGCTATATAAACTAGAAAAGTCAGATGTAGATAAATTTAAAAAGATAAGTATGAGTGGACCACGTATGGACATCCAGGACACCATTAAAAGACTGAACCTCAAAATAATAGGCATTGAAGAAGCAGAATAGCTGCAAGCTACAGACATAGAAAATATTTTCAATGAAATAATGTCAGAAATGAGAAAGAAAAGTCATCCCAGTACAGGAACTTTAGGATTCCAAAGATACAAGGCCTAAATAGAACCTCCTCTTCACATTGTATCACTATTAAAACATTAAGTATCAATACAAGGAAAAGAACATTGAAAGCTGAAAGAGAGCTCTAAAGGCTAACCTATCAAAATAATAGTGGAGTTCTCAGTCAAAATTTTAAAAGCAAGTAGAATATGTTATGATGTATTTCAAGCCCTTAAAGGAAAAAAAAAATACCCTTAAACAAATGTACCCAGCAATGCTATCTTTCATATGGAAGAGAACTGAAATTTCATTTGAAAGTCTATCATCTTAATGATTGGCAAAACTGCTCTACTTTCACTGGCACAATCTGGCTCAGACAGCATCAGAGATTTTCCATTTATTTCTTTGACTTAGCAAGTTGAATTTTATCTAAGTTTCTGGCTATGAGGTTCTGCTTTAGTTTTGATGTAAACTTGAGATTTTTTATATTTTTTTGCAGCAAAATGATTTGTCAAACATAAGGTGAAACAAAGACATTTTTCTATAAACACAAACAAGATTTGTTGCTCACAGACCTCATTACAAGAAATCCTAAGGGAAGCTCTTTGTTCTGAAAACTGTTGAGAATATTGTGACTTTTCAAGTGCAGATACAAATACAAAGGATGCTTGTACAGGTAATTGTAAATGACAGCATAATTATATCACTCCTATGTCCTATGCTTACCTTACTAAAAAATAACTAGAATTATATGCACATAATTATACTATTAAGTCTAAACATATGAAAATATAATGTATATAAAAATAAGAATATACCTAAGCAGAAAGAACAGTGCTGGAGGAATTACAATACCCAACTTCAAGCTGTATTATAAAGCTATAGTAATAAAAACAGCTTGGTATTGGCACCAGAACAGGCATGAAGAACAATGGAACAGAATTGAAGACCCAGAAATGAACCTACAGAACTATGCCTACTTAATCTTTGATAAATGAGCTAAAAAAAGTAGTCTGGAAGAAAGATAGCCTCTTTAACAAATGGTGCTGGCAAAACTGGTTCAACACATGCAACAAACTAAAACTAGATCCCTATATATCACCCTACACCAAAATCAATTCCAAATGGATCAAAGATCTCGAAATCAAAACAGACACCCTGAAAACACTAAAGGAAGGAGTAGGAAAAACACGTGGGCTCCTTGGCACAGGATGGAACTTCCTTAACAAAGACCCAGAAATGCTACAAATCAAAGAAAGGTTGGACAAATGGGACTGCATCAAACTGCAGAGCTTCTGCAGGGCAAAGGACATAGTTCGCAAGATAAACAGAAAGCCCACAGATTGGGAGATCTTTACCGGCCATACAACGGACAAAGACCTCATATCTAAAATATATGCAGAACTAAAAAAATTACATTCCTTCAAAACAAAACCGCAAAGAACCAATAGCCCCTTCAACAAGTGGGCTAACGACTTAAAAAAAGACTTCTCTGATGAGGAAATGAGAATGGCCAAGAGACATATGAAACAGTGCTCTACATCACTGGCTATAAAAGAAATGCAAATCAAAACAACATTGAGATTCCATCTCACCCCAGTAAGAATGTCCTATATCAAGAAAACAAACAATAACAAATGTTGGAGGGGATGTGGCCAAAAGGGAACCCTACTTCATTGTTTGTGGGAATGTAAACTGGTTCAGCCACTCTGCAAGTGGTATGGAGATTCCTCAGAAGGCTAAGCATAGAGCTCCCCTATGACCCAGCAGCCGTACTTTTGGGTATCTATCCAAAAGACCACAAACAAAATCACACTAACGCCTCCAGCACAACAATGTTCATCGCAGCACAATTTGTCATAGCTAGAATCTGGAACCAACCCAGATGCCCCTCAGTAGACGAATGAATCAGGAAAATGTGGTACATATACACAATGGAATTTTATTGCCTCTATCAGAAAGAATGACATTGCCCCATTTGTAAGAAAATTGAACGACTTGGAAAAAATTATACTAAGTGAAGTGAGCCAGACCCAAACAAACATGGACTTTATGGTCTCCCACATAGGGAATAATTAGCACAGGTTTAGGCTAGTCACAGCAGAGGATCACAAGAGCCCAATAGCTATACCCTTATGATCACATAAGATGATGCTAAGTGAAATGAACGTCATGTTATGGAAACCATTGTTATATCACTGTTGTGACTACTTTCAACGTGCTATGTGTAATTGTAGCTTCTATTATTGATGATCTTCTTGTATCCCTTTCCTGTGGTTGTACCTACACTATCTCTGTATCTTATCTGAGTACATTGGAAACTGTGTATAGTGGTATTAGAATTAGGAAAATGAAAGGGAATACCAAAATCGAGAAACACAGGGTAAAAAAAGAGAAACAACTACAAAATCAATACTTGCAAAACTGTTTGGTGTAAATGAACTGAACAATTCATGGTGGAGAAAGGGAAAGGGGGAGGGGGAAGGGGGGAATGAGGGACGAGGTAACCAACAGTACAAGAATTGTATCCATTGCCTAACATATGAAACTGTAACCTCTCTGTACATCAGTTTGATAATAAAATTTTTTTAAAAAATAAGAATATAAAGCAGTGCATGGAAGTGACATTGTACTGACATAAGAAAATAATGCCACATTCTGTTAGTCAACATTCTATTACTAAACCAAATATCTGAGATAGTGAATTGGAAAAGAGAAAAGGGCCATTTGGGCTCACACTTTGGGGGTTACAATCCATTACTGATTAACTGATTTATTTTCTTGAGCCTATAATGAGGCACTACATTATGTGGGAGTACACGGTAGAGCAAAATTGTCATATTATGATCAGCAAAAGAAAACGTAGAAAGAGCAATATGAGGAATTCCACTATTCCCTTCAAAGGCACATGCTCAATGACCTAAAGAATTTCCACTACACTACAATTCTTAATGGTTCCACTACTTTGGCTGGAAACCAAGCCCTTAACATATGGGCCTTTGTGGAGCAGTCCACACCCAAACTATAACATGTTTAATTCCATGTGAACAAATGTAGACAAGTAAGGTAAATAAGTCATTATTTGGCAAGGTACACATGTTTGCTAAGCAAGTTGAAATCACAAAAAATTGTAGTATCAACATAGTATCAATATTGTTTTTGGCTCAGTACATAGAATGTTGAGACTAAACCCCAACTCACATAAATATGACTAAACAACACACACATACACATACACACACACACACACACACACACAAAAGTGAGGTAATGCATATGTTAGCAGGTAAAAAGAGATTTGACACTCTCAATATATCTATGTTAGGGAAGAGGGTTCTAGTTTGATGGTAGAGTATTGCCTAGTAAAACTGAAGCAATTTCTAACACTGCAAAACTAAAACAAACAACCCAAAACAAACCCAGGTAAATTTCACTGGCTCCATTTTCTCAAGGATGATTGAAATGGCACTCAGTGCTTTGATACTGCATTTCATTGTCAAGCATTTTTTTTTGTGTTTATACATTCAATATCTCCAGTATTTGAAGTAAGGTACTGTGAATGTAATTCACATGTTCAACACATTTTGGTATCTTTTTGGTACTCGATATGATATTAGATAAAGACAATAGCAGTTCTTGTTTTCATAACATGTACAGTGTGGAAGGTTTGGAAGGCATGGTTAAAAGCTGTAAAAAGAAAATGAGAAGGAAATTTTGTCATTTGCCACAGCATGGGTGAACTTGGAGGACATTATGTTAATTGAAATAAGCCAAGCATAGGAAAACAAATACTGTACAATCTTTATATGTGGAATGGAGAAAAGTTGCACAACACAAACAATATGGATTGGTAGTTACCAGAGGTTGAGAGATTTGGGAGGGGAGACTGGAGAGATGGACCCCAAATTTTAGACTACAGAGATAAGTTCAAAGGGTCAATTGTATACCCTGGTGACTATATTTAACAACAATATACCAGATACTTGAAAATTGCTAGTAGAATACATTTGCTTAGTGTTTTTTTTTTTTTTTTTTTTTTTTTGGCCAGTCCTGGGCCTTGGACTCAGGGCCTGAGCACTGTCCCTGGCTTCTTCCCGCTCAAGGCTAGCACTCTGCCACTTGAGCCACAGCGCCGCTTCTGGCCGTTTTCTGTATATGTGGTGCTGGGGAATCGAACCTAGGGCCTCGTGTATCCGAGGCAGGCACTCTTGCCACTAGGCTATATCCCCAGCCCTGCTTAGTGTTCTTAATAGACCGAAAAAAAGCATGTGAGGTAATGTATGTGTTAAATATTTTGCTTTAGTTATTTCATAATGTATACGTATTTCAAAATACCTGTGGGCATTCTCCAAGAATTTCTTATCTATATAAAATTAAACATTACCCTGCCTTTAAAAAGGAGGGAACCTGTCACCTGTGACCAAATAGATGAACCTGGAAGACTAAATGAAATAGGTCACATATAATATGTAGTACATCTTTTCATTGTATGAAGAATACAATGTTGTCAAACTAATAGGGATAGAGAGTAGAAGGATGCTTCTCAGAGGCTGACATAAGGGAAGGGAAGGGGTGGAGAGAACAAGGATAGGAAGGGAAAATATATCCAATAAATATCTGCCGGTAAATACATGAATCAATAAAAGTTAGTAAAGCTTAGAAAATAAATCAACATGGATGTATTCTACAGTAATAATTCATGAGACTTTCTATGTTTGGTCTTCTTTTCCTACTCCATCATTTGTAGGAACTGACAGGTCCTGTGCTCGTTAATTGAGTTACAAGACAGTGTAAAAAGTAGACTACTTTTTTACTTCAAAACCTTATGCCTATGAATGATATTAAAATTGAAAGGAACAGAAGTTGTTATAAAATTATAGAGGAAGACTTGATGGGCTGTTTGAAAAGAAAAAGCCTTATCTGACAATATAAAGACTCAGTGAGTCTACATATAGCAGATCACAGCAGATAGTGATGCTTCAAAATAATAGATTTTATCATCATAGAGTCTATGGCAGAAAGTAATCTCAAGAAATCACCTAGCTCTCTTCAGCAGGATCACTCCCTAAATCCTAGATTGAGAAGTACAAGACATGAATCTCTGGGTACTCTCCAAGAATTTCTTATCTATATAAAATTAAACATTACCCTGCACTCAAAAAGGGGGGAAACTTGTCACCTCTGACCAAATAGATGAACCTGGAAGACTAAATAAAATAGACATATAATATGTAGTACAACATTTCCATATATGAAGAATACAACATTGTCAAACTCATAGGAGTACAGAGTAGAGGGATGCTTCTCAGAGGCTGACAAGAGAAGGGAAGGGGTGGAGAAAACAAGGAAAGGAAGCCAAAGGTGAAGAAAAAAGAGTATGGGACTCTTTGAATCTATGTAACCACAGATAAAGCTTTATAATTTTATGAGCATAAAAGCTGAAATGCAAAGAAATGCCCCAATGTGAACTCATCCTTTTAGGCTTCCATCTCCCCTTGAAATACAAATAGTTGAACACAATCACTTCTGCTGCAACTTTATCCCAGAAAAACTATACTTGTTCTCTTAGATTCAATGAGTTTGCCAATGGAGAAATTCCCACAAGAATATTCAGCAAGTACTAATGCCAAATAATATCCTTTTGGATTCTGAAAGTATTTTAAAGATATTTTTAATTTTCAAAATGTCTATGAAGAAAAGTTTACAAGATGTATAACCTCTATTAGCTCAAATATATAACATTGATCTCACCCCCTCAAAACTCAAAGAAAATTTAATGGCCAGGCAGGATGTATTCGCTTGGCACAAACATTGACATGAGCACAAAGATCATCATTTGTTCCTTCAAATAGTCTATGAAATTGTATGCAAAAATCTTCTTACAGGAAAAACATGCATTTTTGTGTTTTTCTAGCAGCAACTCATTATAGGATATCTGCACATATTTTAATGAATAAATTTTTATCATAGCAGCTACAGACTCTTTTTCCATTGTGCCTTTTTATACAGTGAATTAAAAATAAATGTTATTTCTAAAATAATCGCATTCAAATGTTCAAAAAGTAATCCCAAGAGTATTTATTTGAGAATATAATTAAGTAACACGTATTTCACACATGTAAGTCCATAAAGTATTTTTCAGGTTTAATAATGGTGTCCTAGTTAGGAGAAGGACAAACTGAGAAGGTGATGGAGAATGAATATGGTGGAAATGCTCTATGGGTTACAAATGTGGAAATAAAGCAATAAAATTGTTAATTTTTTTTTGAAATAGGATGATGTAGAGCAATAGATTCTGATCAAGGTGCCTTGTGGATATGTCAAAATGAACTGCCTTATGCAACTAACATATTAATGTGTACATACACACATACCTGTATATATATATGTGTGTGTGTGTGTGTGTGTGTATTTGTGTATATAATACACATACACACCTTAGTGGATCCATCTTTTTCAAATCATTTTCTCTGTGATGAGTAAATTGTTAAGAATGTAATCTAGACTATCTCACTGGAAGCTGTATCCTGTTTAGAAAGTTTGTTTAAAGAATTCATATTATAATACAAATGGGGAAGGAAAACCTTAATTACTATTTACTATGATGTTTTTGAAAAAAGACATGCAACCATACCTGATAAGTACTTCTAGGTATAAAATTACATATATGTATATATAAAGTACATAAACATACAAATTTTAAATACATAAATAAGGGCATACCTAATATATAAACAAAAACATAAATCAAATTTGTTTAGGATCCTACTTTTTTTCTAGAAATGAGAAGTCTAAATTCATAATACTCTGATAGATAATTAGAAAAGGTTGTATGTGGGACTATGATGGCCTTTATTCCATGCAAAAAGATAAAATTAGACTTATGCAATTCCTAGTAGAATTATGAGAAGAGCTATACACTGTATTAGACTCAGCAGAGCTCAGGGACAGAGAGGAGCCTAAGATGTAGTATTTTTAACAATCTCATCTCCTGACTCTTAAGCCCCGGCCAGCTTGGAAAATGTCTGTTGTGCAATTTAAGAATCCAGGTAAGGAATCCACTCATTATCTCTTGAACTCTATCACAGGTATTTCAGCTCCCTGCTGGTACTCTGCAAGATATTGCTGGGTGGAGACACAGAGTGATGGGCTACAATTTCTTGAAATCATACAGTTTCTGGTTGGAAAATAACTTAAAGGTCAGCTAACCCAATCTTAAGTGAAATCCTGATCTTCCTAAAAATTTGCCTTCTCATTTTGTCCATCATTTCCTGCTCATCAATCTCTTAGTTGATATACGTGCCTATCATGTAAAGTTATCCTAATTCAATGAAAGGGGAATATACTTAAAGAAGCAATATATTTTAATATGGTCTCCAATCCATCAGCCAGCTATTTTTGGCTTAACTTGTTCACATATTCTTGGATTGACAAGTGACATACAGATTCCTGTCTCATTTAAATGCTTATTCATTCCCTGAGGCAAAGAAAAGTTTAAACTAAGGCTTTAGAATTATTGTTCTTCAGCTACTGTCATCAGGTGTTATACAGAATTCCATGTCTGAAGGGAAGAAAAGAAAATTATTATGAAAAATATAATTGATTGTTGTTACATCTGCTTAAGTAGACAGTTCACATCAGTCTTCAAAATTGCATTTACAAATAAACATTATTACTATGATTGATGAATTCTGAGGTAAAAACAACCCTGAATTATTTAGTCTGTGACTGAATTGTATAGTATAACTTCATGGTGCTTCAGCAACAACAACAAAACTTCCTGTAATTCTGTCTTAGAGAGACATTAAGCAGTTATATATTGATGATTTTTCCCCTCAAGTAATCAATTTAGTTAGTATAATCTTCATTTCCCCCAAAGACTGTAACATCCATAAGAAGATTGTTCCTGTGGGTAAAGATTCTATGTAATACAAAATGCTGTCTGATGTTCTTGAGTTCCATCTACACTATTGCCATTTCAGCAAGGAAAGTAGTAGCAAGAATTGACTCCAATAGAAAAAAACAGATCTGGGGCTGGGGATATGGCCTAGTGGCAAGAGTGCTTGCCTCGTATACATGAGGCCCTAGGTTCGATTCCCCAGCACCACATATACAGAAAATGGCCAGAAGTGGTGCTGTGGCTCAAGTGGCAGAGAGCAAGAAGAAGCCAGGGACAGTGCTCAGGCCCTGAGTCCAAGCCCCAGGACTGGCCAAAAAAGAAAAAAGAAAAAAACAGATCTAAATAGAAAAGAAAGGGAAAAATCCTCCTGAAATTAAAGTATCTACAGATGTTTGTCAGTTGACAAATCCACTGGAACCACATTCAATTTTTTAAAAAAAAGATCTAAATATAAAATAAAGGGGAAAATATCCCCCTGAAAATAGAAAGTCTCCACAGATGTTTGTCAGATATAAAATCCATGGGGTCCACATTCATTTTCTGAATAAGATAACAACCGGTTATTCTGTTTAATTCTGTTCGTGCATACTAACTCAGCATTTGTCCTTGACCACAGGAAACCATAAAATTTTAGGACTCAGAGATTGTCTAGTCTCTAGCAGATGTGGAAATTATAGGTTACTTGATATTGATTGCTTATTCAACAATATATTTTAAGAGGTCAGTGCCTAGGGTACTAAAAACAATGAACAAAACAAACAGCTCTTTTTTTTTACTCACAAGCTTGCATTCTAGTGAGAGAAGGTGCACTGTGAGCAAACCAGTAACTATTTCAGAATGTAACCAATACTATAAAGAAAAATACAGCAAGAGGAAGAGATGGAAAGTGACAGTGGTGGAAGGTATGATCTCTAACATATGTGCTGAAGATGGGGTCTCTGACATGGTAACATTGAGGGGAATCTGCGTGAGATAAGGAAGCAATCCATAAAGATGGAGACATAGCCCCGCTTCTCAGTGAGAATGTATGTCACCTGAGGGAAGCAAGACATACTAAATTTTTTCTTCCTCCCTCTCTTATTTTTCTTAAGGCCATAAGTATTTTCTTTGCATTCTTTAAAATTATTAGCATTTCTCTCTAGCATTTATGACATAAATATATATATATACTATCTTTATGAGACAGCCATATGAATCTTATTAGACAAGAATAAGTTATCAATGCCTTTACTTAGTTTAACCAGTTCAACCCTCACTAGTGGTTGGGAAGCATATGAGGACAGTAACTTTGACTTGAAAATCACTAAATTTCAGCTTGTATTATAGATAAGAAATTTGAGTATGTCTTAATTTTATGCTGAAAAGGAAAATATAATTATATGTGTGCCATTTTATCCTAGCTTTTATATTCTCAGATCACCCCTAAGATAGAACTGATAGCACCAAGGCTGACCTATTTTTTCCTTGGTTTAAGGGAAAAGTATTTGATTGGATGCATTTTCTATTTTATTCGTCCTTTTATCCTTTCCTTGATTGTTTTGTTGATGCAGCCTATATATTTTTAGTGACATCCTCACTTGACAGCTCATGAGCACAGATGTGTCAAGTTGCTCTCTGATCTTTCCATTGTTATGTGTCCTTCCTGTCCACTTCTGATGGAAAGTCTGACACACTGTGATAATGCCATGATTTGGACATGGGAAATCTAGCTGGAAAGTGTACAGTCTCCCATGCGGATAGCATAGAATTTCTCCCTCTTTTCCATCCATTATACATATGATGATGCCAACATACAATTAGAACCATGCAAAGAATGATATAATGCTTAGGTAGATAAAGAAAAATGCATACATTTTCTGCATAAGCTAGTACCAAAAAAGGCATTTCCAGATGTAAAATATTTATGCTGACTTTTTAAAACAGATAGTGTACTCTCTTTGTTTTCTAATGCAATAATTCAAAGTACACAATATTCTTAGACAACATGAAAATCTGGACTCTAAGAAGACAATCATTGGCAAGTTAGGATTTAGAGAAACAGGAGAGAAGTAAACAAAATGAGGAAAACAATAATTGATAAAAATTGAAGAATAGATTATTTTCTATGTCATTTTCTCTTCTCCAACAGTATTGAAATTTCACTACCTGATTGGTGACCCCTTCTACCTACAATCGTCATTTTAACCAAGGAACATGGAGAACTTGGAATTACTTACTGTGACTTCAAAAATAGAAACCAAGATTTATCTTCATTTTTTTCTCCTCTACAACATTTACTAAAGAAAAAAATTCTAAAATGTCAAAACAAATCTCAAACGTCTGCCTTCTATCCCTGAAGCAGCAAAGGCCTTTGTTCATATTCAAAATCACCTTGGAAAACTTGTTAGGTTATACTTAATGAGTCTTTGTGAAGAATGAGAAATTCAAAAGTGTCAACACTTTCATTTTTATTAGTAAAAAGCACAGTTTATTCAAGCCTTACTCACTTCACAGTTGCAGAGGTTTCTGTCTACATGACATCATTTACTTTATTAAGGGTTTTGCATTCCTTTCATCATAAAATGACTACACATTTTTGCCATTTTCAGATTGGAAGCTGGGGACTGTGAATTTGGAACTCCTATTTGTCATTATACAATACCCATTTGCATTTAAAAAGAGAATATACTATCTGTTGTTATTCAATTATACAACACCAATTATAATATATCCTTATAAAAGGATTTTTATTAAATAAAAACCAAATAATGTGTAAATCAAGAGTATAGTTAAAACAGTGCAATGGGAAAGAAAGATTCAGGAGAAAAAGACTTGCACCAGGTAAATCTTTAGTTATAATTTAGAAACAATTGTCTTGTAGCTTATAAAGATTTTCAAAGTAATAGAAGTACAGAATTATTGGAATAAATAGGTATGGGCCATTTGACCAAAGTATCACTTGAGTTATTTAAGTTACCATTATCTAGTTTCCTTTTCCTACTTGTTTTTATTGGTATGTAAAAATCATACATATATGAAGTTAGTGCATGTACATTATGTATGCAATGTTCAACTCAGAATAAGCATGTCTCCATAAACATATCTTTTTTAATTTTTTAAATTTTTATTATCAAACTGATGTACAGAGAGGTTATTTCATACGTTAGGCATTGGATACATTTCTTGTACTGTTTTGTTACCTCGTCCCTCATTCCCCCCTCCCCCTTCCCCCCCATCTTTTTGTGGGTGGTAAAACCATGCAAAATATTTCTTCTATCTTGTTTTTTATTTCTAACATTCTGTCCCAGAAGGATAAAATAAAACAAGAGAAGGGATACTGAAATGTCTATAAACTTTCAAAGCATGACATGCAATTCAATTATTTTATGATATTACAAAACTAAAAGTTTTATCATCAGTGACATAATATTAGCTATCATATCTGAAGTCAAAATGTTAGGTATGTATAACATACATATAACTTCCAGAAAGGAAATGAGTTTTACAAGTTATTTATGTAGTCTAAGTTATGAGAATTGTTCCAGTTGAGATCAAGCTGGTTCAATTATAGAACTACAGAACTTGTTCTGAGAACTTGTTTAATGTATGAATATTTGAAGACAAGAACTGGACCAGGTATGAACAAATGTATATTCTGGAAGTTAGAATTGCATCTATTATAGTACACTTAACAGAGGTCTAGGTGAATACAATGGATTATAAGCAATATAAAGTAGTGTTCTATCACTAATTACTTCTTGTTCCTATTCACTGAAAAAGTAATGGACTAGGAAATATTTCTGATGTAATATGTTCCCTTAAGTTTCCATTTGTCAACAAGTATTTATTAGAAAAGAAATCAAAAGGAGAGAGAGTGGAGTGTAATAAAGGAAGGGAGGGAGAGAGGAAAGGAAAATGGGGAGAAGAAAGGAAGAAAGGAAGTAAAGAGAAGAAAAACATATATGCACATGTATCTACCAATCAGAGAGATGCAGCCTTTGGCATAAACAGGGAGCAAGCTCTGAACAGATAAAATTAGGCTTAGGCATGTGTAGAGAATTTCCAGACCATATAATCATGCTTAGTCCTGATTGGATGGTTTTATGTAAATAATGAATGCAATCACATCCATAACTGAATGACATCACATATTACTATATTTTATAATTCATTGATTAGGTCTGGACAACAAAATGGAGACTTTTAAAGTACTATTTGCCTTGGTAGATGGGAAAGGAATATGTTCCAGTCAGGATCACAAAGATTAGCACACATAGTCCAGTGTGTGACTTTTCCTGCTCAACAAATAAATTTGGTGCATATACCCACTTGAGACCTTCTTGGAGAGTGAGTGTTTCCTAAAGTTCACACACTCATAATTTGACAATCTTCTTGTAACCCACTTGCCCTTGTACCAACCCCCTTTGCACTGAAACAATTACATTTGTATTTCTCTTTCCTCATCACAAAACTGAGAAAATTTTACATCTGTATGGAATTGTTCAAAGTTCAGATTTTGAAGAACAACATACTTACAAAGTCTATAGTGAAGGAGATATCTCCTTGTAATATTTTAGGGAAAATGCCACCGCTATCTGGTTATGAGAATGCTTCGTCTCTGTGCTGGTATTGCCCTTAAACTTTCTCAATTTTCTGAATACTTAGTTCCTATCATGAAGCCTGCTACACTGTGACTTATGAAATATTCTTTGTTTTAAAGGAAGAAGCTGGAATGCCTCTAATGATGATACAGATTTCTGAGGCTGCATTATTGCCTCTCTATTCTTCCTGTTCTACAGGCTATACTTGTGTGATTCTTAAGAGAAGTGACTTCTAATATTTGACAATTATAGCTCAGTTAGTTAGAGTTAGTCAGGCTGTATTAATAGTAATTAACCCAGTCAAAGTATTAGAAATTTGGGATGCCTACATCAAATATTTGTGTACAGTAATAGTATTTCAAAAACAAAATATAAAAAGTCAAGAAAACTTTACTGGGTAATGCCATTTTCATAACATTCACTTTAAGAACTCTTAACAATTGCCAGCACCATTCTAATAGAGTATCTTAGTTTAATGTGAACCAAATGAAAGGCCCAGGTCTGTTTTACAAAAATCTGCTATTAATTGTTGTTTGATTTAACTTTAGTTCAAACCAAGAAAACAGCATTTTCTATTTTCTACTTGAGGTTTTATTTTGTTTTGCTTCCACTTTGTTTCCTATTAAATTGCATCTATTTGTCTCCTTTCCTCATTGTCCCTGTGCACACCATACATTGACAATTAGACTACTTGTCATCCTCACTCAAGACTCTGGAAAGCTACATACTTTTTAAAGCTTTAAAACCTTTCAGGATTAAAGCCTGGAAAACAACTTTTCCTTTCAGATTTGCATTTTACAATCCATTATTTACTATTGCTACTTGCCCTCCCCGAGAATTGATCTTTATATACTACTGTGAGCTATATAAATATATATATAAACATACATACATATATATGTAGTCCAAACGCATTATCTCTGTCCCTTTGTTTATCCAAAACTAAAACCTAACAGAAAACTCATTTTCCATACTACAGATAATGTTGGCATGAACGGGAGAATGATTAAAATGACACCCAATGCTGTGTTCCTGGAGGTCTACTACCCAGGCTCCGAGCTTGACATGCCATTCATGTTAATTCATACATAAACCTCTCCTATTTCTCATCTCTTCAGGATCCTCCTGTCTGAATGAGCTGCCTCCAGAGAGAAAATAATAAATGAAACATCAGACAATATTGCTTTCCAGCTCTCTTGGCTCATACTAGTCTTCATTGTTCAAGGCATTCCCTGTATGTCAAAAGAATCAGATTCAAGACACAGTGCGCACCTTCCTAACAGTCACAGTGGAAAACACTTTCTCACCTTTGCAATTTTGAATGGTAACATGTTTCCACTCTAAGATTCTTTTTATTTATCATTAAAGGAATATAGAAAAGTAGTAGTCTTTTCTAAATCATAAAATATGCATTGCCCAGTAGTGTGAAAAATATGAAAACAGGAATAAAGGTGTAGGGTAAAAAGACATACAAGAAAATTGATTCTAGTAAGAAAGTAGGTGGCAATTTAATCATTCTGCTTTTCCAAGATACTTACCAAAGTTGCTAGTTTATCTTACTTACTGTTTAGGCAGTCTTCAAATAGCACTTGAAATAGGGAATTGCTGCTACTTTTTTTTTCTCAATTGAAATAAGCAATGGTTTAATTTAAGAAAATCAGTCATAGAACAGTTCATATAGATGCCAAAAAGTAGGATGGTACTTGTGAGATTAACTTTTAGGAAAAGGTTTTATATATTTAAAACACAGATTTATCACCCCAGACTCAGATAGTGAGTTTAAAATATCCATATTATACATTGAAATATTATGCATAAAAGTTAATACTTCGGCTCTCCAAAAAAGTTTTACAATAGCATTAAAAGTTTTAGAATAGCATTCTCTCCCTAGCTAGTAAAAAGCCTAGTTAGTGTAAAAAAAAAAAGCATTGTAAACTCATCATCTTGAATATTATTCTTCCTATCATTTTTACCAAAATTATTAAAATCTACAATCCCGATAAAAATTAAAATTACTATATTATTTCAACAACATGAATTCAATACAAATTAAGATAGTATCCTGGATAATTAGGTACCAGAAACCAGTATAGCTTAAACATGCCAAATTTGACATGAAATTGACAGCAAGCTATTTTGCTTCTATATTGGTAGATGATGTTTAAGTTTTATATATTGAATAAAATATTGTAATAGCATTTCTCTATTTCAGCCTTCAGTATTAAACAGGTAAAAATAAATCTCATTGCAAAATTATATACTAATCCACTCCCCACTCTTCCTTTTCCTTGATATCTATCAAAATTCTAACTCTTACTAGTACTTAAAATTATAATGCTTACTTGCTAAATTAATTATTAAAAAGTATTTACCAAGGAAATATAATTAATGCTTGTTATGATTTGGATATAAAACTTTAACCCAAAACTGTCATATAGGGAAGACTTAATCCCCCAACTGTTAGCATTATTGTGGAAGGTTCTAGAATCTTTTGAGCTGCAGGACCTAGCTGAAGGAAATATTTCACTGGGGGCATGTCCTTAGGGTTATATCTTATTCGGGCCTCTCTCACTTTTGCTTTCTTCTTCTCTTTCTCCCTCTTTTTCACTCCATATCTCTCCCTCTCTCCTTTCCCTCTTCTACCCTTACCTCCACTCCTACATCTATTTGCTTAGAGGCTACAAAAAAATTCAGTCTTCTCCACCTTATGCTCCCATTGCCATGATGTACAGTACCATGGCCAAGCAACCATAGGCTGAAACCTCTGAAATCACGAGCCCAAATAAACTCATCCTCCCTTAAGGTGTTTGCTCGGATGTTTTGTCACAGCAACAAAAAGTGCATGAAAGATGAGATTATATATATATTCTCTCTCTCGATGCTTCGTGCCTATAATCCTAGCTATTTAGGAGACTGAGACAAGGGATATTGAAGTTCAAATGAAGCAGAAAAGTCTAAAAAGAGCCATCTCTAAGTAACCAGTAACCAGCAAAATATCTGTAATGGAAGTGTGGCTTAAGTATCAGAGCACCAGATATAAGCAACAAAGCTAAGCAAGAATATGAAGCCCAGAGTTCAAGCCCCAGTTTAGGTATGGAAAGAAGGAAATAGTAAGGATGGAAGGGAAGGAGAGAGGGAGGAAGAGAGAGAGAGAGGGAGAGAGAGAGAAAGAGAGAGAGAGAGAAATTCTAGGTACTGAGGTGGCTCATCCCTGTTATCTAGCTTTCTAGGATACTGAGAAGAGAAGAATCCTGACTAGAGGACACCCTGGGCAAAAAAAAGTTAAGCAGTTCATGGGACCCTGTCTGGAAACCAACACAAAAAAAGGGCTCAAGTGAGAGAACACTAGCCCAGCAAGTGTAAGACCAAGAATTCAAACCAAGTGCTGCCAAAAACTGAAAACAAAAAGACACTAAAAAAATATGAACAGCTACAATTTCTGCAATACAGTAATTGCCCGTATGTATTCCCCAAATTAATAACAAAGTTTTGACTAAAAAAATAATAACAAATAATAAAAAGTTCATGTTTTTATTATATAAGACATTTTAGGCTTTTACAATAGTTCAGTTGATATCCTTTATTAGGCCTCAAATATTTTTAAAACAACTACAAAAAAGCATCTAAATGATTAACAACAATTTGTTCTTTCTTAGAGAGGAAGATTCTGACCTCTGTTCTCAGTGTCTACTTGGACTTCCAGAATGGTTCTTGTCACTCTGTGAGTTCAGAGCAGAAAGAAACCACTTAGACTTCAGTCTGTTTAGAGATCTCCATCTTTTTACTTAATATTTCATTTTATATTTGGAGGCAAAAGGAACTTTGCTAATAACTTTGTATGATCTTTTTGCACATAAAATTGTGCTGTTACTTGACAACCCTTACCCTACAAACATCAACCAACACTCTAATTACATTGTGTCTGAAAATGTTCAGGTAACATTTAGCACTAGGATTTACATCAAAACATGCACTCTCAAGTTTTACAGCCAAAAAGGAGGAAGATATTTTAGGATTTCCAAACCTATCATCTTGTGGTGCCAGTGGCATTTCAATGAGAAAAACAACTTCTAAATAACTAGCATCTGAGAATATCTTTCTCCCTCCTCTACCTCCTCAGTCGAAGAACATGATATATGTCCTATGGGTGGACCAGATTTCTGTCTCTAACACAGAACAACTTCTGCCAATCTCAGACTCACACACTTTTAGTGTAAGTAGGATATATTCATTGAAAATATTTTTTCAAGAGAACCTTGTCAAATAGATTCCAATACAAGAAGAACTCTAGTGTTCACCTCAATACATAAAGATGGCCAGAGAAGCCATAAAATAACATGTTTCCCCCAAGCAGAAGCACAACAGGTTGCTGCCTATCATGCCCTCAAGAACAAGCATAAAGAAGTGTCCCATAATACTTGAGTGACTACTAAAAACACAGATGGTACGTGAATGAATGGTGTTCCATGAATTTCCTCCTCAAAGATAGGTCTTTCATGTAAATAGTGCCAAGGCACTTTCAGGGCCTACAGTAATTGGAGATGCCAAAAAATCCCTGGAAGGATGTGCTCACCACACACACCTGTCCCCACCTTCTTTCTCCTCTCACTTCACTTGAAATAGAATACAGAAGAGGATGGGTGGGGAGTAGCCATAAGAACTCAGAAGCATTGGCAGTGGTTCCCAAGGAGACTATCCATGCATTCCTTATCAAAATGTCATGGTCCAAGGTATATATGACTCACTAAGAACATAGCAATGAGAAAGATACACAGGGCCCATCCCCATGAAGCTTCAGTGAAGGACTACATTCTTTTGATAAGGAATGCTGCTGTTGGGGCACATCTTGAGGCCCCCAAAGTACAAGTTGCACCAGAACTCAAAAGCTCAGTATAGTATGTAAATAAGAAGTTACTAGTATACACACACAAATAACCCCTTTTAAGTTGCATAACACTTCTTGTTAATCGAGTGGAGATATGCTTCAGTGAACAGTAACACAAAGGAGGGAGCCTGGGAAGAGGTCACTAGTGCTGGGAGATATATTTCTCTAGGGACACAAGAATAAAGAAAGTGTCTCTACCCTCCCATCAAGCAAAATGGGTGAGGTGGGTAAGATATAGATAGACACACAGATGCTCTCAATGCTGAGCTCAGGGCCACAGGGGAGGACGTAATTAGAGCCAAAAAGTTTGAAAGAGGACACTAACAGTTTGAAGGATCTTTTCTTCAGGATAGACACAGCTGTCTCTCATAGTCAAACCAAGCAGTTGTGTGGCCTCGTTTTATAAGGAATGAAATCTCACAGCCATCTCATAGTGTCAGTTGTCATTCTGGCCAGCTCACTCTGCCTGGCAGGCTGGGAAATAAGGTGCAGAACAACATATGCAGCTTTCTCCAATTGGGCCTGGCACTCAGGCTCATCAGTCAGTCTTGCTATACTATGAAGTGTTCTCAAAGGGCTTTTCAACACCAAATAGATCTTCTGAAGTCAAAATTCTGTACAAATCACAGAAGTATCTTGTTTTATCTGTGTCTGATGCCTTCAAATCATTGGGTTGTCTGTGTTGCTAATTAACCTTGTCTCTGATCAGGGCCTTCTACCCAAATATAGCCTCAGCTGTCCTAAGTGAATACACTCTAAAATATGTGGTAATTTAGACTTTCCCCAATAAACACACACACACTCACAATGTGGAAGACACAACAGAATTTATTGAAAATAAAAGGAGAGTATAGAGGAAGCCAGAAAGTTGAAGTCTATAAACCATTATTATGAGATACATTACAAGATACAAAGAAAAAAACACTGTAGGAATGGGTAAGTACACATATGTGAAACAAAACAGATTGAGTTTCTCTTGTCCATCAGCCTGAACAAGTCCAACCAACTGAGATTATTTCTGAAAATAGGGCATTTTTTCATAGATTGGGAGTACCCTAAGCATATGACTTAATAAGATGGCCCCAAAATAAACATTTGTTGAATGATGGTTTATTATTTTAAGAGCATTTGAACACAGAAGTCTTTGCTCAGCAGTTTGTTTCATGAGACTGAATAATGTCAAAAGGAAGGTTAGCAGTACATTTTTCTCCAGTCCTCAGAGAAAGTTTCCCTCGGAAGTAACTTGGAGGAGAGGGAGAATTAACCTTCAAGACTAAGAGAATGTTATATGTGCATGTGACTTGATGGTTACATGTGGTTGCACCAGGACAAAGGAGAAGGAGCCATGACACAAGTCTGAAGAGTAAATCAGCTGGCCAGGTCAAAGGCAAAGACTGAAAAGCTTCTTGGTAAAGAGAGGAAGGATTAGAACTAGTATCCCAATTTATCAGATAAAGTCACCACTATCACATTCCTTCAAAATTTTTTTTGAAAAATAAAGATAAAAGGATATTTACACATCACTTTGACAATAAATAAATAAAGAAAGAAAGGATATTTATAATTCACTAAATACGAATTAAACCAAAATAAAGGTGACTTCAGTTCTTTCACTCAAATATCAAGTACCAGAATAAGTGGAAATATTCTGCACTGACGAATAGACCGCTTCCCAAAGACAGCTTTATCACCAATTCCCAGGACCCATGAATATGTTATCTTACAAAGTAAAAGGGAAATGTGCTAAATTAAGGATTTTTGTGTAAAGAGTTTATCCTTGATTATCTAAGTTGGCCTAATATAATAATTATTATATAATAATTTGTAAGACAAAGACCAGAAGATTGGAGGCAAAAAGATGAAGTGTTAATAGTAAAGATCAGAGAAGAGAGATGATATGGCTTTAAAGTTGGAGGAAGGGCATGCACCAAGGACTGTTGCTGCCCTCTATTAACTAAAAAGGGGAAAGCAACATATTCTGCCCTAGACCTTAAAAAGGAACCAGCTCTGGAAATATTATTTCAGCCCAAGGAAATTTATTTTAAATTTTGTCCTCCAGAATTGTACGATAATACACTTGTACCATGTAAGCCACTAAGTTTTTGATAAATTACTACAGTAGCAACAAGAAATGAATCCATATGATCTAGAGAAGTTCAAACAAGGGAATTGTCTGTAATTTATGAAAGAAATAGGAAAATGTCACTAGAAGACAAACATTCTATAAATATACATATATGAATCATTTTATTTTACTATATCTCTGTTTAGGTAGTTTCTATGAATAACACCTATATTACCTTTGAGTTAACTTTAGTTTTATTTTTTTAACTTTAATTTTATACTGTTCCTTGCTACAGTTAAATTTTTATTTGACTAAATATTTTATTAAAGTTAGTTTTCAAGTAAAATCAAGTGAATGCTATTTGTAGGATTTTATTTCTTTAAGAAGATGTCTACGTTGTTATAGTACATACACAGTAATAAGTACAAAATGTAGTACATATTACTGGCTTACATTAAATTTTTATTGTCCAAATCTTTGCCCTCCAATACAGCTTTACATGTTTTCATATTGAATAGTAAAGAGAAAATTATCAGAATTGGTCATAACCCTCAGATTTTTAGGAAAAATACAAGGAAGTCTAGCAAACAATTCAGAATATGGTTAGAATTATCGCTCTACTTAGGCACAAAGTAAAGTCACTGAAATGGACAGACTTCTCGCATACTTCTTTTATTGTAAAGGTGATATACAAAGGGGTTACAGTTACATGATTCAGGTAATGATTATATTTCCTTTTGAACAGTGTTCCTTCCTCCTTCATTCTCTCCCAGTTTTTCCCCTCCTGATTTTCTTCCCCAGAAAGTTGTATAGGTTATTTCCAACATGATGTCTAGTGGATTTCACTTCTGAATTTGTTCACCCCTTGTCCCACCATATCTGTGCTTCCCTTTCCCCTCTCCAAATCAGATAAACATATACAAGACAAAGGGCACAGAAATAAAAAAAAACAAATACAGATTGGAGGGAAGACAGAGGAGGAGCTGCAGAGCACTACCTGAGCTCCCTCCGACATCGTCGTTTTCTCACCCCATAGAAACTTTTACACCTAGAAAGACAGCCAGAGTAAGTTCTAACAGTACAGGGATTCTGGCCAGGAAGGAAAAATTGACTTTGCTCATCTGAAAACACAGATTTGAGCTCTGGGCGGCGTCCCACCGCCCTGCTAGCGCTGGCGCCGGCACAGCGCCCGGCACAGCAACCCACCGACCAGACGAGAATAGTACATCCCACCGACACATTGTGATCAAACAGGTTCAGTAGAGTGCAAGAAAAAAATACTCAAAGCTGTTAGTGTAAAGAAAACAATCACATATAAAGGAAAAGCAATCAGAATTACCCCAGACTTCTCAGCAGAGTCCATGAAAGCAAGGAGAGCCTGGAATGAAGTATACCAAACCCTAAATAAAAATAACTACCAACCAAGAATTCTCTACCCAGCCAAACTCTCATTCATGGCCAAAGGTCAAATAAAAGTCTTCCACAATAAGGAAAAACTGAAACAATATATCTCCACCAAACCAGCTTTACAGAAAGTCTTCAAAGATGTACTATACAGGGAAAAGAATCAAGATCCCAATACAGACAGAGAAATGAACCATAAATAGTAAACATCAGATCAAGAAAGGGGAGGGCTGGGGATATAGCCTAGTGGCAAGAGTGCCTGCCTCGGATACACGAGGCCCTAGGTTCAATTCCCCAGCACCACATATACAGAAAACGGCCAGAAGCGGCGCTGTGGCTCAAGTGGCAGAGTGCTAGCCTTGAGCAGGAAGAAGCCAGGGACAGTGCTCAGGCCCTGAGTCCAAGGCCCAGGACTGGCCAAAAAAAAAAAAAAAAAAAAAAAAAGAAAGGGGAAGACACAGCTTTAAACAAGATAGTGATAATGAAAGGAACAAACCATCATCTCTCAATCCTAACTCTCAACATTAATGGACTTAATTCTCCAATCAAATGACATAGGTTCATAAGTTGGATCAAAAATCAAGATCCATCTTTCTGCTGCCTCCAAGAGACACATCTACCCAGCAAAACTAAACATCTTCTAAAAGTGAAAGGCTGGAATCAAATCTATCAAGCAAATGGCCCCCATAAGCAGGTTGGAGTTGCAATCCTAGTATCAGACAAAATTGACTTCAAATTAAAAAAAAGTAAGAAGAGACAAAGAAGGTTACTACATACTAGTAAAGGGATCTCTCCTACAGGAAGACATAACCATTCTAAATATCTACACACCAAATGCAGGAGCACCCAACTTCATCAAACAAACACTACTGACTCTAAAAACACTCATAGACCCAAACACATTGATAGTTGGGGACTTTAACACTCCACTATCACCTCTGGGCAGATCAACACGCCAAAAACTGAACAAAGAAACCACAGAACTAAATAATTGCATAGACCAACTAGACTTAACCAACATCTACAGAATATTCCACCCAGCAGCAACAGAATACATATTCTTTTCAGCAGCACATGGAACATTCTCCAAAATAGATCACATCTTAGGGCACAAAGAAAATCTGTACAAATTCAGAAGTATCAAAACCATTCCCTGCATTCTCTCAGACCACAATGGAATAAAATTAGAGCTCAACTCAATCAGCCACCACAGAAAATACTACAATTCATGGAGACTAAACAACACACTGCTGAACCATCAGAGGGTCATTGAAGAAATTAAAACGGAAATTCAAATGTTTATGGAATTCAACCAAGTTGAGGACACGAAGTACCAGTTCCTTTGGGACACAGCAAAGGCAGTACTCAGAGGAAAATGTATATCTCTGAGTGCATACATCAACAAACTGGAGAAACAGCAACTCAATAATTTAAAGAAGCACCTTAATTTTCTTGAGAGAGAACAACAAGCCAAAGCCCAAGTCAATAGAAGGAAGCAAATAATTAAAATCAAATCAGAATTAAATCAATTAGAGACGAAAAAAACCATCGAAAGAATCAACAAAACAAAGAGTTGGTTCTTTGAAAAAATCAACAAGATAGACAGACCCCTGGCAAACCTGACCAAAAAACGAAGGCAACACACTCAAATAAACAAGATAAGAGATGAAACAGGTAACATCACTACGGAAATAACCGGCTGAAATCAGGAAAGCAACTCCTTTTGCAATAGCCCCCAAAAACATAAAATACCTAGGAATAACCCTAACCAAAGAAGTGAAAGACCTTTTTGATGAGAACTTTAAAAGCTTGAAAAACGAAATTAAGTCAGAACTAAGGAAATGGAAAAACCTCCCATGCTCCTGGATTAGGAGGATTAATATAATCAAAATGGCAATATTGCCAAAGGCTATCTACAAATTCAATGCAATACCCATTAATATCCCAACACTATTTTTTAATGAAATAGAGGAAGCAATCCAGAAATTCATATGGAACAATAAAAGACCTAGAATAGCAAAAACACTCCTAAGCAGAAAGAACAGTGCTGGAGGAATTACAATACCCAACTTCAAGCTGTATTATAAAGCTATAGTAATAAAAACAGCTTGGTATTGGCACCAGAAAAGGCCTGAAGACCAATGGAACAGAATTGAAACCCAGAAATGAACTCACAGAACTATGTCTACTTAATCTTTGATAAAGGAGCTAAAACAATAGCTTGGAAGAAAGATAGGCTCTTTAACAAGAGGTGCTGGCAAAACTGGCTCAACACATGCAACAAACTAAAACTAGATCCTTATATATCACCCTGCAACGAAATCAATTCCAAATGGATTAAAGACCTCGAAATCAAAACAGACACCCTGAAAACACTAAAGGAAGGAGTAGGAGAAACACTTGGGCTCCTTGGCGCAGGACGGAACTTCCTTAACAAAGACCGAGAAAGGCTACAAATCAAAGAAAGGTTGGACAAATGGGACTACATCAAACTGCAGAGCTTCTGCACTGCAAAGGACATAGCTCGCAGGATAAACAGAAAACCCACAGACTGGGAGAAGATCTTTACCAGACATTCAACGGACAAAGGCCTCATCTCTAAAATATATGCAGAACTAAAAAAAATTACCTTCTTCCAAAACAAAACCGCAAAGAATCAATAGCCCCCTCATCAAGTGGGCTAAAGACTTACAAAGAGACTTCTCTGATGAGGAAATGAGAATGGCCATGAGATATATGAAAAAGTGCTCTACATCACTGGCCATAAAAGAAATGCAAATCAAAACAACATTGAGATTCCATCTCACCCCAGTAAGAATGTCATATATCAAGAAAACTAACAATAACAAATGTTGGAGGGGATGTGGCCAAAAGGGAACCCTACTTCATTGTTGGTGGGAATGTAAACTGGTTCAGCCACTCTGTCAAGCAGTATGGAGATTCCTCAGAAGGCTCAATATAGAGCTCCCCTATGACCCAGCAGCCCCACTTTTGGGTATCTATCCAAAAGACCACAAACAAGAACACACTACAGCCACCAGCACAACAGTGTTCATTGTAGCACAATTTGTCATAGCTAGAATCTGGAACCAACCCAGATGCCCCTCAGTAGACGAGTGGATCAGGAAAATGTGGTACATATACACAATGGAATTTTAGGCCTGTATCAGAAAGAATGACATTGCCCCATTTGTAAGGAAATGGAAGGACTTGGAAAAAATTATACTAAGTGAAGTGAGCCAGACCCAAAGGAACATGGACTCTATGGTCTCCCTTATTGGGAATAATTATTACAGGTTTAGGCAAGTCAAAGCAGAGCATTACAAGGCCCAATAGCTATACCCTTATGAACACATAAGATGATGCTAAGTGAAATGAACTCCATGTTATGGAAACAATTGTTTTATTACAGTTGTAACTACTTTCAATGTCCCATGTGTATCTATAGCTTCTATTATTAATGATGTTCTTGTATCACCTTCCTGTGGTTGTACCTACACTATCTCTGTAATCTTATCTGAGTATATTGGAAACCGTGTATACTGGTAATGGAAGTAGGAAATTGAAAGGGAATACCAAATTTGAGAGACACAGGGTAAAAAAAGTCAAACAACTACAAAAGCAATACTTGCAAAACAGTTTGGTGTAAGTGAAATGAACACCTCAGGGGGGGAAGGGAAAGGGGGAGGAGGGAGGGGGGTATGAGGGACAAGGTAACAAACAGTACAAGAAATGTATCCAATGCCTAACGTATGAAACTGTAACCTCTCTGTACATCAGTTTGATAATAAAATTTTGAAAACAAAAACAAAAATAACAAATACAGAAGGGAATTAACCAAAGAAAAAAGGAAAGAAGAAAAGAAAGAGAAAGAAGAACCACCAACAGTATAATTTTAAAAAATACCTTTTACTTCCATTTCTTGGAGTGCGATAGCATCAGTTTGTATAATCTCATGCACATAGCTATTGAGCCCTTGCAAGCCTCTCCTAAGAATAACCTCAACATATTTAATTTTTATGAAAAGCTAAAATAGCCAAAAGTAAGAGCATTAGAAAATAAGTAAGGACATATTCTTAAAATAGAAGCTGAGGATTAGTAAATAGATGTTTCCTAAAACCACTTAGGTATTATGGTTCCAAAATGAAAGTGCTTATGTGTTGAAGACTAGGTGCTCAGGGGCAGAGCTACAGAGAGGTGATTGGTTCCTGTTGACACTTCTTACATTAATGGGCTAACCCACTGGTAAGTCTAGACTTGAATGGGATACTAGGAAGGGAAGTGGCTAGTTGACAAGAAGTGAGACACTGAAAGTTTGCTTCTGAATGGTTAACCTGTCATCAAGCCTTTTCTCTCTTTTATCTTCTCCTTCCATCTCCTTCTCCCCTCTCCTTTCTTTCCCTTCTTTCTTCTTTTCTTCCTGTTATAAGGTGAGTGTCTCTGCTCTACCACATGTTCCCCTTCTTTGCCCTGATATTCTACCTATCACAGCTCAGAACAACAGAGCTAAGTGATCACAGACTGAAAACTCTAAATCCTTCCTTATGTCTCATGCATTTTGTCATAAAGATGAAGAATTAACACACTAAGTAAAACATGGCATTTTTAAGATATCAATATCTATAATTCTTAAACTTTTTTTGTTTTAGGATTATTTTCAACATTTAAGTTGCTTGAGGATCCCAGAGTATTCTTGTTTTTATGCGCCATTTCTATTTGTATTTATAATATTAGAAATTACAACTGGAAAATGTTTAAAACATTTCATGCACAAGCATCTTTTCCACTAGCTGCCAGAGTAGTGAGACCATCACCTATTCCTAGTGGACTTATAAAAGCATGCTCTTAGCCAGATCTTCCTGCCCTTGGGCCTGTGTTCTTTCCACCCTAACACTGGGACTTTTGAAAGCAAGTTTACCTACTAAATACTCTACCTTTCAAGAAGCCTAAGACATTAATGAAATTATTGTTTCTTCATCTTCATTCCAATTTTTCCATTTAAGGAGTTTAAATTTCTATGCTCTGTAATAGTGTTCTTGGCTTTGAAGGAAGTCAAAGAGTAAAATTTTATGTTGATAAAATACACTAAACCCTCTATAAATGCTTAATGGCTGTACTAATTTCTTCTTTATGCAGCAACTAAGTTTATGTACTCTTCTTAAAAGTTGCATGAGAACCTGAGTATATTAAATTATTTATCTACACCAATAGGAATTAATTTTACCAGAAATGCAATGTTGATTTAGTATTCACTTTATAAATATTGTTGATATATAGTATGTTAAATAAAGGGAGCATAATTTGAAAATGTTATTTCAACAAATACCAGAAAAACATTGACATCATTATGTATTGATTTTTAAAGGAGGACTAAGAGTAGGAGAGTCTTATTCAATGTGAAGAAAACTTGTAATTTAAATGAGTAGCCAACACAAATCCTGATAATTTATCGCTAGAGTGATTGATATCAATGTCAAATAACCAGATAAGAAAATCTACATCCACCATTATTATTTCATGTTATTATGACAGTTTTTGGAAAGGAATAAGACATAAAACAATAGTAAGAATTGGTTTCCAATGAAAAGCAGAAGAAAATTAACACTTAAATTAGAAATGTGTGAAACATTTAAGTGGAAAGTGAATCATTAATGAGTCAAATATTGAACTAATTAATTACATATTTCACTATATAAAAATATAAGAGCCTATAAAAAGATATACATTCGGGGACAGCCTCTAAACTTTGAAAACATAAAAGAAGTCTCTAAGAAATCCATAAGAAAAATGATCCTGTGCAATGTTACTTACATATTACTTCACAACAGATTATCTCAAAATTTAATGAACATTAGTTCTAACAATTCTTAGAAAAATATTTTATTTGTCATAGTCATAAATTTGGAAAGGACTTATCAGGGCAGTTCCAGCTTGGGGATATTTCCTTATGTTTTCCTCAAAGGCGTCAGTAGCCCAAATAAGTGACTGTGGCTGAAAGATCATCTTCAAGCTGGATCTCACATAGTAATGGCTGTTAGTGAGGGTGGGACTGGTGCTCATATCTTCTTCATATTAGTTTCTACACAGGATGGCTTATGTAACTTTATGAGACCATGTCCTGTCAACACAGAACAAGGGATATAAGTGAACTAGTTAAACAGTGCTTTTCTTAACTTGATACTGTCACTTCTGCTTATTTTGAACATATATGCCAATCCCAATTTAATGTACAAGTAGCTAAACAAAGGAATCAATACTGGAGAAGTGGATCCATAGAGCCCTCTTGGAGATTAACTAGTCCACACAACAAGAGAAAAAGGTGGCTAGTTCATGCAAGAACAAATACAAATGTCTAATAGTACTTGAAAAAACTCAAACTCACTATACTCCAAGAAATAAAACGCAGGCTTTTGCTGTTCTGTTGAGATAGACTCTCATATGTAGCTCGTTTGCCTTGAAAAATGTGGTACATATGCACAATGGAATTCTATGCCTCTAACAGAAAGAACGACACTGCCCCATTCATAAGGAAATGGAAGGACTTGGAAAAAAAATCATACTAAGCGAAGTGAACCAGACCCAAAGAAATATGGACGCTATGGTCTCCCTCATAGGGAATAATTAGTACATGTTTAGGTTAGTCATAGCAGAAGATCACAATATCCCAACAGCTATGCCCATATGAGCACATAAGATGATGCTAAGCGAAATGAAACCCACGACATGGAAACAAGTGGTATATCATTGTTGTAATTATTTTCAACATGCCATATGAAACAGTACACTTCTTTTTCTTTTTTTTCCTCTTGTATTCCCTTCCCATGGTTTTACACCCGCTAGGGAAGGGAATGGAAATACCAAAATCTAGAGACAAAGGATAAAAAGACAACCCATTCCAATAGCAACAATTACAAAACCATTTGATGTAAACTGTACAACTCATGGGGGGAGAGGGAAAAGGAAGAAGGCATGGGGGGAATGAAGGAGGAGGTAACAAGTTGGGTAAGAAATGTACTCACTGCCTTACATATGAAACTGTAACCCCTCTGTACTTCATTTTGACAATAAAGAAAAAAAATGTTTTCCTTGAGTTACTGTCTCCCTGCCTCAGTCTCCTGAATGAATGTTAGGACAATAAGAAAACACTATCATGCTCAGCTCAAACTATTCTAAAAATGAAAGATGCATGTAGTAGAAAGTTCCACACTTCCATTATCATTAAATTTCTCGTGATAGAAATACCACATGCTACCAGATCCTGTGTATATCTACATGAATATTCTTTGCATATACAAGCAATTCATGTGTATATACCAGTTGTATACTGGTGTGAATGTCAGTTATATACTGATAACACCTCATTATTCTTTAAGTTTTATACTTATTTTTACATCAGCTCATACAGAACTAACTTATATTTTAATTACTCTATAGAGAGTGTAGTTTAATTTGTAGTTGTCTCCAAGTCTCTTCCATTTTCCCACCCACTACTTGTCACTGCCCTGAAGATTGGGTAAGATCTGGATGGACATCATTTTTGATCAAGAGTGATAATTTAAATGTGGACAATGGCCCATGTAGGAAGCTTAGGTCTTTTGATAAATGAGGGAATTGATTCCTGTCTCCATAGATTAAAAAATAAACATACAGAATATTGCAAACACAAATGGAAATAGGTATACCTTGTAACAGGTGCTGTGAAATAGGAGCAGAGAGACTATGTGTTTAGGGACAGTAATATTCCAGGAGACTTACTTTGGGTCTGGCTTGCTTTGCCAGACCCAAAGAAACATAGGTTGCACTGTTTCCCTCATTTTATGTAACTAGACTATGCTATAAATCTAAACACATTGGATGGTAAAAGACAAAAAAAATACACTTGGACATGATAAATTATACAGGACTCTAGGCATTCACAGAATGAGACCAAAGAAGGATTTTCTTAGGAGAGGATCACAATGGCTCAGTAGCTATGTGCATTTTATCATATAAAATGTTTTCAAAATGAACTTCAAGTAATGAAAACAAAGGCTCTTTTGTTATTTCTTTGTTTTTGTTTTTTTCTCCTTTGTCGATGTTTTTGATTTCTGTACCTTTTGTCTTGTATGTAAGTTTATCTGTTTATGGGAAGGTAGTGAGGAGCACAGAAATGGTGAGATGAAGGGTGAACTAATTCAGCAGCCATACTTACAAGATACTGTGTTGAAAATGAACTGTACAACTTGTAAGAGTGGGGAACAGGAAAGAAAAACTGGGAGAAAATGAAGGAAGAAGTGACCTTATTCAAAAAGAAATGTACTCATTATCTGACTTATGTAACTATAAGCCCTCTATAGATCGCCTTTGCAATAACATTTTCAATGAGTTATAATTATCCCTGGTATGGCCATACCATATTTAAATAGCCAAAGTCTTATTGATAGATTACTGACATGCATACAATGTTCGGCTACAGCCAAGACAGCCATGAATATTTTGAACACAAGACTTTGAGAATAGGTATCAATATGTCTACAATGATCATTCTTGGGGAATAACATTAAATTTTAGCAGAACTTTCCAAATTTCATTTCTTGGAATTTGGAGTTATTTTTATGTACATTAACAAAATATTAGTTTCCCAAATAGTCATTGACACAGGGTTATCAAATCTCCTGATCATCAAAATTTAGTTTCCAGGAGCAATATTTAATGGTGGTAAAGGCATTTGAGCCAGACACTCTTGTGTAATTCTGTTAGGAAGGTGAGATTGCCTCCAACAATTCTGAAAGCAATCAGGCAATATGAACCAGGAGACTTAACAAGTTCTTTCTTTCTGACCCACTATTTTCACCTTAGGGACTCTCATATGAGGAAAATTTCAGAGATTTGGACAGTGAGTTATGTACCCAAGGGTACTGATTTATTATTTAAGTGAAAATACTGTATATGCAAACAGAAAATGGCCAAATACACTATGAAGAATCCCTAGGATATTATTTAGCCACTTAAATATCATCTTTCTTAAGAACATTTAATAACAATGAGACATGCTACTGATATAATGTTAAATCAGAAACAGAATTTGTGTTGGGTAATATTCTAATTTTATTATATCCATGTTCATACTCACATATACATTACATGTTAAACATGAGTACATATCTATGTATGTGTCTATATCTGGTGTATATGTACATATAAATATTTGTTTATATTTATGTTTGTAACAATATTTTCTACAAAATATTAGTTATAGTTTTTCCTGTCTTGATAGGTTTAGAAGTAAATGATTCTTAATTTATTCTTAATAGTTTGATATTTCTAAAATCCAGGTAATGAACATGAATTATTTCATAATCAGGAAAGTGTTACTTTCCTTTACTCTCCCTTGTCTTTAGCTTGACAAGGCATTTGAATTCATAATTAATCAGAAGAATGGAAAATGACCTGCAGTTCATGAAACTTTCAACATGATGAAAAATGAATACTTTCCATAACATTTCTGAAATGCTGATCTTTCTACACTACAGCCACAATTTATTAAGTTGTAAGCCCACAAAGATATTCATTACCTATTTCAAATTCTTCTGCTTCATGCTCATGCAAAAAGTTTTCTGGAATAATTTAACCAAGCTATATAAAATTTCAATGTAGAGCATATATATGAAATGAAGGTAATATTCAAAATGCAGGGTTGTGCTAGTAAATATTTTTATATTTAGTTCATTCTATTTGTTTTCATATTTTCATTACTAGCCATATTATGTACCATAGTAATAAATTTTAGTAGAGTTTTACAGTAGAGAAATCAGCATTTATAAATAATCACATAAAGAAATATAAATTGTGCCACATACTGTGTGGCTCATGTCTGTAGCAGGGAAGAGGCTGAAGTCTGAAGGTCTGCTTGAAGCCACCTGGTAAAGAAAGTCTATGTCTCTAATTAACCACCAAAAAAACAGAAGTAGAGAGCTCTGACTCAAGTGGTAGAGTGCCAGCCTCAAGCAAAAATGCTAAGGGATGGAAATGGCGCTGTGGCTCAAAGTGATAGATTACTAGCCTTGAGCAAAAGAGCTCAGGGAAAACACCTAGTCCCTGAGTTCAAGCCCCACATTGGACAAAATAATTACTAAGGGATGGTGCCCAGGCCCTGAGGTCAAGCCCCAATAATGGCACAAAAAGTAAAAAAGAAATGAAATGAAAAGAGCGAGGGAGGGAGGGAGGGAAGAAGGGAGGGAGAGAGAGAGAGAGAGGGAGGGAGGAGAAGGAAGGAAGGAAGGAAGGAAGGAAGGAAGGAAGGAAGGAAGGAAGGAAGGAAGGAAGGAAGGAAGGAATAAACATTGTAATAAATGTCACTAAGTTAGGCAGCATAAAATGACATATTAGAAGAACAAACCATGGAATTAGATGCCTGGGATTGACACCAAGTAGTTGTGAATAAATATGACCTCCCTCTGCCCAGTGTGCTGATATGGAAAGGCTGAAAGTTAATATTTCATTGGATTATTATGAAAATACTGATTAGAGAATAAGGCAGGGGAAAACTACTGTCATATGTAACACCAACTGTAGATTTTTTTTTCAAATAGCTGGGAAGAATAAAAATGTGATAGCTGGAGGGAAGTTGAAAATAGAGGAAGGGTTTCTGATTTTTGTTTTAATGCAGAACTTCAACAATTGATGAGAAACACCTAGTTGAGATGATGATATTGAATCTATGAGACAGTACATAACCAATAGCTCAAGATTTCTAAGTCAATTGACAAGAAATGTAACTGTAACCCCCCTGTATATCACCTTGACAATAAATATTTTTTAAAGATTTCTAAGTAGACAAGTATATAAATTACCCTTAAAGGAGAGAGTATAAAACCTGCTTTGAAATGAGTATTGAGTGGATTAGAATATGTCTCTATCATATGAGCTACTTCTTGCTCACCCTGACCAATGAGCATAATCTAATTGATAGAACCAATCCCTGTGAAGTTCTGTGGACTACTTTTGAAGCCCACTTCTCTTCATACAATGTTTTGAGAGAAAGAGGACTGATTAACTTAACCTTAGGTACAGGCAACCTATTAATAATTATTTAAATTCCATGTAATATGAACTCTATCATGCCCCACTATCACGTAGCTGTATATGACTTCTGTAGCAACCATGAATTATCTGACATCCCATCTGTAATTGAGGTTACTGGGAAGCAGAAGTGTGGTGGTCCACAGTTATTTTTCAAGAGACACCATTCTGTGGCAAATTAAAAGGAGATGCGAAAATGATAGGGGTAATGGCCCATTCTCTGCATCCTGTTCCAACATTGCACTCATTGGCCACTTCAGATGTTTTTGTCTGATCTTTATCGTTACATTATTTCTTGCCCCAAAAGGCCAAAGAGTCAAGATAAAGATTATTCCAAGAATTATCTATACCCATCCCAATTTAACTTTCAGGAAGATATCATAGAATAGACCTTAGACTTAGCAATCACCTAAGGAGCCTGGGTTTTTTTCCTAAACTACTACTCTAGTGGGGTAGCAATGATGATACTTTGGTTTCCCAATTATGAAATCCATCTCCAACCTCTGTTCAACAGTCCTTCCAATGGCTAGGTATTTCTCTCACATCAGTGTGCCATCACTGGTCCATTTGAAGAAAAACTGGGAAAATCATTGTAATCTATA
Organism: Perognathus longimembris pacificus; assembly: GCF_023159225.1. Lineage (NCBI taxonomy): Eukaryota > Metazoa > Chordata > Mammalia > Rodentia > Heteromyidae > Perognathus > Perognathus longimembris. Next base: position 21,769,745 of record NC_063163.1, on the reverse strand, counting down.
ATTTTGCCAGTGAGTTGTGGCTTTCTTCCTAAGAGTGAGACTGCTTCCATTAGTAAACTCCCTGAGCATTGTCTCTAGGCCAAGAACTGAGCAGGGAATTGTTTTACTTTCCTTTCCTTTTTTTTTTTTTAGTAGAGTTGCTGTCTCTGATTGATTGTGGATATTAAATAATCCAGCTATTTTGTTGCTCTTGCATGACATTATGCTCGCCTAAAGTCTCTCCAAAGTTTCGTAAAATGTTCTCAAAGCATATTAAAAATGCTAAACCCAGATGATGTAGCTATTCCAATCCAAACTATTTAGTGATGAGAAAGGCAAGGAAATGTTCATACCAAAACATATATATAATGTTTGTAGCAACTGTCTTTGCAATAGCCCTAAACTGGAAGTAACCAAAATGCCCATCAAATAGTGAACAATTCCCAAACCATACTATACTCATATTCAACAATAAAAGGGAATATGAATACATGAAATTAATTGAAACAAGAAAACCATGAATAAATTTAAACAACATTATGCAAAGTAAAAGCAGTCAACCATAAAATACATGCTATGTGTTTATTTATGAAAATTCTGAAAAAGACAAAAGCATAGTTCCAGGAAGCTCTCTAATAATGCAAGGCTTGGATTAGAGGAAGAGGGCAGATCTCAAAGCATCACATGAAAACTTTTCAAAGAGAAACATTCTATATCTTGATGTCATATGATAAACACTGCCCAAATTCACCACTTTGTGTTCATAAACTGCTTGATTAAATGGCAATTCCTTTGTATAACCTCTTTTCTTTTTAATTTTCATTGTCAAGGTGATATACAGTTACATATGTAGTAGGGTAGTAAGTACATTTCTTGTCAAACTTGTTACCTCCTCCTTCAGTTTTCTCCCACCTTCCCTCCTCCCCAATTCCTCCCTGCCCTACAGTTAGTTTACAACATATTGTCTTGTAAGTATAACTTCTTAAATATAAAAATAATGTATGAAAGAAAAAATATCACTACACTTAAAGTAGATAGAGCTAGCTAAGAAAGGTAGGGGAAAGCTGGATGCTGGTGGCTCGTAGCTATAATCTGAGCTACTCAGGAAGCTGAGATGTGAGGATCAGAGTTGAAAGCCATTCTGAGCAGACAATTATAAGATATTCTTATTTCCAACTAACCACCAAAATGCAGAAGTAGAGGTGTGGCTCACATTGTAGAGCTGCAGCTTTGAGTTGAAAAAGCCAAGCAAGAGTGTGAGGCCCTGAGTGCAAGCCACAGTACTGGCAAACATATACAAAAAAAAGAATCAGTGGGCTAAAAGAATAACAAAAATCAGGACGGAAATGTCATGAGTAGCCTACAAGAAGATATTAGCAAATATTGAAGATAATGGGAAGATGGCAGTGAGAAAATTGTGGGTAGACAAAACAGAGCAGAAACTTGCATATAGAGTTACAGAAATTCCCAGAAATATTATAGTTAGAGTGAAGTACTAGGCTTTAATTAAAAGTACTGTACACAGTAAGTGTTTCAAGAAATACTTTTCAAGTTTCAATCTAGCATTTATTTACAGATCTCTACATGAGATTATAAGGTGTTAATTAAAGCTTTTATAAACATTTGCACATAGTAATTTCACCGATCTCTGGGGAAATATAAGAAAAGAACTTCATTTTTAAATGCTATTTTTGGAAATGACTGTTATCAGTGTAAGATTATAGAAAGGCAACTTTAGATATCTTGTCTGTGCTGTTGGCAATAGTCTCATTTTGACTAGAAAAGGATAAGATTGGATTATAGACTTGAAAAGTGTTTCGTGCTATATTTATGATGATTGAATTAAATTTCTCTACCCCTAGGGTTTGGTGATTAACTTAGGAAACAAACAAAAACTAAGAGAAAAGAAAAGAAAAGAATGCTTTCTCTTAATGTTCTGCTTCTCAGTACCGAAAATGAAATTTTAAGAGCTACATTATTTTGACTGGAAGAAACAAAACTCTGGCAAGACAGCAGGTGGTTATCATTTTAAAACAGAAAAATAAATACAAATTCCTGTACCTTCAAGTCCAAAGTGTTTCTTTGAATATAGTCCAATTGAGTCTCAATGTCTCTTGCATATTAATGTCTATGGCTGAGCTCCAAAATGATACCACAGTACTGGACTGAATTTACTGCTCTGTATCTCAGAGTAAATATGAAGCACGGCATTTTACCCCCCTTCTATCCAGTTCTGAAAGCAACATCCATTATGGGGACATTCAATGGAAATAGTTCAATAATAATAGAGTGGAAACATTTAGCAATGTCCACTCCCTGTGAGTAATTATGTGATCTGAGTGGCACAACATGCTTTGTTTACCCAAAATAATTTCTATGCTTTACATGATATGCAGAATATCAAACTTACAACATTGTGCAGTTTGATTTTTATCACATCTCTTTAGACATACCATGTATTTCATTTACTGTTTTCTATGATGAAAGATTTTCCTTCTCCTTTCTTGGAAGACAAAGAGGCAATTCATCTTACCATGACCTGTAAGTTCTACACAATCTTTGGTGGTCTGTTTTGATAGATAGAAAATGAGACCAAATGGATCAAGGCCTGAAAATTATACAACAGGAGATATCATTTTGCATGACCTAATACTGTACCCCAACAGGGTTTATTTGCTTTACATTCTATCTTTTGCAATGTAGTTGCCCTATAGAGGACACCTTACAAAGAGTTTCCTCATAAGTCTGCATGACCAAATATTTGCCATGAGGAATAGGTTAGGAAAAGCTAACGGTTACATAATATGAACTTTTACAAGTCATTCTTTTAACCCTATGAGAATATAACATTTTTGCATTTTGTACAGAAGGATACTGGGGTAAAGTGATTATGTACCTTGTCTATGACTATTAGCTAGTCATGGCAGAACCATTATGTGAAAATATATACTATAGTCTTAGAATCTGGGATAATCTGCCTACTAAATAGAGGTATTGTTTTCTATCTCCCCAAAAAACATAAAAATAACAACAACAAATGGTGGAATTCATGAGTCAATTAACGAAAGAAATTTTTTGTATAATACTTGATTTATTCTCCGGGCTTTGTTTTTCAAGAGGAAAGCTATATTTCTAGTAACCTTTAAAACCATAAGACAAAATAAATTGGCCATGGCAGCTAAGAGAGAAAATTTAATTATGCAGCAATTACTTCTTGCTTCTTAACAGGATAGCATCAAACATGTACAAAGAGTAAAGAAACAATGAGAGTTTCTTAAGAAGTAATCACCATAACCTCCTTTTTATTCAGTCCCATCTCTACTCTGAAAGCAACTTAGTGAAAAGAAAGACATGGGTTTCATTGTGTCAGAAGTTTTCTTTACACTTACTATTAAGTTTCTTTGCATTTAATGTTGAAGTTGAAGTGAATAAATAAAAGAAAATATATGACAATCTTTATTTATAAAACATAAACCAAAGTCCATAACTGTAAGAAAACCACTGGTACACTTACATTTTATTTTTTCTGTTGATCTTATTAAAGTGATTCCTGGTGTTTCTGTATCTGATTTTTCTCTTAAAAGATGTTATAAATCTAAATTAAAAAAACACACACATAACTTTGCATCTTTGGTTATATGGTGTGTAAGATAGCTTTTCTTCACTGTAACAAAATACCTGAGGGAAGTAACTTAAGGGAGAAGACTGTTTGCCTCATGGCAGCCAGGAAACAAGAGAGAAGGAAAGGTCTGGCCAAGGTATTCCCCTTAACAGGCATGATCTCAGTGGCTTACTTTCTCCAACTGGCACTGATCACTTAATTTCTATCATTCTCAATAATGATATCCATTATGAACCCAACAATGGATTAACCCCTTCACACAGCAAAAGCCCTCATGATTTCAGTTTCTTTTTAAAATCTGGCAACTAAGCCTTTAATATATGAGCCTTCAAAAACCATTCAAATTCCAACCATTATATGGAGTTTTTAATCACACAAAATTGGCAGTTATTTATCTATCTATTCACTTACTCAGTTTAAGCTCAAGATATATTGCCCAGGAAGTCATTGAACTCAGGCTGGCTCCCAACTTGCAACCTTTTGGCCTCAGCTGATTACTGATGTGACAGTCTCAAACTACTATACTATTCACTACAGGATGTTTGACTTTACTATGTTCAAGCACAGCCTGACTGATTAAAATGTACAAGGCAACTGCATAGTAGAGCTTTTCTCTAAGATGAATCTTCCAACTTAAAAATATCCACACATCATTCCTAGATCCTGACAGGTAACATGATCAAAAAGATTTTACAACTGAGCTAGTAAGGTATGTCAAGGCACACATAAAAGAAACTCTAGCAATTTGTAAAAGGCTTCTCAAGAAAATAGAATACCCTCATACCTGATATAATTATTACTATTTAGTACTGGGAGACGAAGTTATTTGGAGGGAGATTGCTTGGCAAAGTTAACTCCCCTCAAGATTCATGTTGGCCCTAATAATACAAAATGAAAATCATAATTAAGAATAAAGTCATTATCATCAGAAAACACAAGCAGAAAGTTTCCATCCTGAAATCTCTTCAGATAAAATGATTTTTCCTAACATCTAGGCTTAAGAGTATCAAGAAAACAAATACATTAAAGAGAGTTGCAATTATTTCTAAATTGTTTTTAAATTTTTCTGGAGTTAATACTGGAAACTTAATTGGAGAAACTGTGAAAGCCACCTTCTTGAATAGCTGAAAATCCCCATAATTGGTTCTATTGATTAGGAAGAAAAAGCTGAGGCTGCATGCCATTTATTTTGCTGTCTCCTAAGAATATTGCACAACTGTTGAAAATGTTAATATTAACATTAATGTTTAACTTAGTAACTAACAGATGCAGACACTTTATGAGAGAGTGACAATGGTCTCTACCGGATGAGGAAGTGGATGTGCCTGTACCAGAAACTGGGCCCCTTATCCTGAATACTAAATTCCAGGTTCCTTATAAGAGTAGCACTGGTGTATATATTGGGCCATATTAGGTAATGTGCAATATTTTGGCTTTTCTTTAATGACCTTACAAAAAATCATATTGTGAAAAATATGCTTTGAAAGGGACATTTTCATTAAGACTGAAAAGTGAGTTTAATGAGCAAGAGAGAGAGAGAGAGAGAGAGAGAGAGAGACTGCTTTCTATTGGTGCAGCTAAACCCAGGAGAATAAGAGATGTGTGGCTTAATAAAGGATAAGAACTTTCTTCATCCTTTGTTCTAGCTGCATCTGAAGGTCAGTGTGATTTTACCAAGAAATGCTGCCTATCGTAATCCATAGTAGAGAACAATGATTAGCAGCAAGGCATGAACAAAATGAGAAATGAAAGAATCAGCAACTTCTGCTCACTGCTTGCTGCTTTTCCCTGTTCCTGCCTTCCTTTCTAAATTTCTCAAGTCTCGTGGACCAAGAACAGATTTTTAGGGGTTTATTCTTTTGTTTTCAAGTGATAAATCGCCCCTTCAGTTATTATCTGAAGAAAAAGGAGTTGAAAATAAGGATGCTCATTGCAAATATTCTTTCTCTTTGCATCTATCTCCCTTCATCCTGGTTTCTCTCTGTATTATCACTCACTGGTTCTCTCTCCCCATCACTTTATTTCTTTGTACTCTTTTATAATTTCATTTTGTTTATGACTTTGACTGGCACTGGATTAATCTATGACATTCCTTCACAAAATGAATTCCCTTTTTGCCTTCACATCTGGGTCCCAAGACAGGGAATTTGGTTGGCCCGATTAATTCTTCTGTGCTTAGTTTTGAATCTTAAATATGTGGTCACAATTATTGGGTGAAATGTGTCCTCCAAAAAGACATGTTAAAGTTCTAACTCCCCATATCTGAATGTAACCATTTGGATCTTTTCAGAAGTAAGGTAAGTTCATGAAAATATGAATATGAATGGGTAAACTGGGTTATGATGAAACGTTACATAAGCAGGGGATGAATTGGCTTTGTAGTCTGCCAACATATATTGCAGAGGATAAGTACAAATCCTTGTGGTGGTTTCAAAGAGGTTCTTCATTGCTTTGCATGGCTATGCTACTTAAAAGGGACCTAGCAGGACAGCACATTGGCTGCTTCTGAAGACAGAAGATATTTTTCTTGGATGAAGAAATAGTATGAGTCCACTGACTCCCTCCTAACAAAGATAATCATATACTATGACTGAAAAGTGTGTAGTAGTAATAATAATAATAACAATAACAATAGTAATAATAATAATAAATGGCCTTGTTTGAAGAGATAGTCGACCTTTTATAACTATCAGCATTTAAATGCTGACTTTCACATTCTCAATATCTTCCATTTCTGACTCTACCTATTTATCTTCTTTCCCTAGGACTAAAAAGCAACAAAGAAACAAAACCAGCTGATACACCTCTGAGCAACAACACATCTGTTCTACACATCCCAGGATCCATTTCTTATTGTTCATTGTTATCATTATAATTTTGTTGCAATCGACTCCACCTTCTACAGATGTTCAAGGGGGTGATAAAATGTTTGTAAAAGGCAGGATAGGTTTAAAAGTGGCATTTGCAAATATTTAGTGGTTGATATTCTAATCTCAAACTAATGCAACAGGACCTCCTCCCCCTCTCCCTAAGAAATGCAGAGTAATACTGATTGCCCTGACAAGCTGTTTCTGCAAAGTCCAGAAGAAAGAACAGCTGCAAATGTTGGCCTCCATCCAGTTTGACAAATTAAGAATGGTCTGCTGCTGTGCATGGAAATATTAGTGTTCACAACTCTACTCTTTAAGAGCTATAACAAAGGTAGTTTATCTCATGTTTTCAATAGATTTCTCACATACAGTAATATAAGACTATGCACCTTATTTTTGTTACAATGTTCGTAACTATGCTCCTTTTTCCTCCTTTCCTATTATTTTTCTGTTTAATTAGATAGGAAGAAACCCAGTTACCCTGGCTTAACCACAGATTCAGTTTCTGCTTGCTCAGTTACTCATGGTCAGTCATGATATAAAATACTAAATGAAGACTTCCAGATATAACCGGTTCATATTTTGTTATAACATATAATTCTCATTGTTCTATTTTAGAAGTGATGTGTGCTACTAATGTGCCAAATTTTTTAAATTAAAACTTATAATAGGTATGTAGAAATAGGAAAAAGAACATGGGATTCATAGCCTATAGTACTATCCTCTGTTTCAGGTCTTCACTGTGCATCTTTGACTATTACTTTAGATAAGGAGTACTACTATATTCAATTTACCCATTCAATTTATGAGAGCTATACATAAAATGTTATCCTGATTTAAAAATCCACTCCCCTTGATGGATCAATCATAATGTATTTAAAATTAATTCCTTCACTTTAGAAAAGATTATATAAAATCAATGAACAATTTTCAATGCATCAAATTATCCAAAATTTGGAAAACTTACATATTTCATCCTGTAATCTTTATGGTGTTCTCAGATATCCAAAGGTCCCAGGTAACAGTAAAGGAAACTATAAATGAGGGCTGGGCTAGACCAAGAGAAATATTTACAAAGGATACATTTGCCAAGGATACATGGCAGTCTTATCTCCATGTTGCAGGGGAAAATGTTGGGGAATATGCCCAAGATACACTGCTATAAGCAATAGAGCTAAGAATTAAGAGATAATATACTGTCAAAGCTCTAGAGTCTTTTCCTTATTTTGTTTTTCTTAGAATTGAAGGAATAATCTAAGTTGAAATGCATCTACCTTGAGTCAAGGCATATCCTTGTCCTGAATGAGATTCCACAAAATGAAAAACATGACCTAGTGTTCTGTAAAAATCCTCAACAAAAACAGCACTTAAGAATTTTAATTTCTAGATTTTGAAACCCATGTGTGAGGAATTAAAAGAAAGTTTACTGCAATGGTATGCAGTTACATTCATTTCCTATGGCTGCTATAACAGAGCAACACAAACTGAGTAACCTAAAAGACAAATAATCATTAGCTTGGAATTAGTAGAAGCAGAAATCTAAAATCAAGGTGTCAATAGTATTCACTTCTTATGAAGAGTCCAAGTAAAACCTGTTCCTTGTTCTAGCTCCTGACATGGAGCTGACAGCATGCCTTGGCTTGTGGTAGCATCTTTTTCTGCTCTGTGCTCACATTGTGTCTATATTTATTTCCTTTACTTTCCTCCCTCAAGGATATGTGATGGCAGTTAGGGGGTCCATCCAGATAATTCAGAATAATTTCCTTGTCTCAAAACTTGTACTAATTACATTGGCAAAGAATCTTTTCCTAAATCATTTCTAAATTCCAAGGATTGGGATATCTTTGCCTATTGTATTTGGTGGTTCATTTTTTTTTCTCACTTACATACAGGAAAACAGGTAGTGTTCATTAGATTGCCAGTCTACCTTTGCCTCCTACTCTTTACCTCTTCATACAGACCTGCTATTGTTCCCCATACCAGTTTCTTCCCATGCTTTTGAGACATATGCAGACTATGCTGACAAGAAAACTCTCAGCCTGAGGTGATGTCACTCCAAGTGTTGGTCAACAGTAATATCTACAAACTTGCTTGCTCTAAGACACACTTAGGTGTGGAAGTGAAGGGAGGAGCTGTTGCCTGGGAACCTCCATTCATTCTTTTTTAAAATTTTTATTGTCAAACTAATGTACAGAGAGATTACAGTTTCATACGTTAGGCATTGGATACTTTTCTTGTACTGTTTGTTACCTCCTTCCTCATTCCCCCCTCCCCCCTCCTCCTTTCCTGTCCCTCCCACCATGAGTTGTTCAGTTCATTTACACCAAACAGTTTTGCAAGTATTGCGTTTGTAATTGTCTTTTTACCCTGTGTCTCTCGATTTTGGCATTCCCTTTCAGTGTCCCAGTTCTAATACCAGTATACACAGTTTCCAATGTACTCAGATAAGATACAAAGATAGCGCAGGTACACCACAGGAAGGGGATGCAAGAAGATCATCAATAATAGAACTTACAGTTACACATAGCACGTTGAAAGTAGTTACAACAGTGATATAACAAGTGTTTCCATAACATGGAGTTCATTTCACTTAGCATCATCGTATGTGTTCAAAAGGGTATAGCTATTGGGCTCTTGTGATCCGCTGCTGTGACTAGCCTAAACCTGTGCTAATTATCCCTATGAAGGAGACCATAGAGTCCATGTTTCTTTGGGTCTGTCTCACTTTACTTAGTATAATTTTTTTTCCAAGTCCTTCCATTTCCTTACGAATAGGGCAATGTCATTCTTTCTGATAGAGGCATAAAATTCTATTGTGTATATATACCACATTTTCCTGATCCATTCGTCTTCTGACGGGCATCTGGGTTGGTACCAGATTCTAGCTATGACAAATTGTGCTGCGATGAACATTGTTGTGCTGGTGGCTTTAGTGTGTTCTTGTTTGTGGGTAGATGGCCAAAAGTGGGGCTGCTGGGTCATAGGGGCGATCTATATTTAGCCTTCTGAGGAATCTCCATACCACTTGCCAGAGTGGCTGAACCAGTTTACATTCCCACCAACAATGAAGTAGGGTTCCCTTTTGGCCACATCCCCTCCAACATTTGTTATTGTTTGTTTTCTTGATATAGGACATTCTTACTGGGTGAGATGGAATCGCAGTGTTGTTTTGATTTGCATTTCTTTTATGGCCAGTGATGTAGAGCACTGTTTCATATGTCTCTTGGCCATTCTCATTTCCTCATTAGAAAAGTCTTTTTTTCAAGTCTTTAGACCACTTGTTGAGGGGGCTATTGGTTCTTTGTGGTTTTGTTTTGAAGGAATGTAATTTTTTTAGTTTTGCAAATATTCTAGATATGAGGCCTTTGTCCGTTGTATGGCCGGTAAAGATCTTCTCCCAATCTGTGGACTTTCTGTTTATCTTGCGAGCTATGTCCTTTGCCCTGCAGAAGCTCTGCAGTTTGATGCAGTCCCATTTGTCCATCCTTTCTTTGATTTGTAGCCTTTCTGGGTCTTCGTTAAGGAAGTTCCATCCTGTGCCAAGGAGCCCAAGTGTTTCTCCTACTCCTTTCTTTAGTGTTTTCAGGGTATCTGTTTTAATTTTGAGGTCTTGGATCCATTTGGAATTGATTTTGGTGCAGGGTGATATATAAGGATCTAGTTTTAGTTTGTTGCATGTGTTGAACCAGTTTTGCCAGCACCATTTCTTAAAGAGGCTATCTTTCTTCCATACTATTGTTTTACCTCCTTTATCAAAGATTACGTAGGCATAGTTCTGTGGATTCATTTCTGGGTCTTCAATTCTGTTCCATTGTTCTTCATGCCTGTTCCGGTGCCAATACCAAGCTGTTCTTATTACTATAGCTTTATAATACAGCTTGATGTTGGGTATTGTAATTCCTCCAACACTGTTCTTTCTGCTGGCCTTAAAAACAGAACTTACACCAATATTTCTCAAACTCTTCAATGAAATTGAAAGAGAAAGTTCACTACCAGACACCTTCTATGAAGCCAGTATAACCCTCATCCCAAAACCACGCAGCGACTCATCACGGAAAGAGAACTATAGACCGATTTCCCTGATGAACATAGATGCAAAAATTCTCAACAAAATTCTGGCCAATCGACTTCAACAGGTCATTAAAAAAAATCATACACCACGATCAAACTGGATTCATTCCAGGGATGCAAAGTTGTTTCAATATACGCAAGTCAATTAATATAATCCACCACATCAACTGGAGCAAGGTAAAGAACCACATGGTTATATTTCTGGATGCGGAAAAGGAGTTCGATAAAATCCAGCACCCATTTATGCTAAAAGCCTGGGAAAAACTGGGATTCCAGGGAACACTCCTGAATATAATCAAGGCAGTTTTTCCCAAACTAACAGCAAGAATAATTCTAAATGGTGACAAACTAAAGCCATTCCCTTTAAAATCAGGAGCAAGACAGGGATGTCCACTCTCTCTACCCTTCTCTTTCAACATAGTGCTAGAATTCCTAGCCAGAGCAATTAGGCAAGAAGAAAATATAAAGGGGATCCAAATAGGAAAAGATGAAGTTAAACTTTCTCTCTTCACAGATGACATGATCCTATACCTAAAGAACCCCATAGACTCTACTCCCAAGCTACTGGGGCTGATCCACAACTTTGGCAAAGTTGCAGGATATAAAATAAACCCTCAAAAATCAATGGCCTTTCTATATGCTAATGACCCGAACTCCGAGGCTGAAATCAGGAAAGCAACTCCTTTTGCAATAGCCTCAAAAAACATAAAATACCTAGGAATAACCTTAACCAAAGAAGTAAAAGACCTCTATGATGAGAACTTTAAAAACATGAAAAACAAAATTAAGGCAGAACTAAGGAAATGGAAAAACCTCCCATGCTCCTGGATTGGGATGATTAATATAATCAAAATGGCAATATTGCCAAAGGCTATCTACAAATTCAATGCAATACCCATTAATATCCCAACACCATTTTTTAATGAAATAGAGGAAGCAATCCAGAAATCCATATGGAACAATAAAAGACCCAGAATAGCAAAAACAATCCTCCATTCATTCTTTAACTATGGCCCTGAGAATGTGAAAGACAAGCTTGGTCTTGAGGACAGGGATGGAAGAATAGGTAGGCATGGATTGAACCACTCTTGACTTCTCATGACATATTAGGAGATAAGAAGATACTAGACAATTGGAAACAAGGAAATAACATATTTTTCTGGCTCGCTGCCTAAAAAATAAAATATACACAATTCTCCATATATATGAAAATATACATATGGAAATTATAAAATTATGTGTGGTATAATTCATATAGAAATATTTATCTATAATGATGTTACATATAAATTGAAAATTATATACTATATATAATATATATTTCCATATATGTATATATTCATGGTTTTAATGTTCATAATTTGGACTTAATCATTTTATTTCCTGAAATTTAATTTTTAAAAATATTTCAAAATACAGAAATAGCCTTATGTACTTATTTTCAATCCTAAATTGTTGTTTTCCTCTAAGAAGATAAAGAAATGAAACATCCTAATTGCCCAATAGTAGAGAAACAGCTAAATAAATAGCAATATACTGAAATCAATATAATGGAACATATAAAAATGCTTATGAATTGTTTTAATAAAAAGGAAAACCTCCATAAAATTGAAGGGAAATAAAAACAACATCGCCTCCACCATGTAAAAATTAAATAATTCTAGAAAAGACTTGAAGAGAATAACAAAATGTTAATTGCTCACAGGAAGTGAGCATCTGGATTATTTTTACTATAATTCATAATCTAATTAAAGTTATCTCTGACAACATACATTACTTTGTATTTTTAAAGCCAATTTTTATAGCCACATTAAAAAATAAAACACTGGGACCAATTACAGATGGCAGAGTGAACACATATGCTTATGAGTTCCTTCCCCAAACCCCACTGGAGAACTCTGAAAGGACTTTTAAAGCATAAACCTGAAAAGAAAGAGCATATGAAAGGTGACAACATACAAACAATTTTGAAAACTAGAAAACTGTTGGATAAGGTATGACAAAGTGGCACTGAGAAAGGCAACTTTTCTACATACAGCAGAGAGAGTTAGGCTGATCCAGAGAAAAGCTCAGTGATTGTGGACAGACTCCTGTATGTGAGTAAAGTGGATTATTAAAATAAATAGACAAAAAAATCTGTACAAAATTCATTCAGAACTTCCCCTTACCCCTAGAAAGAAAAAAAAAAAACCTCAGAATTTTACTCTCCTAAAAAGACCAAATCAGAGAGATTCTAGACTCAATATAGTAGGCAAAGCTGAGAAACTGTATGTTACACTGAAAATATTGGCAACATGAATGGTGAAATTCATGCTCCCTTGGTCTAAAGGCTTCCAGAAAGAAAACTGAGCAAACCTAGAGAATAGACACATTCTGGACAGGGTGGAGCCTGTCACAGGCTAATGTTTCATAACACTTTTACATTAATAGTGATTGACCAGAATTTTCTTGCCAATTTCTTATAAAATAGGAGAACCAAGAATCACAAACCATTTGAGAAAACTATTACAAAACAAAGCATCTCAGAGATTTTAAACAGTCAACGTGAACTCGGGGTAACAGAAACATTGAAATAGGTAAATAAAACCTTTGAATAAGCAGATCGTTGGAACCCATGGAGAGGCAGGATAGTAGACTTTATTTAAAAAGTAAGAACAAAACACATAAATACAAATCTCTGGGAGAAAATCGGATGCCATAGAAATTTGAAAGTGATATGAGAGTAAAATGAAAATCTCCAGCCTGATGCAGTGGCTCATCCTGTCATTCCCATTTGTCAGAAAAATGGGAGGTTGAAGTTAGGAAGAAAATGTTTCAAGTCTCATATAGCAAAGGCTTTGAGATATCTCATCTGAAATAATGTCATTTCAGCTATGCAGGAATTGTAAGTAGGAAAACTGCAGTTTAAGTCCACCTGGGAAAAACGTGGGACCCTTTTCAAAAAGTAACCAAAGGGGCTGGGGATATGGCCTAGTGGCAAGAGTGCTTGCCTCGTGTACATGAGGCCCTGAGTTCAATTCCCCAGCACCACATATACAGAAAACGGCCAGAAGTGGCGCTGTGGCTCAAGTGGTAGAGTGCTAGCCTTGAGCAAAAAAGAAGCCAGGGACAGTGCTCAGGCCCTGAGTCCAAGCCCCAGGACTGGCAAAAAAAAAAAAAAAAAGTAACCAAAGGGGGATGGGGAATGGCTAGGAATATGACTTGAGTGGTAAGCTTAACAATGCAAGGTCTTGGGCTCAAATCCCAATACCACCAAGAAGGAAGGGAGGAAAGGACTGAGGGGAAAAGGGAGGAAAGAAGGAAGAAAGGAAAAAAGGAAGGAAGGAGGGAGGCAGGGAGGGAGGACAGGAGGGAGGGAGGTAGGCAGGGAGAGAGGGAGGACGGGAGGGAGGGAGGGACGGAGGAAAGGAGAGATGGGTAAAGGAAAAGAAAAAATAAAGAAAAAAACAAATAAGGAAAGAAGAAATCGGACAAATCAAAAACAACATCTCCTGAGTTGTTGTGGTGTTAATCCTGGAACACAACTTTGAGTCCATGGTGAGAATTTATCTCCTTACCATCCACCAATGCCTGCTCCTTCTCTGTTTACATTAATGTTTGCTATGTTTTGAAAAATCACCTGCAGCTCGAAGAGTTTTTCTATTTCATTTTATCATTCTCTCTTATAACTGTTATTTCAAATCACTGACTTCATGGCAATAAAACTTTACTGGTAGACAGCCATTATCTAGAAATAGAACACTTCCCTCATCTTCTGCTTTTTCCATCTTTCTCAAAAGAAATGTATGTAGTATTTTTTTTTCCAGTCCTAGGGCTTGGGCTCAGGGCCTGAGGACCATCCCCAGCTTCTTTCTGCTCAAGGCTAACACTCTACCATTTGAGCCACAGCACCTATATGGTAATTTTTAATTCCAACTGCCCAGTATTTTCCTTTCTTTTTCCAGTATTTGCTCACAAAATTGGCACCTCTTGTAAAATAACTGGAAATAATAACGAATGGAGAAGAAATACTGACATGTTCCCCAAGGCAATACCCAGTTCCTTGGTAATTTTTGTTCTCACCATCTCCATCCAAAGGCACCTGTGCCACTCCCTTCTCCAATATCTAGTCCACCTGAGATCATTAATTAAGCCTTTCCTGAAGCTCTGTGGGCAACAGTTGTGGGTGCTGACAATACATGCCTGTCTCCTTTTATGTAGTTGTTTGAAATTGTCACAGAATCTAAGGCTCAGATTTAATCCTTTGATTCTAAATCACTTTTGTACCAAGTTGTAGCAGTGTTTAAGGGCAGTATGACAGATCTGGGACTGTGGCAACACTGCTGAAGTGTCATTCTCACAGTCAGGGGTGTAGCTTTGTAGAAAGTTAAAGACTTGTTTTAAAAGGCTTTTAGACTTTTAATTTGGCTGTGCTGGAAGCATTTACTTGTTTTTGTTGTTACTGTCTGAATTACACTGGCATTCTAGCGAGACCAAATATTGGAACCTAGATACACTGAATCAGAATTATTCTGTAAAACACTGTTTTATTAAAATAGATGTTCCATCTAAAGGCAGGGCAAATGTATTGTGCCAAGAAAAAGTTTAACACTTGAACCAATGAAACAAAAATGCCAGAAGTCATCCTCATCAATAAAATGCCCAGTCAGTCAGAACTTATTTCAGAATTGAAACTTTTTTGGTCCAATTAATACCAAACCACATATTTTACACTTTGGGAATGCAACACAGAAGTGTTCTTTTAGGAGAGCTACCACCTTTTCTGATCAAACTCACAAAATAATTTTACACATATTATTTCATTGGACCTATTTGTAACTTGTAATCCTAGCTACTCAGGAGCCTGAGTTCTGAGGATGGTGGTTTGAAGAGAGCCCTGGTAGTAAGGTCTATGAGAATTTTATCTCCAATAAATTACCAAAGAAATAAATAAAAATCCAGAAGTGGAGCTGTGGCTCAATGTGGGAGACCACTAGCTTTGAGCAATAGTAGCTCAGGTGGGGTGCTCAAGTCCTGAGTTTAAATCCAAGGATTGGCCCTCATGTGCGTATGTGTGTGTGCGTGTGTGCACATGCGCACACACATGCATACACACACATACACATGCAAACCCTGCAGAGCAACTCTTATCTCCAATTCATAGATAGCAAAATGATTTCCTATAATGCAGTAAAATAGGCTCCCTTCAAATAAATGCCCATTCCTTTCATGTACCACTGCTTGTAGCAGCATAAGAAAGTTAGACAAGAAATACCTTATCCAATGCCTGGGAGGAGCTCAACAAGCATTTCTGGAAAAAAAAATAAAAGCCTGAAGAAATTGCCTATTTCCAAAGTAATATCTTACTTAAGAGGTTTCAAAGAATAATGTACAATAATATATATCGTGAGGTACCATCTCAGCAAACTTGCTACTTTCTTTGGTTTCCTAAAGAGAAAAAAGAACCTTTCAATAATCTTCCAGACATAAACTATCTCTTGGAAGAAACGTCAACTTGGCTTTGCTAATTTTATTTTATAAATCCCTGTTCTGAAAATCAACAAGGTAAATAATAAGCTAAAACCTAAAAGTTTGGGGCCATTAGGCAGAGTCCAGCATAACGTACTGAACATGAGTAAAGATAGTTCTACTATTTGCAATTACACAAACCAATCCAAAGAATGCCAACAAAATTCCCTCAGTAAGAAAACAAGTAAAAATATGACTAGCAAATAAAGAGTTTCTTATAATGGTTGGCATTGTATGCATAGCTTGGTGACAATAGTCTACTCTATCTGGCAGTCATGTGTTTCTAAGTGTAACTATTTCCACCTCCTGCCCCCTACATAGGGTTGGCATCTTATTCATCTTTTTACTGCCAGAGCCTGTCTGGTTCATGCATTGTGAGGACTTGATAAATGTTGAATGAATTAGTTCATTAATGAATAAACTGGCTGAATGTTGGCTAGCTTTCCCTTGGTAGAGTCAGAAACATTTGGGGTTAGTTTCCAACTCAGCCAGATAGTAACTGGATGATATATATAGTTTCTCAACCTCTCTGAAACTGGCATGTCTACTATAAAAAGAAAAGAGAAACTGACTTGAAGGTGTACTTATGGTTATTATGGGGTTGCTCTGAGAAGCAATGAGAATACATGCAGCATAACTCAAAAATTTGCTTAAACTTAGTAAGCATAGTAACTCTTTCCCCTGCCACTTCATAGGTACTTTTAATATACGTTAACTACAGAAATGATTTTGTGAAGCAAACTAAATTTCATATCTCAAAATAACACAGTTCTGAATGATCAGCTCTTCGAATAATAAAGGTCAACCCAATTCACTGTCTTCTTTAAATACAGAAGACAGGGAATGATTAAGTAGACCCATATACCCACTACTATTAATTGAAAATACTAAAATGAATAGGGTATGTTAAATTATCACCCATTAATATCACATTGTTGTCAGTTTGATTGTTAATTTTATTGAGCACGAGTATTCCTTGGAGTGTTTTAAAGCTAATAAATTTGTCATAGTCATTTGTCAAAATTTGAATTCTGGAGTTAATGATAGTGAATTCTGTATAGAAAACGTACAGTTCAGGAAGTAGCTGAGAAGTCATGTTCAAACCTTAAGTCGGTAAAAGAAATGAAAGAAGAATGTGCAAATCCTCGGTGGGAATTCACTATCTCCATGATTGCTGGGAAAACCTGCCTGGGTATGATTTCTAATTCCCTGCAAGCTCCTTCCACAATGTAAATGTCATGATTGGAAACTTTGGCAGTTGCTTTAGGAAAATGTAAGTTTCCCAGATCACTAGAAAATGTTTTGACCTTTCAGTGACCCCCTCCGCTCTGCTAAATAAAAGAAGTTCCAATTAAGCTCTGGGCTTCTGTCTTATTTACTATATGCACCCTAGAAATGAAGGCTAGGGAGCTGAAGTTATTCTTGCTTTGGGAGCAGAGATGAACACTCTAAAATAAGGACCAAAGAACTGGAAACCACCTCCCATGATGTGAGCTGATGAAAACTGCTGTTTTTCATGAAATTTCCCATTTCTCCCAGCACTGTTTTCTTTCTCTCTCCCTTGGCTGAGGCCCAACACAGATGCTCACTTTGGCTGGCGGTATAAAGGGAGAGACTAATGCTTGAAGGCTATGGTCCTGGTTTTCTGCTGGGTTATCACATAGCCTTGAGTAAATCTTTTCAGACCTCAGAATCTGCTTTCTTGTCCAATAAGCAGGCTTCAGCAGAGAATTTCGAAGTTCCTTCTAATCTGCTATGTTCTGTGATGTGTACATTGGTGTCTGGATAGAAGGAAGGAAAAAGCATAGGACAACTACTGTGCACTGATATGCATCCCCCATTTCAGACAGCTCTCCCCTGCCTGCAGTGAACCCCAAATGTGAAATTGAAACAGTATAAATGTTCTGGGGCTGGAGTGGCTGAGTCCATTGATACTCAGCTCCACAGGTCAGAACAACAGAGAGACTGCAGCAGGCGCAGGGGTGTTGCTCCCTGTTTAGTAAGATTGACTAACGGTTTAACCTATATTATTTATTGTTTTGAAGAACCAACTATTTCCTTTCATTGATTCTTTGTAAAAGAAGATTTCTTAATCTCCAATTGATTTCTGGCCTAATCTCTCCTAACTTTCCATCTGCTAATTGTGGGTTTGCCAAATGCTTGTTTTTCGAGGATTGTAAGGTCCCATCATAAGGCCACTTATTTGAGATTGCTGTTGGTTTTTGTTGTTATTGTTTTGGAGATTCTGTAGGTGTTTATAGCTGTAAACTTTCCTCTTAGCACAACATTTGCTGTGTGTCACAGGTTCTGGAATGTTGAATTCTCATTTTCATGAATTTTTTGGATTTCCCACTTCCATCTCCAGTGACTCACTCATCATTCAATAATGTGTTGTTCCATCTCTATGTGTCTAAGTTTGTCTGTGGTCTCATTTGCTATTGAATTCGAGTTTTGTTCCACTATGGCCTCAAAAAATACAAGGAATTATTTAAATTTTCTTATATTTACTCAGTCTTGCTGTATGTCCTAAAATATCATCAATTTTGGAAAAGTATGGAGAGTTGCTGAGAAGAATATCTATTGTGAAGCTGTTACATGAAGTACTCTATAGATGTCTGTTCCATTATTTAATCCTGAGCTTTCTTTGTTAGTTTTTTTTTTCTGGTTGGCATAAGAGTAGGGTACTGAAGCATCCCACAAACATTGTGTTTGTGTTAGCCTGTGCTGTTAAGTCTACTAGTGTTTGTTTAATGAAGTTGTATGCACTGCCATTTGGTATATAGGTGTTATCAATTGTTATTTCCTTTTATTCTAAAAATTGTATTGTATTGTAAATGTGATGTACAGAAGGGTTACAGTTACTTATGCCAGTTAATGAGTACATTTCTTTTTTTCTTAATCTTTCACTCTAAATTAATATTTGTTTTTGTCATTGAGATGCATTTCTTGTATACACCAAGAGGTCGTGTGATGCTTTTGATTGGAGAACTGAGAACATTGATGTGCAGTGTTATTATTGAGAGGTATGATTATTGAGAGGTATGTATTTTTTTGTAATATTTGGATTTTTTTCTACTCCTCACTGTGTATCTGCTTACCTGGTGGGTTACTTTGTCTTCCATATTTTCATGGATATATTTCTGTTTCTCATGCAGTATTCCCATGAGTATTTTCTGTATTACTAATTTACTGGTCAAAAATTGCCTTACTTTCTGCTTATTACAGAAAGTTTTAATTCATCCTTCAGTTACGAATGATAACTTTTCTTGATAGATTAATTTAGGTTGGCAGTTGTTTACACTCAAGTTTCTGGTGAGCAACCTGTGGTTACTCTGATGAACTCACCATTGTACTTGACTTGGTATTTTTCTCTTGCAGCTTTCAGTGTTCTTTTCTTTTCTTTTTTTTGCCAGTCCTGGGCCTTGGACTCAGGGCCTGGGCACTGTCCCTGGCTTCTCTTTGCTCAAGGCTAGCACTCTGCCACCTGAGCCACAGCACCATTTATGGCCATTTTCTATATATGTGGTGTTGGGGAATCAAACCCAGGGCTTCATGTATATGAGGCAAGCACTCTTGCCACTAGGCCATATTCCCAGCCCTATTTTCTTTTTCTATACACTTAACGTCTTAAGTATGATGTGCCTTTGGGTGTTTCTTTCTTGCCTTGTCTTTTAGGTGTCCTAAAGGCCTTCTGTACATGAATGGCTAACTTTTTTCTCAAGATTTAGGACATTTTTTACCTATTATTTTAGGGAATTGAGAGACGGGAAAGCAGGGGAGCCAAGAAGAGGAAAGGGTCGGCAGACTGCCCACACCCAGCCCTCCTTCACTGGAGGACAAACAGATGGGCTGGGAGCTTAAGTCAGTGCAAAGGCTCATTTATTGAGGTTGATCCCACTCTTAAATAAGGCACAGGAGCCAATCAGGTCAAAGATCGGCAGGAAGGGGAGGGATGTACTTGCACCTATCTAGGGACTGTGAAGGGCGGCCTAAGCAGATCTGTCAAGGGTGGAGGGCCAAGGGCCCAATCCTAAGAGGTGACCTTATTTTACATCACAGCCCACAGGACCGCCTCCAGGTTCACCATCAGGCGCCATCTTGGCCACACATGGTCCCAAGTCTGGGAAACAGGCAGGGCCAGCTAGAACGGCCTTTCCGGGTAACAGCCACAGGGCTGGGAAGACAGGCGGGGCCAACTAATTGCCTCTTAATGAAGCAAGGCATCCTGGCGTGCCCCACAGGAATGTTTGGTCTCTCTTTACCTTTGACCTCTTGTCCTACTTTGTGGCATATGATTCTTTTTTTTTTTTTTTTGCCAGTCCTAGGCCTTGGACTCAGGGCCTGAGCACTGTCCCTGGCTTCCTTTTGCTCAAGGCTAGCACTCTGCCACTTGAGCCACAGCGCCACTTCTGGCCGTTTTCTGTATATGTGGTGCTGGGGAATTGAAACCAGGGCCTCATGTATATGAGGCAAGCTCTCTTGCCACTAGGCCATATCCCCAGCCCATATGATTCTTATGTTTGGCGCTTAATAGTGTCCCAGAAGTCTTTGCATGTTCCTCTTTCTTAAATTTTCCCCTAATTTTTTATTTGCCTGTCCTAAGACATCAAAACTGTACCAGAGCCCTGATAGTCTCACTTCAGTTTGAATGACTTCAACTGGAGAGACTTTCCACAAAGATTTTTATTTGACTTACTCAGCTTTTCAAATCAAGCTGAGAATTTTGATTCTTTTTTCAGGATTTCTGGGTCTTTATATATCTTTTGTATCCTGAAGTGTCTTCTTTACATTGTTTGGCTGTTTCTTTAGATCATACACAACACACACACACACACCCTGTTTCAATTCATTGGTCATTTTTATAGTCATTCTTTTTAGTACTTAGGACTTTCTTCTTTTCCCTTCTCTTTAGCATTAATTACCATAGGGTCATTCATCCTTGGGGCGGGGGATGACACGTGACTTTTTTGTGTTTGTGTTTCTGCTTTGATATTTATACATCTGGGGGTCAGTTCATTATTTATTTTTATTTTTATTTATTTATTTTTTTGGCCAGTCCTGGGCCTTAGACTCAGGGCCTGAGCACTGTTCCTGGCTTCCTTTTTGCTCAAGGCTAGCACTCTGCCACTTGAGCCACAGTGCCACTTCTGGCCGTTTTCTGTATATGTGGTGCTGGGGAATCGAACCCAGGGCCTCATGTATACGAGGCAAGCTCTCTCACCACTAGGCTATATCCCCAGCCCCGAGCTCATTATTTAGACCTTTTAATTACTTGTAGTCTTGATGTCACAGTATTCTTAGTGATCATGCAGAATTGTTTAGTAGAAGGATCGCAGTGTAGTTTGTTCCCACTGGACTGATAGCTTACTAGCTAAGCTTTGGCCCACATACTGAAAGCACTAGGCCTGATCCATCACATCTCTCAGATAGAGGAGAAATCACTGGAGTCACACATTTCCTTGTATTTGGGTGACTGTCGTATGTGACTTGAAGATGGGGCTGATTTCGGGTCTAATATCTACTTCTATACTGCTTCAACCTTGGAAGCATCTCTACTTGACTACTAAAAGACACTTCCGGTTTTATATCATATTTTTTGTTTGTGGGCTAATCAAGGTACCACTTGCTAAGCAAGTTCTTCTATTGTTGTAACTTAAGGCAGAAGCATTCTCCTAGTATGTCTTATAATAGGAGGAACAAATAACTCACTGACTTCTCCACCCATAGTGGAGATTTGAAAGACTCAGGTTCTAAGCCTATAAGCCTCAGTTCTTTCAGGAATCATCCAGCAGCTTGTCCCCTGTGATAAGGTTGAGGCTCAGAGTTGGGGGAGGCTCTCATTTGAGCCCTAGGTTCTGTACTCAGGGCTCTCAGCCCTCCATGGTAGAAAGCCCTGAAAGTCACCAGATAGCTTCTAAGTGCTGAGCATTCTGTCAGACCTGGGATTAGTGCTATTTCTATAGTTATCTTCTCATCTGGAAGGGAGAAGGTAACCAATTCCCAAGCCTTTCACTGCCTGAGCTTCTGTTGCTTCTTTGAATTATCTACTTGCTCAGTTACAGCTTATCCTCTCCCTACTCATGAGCACTTCTCTGGATATCTGTCTTTTCTTCTCCAAGTCCCCATGGTATGGCTTACTCTCTACACCTGCCTGACTACAGGATGCTCCCAAAGAACTCCTGAAGACTGACATCTCTGGTAGCATCTGATATCTGAGCTCTCTACCAGCAGAGGGCCTGGTTCTCTGAAATATCCTGAAGATAAAATGGTCTCACAAGTAGAGTGAGGCTATCAACAGCTTCTCTTGCTCTCTAAAGGAGCCTTTGGTTTGCTTGAGTCAAAATTTCCTCCCTTTCTTAGTCTCAGATCAGTTTTCTACAAAAATACCATGCCTGGTTGGCCCAGAAGTATATTAACCCTAACAATTCTCTAGCCTTCTCCAGTAGTGGCCTCAGTCCCAAAGTAAGCTGATCATTCTCTTGTCTGGGCTATCTATGGGTAGAGGAAAAAAATCTTCTGTTCCCTGAAATGTTCCTTGGGAACTGATGTTGTTGGGTGTGGCTTTGGACTAAGAAGGTTTGAAAGAGTCTGCCTCTCTATGTCTGTGCCTAATAGAAATCTGCCACTTGGGTCCTGGCTGTGTGTTCCAGCACTTCCCAATCATCAAATGTTCCTTAATTTCCAGGCCCTCCTGGATTGTGGCTCAGTCCCAAAGCCTTCTCTGCCACAGGCTTCCTGCCAGCAATCACTCAATAATCAGAGTTCTCTACTAGCAGATGCTAAGTCTTTTATTTTCTGGAATAGTTAGCTCTCAGACTATGAAGATGCTTCCACTGAGGAGGGGGGTCTGTTCTCCCTCTCTGTGTCTACATCTAGTGGCTATCAGCCACCAGAAAACTGTTCTGCAACTGGGTACTGAAGATCACACCAATTACAGGTTCTTTGTTTCCATGTCTCTAGTTGTGACTCAATCTAAGAACCTGGTAGAGGGGCTGGGGATATAGCCTAGTGGCAAGAGTGCCTGCCTCGGATACACGAGGCCCTAGGTTCGATTCCCCAGCACCACATATACAGAAAATGGCCAGAAGCGGCGCTGTGGCTCAAGTGGCAGAGTGCTAGCCTTGAGCGGGAAGAAGCCAGGGACAGTGCTCAGGCCCTGAGTCCAAGGCCCAGGACTGGCCAAAAAAAAAGAACCTGGTAGAGTTCAAGTGGCTTGCACTGACAGCTAATGCAACCTGATATCTTGGGTACTTCTGCCTTAAGCAGTAATCCCTCCCACAAGATGGTGCCTCATTGCTGCTTTCTGAAATATATGTGGCTACTCTTTTTCCATATATGTGGTGCTGAGGAATCGAACCAAGGGCTTCATGTATACGAGGCAAGCACTCTACCACTAGGCCACATCCCCAGACCCTATAGGTGGCTATTCTATCTGATCCTAGCCCATCACATTGGGGAAGTCATTCACCCACCCAGCATACAGGGTTTGGATGCTTGTAGGAAGTATGAGTTTGTCTCACAGCTGTGTCTGCTGGTATGCACAGGAGGTCACCTGACTTACTTTGTGGTGGAGGTTTGCACCTCCCTTCCTGTAAGGGAAACAGGGCTGGAGCTACAAACTGTTTCATAGCTTTCTCTGCCATCTGTCTGTTTTACCATAGTTTTTTAAGTCCTATCTTATCAGGCTGTTCCTCAATTTTGACCTTCTAAATATAATCTCTACTTCTCAGTATGTTTTCATTCATGGAGTCTAACAAAGAAAGCTTCTCTTTGCCATTTGATCCACTTCTTTTTTCTGTCTGCATAGCTGATTTCTCCCACATCTACTCTCATCCTTTTACTTTCTTCTATCTTCTTTCATATTCCTCCTCTCCCCTATTCTCTCTATCTCTATCTTTCTGGCTCATTTTATAGGCATTCTTTGTTGTCCATCCACATATATAAATATGAGCCACATTCCCTCATTTTTACATTTTACAACTCTACTAATTGTATAGAGCAACTGGAAATTAGATTCCCAAATCTAATTTCAAATTCTAATATCTATGAACATAGCAAATGAGTGAACCAAATTTCTATGGTTTGTGCCAACAAGAAAAGAAAAGAAAATCCCTTCTGGAGAATAAGAGTTTCAAAGTATCAAGTGTAAAGCCCAATCTTGTGTGCTCTGTTCAGATAGAAAACTCACTTCAGTCTGCTTACTTGAAATTGATTATATGAATATTTAAGCTTGCTAACCATTATAATATAGCTAATGGTAAAGATACATTTTTAAAACTGTCAAGGTAAGTATTATTTAAGTAGTGCTGGACAATTAGGCATAATTTTATTTAAAAGGAAAGGTCTCTGAATGCCTTTCAAGATCCTACTTGATTTAGCAGTCACTTGGTTTCCATAATCAAGAATATTGGGCTCTAGAGACAGTTTCCTCTAGAATTTCTTCTTCATGAAATAATACATCCTTAATCAATATGAAGTACTATGCTTGAGGCCCCTCAGAGGTCATGTTTACAGCTTGTATTCTGTAAAGAATCTACATCTATGTCAGCACACTAAAGTTAGTTTGAGGAAATGTTGAAGGGGAAAAGAAATAGCTAGAGACATATGAGCTCTTATTTTTTACTCAAATAGGAATATCCTTTGATAGAGACCTTCCTGTTTTAACTACTAAGGCATATAAATTTAGGTATATTTACTTCACGAAGGTATATTTACCCAACAAGTACTTAGTGGTATATTCTGCAAAAAATAATAATTTTCTGGATTGTTTCCCAGGTAACTAGATTGGTGATTTGTCACTAAAAGAGTATTTTCCACTAGACTCAGCTATTAGTTACTTTTAAGTCATTAAAATTTTATATAATACATTTTCACAATTGTATGGGTTGATTTAATACTGAATTTGAACTAGCAGACTGTAAACAAATTCATGTTCTAGAGAAGCAAATAAAGTACATCATACTAGCTCCTAAAT
Source organism: Perognathus longimembris pacificus (assembly GCF_023159225.1). Classification (NCBI taxonomy): domain Eukaryota; kingdom Metazoa; phylum Chordata; class Mammalia; order Rodentia; family Heteromyidae; genus Perognathus; species Perognathus longimembris. The sequence continues at coordinate 21,744,721 of NC_063163.1, read as the reverse complement.
TTCCACAATTTCCTCTATTATGTTGGCTCCTAAGCTCTACTAGTTTTTTTTTTTTTTTTTTTTGGCCAGTCCTGGGCCTTGGACTCAGGGCCTGAGCACTGTCCCTGGCTTCTTCCCGCTCAAGGCTAGCACTCTGCCACTTGAGCCACAGCGCCGCTTCTGGCCATTTTCTGTATATGTGGTGCTGGGGAATCGAACCTAGGGCCTCGTGTATCCGAGGCAGCCACTCTTGCCACTAGGCTATATCCCCAGCCCTTCCCATGCATTTTCTAAGGCAAACTATATGTGCATGCCATTCCTAACATATGAATGCACAGAAGACACATATAATTTTTATAATAGAATCCAGATGTACCTATTATGCACTATTGCTTCAATTTCATATTAGTATATTGAAATCATTTGTTCTTATCCACCTCAAGCTTTTAAACTTTATCAGAGTAGTCTATTATTTATGCATAGCAAACGCCATTTAGACAACTTCTTGTCCCAGGGGTGGCTCACACCTATAATCCTAGCTACTCAGGAGGTAAAGATCCTGAGGTTGAAGCTTTAAGCCAACTAGGCAGAAAAGTCTCCTAGAGACTTTTATCTCCAATAACTGCTCAAAATCTGGAAGTGGAGCTGTGGCTCAAAGTAGTAGAACACTAGCCTTGAGCAAAAGAGCTCAGGGACAATGCCCAGCCCCTGAGTTCAAGCTCCACTACCAAGTTTTAAAAAGTCAAACAACTTGTTGATATTCATTTATTTTCTTCTGCATACAGTGCTAGATTAAACACTTTTCTCAAGGGCAGTGCTAGAATAGTCCTAAGGTTTGAACTCAGAGTCTTGTGCTTGCTATGAAGAAGTTCTGTCACTTAAGTCATACCCTTAATCTCTTTGTATTATTGTTCTTGGATGCCTATTTCCCAGTGCTGACATCAGACTATAATCCTTCTACTTCCAGCATAGCTGATATCTCAGGAATGCCACCAGGCCTGCCTTTTCATTGAGATGAAGTTCTTACTAATTTTTTTGCCCAGGCTGATCCCAAAATCACAATCCTCCCTCAATCTGCCTTTCATTGCAGATAGAGTGGCATAGTGGTGGCTCTCTATCTGCAATGAAAGGCAGACAGAGGGAGTATATATGAGCCACTGAGTCCAGTCCTGATTCTTAAGTATATATACTTGTGCTTTTCTAAAGAATGAAACTCTAGAAATGGAATCATGAAATCAATAGGTAAAGAAAGTCACCGTTCAAGTAATAACCTTCAAAGGTTTTCCAGAAAGCTTTTCCCAAATTGTCTTCCACCTACACTTCGCAACAATGCTTACAACCCGCCCCCCCCCCCCACTTCCATATGCTGTCTAGCACTGGAGGTCTAATAAATCATTGCTATCTGGACAGATGAAAAAAGGTTATATCAATGTTTTAATTTGCATTTCTCAGCAAACCATATTTATCAACATTTATTTATATTTTATCTGACACCACCAATTTATTGTTTTTCTCATTTTCCACTGGATTCATTTCTATATTGATTTTAGTGTCCTTTATATATCATTTTTCTTAACCCTTTGCTGTCTGAACAATATTTTTCCTTTCATATAACCTTTCATAGCTCTTCTTGTCCTTTAGCAGGTTTGTGATTTGGAACCAATAACAAAATAATGAAATTTTTGTGCAGTGCAGTGGGCCAACTTTTTCTTTTATGTTTTTTGGATACATATCAAATTTCCGTGTATTTATTTATTTTTTTAATCTTTTTTTTTTGGCCAGTCCTGGGCCTTGGACTCAGGGCCTGAGCACCTGTCCCTGGCTTCTTCCCGCTCAAGGCTAGCACTCTGCCACTTGAGCCACAGCGCCACTTCTGGCCGTTTTCTGTATATGTGGTGCTGGGGAATCGAACCTAGGGCCTCGTGTATCCGAGGCAGGCACTCTTGCCACTAGGCCAGCCCCCCGTGTATTCATTTTGCATGCTTCTGTAGCAAAATGGCTACCAATTTAAAGACTCAAAGCACTACAAATTTATAATCTTTTAATTTTTGAATTCAGAAGTCCTAGAAGCAACGGCAGAGCTGCATGCCTTCTGAGACTCGAGGGGAGAATCCATTTTCTTGCCTTTTACCAGTTTCTAAAGGCCATCTTCATTGTTTTGTTCACAAAGCCAACAGAATAACATCCTCGTTCTCTCAATCTCTTCTCTCCACTTCCCCACTCTTTCTACCACCTCTGCTTCCATTTGGCATATCTCTCTCCCCCAACATTGTTTTTCTGCTTACATCTTAAGACCCTTTTGATTGCATTGTACTTTCCTAGACAAACCAAAATAGTCTCTCCATTTCAATATCCTTAAACATATCTGCAAAGTATTTTGCTTATGTAAGATAATAAATCATATACTTTGCCAAGTAGGATGTGAACATCTCTGAAGAGCTTATTTGTGTGTGTGTGTGTGCGCGCACACGCATGCGCGCACGTGTGTGGGTGTGGGTGCCAGTATTGGGGCTTAAACTGAGTGCTTCAGGCTCTCCCTCAGTTTTCTTGCTCATAGCTGCTGTTCTAAACCTTGAGCCACATGCCCAGTCCAAGTCCCTGTTAGTCTGCCTATGATAGTTCTCAATCAAAAGATCATTATCATCAACATCCAAAATCAATTCTAATAACCTGTCATTTTAATTTTAATAATTTAAAAATCTGGGCCTTATTTCAACACAGGATATATCGTTTTACTTAAACTTCACAAAAGACAATAAAGTTGTCTCACCTATTTCTTGCATTTTCTGATGTCTTTCATTGTGTCTTTGGACAATAAGGTTGTGAAAGTCCCTTACAACAGAGATGCATGGTAGGCAAATAGGTAGAGAGATGATGGATATAGTTTCCTTACAAAATTTTTTTGTGGTTTTTTTTTTTTTTTTTTTTTTTTTTACTGTGTAGCTCTCTCTAGATACTGCCTACCTTCCAGCTTAGTGTCACAATAAAGATCCTCAGGAGGGCATTTTGTGCTCCCAGCAACCTGCCCTCATCTTCCACTGGAAAAAAAAATTACCTATCATCTGAAATGGCTCTCAGTTCCCCAGTGTCCTCCTGATTCCCACAAGTTCAAATCAGCCATATCAATTCCTGTATTAAAATCTCACCATAAATTCTATGGTGAGGTGTGGACTGAAGAAGGCCTCTCTAGGTTTCTCTCTGCCTCCCCTTTGTGCTCTAGCCACACTTGGCAACTCAGGCTTACCAGATCCAATGCTTTCTTCACCTCCAGGCTGGAATAACCTTCTCTCCCCAATGTATACCGCTCTCTGAGACTTGACTTCTTGCATGGAGTCTTCCTTGAGCAACTCACTTACCTCCAAATCCATATCAACACAGACCAGCTCCCCCATTTTCAGTACCTTTCTCATTCTCCTTAGGCTGTACAGAGAGTAGCAAGATAGTATCAGGGTTGGGTGAGTGACTTTTATATCCTCTCAAACTTGACTAACTTCTCCACTTCAAGTCAATCAAAATTAACATACATTACAGAAATAAGGTATGTGGTGTACAATAATTTCTTAGATGAGTTCCTTACTTCCTCCCTTTCCCAATATTTCTCTCCTTGAACTCCTTTATTTTTGCCAGGTATATGAGCATGATAATGAACTTAGTCCTCTCATAAAAATAAGGAAGAGGTTCACAGCAGGAATTAAAGGCATACAAAATTGTCGAGACCCTTCCATAGAACACCTTTCCATGGGAATCACATAAGTCTCTCATAGACCCAGCTGAAGGAACTGCCACAACTTCCTTTGGACTTTCACCATGCATGGTGAAAATAGAAGCTGCTATAATTACCTGCACACATCCAAAGCTCAGATTCTTATTTGCCATTTGGAGCAGTAAGATTGGGAACTCTGCCTCCCGCCTGCTTTTGAAGTCTCATAGCAAATGCATCTATTTAGTGGAACATATTGTCTACTGAATTCATTAGTTGCCAGGGAATCTTAGGAAGATAATTTTCTTCCCTCTTAGCAATTTGCAACACAAGTCACAGCACAGAAAAAGGCAGAAGACAGATATAAATGAATGTCTGGAGCCAAGTGACAATATAAAGTTCTTCCTCTTATTTAGAAATTTCAGAGCTGCTACTGCTCTGTTCGCATCAGTCTGAGAATTTACTAATATTTTACTGCAGTGGTTTATTGCTTGTCTCTTACAAGATTCTCATCTTTGAGGAGGCTTGTGTCAGGTTCATCTCTTTGTCTCTCAGTGCTCAAGAACAGTCAGTGAGCAATTTGTAAAAACAACTGATAAATGCACAAAGGGAACTGGGGCCATCTGGTATACCTAGTCCTTCTCACATCATGTTAGGCCTCTTGTCAGACTTATTTTAAAATGCATGCACAAAGAATGAGGAGAAACAACTTATCTCAAGTGAACACATTTTGGATTTAAAAAGAGTTCGCATTCAATTACAGGTTTTCCATGACCTTGAGAAATTCATCCTTTCCTATGTTTGTCTAATGCATCTCTAGAAGGACTTTAAAGAAATATTGAATGAGGCAATGAATGAAAACACATAGAAGATGCTGAGCAAAGATGAGTTTGAGGCCTTTTCCCGACCCTTCCTGTGCTCTTTAGCTTTTATCCTGTATCTGCAATGGTAAGGTTACAAGTAAAATGAAAGACATGTAGCATATTGATTTTCACTTTTTGGCCATGATTCATATTAACTACTTTGTCCCATTAGCCTTTTTTTTTTTTTTTTTTTTGCCAGTTCTGGTGCTTGAACTCAGGGCCTGAGCACTATCCTTGGCCTCTTTTTGCTCAAGGCTAGCACTCTGCCACTTGAGCCACAGCACCACTTCCTGCTCTTTCTGCTTATGTAGTGCTGAGAAATCAAATCCAGGGCTTCATACATGCTAGGCAAACACTCTACCACTAAGCCACATTCCCCGCCCTCCATTAGCCTTTTATCAGAATGTTTCAAAGGACTTCATAAGCAAGAATTACAATAATAATTGGTAACTATAACAGCTAAAACTTAGAACCAGAATGATTTGACAATTTTCTTATGATCCTCCTACCATTTTATTTTAATACCCTTTCTTCATTTTAGTGTTCAATTATTGCTGTTTGACTAAGAAGTCATCATCAATCCAAAATTAGTCAGATGAGATAAAGAGAGCAACTACACAGTAATAGAGGAAACAATTCAACAGTAAGATGCAGCAATTATAATTACATATGTAATCAATGTCATTTTGTAAAACAATATTTGACATAAAGGGATAGCTAAGTCCAGATACAATGATATTAGAAAATTTCAGTTTCATTCTTATCAATAGGTCATCCAGATAATAATTACAAAGAAAGTTCAGAGTTAAACTCTCCAATAAATGTAATAGACTTAATAGATACACATAGAATATTCTTTCCAAGAGATGCAGAACAGATAAATGTATTTTTCTCAGCAGCTCATTAAAGCTTTCTACAAAATAAAGTGCATTTCTGTCTTCTATGGATGCACAGTGGTTGTACTAAATGGTGAAAAACTGAATGCATTTCTACTAACTTTACTAATTTTTACTAACTTAAGTTTCTACTAAAAGTTAAACATCAGAAGACCAAATTGTCCAATCAATAAATGGCTAAGTAATTGAACTACTCTCAAAGAAGCACAAATGGCCAATAAATACATGGAAAAAAAAGGTTCAACCCTTTTATCCACCAGGAAACTGCCCATCAAATTACCTCAAGATTCTATCTCATGCCATTTTGAATTGCTATCATCAAAACACAAGAAAATGAGAAATTTTGAAAGGAATGTATGTGTTGCTGGAATTATAAATCTGTCCAGTCACTATGGAAATCAATATATAAGGTGTCCAAATCTTAAAATAAAGCTTCTATATCATCTGCCTATACCATTTCTAGTTATGTACCCTAATTAATCAAGGTTTTAGTCTGTAGAGATACTTTACACCCATGCTTATCATAGCTCTATCCATAATAGACAGATTATGGAATCACCTTAGTTGCCCATCACCAAATGAATAAAGAAAATGTGAGAGATGGGAAAAATGAAATTTTATTCAACTATAAAGTGAAATAAAAGTATGTCATTTGCATGAAATGAATGGAGCCAGAGATAATCATATTTTTAGAAATCTAGTCTGACAAAGGCACCAATTATTGCATGCTGTTTATCCTATATGGAATTGAAGAAGAAAAAGATATCAAAGTAAAAGGTGAACTAATAAGGATGTAGCAGAAGATACAGAGGAGAAAACAAGAAATGTTATTAGAGAAATGAATGTGATCAAATATATAACAGGCATATATATAAACATGTAAATAAAACAGATTAAATAAATAAATAAACAATCCAATTATTTGTAAAGAGCCTCTTAAGTTTGGATTGTTGTCACGTGGTCTAATGAGAACTACATGATTAAGAGCAGAGAAGGATGGGGCTGGTAATATGGCTTAGTGTTCGAGTGCTTGCCTAGCATGCATGAAGCCCGGGGTTCAATTCCTTAGCACCACATAAACAGAAAAAGCAGAAAGTGGCGCTGTGGCTCAAGTGGCTCAAGTGCTAGCCTTGAGCAAAAAATGCCAGGGATAGTTCTCAGGCCCTGAGTCCAAGGCCCATGACTGGCAAAAAACAAAAAAAGGAGGGGGGGGAGGGAAGGATAAAAAGTGAAAAAGTGGGGAGATAGGAGCCACACTTGGAAGCTAACTTTTCTGCTTATAATCTAGTATATTTAAGGATCACTCTTCACTTTTATTATGCAGTCTATTTTTACTCACATCCCCGAAGCTTTGATCTATCACTGGTTAGCTTTAAAATTAGGTTAAGTCTGTATGTCTAAATCTGTAAATTGACTGAAGTGAAAAAAAAATCTCTATTCCAATTCGATGGTTCTCAGGCTTTATGGACAACTGTGGATCTTTGAGCTCTGAGAAATCAACTATACTTTTTCAGCGTTAGTAGATGAGGAGCAAAAACATAGAGTATTTTTACTTTCCTTTCTGAGTGGAAGTAGCAGAAGGAAGTAGCAATGGGAAATCAGTTTGTCCTTACCAGGGCTAAGGAAAAGAAGCTGAACAACTGGCTGCTAAGAATATCAGACAGAGGCCAAATAAGGCTTAGGAGGAAGCTGAAGGAAGCTTATAGCAAAGAAACTGAAGTGCTCAGGCCAGTCTGTACACTCCCAGCTTGGCAGGTATCAAATACATATACTTAAGTTATTGGTGGTTCTGTTTGCTATGCTGTTCCCTACTTTCATGGAACATCAAATAAGCAAGTTATTTTGAAATCTCAAAAAATTAATTTCAGTTTGAAGTCCTAATTAAGTCAAGATTCAATCCAATTCATATATATGATTCATAAAAATACAATTTTTCTTCTTAAATCAATTGTATTTTTCTGAGACAGGTTACTAACAGTTTTCATTGGTATTGGAATTTAATATGGTTTACATCCTTTAAGTTCAAAGTTTGTCCCTATCTTGAATATTATTATAATTTAAAATATGTATATGCCCCAGAATTGAGGGAATGCGGGAAGGGGTAGGGAGAAGAAGGGTGAAGATGTTGAAGGGATAACACAGATCAAGATGCATTGGGCACTTAAACTGCTTTGTTAAATGGCAAAAACATATCAATGCATATCCTAAAAATTAAGAAAAGTGATGGAAGGGGTGGGGTGGGAAGAGTGGGTGAGAAAGGTGAGAGGAGTGACATTGTTCAAGCAGCATTGCTTTGTTGAGTGGCAACTCCTTTGTACCATTACGTAAAGATAATTAAAACATTCCCAAACTGTAAATCCAGAAGCAACAACTCTTCCTTACAGAAGAATCCAATTATTAAATATAAGTAACATAGAAAATCATTTTCAGAATGTCATAGTTTTAGGTGCCACAAGAAAAATCTGCCAATGGAATACTAAAAGAAGTTGGCAGAAGTTTAAACAGAAGTTTAAGCTCTATCAGTTAAATACTCTCGAGGAATCTCTAGTAAATATTTGTTTATAAAGAAAAACATCATAAGCTTACTGTAGAAAGTCCTAGCAAACACCTCCTTAGCCTAATGATCAAGACTAACAATTCCAGAAACACATTAGCACATCAGGCATTCTGTTACATATGATACACTGTCATAGAGTGGAAGAAACAATGGAGACATGACAACGAAATTCAAGATGGGACACTGGCTGGGACCTTGGAACCAAAGGAGTACACCGGGAAAAAGAACCACTGTAATAAAATGTCTATTTTAAACTCTACTTTCATATAACATTGTAACAACAACAACTCTCCTATAAGTCTAAAATTATCTCAGAAGTATAACTGTTTTATCACAGCACAATTTGTCATTGCTAAAATATGGAACTAACCCAGATGCCCCTCAGTAGACAAGTGGATCAGGAAAAGGTGGCACATATACACAATGAAATTCTATGCCTCTATCAGAAAGAATGACATTGCCCCATTCGTAAGGAAATGGAAGGACTTGGGAAAAAATTATACCAAGTGAAGTGAGCCAGACCCAAAGAAACATGGACTCTATGGTTTCCCACATAGGGAATAATTAGTACATGTTTAGGCTAGTCATAGTAGAAGATCACAATAGCCCAATAGCTATGCCCTTATGAACACATAAGATAATGCTAAGTGAAATGAACTGCATGTTAAGGAAACAAGTGTTATATCATTGTTGTAATTACTTTCAACATGCCATGTCAAACCATACCCTTTTTATTTTCTTTTTTTTTCCCTCCACCTTTTCCCTTCCTGTGGTTTTACCCCTGCTATCACTGTATCTGATCTTCGTACCGTGGATACTGTATATATGGGTATTAGAACTAGGGAAAGGAAAGGGTCTACCAAAATTAAGAGACAAAGGATAAAAAGACAAACAATTCCAAAAACAATACTTGCAAAACTATTTGGTGTAAGCCAACTGTACAACCCATGAAGGGGTAAGGGAGAAGAGGAGGGGGAGAGGCCAGGGAAAAATGAGGGAGGAGGTAACTAGTTGAACAAGAAATGTAGTCACTGCCTTACATATGAAACTGTAACCCATCTGTAATTCATTTTGACAATATAAAGAGGAAAAAATGGTAAGGAAAAGATATACACATACATATTTGTGCAAAACATATATAGATGTATGTAGGTAGATATATAGAGAGTTGTATTTTTATGCAATAATTTTCTACGTAATGATGTGGCTCCTTCTATAGATACATATAAATCTTGTAAGCATGCAACAATACAGAAAAAAGGGAGAGAATAATTTCACTTAAGAGTTACCTTTTAAAAGGCAAAATATGTATGCTATATGAAGAGTCCCCTGAGAATGGATAATCCAACTTTTATTGGCTTTTATATTTCTCCCTGTTTATGTATAATAGGATCAAGATAAAAAGAGATAAATGGTTTTTCAAGGTCATCCAGCTTTTACAGTACCTGAGTTAACTTAACCTATTCAATTCCTATATTAAGTCCCACTAAAGTTTAGCTCATTGTTGAACTCAATCAACATAAAAAAAATCTATGTCATTCCGAGTTATATATTCAGATTAGGTCTTACCTTGTCATGGTCCATTTGATCTGCAATTATTCTGCCACGTCCTAGGAAACTCTACCTTATTAGTTCCACTCTCTACTTAACATCCTTATGCAAGTGTTTATGACTTTAATTTTCCTCTAAATTAACATAATGTAATTTTAATAAACACTTTTGCAAAAATTTTGGGTTATACAGAAAGACTAATTCTAAAATTTATACAAAATGAGTAAATGAGCTAGAATAGTCGATACAATCTTAAAAAACAAAGTTGGAGTAATCATATCACTGCTTTTCAAGGCCTGCTATACAACTATGATATCTAGACAGTGTTATATTGAATAAACAGATAGATGCATAGATCAATAAAACAGAACACAGAATGAAGAAATACACTCAACAAATATGCTAATTCCACTTTGACAAAGCGGTGTAAGCTATTCTGTGGAGGAATGATAGTCTTTACAACAAATCTGTACTAGAGCAATTGATCATTAAATGTAACAGGAAAAATGTCAACTAAACTTTAACCTTTATGGGGAAATTAATCTGAAATAGATGTTAAATCTAAATATCAAATGCAAAGCTCTACAACTTTCAAGCAAACTTTCAAGCAAAAACAAGAGAAAATGTCAAACATTTTCTACAGCAAAAGAGACAATAAAGTTCCTTACATGTAATAAAAGATATTTGACAGAATAAAAATTGAGAGTGTTTTCTCTCTCCAAAACACTATAATAATTTAAAATCATGTGATAACGAAGAACTTTTTAATTCATGATATATAGTTTTCAAAACTCAACAGTCAGAAAATATACAACTTAATTTTCTAAATGAGAAAAATATTTCATAAAGGAGGATACACAAAAGTCAGTTAAGCACTACCTGCAAATGTAGCTATCAGTGAGATGCAAATTAAAGTTATAATGAGATTCTGTAACACATCTGCTAAAATGTCCAAAATTAAAATGACTAATGATACTTTGGGTTGGTAAACATATTGAACATCTTAAACTCTCAGACATCTTGAATGGGAATGTAAAACACTATAAATGTTCAGGAATGCAATGGGGAAGTTTCCTAGAACGCTAAACACATACCATATGATTCTACATTCTGGTTCCTAGTTGTATTTACTAAAGTATTAACATCAAATTTTACTTTTGTGGCATATATTTACAAGAAGAAACAGAAACTAAGTTCCAAATGTGAAACAGAACACAGAAATAGTAACTTTAATCACAGCAGCTGAGAACTGGAAACAACTGAGATGTCCTTCCATGAAGAGTGATAAATACTGCTGTATCTACATAAAAGAACAATGTTTAGAAAGAAAAAAGAATAAAGACACACAACTACTTGGGTAATCTCCAAGGCATTAGACTGCATTGAGAAAAGCCTATGTCAAAGACTATATATGGTATGAATCTACTACACAACATTGTCAAGAAAACTGTAGTGCCAGATCAGTTAATAGGGATTAAGGGATGATAAGATTAAGGGTGAAGAGTCTGGGGGTGATTGAACACTTCCCTAATTGTAGTTACAGTGATCTGGATGTAGACATGTGTTAAAATTCTATGGTGGTGGGCATGAGTGGGTGATAAATGCAGTCATTATATTCAATGTACATTATGTAAAACTTAAAGTATGTAACTTGAGGGTAGGAATGGGAGGAGGAAATGGGGAAGAACAATGGAAAAAGTGACATTGATCAAGATGCCTTGTACATACAATCTGATTTACGGAACTGAACAACTACTTTGAACAACTACTTTGAGCAACTATTTAGTGATAAAATTCTATGGCACATCTTGACTGTACATTCTACTATATACACAACAACAATAAATAAAATAAACAATAAATTAAATTTTACTTTATAATTTTAAAGATAAAATTTAACAAGTATGTGTGCACAGTCTCTAATCTTAGTTCCTTGATCTGTGAGAAGTTTCCCTCATCACTCAAGTGAATGAAGAAAAAAAAACAAGTAAATGTGCTCCAAAGGATATATAAGCCATCCTAATGGTGAACTCATTGAATCATTCTTTCCTTTGGGTATTCATTCATTCACTCAACAAGTATTGAGTACTGTTTTTCTACACACTGTGGTGTGTGTGTGGAATTGACAATTGGTATTGGAAGAACTAAGTTTGAAACATCTTCAGTTTCAAGCTAAGGGAACAATTAAGAAGCAAAACTTATGAAAGCAATCCTATACATTAAATAAAATAGTACAGTGCAAGGATTCAGCTATCCTCTGTAGAAGAATAGGTGGATCATCATATATAAGAATTCATTCTGAGTCTTAGATCCACAGTATACAACAGAGACTTTGAGGCAGTATTCCTTGGTAACTAGCAGGAGTACAATATTCTATGGTTCCAGTGAAATCCAGAGCCCTTTGCTTGCTGAGTGAACCCAGCTGGGGGTAGAATTACTATTTTCTTAAAAGAGCTGAAAATTCTCTTTAGTGCTACTGTGCCAACAGAAACCCACTCTGCCCAATCCCAGAGAGATTAGAGAAGGTTCATTTTGGAAAAGTTGTCTAACTCTAAAAGACATAGAAAAATATAACCTTAAACCATATAAATTTTATATGTCCTACAGAACTTATTAGATCAAATAATGAAAACTTTCTTGAAAATGAGAGAAAACAAAACTGATTGCTTGAGCTTGAAATAGTTTATATGTAACTTTTTCCGTGCGTTAAAAGAGAAGGCCATCTCCAGATCATCCTAATATTATAAACCACTGCAGTAACTGACATAGAATGAGCATTTAAGGCATGTCGTATCATCTCATTCAATTCCAAATAGCCTTGAGTACTATCATCATTTCCATCTCACAAATAAGCTCTTTCTCAATTTATTCCTTCTACCACAGGTAAAAAGAGACGGTATGGACTTAGAGTATGAGCTTTAAAACAATTTTCAAGCTATAACTCCAGTTTGCTCCCTGAACATCCATAGAAGGCCATCCAAATCATTACTAAATTTATATCTGAATTGAGCTATAATTACATGTAATTGTATATGTAACATATACTATAATATAGAATATATACTATAATGCATAGTATAGATAATGTATTATAATAAATCTTGTATATTTTAATATATTATAATAATTTATATAACTTACAATAACTTATTATAATATATTATATTAGTATAGATTATATACATATGTATAATATATAATATAGTAACTTACTATTAATTATTAACATTATTAAATATAAAATATTAATGATATATTAAAAATTATATAAATTATATTAATTTATAACAATGTATTGTAATGTAGTATATTAGTATATATTATAACATATCATATTATATTATAACATATAGCATATATACATCATGATAGAACATATGCTATATATTATAATGTATTAGAATATATACAATATAAGATTATTATATAATTCCTTATATTATAATATTATACTATATTATATTGCATTATATTATCATATTATATAGTATTATAATATTATCATAGTATTATAGTATACAGTAAAGTATATTATATATAGCATGTACTATATATGACACAATATAATACATACTATATAATATAATATTATATATTATAATATATATTATATTGTATAATATTATGTATTATATATTATTATACAATATATAATAACATATTATATAATAATATATAATATAATATATATTATATTATATTATATATTATATATATTATATAATATATTATATATAATATATGTTATATTAAATATTATATAATTATATATTATATATTACTGATTTACAATTACATATATTATATGATTATATTATATATACTATATGTAATACATACTATATAATGTTATATTATTATATTATATAACATTATATAGTATGTATTATATATTATATATTATGTATTATATATTATATACTGTATATAATATATAATACATACTATATAATGTTATATAATATAATTATATATTATTATGTAATATATAATATTATATTATATAGTATGTATTACATATAGTATATATAATATAATCATATATAATATATGTAATTGTAAATCAGTATGAGCAATTGCGAGGAAGAGAAGCTCCTATTTAGACATCCTACAGTTGGGCTTTATACTATTACTACCCAAAAAGCTTTTCTCAGATGATAAAGTATCACTAAATGTGTGGAAGTGAGCTGGCTCCCAGTGGTTCATACATGTAATCCTAACTACTCAGGAGGCTGAGATCTGAGAATCATGGTTCAAAGCCAGCCCAGGCAGGAAAGTCTGTGAGACTCTCCAATTAATCATCAGAAAACCAGTAACTAGACCCTAAATTCAAGCCCCATAACCAACAACAACAAAAAAAGATGTGGAAGTGTATTTAAATCTTTTCTATCTTTCCTTCTCTAGTTGAATACCTAAACTTTATCAATGCCTTCCAGTAAAAATAAACCAGGAACAGGTCTGTAGGTGAACAAACTAGATTTGCTGCTCTTTGCCCATAGGGATACCCCGTGCCAAAGGAAACCACAGGACAACAGCACAGTAAGAGGATGTTAGAAAGAACTTACTGAAGTTAGCAGGCTTGAGGCACTGAATGGGGGAAATTTCTGGAAGCAGAGCTGTGCATTGTGTTGAATGCTGTCAAGAAGCATAAGTAATGTTCTAATTTTGGGATCTGATTTTATATCAAAGGATATCACTATGGACTGAAGCTAAAGTTGTGACATTAGCCTCTGTAAGGAAGTGTCTGGTATTTTCTTTCTCCCTTTCTTTTGGTCCCTGTCCTGGGCTTAAACTCAAGATTTGGGGGCTGTTCCTCAGCTTTTATGCTCAAGACTAGTACTCTGCTACTTGAGCCACAGATCCATTTTGGCTTTTTTGGTCTGTAACTGGAGAGAGTCTCACGGACTTTTCTGCTGTGGGTTGGGTTTGCTTGCTAGCCTCAACCCTCATACTTCTGTGTAGCTAGGATTACAGATGTGATCCATTGGTGCTCAGCATGTTTTGTATTTTCTTGGCTTACACAGTTACTTTGTTTTGTTTGTATGTAGATATGATCGTGGTGGTCTTTTTTTGTGTTTCAATTTATCATGGCCACAGCAGCTTTGTCTGATGCTGGTGCTCTGTGGGTTGTTCTTGTTTGACAGGAAATCACCAAGCAAGGCCTTGCTGGGAAATTCAGAACACCTCCTACCAACACCAGCTAAAAGCAGCTTTTTATTTTCTCAATGTATTTTCCTCCTCCTCTCATGAAATATAGCCTGAGAAAATGAAGTCTGATTCATCAATTAGGTCTGCACTATATCAATTAGGTAAATTAATTGCCATCAAGTTACCTCTCAGATGAAGTGTCGAAGAAACTAATTAGCCTATCATTTTGAAAGAGTAATGTTGTCCTTCAACAAAAGTGAGATAGATATCTCTCTGAGTCAACAGGCCATAGATTATGTAATAATACATATTTTATCACACACAATAAAAATCTCTTTTAGCATTCTTCCTTGGCATTAAAATTATACAGTCATCTTTTCAAAATTTATTTAAATCTATCTAAATGTTTTCTTCATGTATAAAGATTCCTTCCAAGGAAGACCTTTATTCACATGTGCTTGTAGTGTCCAAGGGAAAATTCAGATTTTAGCAGACAACTTCCCAGTTGTAAATACCAATAACTTGGTTCTGGAAAGCATACAGGCTTTGGAGTTAGATTACATTTGTCTGATCAACAGCTCTACCACTTTATACAACCTTCAGCATTTTGTTCAAATTTTCTGCAGTCAGCAATATAATTACATGTGCCAGCACAGGTTACAGATAATTGAGATTAAAAACTGACAAACATTCTGTAATCTACAAAAATGTTATTAATCCCTATTCAATATTGTTATTAAATATAAAAGATAGTACTGTGCCAATAAAGTCTTTCAAAAATGACTTAAAATTGAGGATAATAATGTGAGGAATAAGTCAACCATATTAGGTAATCCTTTTAAATTAAGCTCTAAATGATTATAATTTCTAAAAGTTCTCTAAAATTCAAAGCAAACTTGCATAAGATGGTTATCTCAGGAAAGTCAGAAATACATTCTCTGAGATTTTCTTAATTTATCTAGTTGTCTCATCACCATTCATGATGAATAAATGACCCATGGTACCATACTACTTTACTATTTCTTTTTCTTTGGCCAGTCCTGGGCCTTGGACTCAGGGCCTGAGCACTGTCCCTGGTTTCTTTTTTGCTCAAGGCTAGCACTCTGCCACTTGAGCCACAGCGCCACTTCTGGCCACTTCTGGCCGTTTTCTGTATATGTGGTGCTGGGGCATTGAACCCAGGGAGGCAAGCACTCTTGCCACTAGGCCATATCCCCAGCCCACCATTTCTTATTTTATATCCCAGTTTTCAATGCTCTGGGTGTATGAAGTTTTCAAAGAAGGATAGTATGATTTATTGAAAATTAAGGGGACAGAAAATGATTACATATTGTGAAATAAGCAATTCAATCAATAATATAAACATAAAGTTTGATTTTAAACATGCAAGGTTTTTGTTTTAGGTCCCGAGGTTTGGACTTGGGGCCTGGCCCTTGCTAGGCAAACACTCTACCACTTGAGTATTTCCTAGTTATTTTGGCTTTAGTTTATTTGTTTCAGATAGTGTCTTTTATTTTTGCCTCAGCTAGCCTCAGACTGCAGTCTTTCTACCTCCACCCCTCAATAGGTGGAATTACTGGTGCTTCACAATGCCTGAGCCTAAAAAACCCTTTTTTTAAGTTAATTTTATTGTCAAGATGATGTACAGAGGGGTTACAGTTACATACAGAAGGTAGTGAGTACATTTCTTGTCATACTTGTTACCCCCTCCATCATCTCTACCACCTTCCCTGCCCCAGTCATCTCCCTCTCCCCCATTGTACAGTTTATTTCCAATATACTGTCTTGTAAGTTTCACTGTTGCATTGGTTTGCCCTTTATCATTTGTCTCATCATTTTGATCTTCCCCTTCCCTTCCCTAACTCAGTACATAAATTACCTAGGTTACCAAAATCAAATACAGTCTTAAGGAAAGAGAAAACAACTCCAGGAATAAACAATTGGTTTAGAGGGATATGTGAAAGTGAGAATGCAAATGACATCCATTGAGTTATGGTGGGTGAGAAAGCAGTATTAAACATATGGAAATTGTTAGACTTTGGGACAAGAGCTATTACCATAAAGAGACTATAGGCTGAAGCCAAATGAGGATGCAGAGGTGGCCCTGTCTCTAGCCAGCAGCCCATTGTCAATATCCAGGAGCATCAGGAGTCAGTTATACCTCACACACCACCCAGTCTCTATTCACTGAAATGATATTCACACTGAAGAGTAATGAACAGTGATGATCATCTGACCTCAATACAGATGTCCAGTGGAAACCCACCTTTCACAATAGCTAGTAATGATCAATGATACTGACAGCCAGCATCTAGGACTTCCATTGGAACAACAAGGTCATACTTGGTCTCTATCAACCACAATTCTATATAAAATCCCTTTATCCCAAAGAAAGCCAAATACCATTGTAGTGAGTTCCCTTTCCAATAGCCTTTGTGGACAACTAATTTTCTATGAAAAAAATACATATGTGCTTCTCCACAGCCAATCTGCTATTCCTTGTGGTATATCATGAAACTAGATTGATTCCATTCCAAAATAGGTACTAAAAACTTTTACGCCCATCATGGAAATTTCTTGACTCATCCTAAGTATTAAGAAGCCAGATGTAGACCAACAGTTCATGGCATTTCCCAGGAAACAGCCATCTGTTCAGGTTACAGTCACATGATTTGCATCCGGTCAAGGAGACATCAGAGGACACTTTCCAGAGGCTCTCAGCAGGAAGAGAAAGCCATGGAAAGAGATGGTTTGTTTCTCTCACTTTGGCCAAAATGGTGAGAAAGCAAGATTTGTTTGCTACTGGCAGCAAACTATAATTTTCAGGGTTCTAGTTTTAGAGTGAAATCTCCATTGCTAAAGGCAGACAGAAACCGGAAAGAACCTAGAACTTTTGTGATCTCCTTGAGCGGCTGGATCAGCCAATCAGGAGGTTGCCCTGTTTCTAATCTAGGACCTTGTATGATTCCTCTATGTCATTTTAATCAGTCAAATCAAATTTCTGTTATGTGCGATCAGAATTAACATTATTGAAATATATGACTATATTAAGGGGATATTATATTTTGTAGCAGTGAGAACAAAACCAAATTCTCTATACAGAGCTAGATTTTATCCAGAGCTAGAGCTTGTCCTCCAGACTAAAATCATATTAGGAACACCTGAAACTCCCAAACATTGTACATGTAGTTGCAATTTCCAGCCTATCACATCAGTATTTTGTACTTTTGTTTGTCCTAAATACTAAAATAAAAAAAGTCTTATTACTACTTTTTGGCAGTATTAGGGTTCAAACTCAGGGTCTCTTATTGGCGAGGCAAGGGCTCTGTTACTAGAGCTGTGCTGCTAGTCCTTTTGCTTTTAGTTTCCTTTCAGACAGTGTCTCACACTTTTGTCCAGGGCCAGGTTCAGATCAGATTATTTCTACATCTGTTTCTAGGATTATACAAATGTACCATTGTACCCAGTTTGGTTTTGAGGTAGTTTTCTAGCCTCAAACTGATATTTTCTTATATCTGCCTCCCCCAAAACTGGAACTACAAGGAGGAAAAAAAATGCCACTTTTTAAAAAAGTTTTAATATACTTCTTCTGTTTGCTAAAGAAATCAAGACTTTTCTCTTAAGGAACTGAATGTACCTGTTAATAGTAATAGGACTTAAAGCAAAAGGCCTCTAATATACAAGGGAAAAAGTGAGGACACTTCATACTAATTTCTCTCTATGAGACTAGTCTTTCAGGGCTGAAGCTAAAATCTCTTCACTTTTATTTTGCTGATAAATATCAAGTTCCTCACATTCTTTGTTTTGGGCATTACACTAGAATACAAATAAACCAAGTCTAGCACCTGGCTGTGCTAAATGGCCCCATTGGCGATGGATGCTACTTCTTGGTGCTGTTCTCCCAGGAATACCTAGGTTAGGAGAGTCACTAGCCAGAATATTCACAGAAACTTCTAGAACCATCCATCCATACCTGTCCACACTGTGTATTCTTGCCTTCAATATGGTATTTGTAACTCAAAAACTGCATCTGTACCTGCTACTATTTGATGTACATTAAAGCCTTGCTCATCTATTTTGGAGTACCTTGCAGATTCTCACTTCACCAGAAAATCAATATATGGAAAGTAATTCATGTATCAGCACAATCAGCAAAGAACAAAAGCAGAGATTAGTTGAATAAGCAATTTTTTAACTATTTGGAGCAACCCCATAATGTTATGACAATTTTTTTCCTCAAAATCTTTCAGCAAAGAAAGATGCAGTTTAAACATATTCCCTGGCTGATTACAGATCTAGTTGACAAAATTACCTCTTATAGAGAAATTTTAACTTGTATGTACATACCAGGTTAACTTACTAAGAGAATTTAGAACTGTTTCATTGAGAACACAAGTTCTTAGGAAAAGAACAACAAAAAAATTAAAACTTAAGAAGCAAACTACCATACAAAATCTTAACAATGTAATTAATGTTTTTAATTTGGCTGGGTGTTTTTGCATGTCCCCAAGCAATTACACACATTATCCTTTGCTTCTTGTGTAATTTTAACTCAGAGCAACAAAACTAATTCTAAACAGACCAAAGCATTAGCTTGCCATCCTGCTTTTGCAATTTATTTGAACCCCAAGTACACACTTTACTTTAAAAAATGATTCCAGGATATAAAATTTTTGTTCTTTGCCCTCAAGTTTTACCTCATGAGTCTTTGTACATTGTTGCTTTGAAGTCAAGAAAGGCATAGCAGCATTTGCCTTGTAATATATCTGCTATGTGCCATATATCAATAGAATATTTTTGATGCACAAAGTACAAATTTAATATCAAAAGAATATTTCTAAGTCATCACATGCTGCCACCCTTCTGTTTAAAAATGGAAAAGCTAATCTTTGGAGCAGGAATTTGTAGTTATATCGGACCTATGCTTCTGGTCATTGTTATTTTTCATTATTCCTTGGTAATTCAGTTGATAGGGCAGTGAAATATATGACACCATGAGACCCATTTTCAGCACAGCAAGCAGTTATAAGGTTTCATTCTACAACTTGGAACAACCATGCTGGACAATGAGAAGTACATTTCCACCCACTATGCTGGAATTGATGACTGTGGGATCATACTTAAAACACAGTAAAACCAAAATAGGTATATTCTCCCAACTATGATTGGGCAGATAAACAAGTAGAGAACTGAGGTTCTTAGTACCCTGTATTTTACTGCCTTCTGAGCCAAATTACTGAAGAATAATGAAAATAACAGTGACTAGCTAAGTGGAACCACTTAAATTCTACAGTAGATAAAATAATACTGTTCTTACTGGTCAAATTAATCATATAATTGATAGGTGTAATTTGCCATTGTAGGCAGTTCTTCTTGTAAGAAGTGTAAAAGAATGTGATTCAGATATATATTTGGTTGTGTTTTCCCCCTAATTTCCTAGCCTCGCTAAGATAGCTTGTGACTAATGGATGGGTGTTCTTTACTTCTGTAATACTTCTGAGGCCATAATTGACAGTCAAAATATTCTGCAACAGTCATTAGTCATTCCCTGAGGATAACACAGAGCAAAGCAAGTATGTGGTGGGCTCCTACTATGGCCAAAGGCCAGGAACTTAAGAGTGATCGTAAGTCAAAGTCACATACTAAGTTTGCTGCCCTGAGGGTGGCCTGAGGAGAAGCAATGTCACAAACCAGGTAGCTATACACTTTATTTAAACAGAATGATTATAGTGCTGCCTTCAACAGCAAACAAGAATGGGGATAACAGTCCAGGCTCAGAGCTCCAGTGCTTCACCTCCCATGTTCTTTGGGAAAGATGCTTAGTTTTCAGTAATATCTGCCTTGCAGAGATTTTTGAGATTAAAATAATATGTATGGAGGAAACTAAAGGTCCAGCACATGAGTTTAAGAAGGGGGAAGAGGCATTAAGCCGGGGCAAGTGGAGAAATGGGCCATTTTAAAATCATTTACTAACATTTACCAGAGAGGATTGTGTAAAACACTTGCAGGTGTACCACCTCCACCTCGGATGTTGTCAATAATCCCTTTAGGTATGTTTTTACAACATTCCTCCTGAGGAATTTGAAACAAAGAGATGTTAAATAACTTCTCATACTCATAGAGAATGTGATGAAAACATGCAGATTCACATCAAGACAACCTGACCCCAGATCTTCTCAGCCACTGTCTTGTGCAGGCTTATGCAACTGTGAGTTACATCGGTGGTTTGGACTTCCGACCAAGACATTTAGACAAGATTTTTGATACCCTTTGTATGTATACATCCACTCTTTAAATCAATGAGAAGGCCCTTTTAAACCCTACATAATCCATGAAACTGGGCCACAGACACTAGGAAGGTAGAAGTAAAGAAATTTCTGTGCAAATACTGTCGTGGAGGATTTCTGTAGAGTACAAGGTGTGCTGACATAGGTGAAGCTTTTTGGAAGCTTGTTATAAGGAAAGAAGCTTTGAGCATAGCTGTCAACGGTTAGCAGAAGTGTCTCAGAGCACTTTTCTGAGATAACATCAGATACAGCTACTTAGCAAAACTGGATTTCCAAATCCAGTTTCTTGGTAATACAAGGAGGAAGAACCCGACAAGCTACCAATTTACTTTTCGGTAAGAAGTGACGCTTGAGGATATATTTCAGGTTGGGATTCCAAACCATGACAGAAATTCTCATGAGTAGGAATTTGATGGCATAGGGGGTGGGTAGAGAGGAAGGGAGCTTGTAAAAATGCTTGACCAATCACAGGGGTAGCTGGGAGACATTTTATGGCGTGAAAATTAAATCTTTTTTCCTCCTTATTACTTTAATTCCCAAGACATTGTTTGATTTTAAAGTAAAAATGAATTCTTCACCCTGGAGACTCGTGTGTCCTTTCTAATTTCTGGCTGCAGCTTGGGGTAAGTTACAAATCTTATTATTAATGCTCCTCTTTGCTCTTTAGTAACTTGAACTGACAGGGCTAGGATGTTAGCTCCTCCATTAAAGAGGATCGGGAGATGAAGGACAAAGAGATCCAAGAGCAAAGTCCTATTCCTTCTACCAGACCGACACTGTCTTTCATTTTCTTGCAGGGTTCTGACTGTGGAGGAGGGAATGAAATCACCAAAGTGAATGAGGAAACCTGTGCTTCGATAATGGCTTACAGACCCATGAAAGCATCAAAGCCAAAATAGTCCCCAGGAATGAACTTCAGCTGCCAATTTAAAAGAACACGTACCAAAGAATGTTTTTCTTCACATTCACAAAACCTAAGTCTTCTATCTCCACAATGTTCTATGTTTTTATGTGTTGAACAGCTTGTAATGACTTCAAATAAAAAGAGTAAAAATACAAGCTTGCAGCATCCCCATAGAAAGAGAAAAATCTAAAGCACCATTCTTAATCATTCGGTATCATCCTAGTCTTTTCCAATACAGGCAGGATAAAAGTTGAGGTTGTCATGCAAACTAAAATAGAGAAAAAACACTTTGACAAGGCTACTCTTTATGGAAATACTTATTATCATCACAAAAAAAATTCCCAACCATTGAAACATAAATTACACAGATATAAAACTATTAAAGGAACTGAGAACCTACAGTCAAAAAGAAATCTAGAGCAGCTTTAGATTCACAGCAAAATCAAGAGAAAAGTTACAGAGATTTCTCACACCCTCTCTGCCTACACAGGCATTTCCTCCACCCCACCCTATCCTCTTTCCTGAGACAATGTCATACATTTATTGTAACTGATGAACCTAACTGACACATCATTTTTACCACAGTCCATAGCATCTACTAGGATTTACCCTTGCTCTTATTCTGTGAGTCTGGGCAAACCTATCATGACTTGTGGTCTGCCGATTCAACTTATTTTTTCAAATGCATAACTTTTCACAAATCCCTTCCAAGTAGAGAGAACACAGAGATGCAGTAAAAATCAAGCCTGACTTTAATCAAGCTCCCAGTGCTTAGCAAGGTTAATGGGTAGTAGGATATGCTTTTTTGAGCCACTAGTGACCTCAAATGTGCTTTCTTTAAGTATTTACATCAAAAAAACAAATCTTCCCCAAACATTCTGAACTTGGCTAGAGACTTTTCTCTTTGAAGACTATAGAAGCTTTCACAGGAAATAGGGGGACAAATATCCTTTCTTTTCTGATGTTCTCTGGAGAAGAAGAGCTAAAGGATTTCTTTCCTTGAAGAGAACCAGTAAACATTACTTCCTGACAATGGAGGTGATCCAGGAGGTTCCTAACTCTAATGCCTGGATGGGACTTGAGTCCACACATGGAAATATTTGAGGAACAACACTGTGTAAAATATGTCATGTTATTGAATCCAAATAGATACACAATGATCAGATCATATGTACTAGCTTTCACTCAGGAAATATGGTCTCCATATGTTCCAATGTTCATGTTTTACTACTTCTATTTCCTCTTCTCTCCCTTTCTTTAGTCGTTTATGGTTTCTCCTCACTGATAAATTGCCAAGTCTTAATTTATAAAACAGATTTAAGTGTAAAGTAACCATAGTGAAGAAACCAAAACAAAGAGAAAACAAAGCAAATGAAATGCTATATCAGACTTTTTGATGATAAATCATCATGACTCAAACACCAAAAGCACTCAACAAGAGAAAGTATCCACTCACATGTGACTATGCTACAATATTCTGTCCCACATCTCTGCCGAAGGAGTTGGAAGGAAACTTGTTCAATTTTTAAATAAGCCAACCTCCTAAAAACATCATGAAAGGGCTGATAGGTTATTGAACATACTTAGAAAACACATTTTCTAAGTCTGATTTTATCAAAATAGCAAATACACTGAAGTAGGAAATTCGTACATATTCCAAATCTGTCCTAGTATCTGGGTATCTGAGAAGAGTCATCTATGGAGTCATTCTTCTCTCCTCAGTGAAATAGACAGAGAAGAATATATCCCCCTTCCTTGAAGACTTACGCATTTTTCCATTTAATGATCAAAAAGGAAACAGAAAGAACAACATACTCTTGAGATTCTTCCCTACCTATGACTATTTTCCAGATACCTAGAGATGTCTTCAGCCTGCCCTTCATTAAGATTAACCCCAGCAAAGTGCACTCAGTTTCCTTGGCTAGAGGTCACTACCAGGTGAAGAGTACTGCCCTAATTCACAAATACCAATTCTCTGTACAAGATAAAGTAGTTCCTTTTCCATCTCAATGCAACTTCATTTACTTGTCCCTCACCTCCCCTAAATTAAGGACTTTCTTACAATGAAAGGAGGGAGAGTATCTCATACTGCTTTTCCAAGTATCTTACTAGTTTCCTAGGAAACAGCTTTGTTGCCTCTAGTTTGTCAGTGATAATAACCCCCCTAAGAATATATGCAGAAAAGGACTTGGTAAGAATGAAAATATGGAACTGATGTCACAAGAGTAATCCTTGTCATAAGCACAGCTTTGGCAAGTGTGTTTGGTTGTGGTGCAGGAGAAGCAGGCATTGGTCTTCAAACTTGCTCAGGAGAGGTGATAATTTGCCGGCTGTGGGAGTAGCAGATAGGGAGAGTCTCATCCGACACACTTCTGGGATACTGCCTGTTACTATCTCTCCAAGCTCACAAGAAAGTTTGATGACTGGATTGGCTTCCCAAGTGGCTTGGTGCTTGGGGAAGTATCTTAAATAGGAAGCATAAACACTGAAAAGGAATGTCCTCCACTCTCAGCCTTAATTCCTCCTGCTAGTTCCCATGACTGGATTTTGATGTTTTTATTGGCATCAATCCATCAATCTCTGAGAGATTTTATTCTCCTGAAGGACTGGTTATGCTGATTGTAGAGCTACAGGAATGAAGATGGAAGATAATGTTTCATTTTGAGATGAGATGAGCAGGTAGGTAGGTAGGAAGGAAGCAATAAAGTAAAATGAACCAGAGAACAAGTGTAGTGCCATTTCTGGACACAGTTCACCAGACATCCTGTTCTATTACTATATAAGTGCTAATGATGAATCATGGTTGAGGCGACTTCCTGGTATAGTGGACAAGAATCCTAACAGCAGAGACTTTTCCCACTTTCAGTACTAACCAGAGGCCTCGTCTCTTTCTCTTCATAGTTTCATACATGAACTTGCCCTAAAATTGCCATCTTGCTTCTAAGTCATTTTATTGGGTAAATTACTCGACATTGTACAATTATTGGACACTTTTTCTCATTTCTAGAAGTCTCCACAATCATTAGTATGTTCTTAGAACAATCATTAAACTTTATGGATAAATTTACCAGTGACCTGGGAGTTCTGGGAACTTGACCAATGGGTCAAATGGGTCAAACAGTCCACTTCAGTCTTCTGTGGGGTATTTTTCACTTCTGCATGCTCTTGGTTATTTTTTTTAATTTTTTGAATATTTTTATTATTTTTAAGTATTTGTACAAAGGAGTTGCCATTTTAAAAAGCAGCTATGAATACAGTCTTGATGTATGTCACAACTTTCAACATTCTCACTCACCCTTCCTAACCCACCATTTCCCTTAATTTTCTTAATTTTTAGGGTATGTGTTGATTTTAATTTTTACCACCTAACAAAGCAGGTTATGTACATAGTGCAGCTTAGCCCTTCAACAGAGAATCCTGATAGATGCTTCTGTTCTAAATATTTTTTAAAGTAGGGTAACTACCTATTGTCTAATGCACTAGAGATATATTTTTTAAATTTTTTACAACTCTTATTATAAGACTTGGTAAATCAAATATCAGTCAACTTTAATTATTTTAATATAGTTTTAAGAAGTAATGTTCTAAGTTTATAAATAAAGTAATTTACTAGCTTAAAGGGAACATTACAGAAAAACTAATCTAAACAACACATGTCATTATTTTAAGTAATAACAAATTATGCTTCCCCAAATACTTTTTCCTTAACTCTGGCCATCAATCATCTCCTAATTAGCAATAAACATGGTCTTATTCTTTAATTATGTAAACTCTCACATCTATGAACGAAAGTGGGAAATAAAGCAAAGATTCGTTTTAAGAAAGGTATAGTACTTTTATAATTTTAAAAAAGTGACTATTTGCTTTGGCAGCACATATACTAAAACTGGAACCATACAGAGAAGATTAGCATGGCCCCTGTGCAAGGATGACACACAAATTTGTGAAGCACTCCATATTTTTAATTATACCATTTTCTTTTGTCTTTCTTCTCCAAGGTTTCAGCCCTGATGTCACTGTTACTGATTTTGGTACCCTGGGTATTGTATATACATTTTTTGGAACTAGGGAAGGGAGGGGGAATATCTAAATGGAGAGGCTAAGAATAAAAGATGAACCAATGCAACAGCAATACTTACAAAACTATATGCTGGAAACCAACTGTACAACTCATGGTGGGGAGGGAAATGGGTAAGGGGGAAGGAGGGAGAAAAATGAGGGAGGAGGTAACAAGAGTTGGATAAGAAATGTACTCACTGCCTTACATATGAAACTGTATACCCTCTGTACATCACTTAATAAATAAATCAATTTTTTAAAATGTTTAAAAGAATCAAAAAATGACTGTAGCTTTGGTTTCCCAGGATTTGTACTATCCTGCTGATACAGTATTCCATTGTATTCTTGAGGCATAGATTTACAATGCTTCCATTCATGTAAAAAGCACAGTCAAGACCCTAACCTTGACCATGAAAGTTCTCTTTGTTCTTATGATTACAGCTGGTACAGATTATCTGAACACCTGTTATCAATTATATTATTTAGAGTCATAGACTAGGTCAGCATGCTCCATTAAGTCTTTTAAGTTGGTTTGGTTACAATTTTGTTGGTTTCTTCTTTTTTCCCCTTTCCTTTCTATTCATTTCAAAGCCAGAGAAACTAAGATGGCAGAAATTTTTATGGTTTTTGCCAGTCACTTAATCAGTTAACTTTGGGAAGTGGAACAATCTATAGTTTTCTATGCAAGCCATCAATCTACCATCTCGTTCTGGCAGATATCAAATAAGCATGCTAGGCTATCGAGGGTTTTGCCAATCTATCTATGCCATACTCCACCAGTCATCTACCAAAGACTCTAGTGCCTCTGCTGACTCCTTTAGTAAAGGACATTTTTGGATTTCGAAGAATGGGACAAAATTTAAGGACTTTAAACTAAGTAGTAAATGAATCTGCTATTTGAGAACAAGAGAAGAAAAATAATAAGAAAGACAGAAGTCCTTACTTTCAAATGCCTCAGTTTAATATGGGGAGAAAACTGATAAACATGAAACAAGTAGATGTTAGCCAAGTACTGAGATGTGGGGAACTGACCACAAATGCCATCAGAGTGAGGAAAAGGGAGATCAACCATGAAGAACAGAAACAAGAACTCACTCGCCTTACTGGAAAAGGAATTAAGGATGAGGATAACTTCGAGGACAATATCCCATAATCATTCTGCTAAAAGTGAGCACACACAGGAGACTGAGAGGGTCCCCAGCACACGACATCCTTTAGATAGTTCACTTTCAGATCATAAATTTCTCTTCCCATCCAGAGTTGTAGAACTTAATTTGTAGCTTGACATTTTAAATCATTTTATAACTGCTAAATTTATATATTAAATGAGAAATTTCTCATATTGGCAACTTAATTACCAGACTTCAAAAAGGAAATGTTAAAATGTTTGTCCTCCTGAGAAATCATGTTCTTTTACGGCTCATTATGTACAGTTACAGGCTATTCTCTAAAAATATTTCTACTTCCGGTTTATTTCACTAGAATTATGCTGCACACAATGCCAGTGCCGAGTTCAGTATGGCACCCAAGGAAACACTGCTCTATAGCCTCTCTGGCAAAGAATAAACTACCAATTCTCCCTTTATAAGACTATCAGGGGAGTAAATCTGATACTGGCTGTACATGCTTCCCAAAGACCAGAAAGGTGCATCTACATTCTCTAAGACTACAGAGTCTCACTGCAGAATGTTCAATTCTATTGAAAATTTGACTTTAATATTGCATTTAATATGACAAAGCTTATAAGAGGGAGACTTAACACTTTGTAGGGTCTTGGTCCACATTCTCTGCTCAAGCTTGGAAATCTGTGAAGAAAGAAAAAAAGAAGGCAGGAAGGAAAAAGGGAGGGAAAGAAGGAAGAAAAAGGAAAAGAAAGAAGCAGAAAGAGAAAGAAAGAAGAAAAGAGAAGGAAGGAAGGAAAGGAAAGGAAAGGAAAAGAGGGAGGGAGGAAAGAAAGTATTGGAACTAAATCACTGAGGATGGATATATTTCAATAGTCATTCTTCCCTCTTCCTCAAGCACACCATAGTTTTTCACGAAGGACATCACAAAAATTGGTATTTTTATTTCTGAGTAGAAAATGTATTCATTTGATTTTTTTAAGGAATTCTCAAAAATATGGAGAGAATTGTCTTGTTCCCACCAGTCAACATATATCTTTTCCACCAGCCACCCCCTGTCTACTTCACTCATTTGTTATGTATGAAGTTTCTAATCAAATTAAAACACCTTGGAAAATGCCTTATATGCTCCCTTTGTTATATAGAAATTAGTCTGTCATTTTACCAACTAATTTTTTTGATTAATGCAATTGCAGACATTTTAAAATAGCACTATTTTAGATTAACTTCAACAGAAGTACAGAGAAATACACCAGCACCAATGCCATGGTGAGGTTTCACAGTGTGAGGAAGAGTGGAAGGCAATGATCCCATCTTATGCTCTCATCAGTTGCCTGTAACAAACTCCCCAGTGTTCTTCAAGCCTGTGACTATGATCTCTATAGCTAGACAAAGCCAAGACCTTGAAGATCACTTCATGAGTTAAATTGTACTTACCACCAAACATCTAGGTTGGCCCATGCTGTAACTTTCTGATTATTTTTGTAACTTTCTTTTCAGCCTTTTATTCTATGACTAAACTGATGAGCCAGTACAAATCCCACAAATACTTTAACATTTGAATGTATGTCACCAAACTATGTAAAACATATTGAACAACTGTTTAATATGTTTCCTGGAGTAAGCTATGGTACAATAGTCATCATTTTTTTAAAGTTCAGGGCAAACTGGGACTGCTGATTAAAATTCTGCTCCTTGATGCAGAACAGGCACTAATAATGTACCAGAAAATAATTCAGTTCATGCATAGGTAACTCAAATTCCTTTAAATAACTGTGCATATCAGCTTTATTACTTTTTTATCTTGAGCAACAGTAACCAGGATGTATTTTTCTAATCAAAGGACACCAGCAATTTGAAGTATGACAAACCTAAAATTTCTAACTACAACTTATGAATAAGTCTCATTATCAGTTTACAGCAATGTATAATATGTTTTTATTACTGGTATATTGAAAATACTTATACAAATATTGTTTTGTACTGTTCCTCAGTAAATCTGGGCTCCAAATATCTCATAAATCAGCGCCAATATATAAGTATAAAACTTCTAACCCATTATCTAATCTCTCATGCTTATAGTAATTAGGTCTTTTTTTAGTTCATTCATGCTTCTGTTCTCAAAAAAATGAATATGATACTACAAGAAATGTATCCAATGCCTAATGTATGAAACTGTAACCTCTCTGTGTATCAGTTTGATAATAAAAATTTTTTTTAAAAAAGATTCAAACTCCCAGGAGAGGAACAAAAATAAATGAACATGATAAAGTTAATAGGTAATTTTTAGGTAACTACTATATTTATTTTTTTTCCAGTCCTGGGGCTTGAACTCAGGACCTGAGCACTGTGCCTGGCTTCTTTTTGCTCAAGGCTAGCATTCTACCTCTTGAGCCACAGCGCCCACTTTCAGCTTTTTCTGTTTATGTGGTGTTAAGGAGTCAAACCCAGGGCTTCATGCAGGCTAGGAAAGCACTCTGCCACTAAGCCACATTCCCAGCTCGTAACTGCTATATTTAAAGAAATAAATTTGGACTAACATTCCTTGTCAAATTCACTATCTACATGACATTTTGTTATAGGATTTTTTTTCCATTTTGCTTACAGAGAAGCTAAAATATGGGAAATATCTAGATCAGTAGAGGTAATGAATGATAGTATGTAACTGAGGCCAATCTTCACCGCATAAAGGAAATAGCTATAATCACTATGGTTTTAAAAGACTAAGATATTCATCAGTGAGCTTTTCTTCAATGATAAAAATGTGTGTTATTTTCTCTGGGATGTGCTTCCTTAGAGGAAACAGAAATGGATTCTTTACCTTTGGTGAACTGACATTTTACTAAGAATCTATAATAATAATGTCATCACTCAATACCAAGAATAACAGACCACAAGTTTGTCTTGAAATAATTCTCATGTTGGCTTTTCCTGAATATAATTTTGTCATAATATTTAATCTCTTCTGGGACATTTCATATTCTGAAAGTAGAAAAAATTTGATTAAATGCTTGCTTAGATCCTTCTAAAATGTCAATGGGTTTAGATAAAAACCTGAGTATCTAGGTAAGGTAACTTAGGTTGGTTGTTTGAACATACTAAGGAATTTCAGAGGAAGTATCAGTAACCACAGACTTGTCAAGAGAAGACTCCTAGGAAAACCACATAGATGTTGGGATCAAGGTGTTCCTTTCAGATTAATCTATCACACCATGGACTGTATGCTCATTATAACACAATTTTGAACTTAGAAAATAAAATGAAAAGCCAAATTCTGTTTCATGATAAAGCATCTAATCTTTACTTTTGGTTTAAGCACAGTATGCTACAGTCTTCATACCAAGTAACTAAAAACAGCATACACAAAATTCTTGAAAACATTGATTTAAAAATTACAAATGAATATTCTTTTGAAAAGTCAAGAATACAAGTATCAAATTCAATTCAAGGACTTTTCACTGATGCCAGGGTTTTTGAGTCTAAACATACTAGATCCATTCTCCCATATCCAAGCAGTTACTTTACACCAACATCCGGTACTCTCAGTCTTCTTAATTACACTCTTTGTGTGGGTATATAATGCCATTCATTTTGGACACAATCCTTTGTGAAGTAACTATTCAAGCCTCTTTCCTCCACCTCTCTTCTGCTGGTATTGGGTCTTGAACTCAAAGCCTTGCATTGTCATTTTGTTTTCTTACTAATGACTGGTGCTCTACCACCTGAGTCATGCCTCCAGACTGGAATTTTGCTAATACATTAGAGATGGAATCTTGCAGATTTTTCTACCTGGGCTGGTTTCAAACCTTGATCCTCTAAGCATCTGCCTTATGAGTAGCTAGGGTTACATTCATTCAACTATCAGAACTTGGCTTTTTTTTTTTTTTTTTTTTTGGCCAGTCCTGGGCCTTGGACTCAGGGCCTGAGCACTGTCCCTGGCTTCTTCCCGCTCAAGGCTAGCACTCTGCCACTTGAGCCACAGTGCCGCTTCTGGCCGTTTTCTGTATATGTGGTGCTGGGGAATCGAACCTAGGGCCTCGTGTATCCGAGGCAGGCACTCTTGCCACTAGGCTATATCCCCAGCCCCAGAACTTGGCTTTTCACATGTCTTTTTGTCTTACTGAATTGTAAGAGACATATATATATATATATATATATATATATATATATGTCTCATATATATAAGATATAGGATTTATATATAGGATATATATAGGATATATATAGGATATATATAGGATATATATATATATCCTATATATAAATACATGTCTAGTCTGTTGTTTCTGGTCACCCTTAGATTACAGCTCCATTAGTCCCTTTTGTCTCATGGAACCATGAAAATGAATGCCATAATCTCAGCCTCTCTGCTACTTCTTTCATCATCCTTAGCTTACCTTAGAAGGTACAACTGGCTCAAGTGCTGAGCTTACCAACTGTACTTTTCTGGTATCTTGATTCCACAAGTCCTTCCTATCCTATTAGTTCACCAATGCTTTCAAGCAAGTATTTAATTTTACCCCAACTTTTCAAGCTAATTTCCATGGTACAGTTGAATTATATCACCCATTGCCAGATATAGAAATCCTGGTCAGGAGAAGCCTAGGGTCATTTTCTTAATCTCTTCCCAATCAGCTGGAAAGAGTTTGAGAGTAGACACACAGTACCATATGCAGGAAATGAGTAGTGAACTTGACCTCATTATATGAGGTTCTTTTATATTAAGGATAATATTCCACATAGTATGTAGTACTTCAGCATTTCAACTTTCATTTTAGCTCTTAAAAATACCAAGTGAATATCTATGATTTAATTGCTTTATGTATCATTGGATATAGCTAACAATAATAATAGAGCCATCTCTTCCCTTTCAGCAATTTAAGGAACTGAAAAAAATTTCCAAGTACAGGTAATGTTCAACCACTTTGCGTCTTATGTTCCTTTTCCTCATATAATTGCAAAAGCCTCTGTAACTCTGACCAAGGATCAGAGGCTAAATTTTTAATGAAATAATCCATAATGTGGAGCTAAGTTCACTTCAAAGACATATCCTGCACAACCACAACTGGGTGGCCACACCCATATTAGCAATAGGTAGGCCTAATAGAAGGTAGGAAAAGCTTAATATGAATAGCTCTAATAGAACATAATATGAGTCAAAAATATGAGTCCATTATTTCTAGAAAAAAGAGTTGTTTTTTTAATTTGATGGATGAAGTTATAGTATCTTTTCTTAGTCTACAAACAATCTGATAACAAGCATAATAGAAAAGTTTCACCATTAGTCTAAGCATATCTAAATATTGATGTGTTTTGTGTATAGCATATCTAAGGCCTAGTGAAACAGCAAAAGTTTCATAGGCACAGGGCCAAGATCATTCTTTAGCTCCAACTCGGCTGTGTAGCTTCAGAATAACCACATAACCTTGATGTCTTCCTTCTCCCTCAAGGGTCAATATTCTTATAGTTACTTGTTGGATCTAATAACATTGGATGCCATTTGAATACATAATAGAAATGACAGCTATTAACAGAAGATGAACACTAACAAAATGTGCTGTACTATGTTATGATTAGAGTATAGAAAATAGACCACACAGAAATAATCAATGGTATCATGAGTAACTTGAACATAAGTATCAAGACTACCAAAGAAAGGAGAGTTTGAAATATTCTTGATTAGGACATTCTTTGAAAAGAATACAAATTCCCAGGAAGCTCATGGAAACATTTCATTTGAAGGCTTCTTATGAAAAAGTGACAAATTGGAAAACTATAAAAACTTTCTTCTCTATCATAGACAATTCTGCTTGCTAAACTGACAACAGAAGCAATGACTCAATAACAGCCTAGACAAAATTTACTCCAAGGGAGTTCTAAAATATGTGGCTAAGATTTCTAATGGATGTGAGAGTTATTGGTTCCAAGGAAATAATATTTTGAAGCAGAGGAAGACTATTGAAATACATCAGAAATCAGGGATGGGAAAATTATTTGGAGGAGTCACAGAGAATATGTGGCAACACATTTTCATTTGGGAAACAGCAGTGTGACAAGGTAGATTTGTTTTGTTCTAGGTAGGCAATAAATACAGTGGCAGTGGTTTACTTATACCTACATGAATTTCTCTTTTACTGACATAATATATGCCTCATTTGTCACCCGTCAAAAAGGGTGCTCTACATGTTGACCTTGTGCTCATTAAAATAACCTATTGAGCATCACTTTTATAATATACACACTCAGAACAAATTGGCTGTACAAACTGAAGAATCACATGTAATCTTCTATTTCAGAAGTTCATAAGCAGAGTAGAATTTGTGATGAAAAGTTTAAATCAAGTTTTAATACTGAGATAGCTTAGAAGAATCTCAAGGATCATCTGAGCCTACCTCCTCATTTGTCAAATGAGAAAACTAAACCCAAGAAAGGATAAATGTTGTACACTAAGTCATCCAACACTTGAGAAGCAGAGCAGGGACAAAAGCCTGACCTCCTGACTTCATAGATGGGAATTGTAACAGTAGACTGACAATCAATTTAAAGTACACAGACTTTCTTACCAAACAGCAGGTTCAAAGAAAAGTATCTTCATTTTATGTAGGGCAGCTCAATAAGCAAATAATCAGAATCTTAGTGAAATCAGGAGGAGCTTAGTGAAAACTAAGAACCCAGGCTAATGATGATAAGCAGAAATTAGTAAACAAATAGTTAATATATGATAATCATTTTCTACCACTTACATATTTTTGATATCAGGAGAAGTTGTCATGGTAAGAGCTATATATAGATGACTTGAAGTTTTCATATTAAATTTTTAAACTATGGAAAGAAATCCTAAATACCAAGAAACAGAGGACTAGGAGGTAACATAAATAGGCAATTGTATTAAATTTTAGGCAAGCGCTCATGTATCAAGAGTAATTTTCATTTGTCGCATTTCTGGGTCTTTGTTAAGGAAGTTCCGTCCTGTGCCAAGGAGCCCAAGTGTTTCTCCTACTCCTTCCTTTAGAGTTTTCAGTGTTTTAATTTCGAGGTCTTTGATCCATTTGGAATTGATTTTGGTGCAGGGTGATATATAAGGATCTAGTTTTAGTTTGTTGCATGTGTTGAACCAGTTTTGCCAGCACCATTTGTTAAAGAGGCTGTCTTTCTTCCATCCTATGTTTTTAGCTCCTTTATCAAAGATTAAGTAGGCATAGTTCTGTGGGTTCATTTCTGGGTCTTCAATTCTGTTCCATTGTCATGCCTGTTCTGGAGCCACTACCAAGCTGTTCTTATTACTATAGCTTTATAATACAGCTTGAAGTTGGGTATTGTAATTCTTCCAGCACTGTTCTTTCTGCTTAGGAAATTTTGTTGTGGTTGTTGTTGTTGTTGTTGTTGTTGTTGTTGTTGCCAGTCCTGGGGTGTAGACTCAGGTCCTGAGCATTGTCCCTGGCTTCTTTTTGCTCAAGGTTAGCACTCTGCCACTTGAGCCACAGCACCACCTCTGGCCATTGTCTATATATGTGGTGCTAGGGAATTGAACACAGGGCTTCATGTATACAAGTCAAGCACTCTTACCATTAGGCCATATTCCCAGCCACTTAGGATTGTTTTTGTTCTTCTAGGTCTTTTATTGTTCCATATGAATTTCTGATTGCTTCCTCTATTTCATTAAAAAATGGTTTTGGGATATTAATGGGTATTGCATTGAATTTGTAGATAGCCTTTGGCAATATTGCCATTTTGATCATATTAATCATCCCAATCCAGGAGCATGGGAGGTTTTTCCATTTCCTTAGTTCTGCCTTAATTTTGTTTTTCATGTTTTTAAAGTTCTCATCATGGAGGTCTTTCAATTCTTTGGTTAAGGTTATTCCTAGGTATTTTATGTTTTTTGAGGCTATTGCAAAAGGAGTTGCTTTCCTGATTTCAGCCTTGGTGTTCGGGTCATTAGCATATAAAAAGGCCATTGATTTTTGAGGGTTTATTTTATATCCTGCAACTTTGCCAAAGTTGTGGATCAGCTCTAGTAGCTTGGGAGTAGAGACTATGGGGTTCTTTAGGTATAGGATCATGTCATCTGCAAAGAGAGAAAATATAACTTCATCTTTTCCTATTTGGATCCCCTTTATATTTTATTCTTGTCTAATAGCTCTGGCTAGGAATTCTAGTACTATGTTGAAGAGAAGGGGAAAGAGCAGACATCCCTGTCTTGTTCCTGATTTTAAAGGAAATGGCTTTAGTTTTTCACCATTTAGAATTATGCTTGCTGTTGGTTTGTCATAAACTGCCTTTATTATATTCAGG
Organism: Perognathus longimembris pacificus; assembly: GCF_023159225.1. Taxonomy (NCBI): domain Eukaryota; kingdom Metazoa; phylum Chordata; class Mammalia; order Rodentia; family Heteromyidae; genus Perognathus; species Perognathus longimembris. Next base: position 21,709,361 of record NC_063163.1, on the reverse strand, counting down.
AGTGTTCCCTGGAATTCCAGTGTTTCCAGGGCGTTTAGCATAAATGGGTGCTGGATTTTATTGAATTCCTTTTCCACATCTAGAGATATAACCATGTGGTTATTTTATCTTGCTCCGGTTGATGTGGTGGGTTACATTAATTGACTTGCATATATTGAACCAACTTTGCATCCCTGGGATGAATGCGAAAAATCAAAGAAGGGATGGACAAATGGGACTGCATCAAACTGCAGAGCTTCTGCAAGGCAAAGGACATAGCTTGCAAGATAAACAGAAAGCCCACAGATTGGGAAAAGATCTTTACCGGCCAAACAACGGACAAAGGCCTCATATCTAAAATATATGCAGAACTAAAAAATTGCATTCTTCCAAAACAAAACCACAAAGGACCAATAGCCCCCTCAACAAGTGGGCTAAAGACTTAAAAACAGACTTCTCTGATGAGGAAATGAGAATGGCCAAGAGACATATGAAAAAGTGCTCTACATTACTGGCCATAAAAGAAATGCAAATCAAAACAACACTGAGATTCCATCTCACCCCAGTAAGAATGTCCTATATCAAGAAAACTAACAATGACAAATGTTGGAGGGGATGTGACCAAAAGGGAACCCTACTTCATTGTTGGTGGGAATGTAAACTGGTTCAGCCACTCTGGCAAGTGGTATGCAGATTCCTCAGAAGGCTAAGCATAGAGCTCCCCTATGACCCAGCAGCCCCACTTTTGGGCATCTACCCAAAAGACTACAAACAAGAACACACTAAAGCCACCAGCACAACAATGTTCATCACAGCACAATTTCTCATAGCTAGAATTTGGAACCAACCCAGACGTCCCTCAGTAGATGAATGGATCAGGAAAATGTGGTACATATACACAATGGAATTTTATGCCTCTATCAGAAAGAATGACATTGCCCCATTTGTAAGAAAATGGAAGGGCTTGGAAAAAATTATACTAAGTGAAGTGAGCCAGACCCAAAGAAACATGGACTCTGTGGTCTCCCTCATAGGATATAATTAGCACAGGTTTAGGCTAGTCACAGCAGAGGATCACAAGAGCCCAATAGCTATGCCCTTATGAACACATTACATGATGCTAAGTAAATGAACTCCATGTTATGGAAATGACTGTTATATCACTGTTGTAATTACTTTCAGTGTGCGATGTGAAACAGTAGCTTCTATTATTGATGATCCTCTTGTATCCCCTTCCTGTGCTTCTACCCCCACTATCTCTGTATCTTATCTGAGTACATTGGAAACCGTGCATACAGGTATTAGAACTAGGAAACTGAAAGGGAATACCAAAATCGAGAGACACAAGGTAAAAAAGACAAATGATTACAAAAGCAATACTTGCAAAACTGTTTGGTGTAAATGAACTGAACAACTCATGGGGGGGAGGGAAAGGAGGAGGGGGAAGGGGGGAATGAGGGAGGAGGTAACAAAAGTACAAGAAATGTATCCAATGCCTGAAGTATGAAACTGTAACCACTCTGTATATCAGTTTGACAATAAAAAAATTTTTAAAAAGAGTAATTTTGATAACTAGGTACCCTAAAGACAGAAAAAATATAGTCCTTAAAATCTAAATTTAACAATTTACATGTGTAAGTAAACAAAAATGTATGTGAAGTAGTTTGTAATAAAGTTATCTTTGATTAGTGAGAACACTTATGTAAAGTTTATAAGAAAAATCATGCTGGGTGTAAGACCTTTCTAGATAAAGAATGTCATTGAAACTATGTAGCTACAGTCAATGCATTCTCCACAATAAAAACTACTCTGATGTATATAAATATGTAACTGTAACCTCTCTATCACCTTTACAAAAAATAAATTAAAAAAAGAAATTTTAGAATCTGTGTAAATTTTAATGTCATTGTTACAACCTATAAATCTTCATTTAAATACTTACTATACAATTCTATAATTGTCTAGACAATGTGGAGGTTGATTAAAAAGAGGTAACTGAATAAATGGAACACCCAAGAGAATCAAAATACAGAACCACATGTATGTATTGAGACTTGAGAAGTTATTTATTTTCATTGTTAATTTACTGACCAAACCACCAAGGCAATTCAGTAAAAAAAAAAACAAAAAAAAAACCCACCTCATTCTTATAATTTTGCAGTAAAATTAAAAACACTAATTGAAAGAGCTCAATTTTTCAAAAAGCAAGTAAGTCAAGGAATTGGAGAAAATATCTGCAAAATGTATACCCAACAATAAGATAAAATATGTGCAGGCTAAGGATCAACACAAAATAATACCAAACAGATAACATTATAGACTTTAAGACTCATTTCATGACAAGAAATAGATAACCAAATGGTGAATAAAATCATAAAAAAAGTCCAAGCTCAATAGTAAATCAAGAAAATGCAAGCTAAGAAATCAGCATTGCTATAAAAACCAACAGAATGACAGAAATTAGAAAGAACAATATTATTCTGATATTTCACCAGGCTGTGGATGTTGTTAGTTGAATGTATAGTCTTTTTCATAATAAAAAGTAAAACTAAATTGAAAAACAATTTCAAGGGTAAATCAATGCTAGAAAATCATTTAGTAAAGCAAATAAAAAGACTAGAAGTGTAGCTCAGGTGGACTGTAAGTCTAGCAATCACAGGCCTTGAATTCACACCACAGTACTAAAAAATAAAAAGGAAGGAAAAATGACATGCACTGGTGGCTCACAACTATAATCCTAGCTAGTTAGGAGGCTAAGATCTGAAGACTTCTGCTTGAAACCAGGCAGGACAGAATAGTTTGTGAGACTCTTTATCGCCAGTGAGCTACCAAAAGAAATGTTGGACATAGAGCTGTGAATCAAGTTGTAGAGCTCTAGCCTTGAGCATAAAAGCTCAGGGAAAAGCCACGATTTCACATCCCAGGACCAACACACACAGATACAGATACACACACACACACACACACACACACACACACACTTCTAAGAAAGCCAAACTATTCCAAAACATATTTATAAAATGTTAAATCTTTTACCAAATATTCAGTTCAACAAATAATAATTAGTTAAGCTTTAAAATTTCAATTTTGATTATTCTATTTTGTTGTTGAGTAGAGACTAAAACTATGTCCATGATAGAAAAATATCATGACCAAAGAAGAACAGAAAGGAGACTATATATTTCACAAGAGGAGACAACATACTTTGAAAATATTTAAATTAACTATGCTACCCTAACCAAACACTGAAACAAAATGGCACAGATGCAAACATGCACAAATATGTTTATTTTTAAAAGGCTCCAGAAACATCTTCACAGAAGCAGAATTTTAGTTCACAGGTTAATAACTGGTTTATTAATAAATGATCCTGGCATCATTGACTAGATCTGTCTTGAAGTAAACAAGCTATATCACATACCTCTTACCATATGCCTAAGTGAATTCCAGATGGATAAAGCTTTCATGCAAAAATATTTATGAAGTTTTTAAAATCAGAAAATTAAGATATTTTTCATAACTGTAAGCAAAAGCATCTTATGCAAATCCTAACAAAATATTTAATAACCAAAAAGGCAAAAAAATTAAAGCAATTTTTTAAAGAGACACATTTTGACTTCACAAAATTAGAACAACTATGGCAAATAGTCTATAAATAAGTAAAAATTAAAATGACTAGTAAAATTTTGCATGTGACACCAGGCTACTACATTTAATAAGCTAAAAGAATGCCTCTCATTTGAAAAAAAAAGTACCAAACTATAAATAGGCAATTTACAAAGATGAAATCTAACTTGCCAAAATATATGAAGATAAGCTCAGCCTCGCCTCACTACTACTTAGAGAAGTTTAAACTAAAATTTCATTTTCAATGATAGTGCCAAAAATTAAATTTAAACTTTTATGACATTCACAGTAATAAGACACAAGAAACTGGAAATGTTTGTGTTTTATTACTGTGACTATGAGTTCTCATGATTTGCTAAGCTTAAGAGATCTGGCAATTGCAACTGACATTCACAATATATGTGCCTTTCAAGTCTTGAAGATAAAGTAGATGTAGTAGAAAAGGCAGAGGAAGGAAAAAAAATAATATTAAAGAAATATGAAAAAAAAAACTGTACTTCAGAACTCTATTAAAAGACCAAACTTAGGAGTTACAGTCAGACAAGTACTGGTCATTGGAAACATATTCAATAAACTGATAACAGAAAACTTCACAAACTTTAACAAAGAGAAGCTCATCCAAACCCAAGGGGTTTGGGGAAAGAGGCCAGATCAAAACAGAAGGTTGCCATCATATACTATACTGAAAACCTTAAATACAGAAAAAAATGAAAAGAATCCTGAAAACTTTAATAGAAAAAAATCAATGTCACAATGGAAACCTTATCAGAATAAAAACAGATTTTTAAACCGAAAACTTAAAAGAGGTCATGCACTGAAAGTTAACAACTTCCAGCCGCAATATTCTTCCCAAGGAACCTTCATTCATAACTGAAAGACAAATAAAAACAGTCAATAATGAACAAAAATAAAGCAATTTACAACCACTAAACCAGCTCGACAGACGACACAAAAAGGAATTCTGCCTTAAGTATGAAACTGTAACCCCTCTGTACTTCACTTTGACAAGAAAGAAAAAGTAATTTAAAAGGCAAAAAAAAGGAATTCTACAAAAAGAAGAGGAAGATCAATGTAAACCTAAAAATATCAGACAAAATAAATCTTAAAAGATGAAGATACAAGCAAAGGAGGAATAGGAAAGAACCTAAAACTATTTTTTTAAGGTAGGAATTACTAAATATCTTTAAATATCTTTTCTTGTTACTGGGGTATAAACTCAACTAGCTTGCACGGGTGGCCATTATACCACATTAGCCATGCCTCCAGTATACTTTTGAGCTGATTATTTGGAGACAAATTCTAATGGGCTTTTCTATGATGGTTTTAAGCCACAGTGCTCTGAATCTCATGATCCTAAATAGGAAGGATTACATGCATGAACACTTCCCTTTTTACTTGATTCTCCAATCAGACATACAATGGAGTGTTGGTTCAAATAATAAGATTTAATCACCAGTTGTCTATAACAAATACTTCTTATTGACCAAAACAAACATTGGTGTAGAATGAAATATTGGGAAAAGGTCTTCTAAGAAATGTGCCCAGAATATAAGCTAGAGTAGTAGTTATACTCATATTCAACTTTGAATAAAATAGAAATAAAAGGAATGTACCTCACTACAACAAAAGTTATTTTTATGACAAACCTATAGTGAATATCATTCTGCATGTGGATAAATTAAAAACATTTCATCTGAAATTAGAAATAAAGGATGTCCCTTCCCTATCATTTAATATAGTTCTGAACTTTTATTATTCATGGCACCAAATTCCTCCATAAATCCAAACAAGCAGAGGATATAGGTATGGACATTAGAACATTAAAATGAGATGAGATTACCTCTTAATGTAGCCTGCATTGAATCCATAAAGGAAAGCATGAAAAGTATGTTTTGAATTATGGAAAATTAACCTGACACCTATATCGAGGACTTTGGAGCAACTATATGGTTTCACTTTAAAGCAATTACTCTTTTACTGGAGAAAGAGAAGTCAGTTTGCCGAGTGACAATGAGGGAAGACATCATTCCACACAATGCCAGAAAGCATTGTGGGTTGTTATTCTCCCATCAACTTCTAGCAAAATTTCTTGCAATAATTTGCATAAATTTAGGGGACAACCTATTAGACTAAAATGGTTCTTAAGATAAATATTTTCTTTTGGAAATCACAGAGAAGTAGTACTGCCTAGCAAGTAAAATCATTCAGTATCAATCAAGCATTAATGTTGTATCTGAATTCTGGAAAGAAACATGAACATGGTGCAATGCTACTTTGTTCTTTTCTAAAATTTTGGTCATTCTATTTTTAGCTATTCTACAAGCAAAATACAGTTCTTACCTCACAGACTCCTGTGGGTATCATGAATATAAAAATCAAGAGTATAGGGTACTGTGGAAGTGCCAAAACTTTTGGTGCTTAGAGGCATTGAGAGATGACTGCTACTTTCAGCATTGTTGGGAGAGAAGCAATCGCTCCAACTCTACTACTTTCTCCTTATTACAGCATGGAGCATGCTATCCCAGAGACAGAAAGGGAAAGAATGTGCTAGGATCAGGTAAACAAGCCTCTTCTTTTTGGCTCGGTCATCTTCTAGTAAGTATATAGAAATGTATTTGTACAAAAATGTAAGGTTTATTACTTAGGAAATCTTCGTCCTTCATGTGGCAGAATTGTAGACCTATATAGTAAATAAATGCAAACTGTTTTAGAAATGTCTATCCCATCTTCCATCTTTCTTCTTGTGTTGAATAGAATAATTAAATAAGATGCTCAAGGCCTCTCAGCTACTGCGTTGTCTTTCTTTACATAATACTACTTCTTTAATACAAGTACTTTATGCAGCAAACAAATATTTGCTGAATTTCCACAAGTTGATATTAAGATATTTTGAAAAGTTGTACAGTAGAAATTCTACTTAAAATACACAAGGTAAATTTGCTATTAAAAGAAAACGCTGAAGAGAATTCTTTGCAATACACATAAATAGTTTTGTCAATATTAGGATTGGATTTTAAATACAGTTATATTTTTCTGAGAAAAGGAATTGCTGGTATTGTATTCTTAAACAGTAGACTACGATCTGCACATTCTAGCTCAACTGCATTCTTCCTGGAAGTCCCATTAATTCTGCCTTGCCTTTTACTTCTCTGCTACTTGTATGCATTTTCCCCCTGGTATTTAATTTATTGACTACACTTCTTTGTCAGCCACAGGCACCACCTGTTTCTAAATGCTTGCCATTTGTATCTGATAAATTGCCATATAAATACTTTAGGGCCTTCTTTTATATCCTTTGTCAACCTTTCCCAAATACATTTCCATCTTCGGTGTGTGTATTTCCAATTACACCTTATTTGAGCAAAAGAATATTTGGCTATAGTCTGAAAGAAGGCTTGAAGTTTATAGAGGAAGACAAATGACAGCATGCTACATTTGGAGAAGGGATATGAGATCTCACAGAATATTCCCTTCCTCTCTATCTTTATCCAAGATCTTTGCTTTCCTTTCAGAGATCATTGCTCAACTTCAACAACACCCTCATACAAATGTAATGTTTTATTTCAACAGTTAGTTTAGTATCCATGCTCCAGACACTGAAACATCACAGGCAAATAAAACATAGTCCTGGTCCCTAGGAGAGGCATCATCCGTTTACCCTGAAGCAGGATGTAGCTCTGTGAAACAGAGGCATTATCATTCTTTGGCTTTAAAAATTAACATATAAGGTATAATACACAGGTTGTGACTCAGTGAGAAAGAATCAAAGAGGAAGGGAGCACACTGAGGACAATTTGGCTTACATGCTGTGGCTGTTGCTGTTTCAGACAATGAAGTCCAATCTGTTGTTGAACTTAATCTTTCATCCTGGAACACTCCAAGGTGTTTGGATTCTCTTTCAAACTCTAATCTTCTTCCTCTTGTAGAGGCCAAGAAATCCATCTCAGTCACAGTTCTGTTTTGTTTTTAAGTAAATGTGTTTTTAAGTAAATTATCTACTCTCCAACTACATCACTCCGGGACCTCTGTCTATACCAGTTTCCTTAGTTCTCGTAAACTGTATTTTTCCACTCTCTTCTCTAAACATCTATCTGGTTGCCAAAACATATGATAGCATTTGGAACCAAAACCTATTGCTGCTTTGGAGAAGCCCCAAAGCATCTGCCTACCCCCAAACAATAACTTAACGTTAGCACAATTAAGGTATTGGCACATGAGAACACAAACTAAGAGAATGAAAAAAGATGGGGAAAAGAGTAGAGATCTACCCAAACAAGGCTGACACAAATTTTCGGCAGAGTAGTGAAATCTAACTAGGCAGAATTGCAGGGGACTTTGCAAGTTCAACAAGGTAATTGCTGCCATCTTTCTGACTTGAGGTTTTGTTAGAATTTCATTCTGTTTATGTTTTGTTCTGAGTGTCTCCAGTAGCTTTTCCCACATCGAGATCACCAAAAGGAAAACTACTTTCCTCATCATCCAGAAAGTGCATTTATCCACTTCAACCTACACTTGGAGCACTAAGAATGTTCCCTGAGAGAGCCGATGGGTAGAAGAGCTATGAGCTCCAGTTCCATTTGAGTATCAGATGAAAAATTCCAGAAAGCACTTAAAAGAAAGGCAATTTTTTGGTCTATGATCAGATTACATGAGGAAGGCCTTAGATGTGGGATGTTGGTTTCAAGGAAGATGTTTGTGTTTGGTTTTGGAAAGGGTTCCTCCATGTAGCCTAGACAGGCCTCAAATTCTTGATCGTCCCTCTGTCTGCATCCTGAGTGTTAGGATGATAGGCCTACACCACTGTGACTTTTCTTTCTTTTTCTTTACCTACTGCTTTTTATTAGTATAGGTTAGCTGGACAATGTAACCAAGCAAACTCATTCTCTCAAACCTGCTTCCTTCTTGCTGTTTTATTTTCATTCATGTGTAGGAACATGCATGACTATTTACACCCCCACATACTCCCTTTTCCCTTGCAGTAGGTACCCACTTACAAATCGAACCTGTTCTACATTCTGGTCATTTCTTTTTTTTTTTTTTTTGCCAGTCCGGGAGCTTGAACCTAGAGCCTGAGCACTGACCCTGGCTTCTTTTTGCTCAAGGCCAGCACTCTGCCACTTGAGCCACAGCGCCACCTCTGGCCTTTTCTATAAATGTGGTGCTGAGGAATCAAACCCGGGCTTCATGTATATGAGGCAAGCATTCTTGCCACTAGGCCATATCCCCATCCCACCCCCCCCCCCCCCGGTCATTCATTTTTAAGGCCAAAATTATTCATATGAGAGAGAATAGACCATGTTTGACTTAATCAGTCTGGCTTATTTTGCTTAACATGTTGACTAGTTTCATGACAGAATTTCCATTCTTCTTAATGACTAATGGTATAAATGTATACAAACAACATTTTCTTGATTTTTCATCTATTCCTTTCATAGGCACCTAGGCTGTTTCTGTATTTTGGCTATTATAAATAGTCCTGCTATAAACCTAAGCGTGTTAGTGTCTCAACTGTATATTGCTTACAGTTTGGATTCCGTAGGTCCCTCTTTTGCCCAGGGTGGTATATAAATATGGTAGCTCTGGCTTTAATTTCCTATGGTGCCACTTTACTGATTTCCATGATGGCTATACTATTTACATTCCCATGAGTGGCATATAAAGATCCCTTTTCTGCCATGTCTTTAACAATACTGTCATTTGTTTGCTTGTAAATTGCCATTCTGATAGGGATGAGAAGAAATCTCAGTGACGTTTTGATTTTCACTTTCATTATGGCAAAGGATGTTAAATATTCCTTTATGAATTTCTTAGCCATCTCTATTTTTTGAAAACTGTTGCATTCACCCACTTATCAATTAGAGTATTTATTCATTTTCAGTGTTTAATTTTTGGAGCTGTTTACATATTCTGTATATTAATCTCCTAATAGTAAGTTTTCTCCATCTTGTAAGTTTTGGTTCTAGCAGATGTTTCTTTTGCTGTGCAGAAGCTTTTTAATCTTAGGAAATTCCATTTTCTAATTCTTATTATCTTTTTATCAACTGAGGTTCTGTTCAGAAAATAGGAATTATACCGATATTTTCAAGGTTTTCCCCTATGTTTTCTTTTAGAAGTTTGAAAGTCTGGAGTCTTACATTAGGATCTTTGATCTATGTGTAATTGATTTTTGTACAAAGTGAAAGACAGGGGTCTGGTTTCAATTTTCTAACCTTCACAAAACTGAATTTTTGCTGCTTCAAAGAAGTATCAGTGAGAATCTACCCTGAGAATGTTTAAACAGATCTAAAATTCTGAGGGTGGACCTGCCATGTACGGAATTCTTGTTTTAGCCTAGCTCATAGAATACACAATGTGATTCTTACTGGGGAAGGCACTAACTCTTCCTTTCTTGTGTTAAGCTTTCTTGTAATATACTTCATGCATTTGTGAAGCTGTAAACATATTTGTGATTAGACAAAGTACTCTATAGGCACTAAGTGAAGATTTTGTTATTTAAGAACAAATTCTCTAGACTTCACTTCTTACATAGATATAGAGTTTTCGAAAAAAATACCCAGCTTGTGACCCTATAATATGCATCCCAGCTGAAATGTTATTTAATAATTATTCAACATGATAATGCTATTTGCATTAGCCTGTACTCCAAACATATTAGCCCATGATTATTGAGTAATGAATCTAAAGAATACATAATTAGTCAGGATTTCCTCAGATAGCTTTAAGCTATTAAGTAATGTCAACATACAGGACCTGAAAATGCTTGTATGAGTCCGTAAAGTTCAGAATAGCCCGGACTAACTAACATTGGTTCAAAAGTTATTGGAAATTATTTGCAATTCAGTGAACTTCCTCATAGACAAAAATCTGATTACATCATGAGCATCAAGCACATTTGGTTTCTCAGGCCTTGACTTGACACTAATTGTGCTACTTTCAGGATAGTAGTAGACCTTCTAATGCCCATACCTCAAGTATCACAGAACAATTCACTACTACAACATACTGCTCTTCACGTGAATTCTTGTCCCACCTCCATGACAATAAGGTAGATGAATATTATCGTGTGTTTAACAATGACTAAGTGCAAAAACAGGACAACAGGCCAAATCCTCCATTTTCTGTTGCCAAGACATTTGAAACTCCAAGTATTAAAAGTCTGATTGGAACTGTGATTCTTAAAACGCATATGACCATCAGAATCCTTTCAGTTAATGCAGACTAAAAGCATTCTTTTCCATTCTAATGTGAAGTTGAAGAAGACAGTATATCAACCCTCAGTGGAGTACATAGAAGAGTATGGAAAGCATATGTCCAAGCAGATACCTATCCTGCTAGCAGTAACACAGTCCTCCTTTACTACTGTAAGCAACATGGCCTAATAATATTGACCAAAAGATCTAAAGTCAGAAGGGGAATTGCAAAATAGATAGTAGGTATTAATCCTAGGCCTGGAGCTCACTATGAAATCTAACTTACACATCTGTCATAAGGCGTCAGGATATTTCAAGTCATGTGTGGAACTTTAAAACACTTTTTACGGGGCTGGGGATACGGCCTAGTGGCAAGTGTGCTTGTTTCATAAACATGAAGCCCTAAACGGCCAGAAGTGGCGCTGTGGCTCAAGTGGCAGAGTGCTAGCCTTGAGCAAAAAGAAGCCAGGGACAGGGCTCAGGCCCTGAGTCCCAGGCCCAGGACTGGCAAAATAAATAAATAAATAAATAAAACACTTTTTACAAGGATAAACTCCTCAGATTGCTGAACCCTAAAGGAACTTCTCCAAAGCTTGAAACATAATTGCTACTCTGGTAGACAGTCTACATAGTAATTGTATCTTTGTAGTATCTCATTTCTTCCTCTGTAAACAGTTTTCCATATGCAAACAGCTGTGGGAATGTGGATTATCTACCCAGAATGCATCTCTCATAATAACTTAATACTGACCACAAGTTTCTTTAGAGCTGAACTGTTCATATAATAGCAAATGATGTATGGCCTCAAAGGATTCATTTTCGAACTGGTCCAAATGCTAGCAATTTGCTATTATTACTGCCTTATTTTCCTATTTACTAATTCTTCCTTTGTTTCAACTGACCTGGCAAAGTAGTTAACAGGGATTTTCAACCTTTTTGTAACAGTCCATTTAGAAGGTTCAGCTAAAGCAGTGGAAAAACCTGAGAGAAGGGAACATTTGAGAGGATGCCAAGGGCTTCTTCAGAGCTTGCTTATTAAACCTTAGACCTAGTTAAAAACAAGTTCTTCCCTTTTTGGTGAATAAAAAATGATCTGTAAGATGCCTTCTGGCTCTACATTTCTATGATTTAAAGTGAACTGGGTTTTCCTTAAGAGCTCAAGCTTTTTAATGACATGAGAAGTGGATCTGAACCCTTAAGCTCTTCTTCAGAAATTCATTGCAAGGGACTGATTTATGCTTTCAGTATTCATCAAAGCCCTAGCCTGTTCTGACTTGTAGAGGCAAGCTTCTTTTAAGGAATGTGCCTTTATGTGATCTGCCCTGCCATGCATTTTTAAACCACCTTTACTCTGTGGGGTGGGGGACACAGGAAATATTTAAATCTGATCAAATGTCCCCTAACTTCTTTATCCTAGACTAGGGAAAGAAAATAAATACAATGTTGAATGAATCTTCATGGCCATTTAAACTAAATTTTTATTTGTCTTCAACCTAACTTCTTAATCTAAGCTCATCTTAAATTCTAAGCTGTTGTTGACAATTCAATGCACACAAAATTTGTCACTCAAGTTTTTGCAGTCTTCTCCAAGCAGCTTGGAGAAAGAAAATAGCTAACAGTCGGGTAACAATATAAAGACCTTCTTTCTTTACTTTAGTTTCAAAATTACCTTAGGAGGTGGGAATGCTTAATATCACTATCTTCAATGTCGAGAAAATTGAGCCATAGTAGATTTCTCAAGATTATAGATATACCAAGAAATAGAGATGGATATGAAGTCAGGGTTACAAACATTGCCTTCTAGGTGTCTAGATGACAGACACATTAGATAGATTTCCAGATATTATGATTTCTTTATATAGGGAAAGGTTGAAGTTGGAGTTAGAGGTCAGCTCGAGCCAACTCAAGCTGACTCATAAGAGCCAATTGTAAATTCAGAAATTTCTTCAATCAATAAGGTTCATATCTGTGCTATTAGTTTGAAATTGTCTGTGTTCCATTATTTGTGAATAAATAGCTATTTCCATAAACTTGCCCTCACTGCTATGCCCACAAAGGCAGTTGGTAAACATTCAGCAGCACATCACAGAGTGAAGTATTTTGGAAAATTCTCTCATGATATAGTCTGATTAGTCCTGGCAGACCACAAAGTTTAGAAAGATAACTGAAGCCCATTCATGTTTCAATACATAATGTGTCTCACACAAGAATATAGAGGGAAGGGTGTCCACCCTTTGTGGTAATATGATGATTAAAATATTATACCAAATTTCTAAAATGAAACTTTTCAAGGTTGCCTTTGTCTTTTACTTATAGCTATGTACAGAAAGCTTGGTTCATGTTGTTCCTTGTTTGGCAATGGAATAGGTAAAACAAAAGAAACACAAGGAAGAAGTCTAGGCTGTGAATAGCAAAGTGTCCATTTTCAGCTGAACAGAGCACAGTTATACAGATGTTTTGGCCTTCCCTCCTACCTTATATAAGGAGAGAATCTAACAAATTAGGCAGAGAAGTCTAACACAAGAGAACTCAAATCTAGTCTGATGTCTGTATCTGGGCTTCTGAGCTAAAAGACTCTAGACCTAATAATATTGAAAGGAATCAAAGGATACTTCGGTTGTGGAGGAGTTGGGATCCTTAACACACTTCCCATATAAAACCAAGATAGAGAAGACAAAGGATCATTTCTTAACCGACAGAAGCTCAATTCATTGAGCAAATGATGTGGAATGTTTTTGGAAGGTTACAGTCACTTTAATGAACTGTGCTACTGACATTTGCCAGTCTCTTAATATTAGAATTTCTAAACAGGTACTGGTAGCTCATGCCTGTAATCCTGGCTACAACAAGAGGGTCTGAGGATCACGCTTCGAGAGCAGCCTGAGAAATCTACAAGACTCTTATCTCCAATTAGCCACCAAGAAGCCAGAAGAGGAGGTGTGACTCAAATGGTAGAGTACCAGCCTTGAGCAAAATAGCTAAAGGACAATGTGCAGGCCTTGAGTTCAAGCCTCAATACTTATCTGATAGATAAGATAGATGATATCTGATAGATCGATGGATGATGGATGATAGATAGATAGATAGATAGATGATAGATAGATAGATAGATAGATAGATAGATAGATAGATAGATAGATAGATAGATAGATGATAGATATGAATTACTCTGTGCCACATAAGGGAATATGTGGACTCATTTCTACATTAATCTAATGTTATGTTTATCTGAAATCCATTTTATCAAAATGTATTATTAATTTATATGAGATCCTGTTAAGATTTTTTATATTGCTTTAGCTTTCTTTTAATACTCTGACAAGCTAACTATCAAAGTATCTGTAGCCAAGTTGGAGACATGTTTCAATTTTTTATTCTACAAAGAACACAACAAATTAACAACTTCCCATAGTTGCTGGCAAATTTTTAAGTTCTTTTCCATTTTGACATCTTTCAAATGCATTCTTTTCTCTCTATGCCTCTCATTTTGCCCAAGATAACTTTAAAAAAAAACAAGTTATTTTATTTTAAACGATTGCTGAGTATTCACTTCTGTGACTGCACCAAAAGGCTTACCCTTGAAGATGAAGATACCTAGCCAAAGATATATCAATCACTCTCTTTTATGCCTCATAATATTTAATGAGTTAGAAGATAAACTTCACTTTGAAAAGATGCTCTAGCAAAGAGCTCAAACTATGAGAAAGTGGATGAAAGATGTAGAAGAGGCAGATGTGATCTCCTTCTCCAGCCTCTCCATTCACTTGGGATTCCACCCAGGCAAGGGGTTCCATTTGGATGGAAACCTTCAATTAGGAAACAAGAACCAACTTAGGTCTCTTTTCAGGATGTTAACAAAGGTATTAAATTTAAATGTGGCCTTAGTCTGCAGAAAAATCCATTTCTTCCATCACTGTTTTTTCGTGTGTGTGTGTGTGTGTGTGTGTGTGTGTGTGTGTGTGTGTGTGTGTTGGTCCGGCTTCAACTCAGAATCTCAGGTGATCTTGAGGATTTTTTTTGCTCAAAGCTAGCACTGTACCACTTGAGCCAAAGCTCCTCTTTCTGGCTTTTTGGTAATTTTAGATAACAGTCTCAAGAACTTTTCTGGCCCAGGCTGGCTTTGAACTATGATCCCCTTCATTTATGTGAAGATTTTTCTCTATTCAAAACCTTGAGGAGGCAGAGTTGATGTTCTACTTTTAATTATTCCTCATAAAAATGATTAATTCCTTAAGAGAAAAAAATTGTTGAAAATAAAAGTTAAATTAATTAAAATTAATTGTTTTGTTTCCATTTATAAGAGCCAACACTCAAAACAATTCCTCAAAATTTAGAGTTATATCATCTACTTTTTATGGTTGTCATGTATTATTTAAATATCTATTAAGCAATATGTAAATCCATATAGTATTACTTCTATAGTTACCAAGTTGAAATAATATTTTAGTAATTGTCCATCTGTTTCCCTAATTAGCTATTCAAAAGTTCTCATAAAATTAACAACTTACTTAATCATCTTTAATTACTGTGTGTTTGACTTGAAGCATCTGATAGAATTTCAACATATTAAGTATATAAAATATTCTTTTGCTCTAGGTTACATATAATACATAATTTTTTATTAAAACTAGGTCATATATCAAAATGACTTCAAGATTATGCCTTCTTCATGTCACCAATCTGTTATGGTAATAAGCTACATTATTGTTAGAAGCACAAATGCCTGCTATCATAGTAGAAATAATGTAAACATTCAGCTCTTTTGCTTTCTAGATCAAAAATGACCCCTAAGCCCGTATCCAGAGCAAACACTGACTCAAGGTACACTCTGATGGAAATCCTTCAGTCTCTGAGATTCTAGTTCACAGGTCAGGGTAGCAAGACACACAGAACTAAAATCTGGAACTGTGTGGCTGGTTAGATACTTTCACTGACTGTCTTCATAGTCTATCTCTCATTCACTCCTGCTTTTAAACTTTGGCAAATGCATAAAATGATGTTCAAACAAAATAATTCTTTCATCATAGGAACTACATGTTCTCCCCTTGTAAACATACTCAGTCTCATCTTCTGGCATCTTACATAAAATATGTGTGCTGAAGCTATCGTTAAAAACGACTCATTTTATTCACACAGGTTTCTATCGGCATCAACTATGAACAGTCCCCAATTTTTTCTCCATCACTATTTGTGTCACTGAAGAACGCAAATGTATGTCAAGAAAATAATCAGCTTACACAAATGTTTCATTAGTTTCTACCAATATCTACCACCTACCTATTCTTTCTTCCAAAGGAAGACCCTTCCTCCGGACATCTCTCTAGCTTCTCCTTGATGACTTATTTTGTCTTGATGAGAAGTTGTAACGTGAAGTCTCTCTTTTAACAAAAATTTTAGGGTTCTTATTACTATAGGCACAATGTTGTACAACAAATCTCTAGAACTTGTCTTGCACAATCAAAATGCAACTTTCTTATTTCATTACTAGGGTCTTCTATAGAAAATATTGTACAAAGAAGTTCTTATAACAGTAGTAAATATACTCATGAGGACAAGGGTTGTTGAGAGACACCTGTAGTCTTAGAAACAAAGACCATTTCTGTACTCCCTAGATTATACCACAGTTCTAAATACCAACCTTGCAATTATAGAGCATCAGACATGATTTCTCCAATATCCCTCAGCCTACTGTATTTTCTTCTAGCAACTTGCATATCCCTTGATGCTAAATATTCATATTTCTATTTCTATTGATTTCCCATAGGTTCTGCTAGCTGGACAAAGAATATGAAGTGGTAGATGATAGATAAGTGATTTGAACTGGGCCTTTCTGGATTCAGAGCCTAAAAATGTTATTTTTATGTTGTGACTTTTCAACTAAAGAAGAGTATGATATTTATATGGAGTCATACTCTTGTAATAACTACTTCTTTGTGTCAGTGTTCTTTTAGGTGAATTAGTAATCTCAGTTGTTTGGTTTGTTTAGGTCTAATATTTCTTGTTCATTGCTTTGTTTTGCTTGGACCAGAATTTGAACTTAGGGAAACTTCCTGTTTGCTCAGCTTGCTTACTTGATTGGAATTCTATGTCACTTACATCATGTCTCCAGATCATCTTTGTGCTACTTACTTTGGAGCTGAAGTCTCAAAGACTGTTCTTGTTAGAATGGCTTTGAAACATGATCCTCTTGATGTCAGCCAGGATTATAAACATGAGCCATAAGAACCCAACTTTCTTGGTCCAAAAGTTCTTCAAATTTGTTCAATCAATAACAATATATTATAACAATATATTATTACAATATATTATTCAATCAATAATTATTACTCTTTTGACATTATATGTATATATACATATATGCATATATGCAGTGTTTGTGGGCAAAATCATAAAGATTAAGGACAAAAATATACTACATAAAAATTCAATCCCTATGCATTCTTGGCACTCAGTAGCTCAATTGTAGCAAGCTTCATAGATGAGAGCCAAAGGCTTATACCTAAAAGAACATTAAGTTCTGCTATTAACATAGATCTATTACATTTCTTGTACAAATGGCACTCCATTTTAGGATGAGAACATTGATCTTATTATTTGAAACTAGTACAGAATAATTCATTTCTGGTTCTAGAACTCCAAACCAAGCACGCTTACGCATAGCTTTTCCTGAGAAAGAAATATATTTTCTTACAATAGCTCAATAGTAGACCTATAAAAACAGAGAAATATTCTGCTTACTCAAAAGTATATGTAAATATTCTGCTTACTTATCAGTTTATATAAAAATAGAAGATCTTCAAAAAAAACACTAAACTTAAAAATGTATTTTAAACTCTTTGGTGAAAATAATATGGACATGTGAAAACCATGAAAGCAAAGAATAAAGTTCCTTTGATATTTGACTGCCCCAGAAAGAGATAATGGATTATTCATTCATGTGTTTGGAATTCCATTTATATGCTGTTCAGCCCTTAAAATTTAAAACCTCATGAAAATGCTACAGTTCTTAGAAAAGGAAAAGGAGAACAGAGAAAATGAAATTAATCCTTGGATTAGACGAAAACTTATTAAAGGGAGATGAAACACATCTTGGAATACAATGAAAATAAATAGATTCTGAGAAAAATAAACATATTATGTAAGTAAATGCAAGCTTAATAGAGAGATAAATTTATAGATATGTCACATTGCCAAAGCATATAACTAAACAAACACCAGAGCCTCGTTCTGTACATTTAAATGTATAATTACTTAAAACCTTACTAAATTCAAGTATCTAATTGTTGAAGTCTATTGTATGTAAACTCCCAAATACATTCAGAAAAAAAGTGTTAGACTCAGCTATGTCTATGAAAACAATCAGATGATGTTCTTAAATGATTTTTAAAAAGTATATTAATCAAGTATGGCTAATTTAAACTATCATCAAATTAAATTGAAATCTTGTGTGGTTCTTCATTTAAGTATTAGAATCTATTTTTTTAAGTTTGAAAGAAGCATTTGTTTGAGTTTTCTTAAGCATTGCCAGCTGAGTGCATTATCAGTACTGAGTTTATTTCTCAATGGAATAGTTCTGTATGCTTATTGAAGATTTGATTTTAAGTATGGTGGGGGAGAATGAGTTGCAATGGGAATATTTTTATTCTGATAACTTATCTTCCTAATACATCTCTCTATGTTACCTTGTCCCTAAAGATGAATCATATCCCTAACAGAAACCAGGTTGAATTAGTAAGACTAGTCACCAAGAACTACACAGCTCTGTGGTGGAATTTCCCCTTTGTTGCACTTTCTCAGTTCTTGTCCTAATGCAAGTGGAACAGTTCCTGAGATTTCACCTAGAGATAACTGCTAATAAACAGGCAGGCTGCACTGAAATGCTTCTGGAGGGATGTTTTGCTCTGTGGTAAAGCTTTTAAGATAAATTTGAAAGGTGTAGGGCTCTAGAAGGAAAGAGGAAAGAGTTCATCTGCAGCTGATGTTTGTGAAAGAACAACTAATACTGTCAAATATGGCATGTTGAATAAAATTGATGTCTTGCCAAATTGATTGGTCATACTAGGAAGTAGAATTAGACTAGAAAAACATTTGACCAGCTGTTGCCATCTAACTTAATTTGATTTAAAAAAATACATAGAGAAAAAACTTGGTAGCTCAATGGCCTTCCAATTCCCCTATCATCTCTATTCTTGTTTATATTGCTCTCTCTCTCCCTCCCCCCTCTCTCCTCTCTTTTTATCATCCATGGCCCCAAACTGCTAACTAAGGAAATGAAGCCTCCTTTCTTTTCTTTAGTAATTTTATGTTTATAAATGTGCAACTGTGGAGGAGGGGAGACGTTTGAGACCTATCTTGAAAATAGCTGAAAACAACTTTTAAATCTGAAGTAGACTTAAGATTTTAAAAAGAGATGTAAAACAGAGAAGTCTGTGAGTGGAAGCTCCTCAAAATTAGCAGAAATCAGCCAGGTAGTGATGGTTCATGCATGTAACCCTAGCTACTCAGGAGGCTAAGACCTGCAGAGCCAGGAAGAAGTCTATAAGACTCTTTCCTCCAATTAATCAACAAAAGGCTGGAAGTGGAGATGTGGCTCAAGCAATAGAATGTTAGCCTTGAGTGAAAAAGCCAAGTGAGAGCATGAGGTCTGAGCTAAAGCTCCAGTAACACCACACACCACACACACACACGCACGCACGCATGCTCGCACGTGCGCACACGCAAATTAGCAATCAGAAGTCAAGCTTTGGACTCTCAAAGACATAAATTTGGTAAGGGTCTTACAAAAATACTATTTCGATCCCAGGATCTGAGAGACTTTGTTATGTAACTGTACTACTTATGCAACAATTGTGGAGCATAGAGGTACTTGAAACTACTTAATACTAAATGGAATAACTTAGAGTTGTATAAGGAAAGGTCATTGATTCTCTGGTTTTAAAGAAATCTGTAACATCACTTAGCCCATCACCAAGACTTATTACATCACCAACTTTTTACACGTAAATGATGCTCTTTCACAGCTGCCTCACTCCTCACAGGGAGAGTCTCCCCTGCAGTGCCTCTCAGCTGCCAGTTTGGAAGAGTGTTTGCTGAGAATCTATGTCTAGTAGACTGCCTAATGCTTACGCTAGACCTGCAACTTACCTACAACTTACGTCAGTGAAACTCATTAGATGTAATGGGTTGATCCATTTTCCCAAGAAATGATATAGTAATTTTGCAATCAAAGTAATAACAGAAAGCATTATGAAACTATAACTAATAGGCTCACATAACAGAAACAGCAACTCTACTAAGACTGCCAGATACCTCTTCTCTTCATCTCACCTATGATTTCAAATTTGATTTCTCCAAGAGGAAAAATATGTCACTTAAAAAATAACTTGTCAAAGGCCTAATATCCGTCAAAAAACTAAGCCCCTCCAAGCCCAGTAAACCAATTAGGAAATGGGCAAAGGAGCTAAAGAGAGACTTCACAAGAGAAGAGATAAAAATGGCAAAGAAACATATGAGGAAATGTTCAACATCCCTGGCAGTAAAGGAAATGCAAATAAAAACAACCCTGAGATACCACCTCACTCCAGTTAGAATGGCCTATACTCTGAACTCAGGCAACAACAAATGCTGGAGGGGCTGTGGGGAAAAAGGAACCCTTCTCCATTTTTGGTGGGAGTGCAAATTAGTACAACCACTTTGGAGAACAGTATGGAGGTTCCTCAAAAAGCTCAACATAGACCTACCCTATGACCCAGCATCTATCCTGAACAACAGGTCCCAAGATATCAAAAAGACATCTGCACTTTCATGTTTATCGCTGCACAATTCACAATAGCCAAAATATGGAAACAACCCAGATGCCCCTCCACAGATGAATGAATCCAAACAATATGGTACCTATACACAATGGAATACTACATAGCGATTAGAAATGGTGAAATATTGGTATTCGCAGAGAAATGGTCAGAACTTGAACAAATAATGTTGAGCAAGACAAGCCTGGAACACAGAAAACAAAGGGGCATGATCTCCTTGATATATAACTGTTAAGGTGGGGGGAGGGGGAGACAGTAGAGACCAGGTCTATGAAACCAAGAACTTCTTGTCAAATGGTATTTGCCAAAGGTTTGGGTGAGTGACCCTACATTATGTAACTAAAACCAAACAACTACTCAACATATAAAGGCCAAAAATAGACCTCTCAGTGGATCACAATAGCTCAAAAACTATGTATGTATGTTCATATAAGACAAGGATAAGCAAACTCTATTGTTGACGTTACATTTAATGTCCTAGGTGAATTTCCTTTGACGTAGGCCACATGGCTACTGTATATGATTTTGGTACACTGTATAATGTATATATGTCTACCTGATCTAGGGAAGGAAAGAAAAACAGGGTGTAAGATATCACAAGAAATGTACACACTTCCCTATTATGTAACTGTACCCCTTTTGCACAACACCTTGTCAAAAAAATTTTAATTAATAAATAAATTAAAAAATAATAACTTGTCAAAGCCAGGTGCCAGTGACTCATGCCTATAATCTTAGCTACTTGGGGAGGCCAAGATCTGAAGACTGTGGTTCAAAGCCAACCTGGGTGGTGAAGTAAATGGGGCAGTGAAGTAAATGAGACTCTTATCTCCAGTAAACTACCCAGAAAAAAATGCAGAAGTCGTGCTGTGGCTTAAAAAGTAGAGAGCTAGCCATGAGCAGAAGAAGCTCAGGGACAGTACCCAGGCCTTAAGTACAAGTCCCTTGTCAGTCATTTGTAATTTATTTTGACAAACTCTCAGCCAATTAAAATAAGTCTTCTATGCTTTACTAAACCCAAAACAGCTACAAGGCTGAAACAAGCAACTTGACATATCATTAAAACATAGTGACTTTTAGAGTTGGGAATGGCAGCAGAAAATGAAGACATAAAGCAATGATGAATGCTTAATATGTACTTCAAACAATATGATTTCTTTTAGTCATCACAGCTTAGATTTTTAATCTGTATTTTCTCTGGTGAAAGCAAGCAAGTTTTCAAAAGGATAAGAAATGAAAAAAGTACATAATGCATTTTTTGTATAATGCAAAAATTACCACAATAGATATAGTTTATATTGGCTTTTTAAATACTTATTTTTTAAATCACTGAGTTTTAAGTTCCACATCAACACATACTTTTCTTTGCTTCCCAATTTTTCTGTTTTATCCACCAAAAATTGTAGTTTGGATTTATGTACAAATAGTATTTACCAAATATGTATTATATGTAAATAATGACCTATTTTAGGAACAGTTTTTGTTGAGTTTGATTTTTGTCTACTTTCAACTTAATTTACCTATCTCAGGCTTTCTGTTTAGTTACAGGCTTTTTAACTATCTTTAAAAGGTACCTGAACTTGTGAGAAATTCTATGAGGTAACCAGAAAAAGGAAAACAGGAACTACCCTGTCTTTTTTTGTTGTTGTTGCTGCACATAAACAAATGTCCTTCCAGACTGAGCCAGGCAGGAGATTCATTACTTCATCTAGAAGATGATCACTGATAAGATTTAAATTCACGATTTTTCATCTAGTTTAGCAGATGATTTGTAATCGATAAACATTTCCTGACTCCCCAAATCCTAAACAGTGAAATAAATGGAAGACCCAGCCCATACTGTATGTGCTCTAGCTGAGGAGACAGAGCATCAAGGAAAACAACACGTACCCAGCTCGTGATATCTTGAAAAGTCTTGATGTTAATGTCAGAAGAATATTAAATATAATCACCTTGTGTTTCTGTCTTTATCTTTAAGAAATAAAGGTATGTATTAATATTTTCCTGCTTTCCTAAAAGGGTACATTTATATCAAAAGAATGCTGTTTTCAAGCAACTTAAGTCATTGTAGCTATTTAAAGAGTAATACTAATGATAATAATAAGGAATTGATAGTTTACTAAATATTCTATTTTTAATGTGAAAAGTATTTTTACACATCATTTAAAAAAATAAATAAGGGGCTAGGTACTGGTGGCTCATGCCTTTAATCCTACTCAGGAGCCTGAGAAACCAGCCAGAGCAGGAACGTCCAGGAGACTCTGATCTTCAAATAACCACCAAAAAGTCAGAAAGTGGTTCAAGTGGTAGATTACCAGTTCTGAACAGTAAAAGATAAGAGACAGTGCATAGTCCCTGAGTCCAAATCCTAGGACCAGCACCAAATAAATATAAACAAAGAAATAAATGGTTATAAGGTAGCTCAGTGGTAGGGTGCTGGCCTACCATTTCTAACATGTGGGCCACATTCACAGTATCTCAAAAAGTTAACATAATAAGATAACCAACATGACAGTACCAAAATATTTCACTGCATTACTAAACTTTATTCTACAAAACCTGGAACATTTTAAAACCAGTCTAACAAGTTTGAAAGGAAGGGCAATTTGTTAGTGCTTTTTCTTTGGCCATATCAGTGTCACATCTCCCAAAGGTTCAGAAGACACATTGTTCTTAATAACACACTCTGAAGAATTCTTACACCTTTGAAGCTGTTTGTATCTCTGCAAAAAAAAAAAAAATATATATATATATCTTGAAAAACAAACAAAAAATCCTTACCTCATTTTCTGATTCAGAGCAACATCTGGTAAGTCTAATGGGAATCTCATTTCCCTTGTCAGTGGTTGGATCCAGTGCAGAGTAAAGAGAAGTATAAGGATGCCTTTTTGACTGTTTCCATGGGCAGGGTCCTTACTTAAGATGAATTTATGTAGCTTATGAATTACAGAAATGTCTTTCTCATATTTCTAGTAACTGGAAATCCAAGGTGGCAGAGGCAACATGAATATAATTTAATGAGAGTTGCTTCTGTTCGCTAGTATTCATAATTATTTAAAACAAAATTTTATTTTACAATAAAAGCACACAAAAAGATACATGTCTATAAAACATACACTTGATGAGATAGACAAAAATAGGTGGGTTACTATACTGCATCCTAATTTTATGTACTTTTCGTAAGTATGGCTATTCTAATATTTGTTTGGAGATCCTACTTCTCCCATGCTCACTTAAGAATCCCCTGAAGGTAAAATGATAAAGTAATCTTACAGAGAAGCCAGTGAAATGTGCATTTCTTAATGAATAATGCATACTTTTAGAATAGAAGCAAAACACTGTTATAATAGCACTGAACATCTGGATCCCCTAGCCAGAAAACAGGAGAACCTGTGCTATTGTGAAACACATAGAAAAGATCGAGCATTCTATGCACTTTTTTCTCTTGAGATTAGAGGCTGCTGGTCTCTCTCCCTCTGTTGGGTTGATTACTTAGCTGGTATCAGGACCAGATTTCCCTTCTTGAAACTAACCCCTAGTACTCCAAGCCAGAGAAACAGGCAGACCAAAATTCTCTGGCATAAAAATAAAATTCAAAATTCCCAGAGATAGAAGCCATGTCTCAAGTCCAAAGATACAAGGCAGGAATCAATGCAAGGATCAAAAAGCCAAGTCCTTTTTTTAAGTCATTTTTAAAAATTCTAGCTGGTCAGAATCAAAATTATCTCAAATTCTTCTAGGTAATCATGATTTTTTCTTGGAGCCAGCAGCGGCTAGGAAGATGACAATGGCTTCAAAGAAAGGCAGGCAGGCCACAAGCAATCTCAAAAGAGTCAAGACTTCAACACTTAAACGTGAATAATTATAATGGCTCATAGGAAGTGTTTGCTGCCATGATAAAAATCTGAAAGCAGGGCTGGGGATATAGCCTAGTGGCAAGAGTGCCTGCCTCGGATACACGAGGCCCTAGGTTCAATTCCCCAGCACCACATATACAGAAAACGGCCAGAAGCGGCGCTGTGGCTCAAGTGGCGAGTGCTAGCCTTGAGCGGGAAGAAGGCAGGGACAGTGCTCAGGCCCTGAGTCCAAGGCCCAGGACTGGCCAAAAAAAAAAAAAAAAAAAAAAAATCTGAAAGCAAAGTTCTACTCATGGCACAACAAAGGATCTCTACAAGGAAATATCCTCAAAACTCAGATGTCCTAGTAATTATGAAAGTTGACAAACCTTAATTATACTCAAAGGTTTTTAGTTCCAATACTGTTCAATTATTGAGAGAGTAGGTGTCTAGTAGGTGTCATACATTTTGATCTGCTGAAATTCAAACCTAGACTGTAGGACAACCATGGGGAAAAATAACACTACAAATCTATGACACACGTAAACAAATCTGCAAAGGGCAGTGAGAACATTATACATCATCACCCACATTAATCTGTGTGTGAATGACTATCAATATTCAAATCTGATCATTTCAGTGATGCGAATAAGCATTAACTATTTACCAGCTGGTGCACTGCTTAATCAATGAGCTCGCCTCCCACCGCCCCTGAGCACACACAATAATAAATTAATAGCCTTGGGCTTCCAGCAGCAAAAAAAGTTTGCCCAAAGATTGGTAATCAATAAAACCACTTTGAGTATATCAATAGATTAAATGATAAATGGAAGCTGCTGTCATTTTTTCAAGGATTGTAATAACAAGGAAAATAAGCTAAAGGGAAATTTGTCTTATGCTTGTTTTATTTACTTTCAAATGTATCAATAAATCCTTATAGAAATCCTAAGCTAAGTGCACTTTTAAAAAGAACATCTTGTCTCAATCTCATAGTGTCTTCGAATACTGAACACAGTTCCTGTCAATCTATCCCTAAAAATTATTTTAGGTTCAGGTTTTCAGTTCTTGTCTTGTGCTAAGAAAAAGTATGACGACTATATTACAAGATGGAATGGAAGATGAACTTAACAATAAATAGTGTTGTGCGAACATGTAAAAGAATTTTCCTTTTGGCTTTATTGTCACATGGCTTCTCAGATATAATGAGTCAAGAGCTCTTAAGACTCAGCATGGAATATTGTCTTTATGTTATCTCAAAAATAAAGATATTGAGTTCTACGAATAGACTTAGTATTAGACACATACATATTTAGGGGTATGGCTGATAGTAAAAGCTCCACTAAAAAACTGATGGACAATTACACTATCCTTCATAGACTCAGTCAGATTCTCTCTCTCTCTCTCCCTTTCTCCATCTCTGTCTTTGTCTCTCTATATCTCACTCTTTGTCTCTGTCTGTCTCTCTCTCTCTCTCTCGCTCTCTCTCTCTCTCTCTTTCTCTCTCACCTCAACAGCATGATAATGTCACTGTCAGGGCTTTCTTTCTGACAATTTCAGTCAAGGAGCTACATGACAAATTCTAATCTAAGAAATACATGATAGAATCCCACATTATGTGAGCCAAAGCTGGGTCCTGGGTTCCAGTGAACCCTAAGTTGATATCAATGAAGATGATACTTAGGGAAGGTTTTGGTAAAATAAGAAAATCTGATTTTTTGAGAACTGGTGTTCTGAAGAGAAATATAAATCACAATTTGTTATGTTCAAAGAGCTATAGAAAGAAGAGACCATTTCAAGGGTCTAAAAATACTTCATTTTTAGATTGCTGTTCTGAAAAATTATCTATCTGCTATTCATTTGGATTTAGAAAGTTTGGAGGAAACAAAATGACTTGCTGACTCTTCCATCTTAAAATCTATTCTTTACTATTTTGCATATTCCAACTCTATATTTTCTCATGGACTATATTTTTCCACAAGCTTTCTGAAAGGCTACATTGTTTTTCTGGATAATTTATCTTTCTGTGAAAATTTGAAAGCCTGGAAAGTATTATTTATAAAATATATAAAGGCATACATATCAATAGTATAAACTAATTAGTTCAAAATGCTCCATTGTAAGTTACTTTAATAGTAAATAGGTACTTTTTTGTGTTGTTTCTCTATTATTACAACTTATACATATCCTCTAAACCATCTAGAAAAAAGTTCAGTCAATGAGTATGTTTCCTGCAGGTTCTTGTATCAAGCCATATTTTCAATGTGTATGCCAATATATACCTCCGAGAGAAATGGTCATTTCATTCCATAAAGACCCAGCATTCACTTACTAAGCCTCTACTCTGTGCTATTACTACAAGCTAGGATGAAAAGAGATGCATCAGTAGCAATTATAAAAGAAAATCATGCAATTCCACAAGTTTGCAATTAAGTTCAATTGAAATGCAAAAACACACATGCAAAAAGATAGAGGTAACAAACATTTCAGGTCCCAAAATTCCTCTTGGTGCAAACATGGTACATTTTTTTTTCTTTTTTTTTTTAAATATGGAACGCTTCACGAATTTGCGTGTCATCCTTGCGCAGGGGCCATGCTAATCTTCTCTGTATCGTTCCAATTTTAGTATATGTGCTGCCAAAGCGAGCACAACATGGTACATTTTTAAGAAGACAAATTACTTTGGACAGTCATGCTAATGAGATTTGAAACACTTTGCAGATTTAAGAACAAACACAAGTAAAAGATTTTCCTTTAAATATTTACTTAGGAGTAGAGACTAATTACATGTCTTTATGTCTAGTTCCTATGATATGTGAACAAGCAAGCTGGAGTTGAAGCCACGAAAAAGCGGTACAATACTGCCTAGCAAAGGAGATCTGTGAGAATCCAGAAAAGAATCCAGAGAAGGAAGAGCAGGGAAGCAGAAAAGCAAGAAGATACGGGGCAGAGTGAGGGGAGCGTCATCTTGACAGTTGTAGAGTTTCTAAAGAAATCCATTAGAGGTATCACCTATATTTCTATTGAGGCTCTATTTCCTAATGGAAGATTACAGTTCCTACACATTTCCCACCCCATGGTCCACTATACATTCCAGACTTTGAGACACACACACACACACACACACACACACACACACACACACACACACACCCTTGCTGTTCATTGTGTCTCTTAATAAAACCGTTTGAATGCACACTGTTACAAATCTGGGCAGGTGGAGGTTGAACAATCAGTGTGAGTTGGGGAATATTTGACACTGGGCTAGTCATATGTACACAATCAGTAAGCATGTGCTTTTTTATAAGCTATTTTTTTCTTATTATTTATTGGCAAAGTGATGTACAGAGAGGTTACAGTTTCATACATTAGGCCTTGGTTGCATTTCTTGTACTGTTTGTTACCTCCTCCCTCATTCCCCCCTCCTCCTCCCCCTTTCCCTTTCCCACCAAAAGTTGTTCAGTTGGTTTACATCAAATGGTTTTGCAAGTATTGCTTTTGGAGTCGTTTGTCTTTTTATCCTTTGTCTCTTAATTTTGATATTCCCTTTCCCTTCCCTAGTTCTTTTTTTTTCAAATTTTTATTATCAAACTGATGTACAGAGAGGTTACAGTTTCATACGTTAGGCATTGGATACATTTCTTGTACTGTTCACTTACACCAAACAGTTTTGCAAGTATTGCTTTTGTAGTTGTTTGTCTTTTTTTACCCTGTGTCTCTCAATTTTTGTATTCCCTTTCAATTTCCTACTACTTCTAATACCAGTATACACGGTTTCCAATATACTCAGATAAGATTACAGAGATAGTGTTTATTCATGAACTGAACCAAAAATATTTAACTGTCATCTCTATTTTTTACTGAGACATCTCCCACACCTTGAGTGGTAAATCACTATTATATAAAATAAACATATTTCACAGATAGATTCACTGTAAAGGAGAGCCCCTGCATGGTCAGTAAAGGGAAAGTTGATCCACAGGTTCTCTTGGTGGACAAGGATTTCTCTAAGGAGCAGCAGTTTCCCTTCCTCTGGGGAGTGATGGAAGGATTTGTACTTCTGTGTGGTTTCTAGGAGAAAAGGTAGGACTCTCACCAGGCTGCAGATAGATCCATGTTTTGTAGGGCATAAACACAGTACAATTTGATGAGTTGTCTTTAAGAAAATATATAAAGCTAGTGAGAAGGGTTTAGTAGGGGGAGGGGAACTGAAATGAAAGCTTCATTCACTTCAAGGTAAATCTACCTCTGCGTATAAGTCCATCAAAGCATAGGAGCCTTGTCTGAAAGACATATAAAAACATGATACTACCATGGACTATTCATCACCTCAAAACTGATAGAGAGTTTCTGGGATTATATCAAAATAAACCTTTTTATAAAGTCAATGTTTATTATTAATTTTCCAAATCACTTCCTATGCCCATTATGGACAACTTCTTTTCATTAAATGCATATTTGATATAAAATCATCTCATTATGTTACTGTAATCAGATAGGAGCTGTTTATATCATTACATTTAAATATACAAAAAGTCCCAATGTCAAGGTAAATATATAGAGAATGTTGAATTCCGGTTATGGTTGTTAAAACTTGATAAGAAACTGGTCTCTGATGACTCACGCTTGTAATCCTAGCTAATCAGGAGGCTGAAATCTGAGGATCTCAATTTGAAGCCAGCCCCCCAGTAGAAAATTCCATAAGACATTTATCTATAATTAGCTAGCAAAAATTTAGAAATGAAGGTATGGTTCAAGTGGTAGAAGTGAGTGAAGAAGCCAAGAAAGATCATGAGTTCAAGCCCCAGTGCAGCACAGGAAAATAAAGAAATAAATGAATAAACTTGACAAGAACATTCCTGAATTGTAAACATTGCTGTTATTAAATGTAAATTTTTAAAATTCTTCTAATAATGATACATGTGTCTGAGAAAGCAGACAATCCCTTTGCTGTCAGTAAGCTTTAGCTATTAATGAGCTTGCCTTCATCCATGCCTTTCTGTCAGTGGTGTACCTCGCCTTATAGTTTTCCACTGAGAATTCATACAACATCCAAAGATCATGAAAATGGATGTCAAGAAAACTAACAATAACAATTGTTGGAGGGGATGTGGCCAAAAGGGAACCCTACTTCATTGTTGGTGGGAATGTAAACTGGTTCAGCCACTCTGGCAAGCAGTATGGAGATTCCTCAAAAGGCTAAATATAGAACTCCCCTATGACCCAGCAGCCCCACTTTGGGGTATCTATCCAAAAGACCACAAACAAAATCACAGTAATGCCACCAGCACAACAATGTTCATCGCAGCACAATTTGTCATAGCTAGAATCTGGAACCAACCCAGATGCCCCTCAGTAGACGAATGGGTCAGGAAAATGTGGTACATATACACAATGGAATTTTAGGCCTCTATCAGAAAGAATGACATTGTCCCATTTGTAAGGAAATGGAAGGACTTGGAAAAAACTATACTAAGTGAAGTGAGCCAGACCCAAAGAAACATGGACTCTATGGTCTCCCTTATTGGGAATAATTAGTACAGGTTTAGGCAACTCATAGCAGAGCATCACAAGGCCCAATAGCTATACCCTTATGAACACCTAAGACGATGCTAAGTGAAATGAACTCCATGTGATGAAGACAATTGTTATATCACAGTTGTAACTACTTTCAACGTCCCATGTATATCTGTAGCTTCTACTATTGATGATGTTCTTGTATCACCTTCCTGTGGTTGTACCTACACTATCTCTGTAATCTTATCTGAGTATATTGGAAACCATGTATACTGGTATTGGAACTAGGAAATTGAAAGGGAATACCAAAATTGAGAGACACAGGGTAAAAAAAGACAAACAACTACAATAGCAATACTTGCAAAACTGTTTGGTGTGAGTGAACTGAACACCTCAGGGGGGGAAAGGGTAAGGGGGAGGGGGGAGGGGGGTATGAGGGACAAGGTAACAAACAGTACAAGAAATGTATCCAATGCCTAACGTATGAAACTGTAACCTCTCTGTACATCAGTTTGATAATAAAAATTTGAAAAAAAAAAACAAAACAAAAAACAAAATGCTTATGGTTCTATGTTGCTACAGAACACTGGATGCTAACTTGGTTCTCTTTCCCCCTTCTAGTAACAAGTTCATCTCTACTTTGGAGAACAATTCTTCCAATTCTCTTGCCTTCAAGGGCCTTGAAGAGAAGGTAGGTGACCTAGACCAGACCAAGTGAATTTCCTTTCCTTGGAGATTGCATCTGTCTGTAGCAGAATGAAAAACATATGGCAGCCAAGGGAGCTGGTTGTTTGCAAGGTCACTACTTGAGAGAATACACTGACAGTGATTTCCTTATCATTTTCTTGAACTGTCCTTCTGGAGACATAGAGATTCAGCCATGCCTCAGAAACCAGTAGAATCTAATCCTCAGAGCCCTTCTACAAAGTCCTCATAGTTTTCAGGCAAGTTCTCTTATGCTTAAGTTAGAAAGAACTAACCTCAGTTGGAAAGAACTGGGCTCTCTAGGTAGAAATTAGTATGTGCTAAAACATAGATTAGAGGGCTGGGGATATGGCCTAGTGGCAAGAGTGCTTGCCTCGTATACATGAGGCCCTGGGTTTGATTCCCCAGCACCACATATACAGAAAATGGCCAGAAGGGGCGCTGTGGCTCAAGTGGCTGAGTGCTAGCCTTGAGCAAAAAGAAGCCAGGGACAGTGCTCAGGCCCTGAGTCCAAGCCTCAGGACTGGCCAAAA
The DNA here is from genome assembly GCF_023159225.1 of Perognathus longimembris pacificus. Classification (NCBI taxonomy): domain Eukaryota; kingdom Metazoa; phylum Chordata; class Mammalia; order Rodentia; family Heteromyidae; genus Perognathus; species Perognathus longimembris. The sequence goes on along the minus strand of NC_063163.1, from coordinate 21,678,165 downwards.
AAAAAAAATAGATTAGAGGTTGATAGGGTCTCACTTCTCATTTTTCAGCTACATTCACTTCTCCCTGTACTGTTGGGGCTGCATCTGAGAGAATTCAAATACATTCTGAAAAGTCTCACCCCGCTCCTAATAGTCTTACATGTAAAATAAGATACTAACCCTGTCACATCATATCTAAAAATCAAACAACTTGGAGTCTGAAGAAGATAATATCTCAGAAACTCTCAGAGAAAATTCTTTGTTTCAAATGCTTATTAGGCCAGATAAATTTGGGGGTTTAAATTTCATCTTTTGTGGTTTTTAGACCTCACTAAGATTGTTCTTTCTTTAAGAACTAATTAGAAAGTTTGTCTAAGGAAAAATTCTTATTAAAGTATTAGTAAAAAGTAGTTAACTTTTAAATTAGTTAGAAAATATTTTGGCAAATTTGTATTTTTCTGTATTCAGATAATTTAAAAGAAATGAATCTTGAAAGATTGAAATTGGCAAATCAGAGAAGCCTAATTACTTTATCTACTTACGTGACAGAAACAAGTAGACAGATAATTTCTGGTACTTTCCAAGATCAGCATTTCCATGATGTTTTCTATATTAGCCTAAGAGGTTACCATAGGACAATCAACCCCCAGCAGAAAAAGTATGTCCTCTGTGGAATCTCTTTGAAAGCATCCCCAATTGCCCTTCTGCACCGAATCAGGCCAGAGGCTGAGCCGTCTTACTTTCCTGTCCAATACAGAAGTTATATTCAACACTGCTATTGGCTCTGCCTTCAGTATAAATTCACTAGAGTTAAATCAAATATATTTCATAGATGAAAGTACTTTTTTTTAGAAAGTGTAATTCAATGTCCAATGTGGATGTCCAGTGTGGTAGAGAGAAATACATATGAACTAGTAATAATTACATAATAACCTTTGATTTTGTTTCTAAATTTTGAATCATTTAAATTTTTAGGACAAGCTCTTCTTCTTCTTCTTTTTTTTTTTTTTTTGCAAGTCCTGGGGCTTGAACTCAGGACCTGAGCACTGTCCCTGAGCTTCTTTTTGCTCAAGGCTAACACTCTACCTCTTGAGCCATAGTGCCACTTCCAGCTTTTTCTGTTTATGTGGTGCTGAGGAATTGAACCCAGGGCTTCATGCATGCTAGGCAAGCATTCTACCACTGAGCCATATTCCTAGCCCATAGGGCAAGCTCTTCTAAGAAGCAGAAGCAAAGTGCCCTATACCTTTTAATCATACTAACTGAGGAGGCAAAAATAGAACCACCCTGATTTGAGGTTGGCCTGGGCTAAAGTGTGAGACACTGTCTGAACAGCAAAAAAAGAACTGAGGATGGCTCAAGTGGTAAAGCACTTACAACTGTGAGATCCTGAGTAAGGACTCCCAAAGCAGTTTATATAATCTTTTAGACTACCCATAAACCAATCTTTTTTTTAAATTTTTATTATCAAACTGATGTACAGAGAGGTTACAGTTTCATACGTTAGGCATTGGATACATTTCTTGTACTCTTTGTTACCTTGTCCCTCATACCCCCCTCCCCCCTCCCCCTTACCCTTTCCCCCCCTGAGGTGTTCAGTTCACTCACACCAAACAGTTTTGCAAGTATTGCTATTGTAGTTGTATGTCTTTTTTTTTTACCCCGTGTCTCTCAATTTTGGTATTCCCTTTCAATTTCCTAGTTCCAATACCAGTATACACGGTTTCCAATATACTCAGATAAGATTACAGAGATAGTGTAGGTACAACCACAGGAAGGTGATACAAGAACATCATCAATAGTAGAAGCTACAGATACACATGGGACGTTGAAAGTAGTTACAACTGTGATATAACAATTGTCTCCATCACATGGAATTCATTTCACTTAGCATCGTCTTAGGTGTTCATAAGGGTATAGCTATTGGGCCTTGTGATGCTCTGCTATGAGTTGCCTAAACCTGTACTAATTATTCCCAATAAGGGAGACCATAGAGTCCATGTTTCTTTGGGTCTGGCTCACTTCACTTAGTATAATTTTTTCCAAGTCCTTCCATTTCCTTACAAATGGGACAATGTCATTCTTTCTGATAGAGGCATAAAATTCCATTGTGTATATGTACCACATTTTCCTGATCCATTCGTCTACTGAGGGGCATCTGGGTTGGTTCCAGATTCTAGCTATGACAAATTGTGCTGCAATGAACATTGTTGTGCTGGTGGCATTACTGTGATTTTGTTTGTGGTCTTTTGGATAGATACCCCAAAGTGGGGCTGCTGGGTCATAGGGGAGTTCTATATTTAGCCTTTTGAGGAATCTCCATACTGCTTGCCAGAGTGGCTGAACCAGTTTACATTCCCACCAACAATGAAGTAGGGTTCCCTTTTGGCCACATCCCCTCCAACAATTGCCATAAACCAATCTTGATGCTGGAGTTAAAGAATGTGTGTTTTTAACACTTGTATTCATTTTTATTTATCTTATTTTCTTTATTTTTAACTAATACATAAAAACATAAAAGTACGTATTAATGAGTATTATGTGGATTGGGAGTATAGTCTAGTGGCAGAGTACTTGTCTTGTATACATGAAGCCCTGGGTTCGATTCCTCAGTACCACGTATATAGAAAAGACCAGAAGTGGATCTGTGGCTCAAATGGTAGAGTCCTAGTCTTGAGCAAAAAGAAGCCACGGACAGTACTCAGACCCTGAGTTCAAGCCCCAGGACTGGCAAAAGAAAAAAGAAGAAGAAGTAATGAGTATTATGTAATGCTATCTCTCTATATACATATATATATATATATATATACATGTACATATACATACATTATGTCATGCTTGGATCAGGTTAAACATATTTATTTTATTTGCAATAAATATTTTAAATAATTTTCAAAACTTTTTAAATGGACTATACACAACTGTTATTTATAGGCACCATACTATGTTACAGTACCCCAGAACATCTCACTTTTGCCTAATTGTAATATAGTACACATTGATTAACCTTTACCCCATTTCCCCCCATACCTCTAATCTTGTCCCTGACCTCTGAAAAACACCATTCTACACTCAACTTCCTGAAGACCAAAATTTTAGCTTCCCCATGTTAATGAGATAATGCGGTATTAATCTTTCTGTGCTTGACTTAAACTTAAATGATATTCAGTTCCACCCATGCTATCAGAAATGACAATATTTCATTCTTTTATTTCACAGAATAATATTCTAGTGTATGTCTATACCACATTTTCTTTATCCACCCATCAATTGATGGACACTAAGGTTGTTTTCATTTCTAGCACTTACAAACCACTATGGAACATTTACTAATATTGAGATTGTGGTGGTAATACATAGGATGCACTCAAAGAAAAATGCAAATCACATCCTTACTTACAGCCTCCGAGGCAAAGTAAAATACAAATTTTCTTTCTCTACAACATCAATGTGATTTATGAGATCAGAAAGTGACCTCAGAAAATGTCTCTCTTGTAACAGAGATGGTCCATGTTAACAGAGACAGTACACCTAGCCCTGGGAAAATCTTGTAGATCATTTTTCCATTGACATGAAGAGGTAAGGATTTGCCTTTTCATACCCCATATCTACCTGGCTGATAAGGGTCTCCATTTCTACTTTTGATTATGGTCTATAGATGGAGGTGAAAGTTGGAATTGTTATTATGTGTTTTCTACTAGGGGGTCAGACAAAGCTGAACAGGCATTATCTTTGCCCAATATATTAGCTTCTGGTGTTGGTCCTAACCCGATACTCACTGGAAGGTCAGCTGCCAGGCTCCTCTGCACAAGTATGGGCTCAGGCCATGTGATTGGTAGACATAGATGAGGTCCCCATACCACAAACTATGCTCACGTGACAGAAACCAGCAGATTCTCAAGGCTCTGCTGCTCTTCTTCATGTGGTCCCTCCATGCCTGTTCTTCTCACCAGGTGACCACAAAGCTGATGTGTCACAGCCATGAATGCTCCTCCAACACCACCCTGCAACAATGAACAGTGGGCCAAGGCTCTTTGTCATCAAGTGAAAGGAGTAGGTTTCTGTCCTTACAAACGAAATTTGCTGACATCTTGGTACAATCTGTACAACTGTTCTTCCCAGAAAGTAAGGACAAAGTGAACATCTGAAATTCATGTCTTCAAATTACAAGACTACTAAACAGCATGTGGCTTAGACCTAAATCCCAGTGAAGTTCCCATATTTTTTTCCAATAGAGAATCCTTGCTTGTTTTCTCAGAACACTCTCCCTTTTCTCATCATTGCTGACCTCACTTCAACCCAGATTGCTCAGCTCCAGATGTCTCTGTGGCATCTCCTGATAGTGTACAAGCTCTGGTAGTTTCTGTATGTAAAAGATGAGCAATCGCCATCTTTGTCTAAAGTCAGAGAAAAGTCTCAGGTGAAATATCCACCCAATCTCTGTGGCTCTCTCTTCTCCTCAAGGTCACTGACCCTCTGATGTTAGGACCCTTCATTTGACAGGTTTTTGGACATATTCTCTATGGCTCCAAACAGATATCCAAAGCCTATTTTGTTTTGTGTTTGTTTGTTTTTTAATTTATTTCTTTATTGTCAAAGTAATGTACAGAGGGGTTACAGTTTCATGCATAAGGCAGTGAGTACATTTCTTATCAAACTTGTTACCTCCTCACTTTTCTCCTATCTTCTCCCCCTCCCCAATTCCCTCCCCACCCCATCACCTCACCCCCTAGTTGTAAATTGGTTTACATCATATTGTCCTGTAAGTATTGCTGTTGCATTGGTTCACCTTTTACCCTTTGTCTCTCCATTTTGATATTCCATTCCCTTCCCTAGCTCATATAAACATACATACATGACCCAGGGTAGCAAAATCAGTTACAGTGACATCAGGGGTAAAACCATGGGGAAGAAAAACAAAAGAAAGAGGCAGAAATTTACATGGTACATTGAAAATAACAACAACAAGGATAAACCACTTATTTCCAGAACTTGGGGTAATTTTACTTAGTAATCATCTTGTGTCATCATATGTACATATTCTTTCCATTGTACAAGTCCTTCCATTTCCTTATGAATGGGGCAATGTCATTCGTTATGATAGAAGCAAAGCATAGAATTCCACCATGTGTATGTACCACATTTTCTTGATCTACTGAGGGGCATCTGGGTTGGTATAATATTTTAGCGATGGTAAATTGTCCCAAGCCTGTTTTAATACCCTTAATCCTAGCTTTGGGACTTTTTCCTTGCCCAAACATGAGACTACTCCATCTTTGTAGAGCAAATACTCTCCTAATATTTCAGAGGCCCTGAGAATTTGCACGGCATCTTCTCTTCAGGAAGAGATTCACACATTCCAGTACCTCAGGATGAGACTATGCTATGCTCTTCCCTTTGGTGATATGCATTCAGTCATGGTATTACAATAGTGTGTTCCAAAATCAGCAAGGATTTTTGAGAATCTGTTTCCTTGATGAACGACCATTTTCACACAGGACACACTATGATCTCTGATTTGTTTTAGTTACCTGTTCATGTGTATCCTACAAAAGTATTCTTTAAAGTACCAAGCAACTATGCACATGTAGGAGGTATGAAGGTGAGCAATCACAAAAAATGGTCATAATAGATAGGTTTTTAAAATTCTTTTATTTTTTTTCTTATTTATTGTCAAAGTGATGTACAGAGAGGTTACAGTTTCATACGTTAGGCCTTAGGTACATTCCTTGTACTGTTTGTTACCTCCTCCCTTATTCCCCCTCCCCCTTTCCCTTTACCCCCATGAGTTGTTCAGTTGGTTTATACCAAATGGTTTTGCAAGTGAATAGGTAGTTTTTTAAAATACCTTTATAGCTCAACATATGTCATATAACCCTTTATTCATGAAAAAGCATAATCATTCCACATATGATTATTTAAAAAGGTTAGAATGTTTCTGAATTGTGATCAAAGCCTCAAAGTAACAAATACCAATGTCCAATAATTCCTATATTCAGTTCCCACAGAGGAAGTAACTTTTTTGAATCTCTTGTCTCTATTAGTCAATAAAGAACTTTCACCAAGGCCAATTACAAGGTTTCCATGAACAGATGAGGTTAAAATTTGGTTTTCTCTTACAAATTTTTTTGTATGACTATTCAAACTAGAGAGAAAATTTTATCTGTTTCCAATACTGCAGATGACCTCTAAATAATCCACCCAGTTTATCTGACTTTCTCCAGGTAGTACAACATCTCTCCTTGTTAGAGTCTACACAGGACGGTTATGGTAATTCATGTGTGCTGTGATGGCAGAACCAAAAATACTAATTCCAACCAGAATACATGCTTCCATCAGCCCGAGCACAAACCCACTGAGGGTGGAAAAGTTGGGGAAAAGAAGATTCTTTCTTTAACCTGCCAACCTCTCCCGGAAAAAAAAAAAAAAAAATGCCCCAACTGACTAGCTGCACTGACCAATCCCTTTAATAGGGAAAGGAAGAAGAGTAAAAGACAGGAAGAAAATGGCTCACTTGCCATCAATCTGGAAATGGTTTCTGCTGATTGAAAAGTGATTAGAATGGATTCTTTCTTTCATGGGTTCGGTAACAGTATATGCTCAGTCTCACCTCTGCTTGTTCCCAGATATATCCCTTTCTCTTTGCTGCTTTCCATTTCATCTTCCATTTGGTAAGAGAGGAAAGTTCAAAGACAGGAACGTCACTCCATCTCACTTCCACTCAGATGCCTTCTCCAGCAGCAAATACTCTCCTACGGAAGCTCAGCTCCGACCATAGAGCCCTAATCAGACCCCAATTTCTTTCCAGTGATCAGAACCCACACTTTTTTAGTATACCACCCTCGCTTTGACCTGCCAACCCAAGTATCTACTGGCTTCCTGCTGCTACCAATCTCTAGCTTACCTCTCCATGTCTTAGCTGTTATCTCTTTGTTACCTGTGTAAACAACTCCTTGCACCAAATGTTTTCAATTGTAAATACTAGAAGTTGTTTCTGTTTTCCTCATTCAGCCTTTACTGATACAACCTCAACACACACATTGCCTGTATCACTGCCAGTGTGGACCTCATCTTCAATTCCCTGACATGAGAGAGTACTCAGGCCTGGCACTTACAGATACTACCTACATCCGAGGTCACTGGGAACATTTTTGAATTGGGGGCTCCTATCTCTGCCAATTTGAGATAGAACATGAGAATAAACCATCTGAGATAGAACATGAGAGTAAACCAGTTTGCATATTCTATATCTGGTCCACAGGACTGATGCAACATAGAAACAGCAAAAGCCAATTACTTCTTGTTTTAGCCTGAGCACCATTCTTTGCCCGCCCCCCCCCCAGTGTGCCCCCCCCCTGCAGTTGAAACAAGGGCATCTATAAGAGCATTTGGTTTAAAAAAAATGTGATCCCAAGGAATGAGAGAAGGACATGTGGGTATTGTTTTACTTTCTTATTACCAACAACAGTGGGAAACTTAAAACAATGAACATTTATTATCTCATCCTCTTGAAGGACAGAGGTCTTCTTAGCCCAAATGGATCTTGTGGGCTAAAACCAAGATGTGGGCAGGGTTGGTTCCTTTGAGAGCCTCTAAGAGTAGAATCCTTTCTTTTGTTTTTTTCCAGATTCAGGGTGCCATTACTCCTTAGCCCAATGCATTCCCTGCTTCCATCTTTCACTTTCACTTTTTCCTAGCTCTAATTCTGCTGCCTTCTTTATATGAGGACTCTTATCAATACACTGGCCCATAGGAACTACCCAGAATAATTTATTTATCAGATATCCTTTCAGTAAATCATATTTGAAAAGTCCTCTTTGCTTTATAGGGTCACATTCTTACAGATTCCAGGGGTTAGGGCATGGACATCCTTATTGTGCCATTATTCAGTGATCAAAAACGCATTGGCTATTGCTATAGGCAGTTCATTCTTTCTCAAACCAGATAAATAGACTTATAAACACATCCTAGAACTATTCACCTGGATGAAGGAAGGGAAACAGAGTTAACTAGCAACACCAGCACTTATTGAACAAAGTTAACCTCAGGGTGGTAATTTATCCATAGTCCATGCCATTAGAGGCCTATGACATCCCACACCTTAGCCTCAAAGAAGCCCCAGGATAGGGAAGCAAATGGCTCAAGCTAAGGTATAATTTTCACCTCTCAACATTTGCCTGCATAGAACCAGTCACTTTAGCAGTGATTAAAGCAACCTAGAGAATTTGAAGAAATTCATAGCAGATGCCTAAATCACTTCCACCAATCTAAATCCATAAACAACTTTAGCTAGTTTCTATCTCTTCTGACTAACATAAAGGATACACACACACACACACACACACACACACACACACACGCGCGCACCTACAAAGATTGAACAAAAGCGCCAAGAAAGGCAACATAAAAGCCTGTTTTCCCTATGGCAAAAAAACAAGGGAAAGAGGTACATGGGAGAGAGCCCTTTTGACCTGGTATGTTTCTATAGTGCTACAATGGGTGACAGAATGAGGTGATGGGAAAAATAGATCAGCTGTTCAGGCCATTCACAGAGCAGAGACAAGTGCCCTTTAATGTGCATGTTTCTGGACTCGTTGAAAAGTCTAGCGCTGAGCAAATAACTCCTCAACCATTTATCAGAAAAGGGAGGGGAGTATCTGGGCATAGTGAGTAAAAGTAGATCAAAGAACTCCACCACTCTGCTAATCAATTAAATGAGCTAAGAAAGACAATACTATGTGTCAGAGAGGCAAAAAATAAAAGGAGAAAATAAGTAAATACAGTCTTGGAGAGAGAATGAAAACATGGGCATTCTGACAGCAAACTGGTGCTAAAACATGAATTGATGAAAGCTTTTAGAAAGGCCATTTGGCCCTATCTATCAAACATGAAGGGTACCAACTCCTTAACTTACAATTATACTTCCAAGAGGAAAATCTTACAGAAACATGTAAACAAATGGGCAAAGAAATTAATATCAAAGCCTGTTTATTACAGTATTGCTTTGACGCTGAAGAAAAATTAAAACCACTCTGAGATTTTTACTTCTTCATTTCTGATATGAGGGGGAAACTTCATAATTATATAAAAAGAAATGAGCAAGATGTAAAAGAGTGTGTATGACCCGTTTTATATTTTGGAAAAAAATGTTAGTTGCATGTGAGAGCTTATATGTGATATGACTATTACAATTTACCCTAGGTATCACAGCCAGGATCAAATTCTCAGCAAAATGGTAGCCCATGGCTGCTTCCTTTGTATAACTTCCTGCTAATCCTATTACACCAGAGAGGGAAATGGATGGTAAAAATGACATCAATCTAAGTTTTGAAAGTACTGATGGTGACAAGAAAGTCCAGCCCCAGGTGTGATGATTCATACCTGGGAATCTCAACTACTTGGAAAGTAAAGATCAGGAACTGCTCAAGACATGCCCCAGGCAAAATGCCCAGGGTCCTCTCTGACAAACAGGGAAAGCAGAAGAGGACTGAGGATGCGGCTCAAGAGGCAGAGCACTTGCTGAGATCAAACCCTAGGGCTACTTAATATACCACAAATAAGGAATCTTTCTTTGGTCCCAGCAGGAGACTAGAGATTCATTCTATGTAGAATCTCTATCAAAAGAATACCAGATCAGCCATTCCCAACTAATGCTCAGGAGAAAATTTAGCTCTAAGGCATTCATTACTCACAATTCATCAATTTCTATCATTAGTCACAATTCATCAACTTCTAACACAGTTACCAGTTGTGTACCATTCTTGGAGAACTCTCATAAAAGTGGGTGAAAAAAAGGTACTGTGGGCCTAAGAGACGATGAAATGTGGAAGTAGTGAAGAATGGAAGAAGGAGAGGAATGGCACTGAAAGTCTCTAGGATACATGTCAGCTGGGTATGTTATCTTCCCTTCTACTCAGTGCCCAGGTGGTAATTTAAAGGATTCTTTACTGAATGAACTGACAAACCTCAAACAAAATGCCAACACTTAAGGCTTCAGGGGGCAGACCCAACAATATCCATAGCCCAACTTAATTTTTCTAATTTTTTTTTTTTTTTTTTGCCAGTCATGGGGCTTGGGCTCAGGTCCTGGGCACTGTTCCTGGCTTCTTTTTGCTCAAGTCTAGCACTCAACCACTTGAGCCACAGCACCACGTCTGACCTTTTCTGTGGTGCTGAGGAATTGAACCCAGAGCTTCGTGCATGCCAGGCAAGCACTCTACCACTAAGCCACATTCCCAGCCCCCCAACTTAATTTTTCTGTGTGAGCTACAAGCCCTTTTCCTTACCCATGAATTCCAGCCTTCCAATCATCTCCAGAGTACTTAACTTGTAGTTCAACATAGCCAAAGTAAGATGAGCTGAGAGTTGAGGAAAGACTCCTAAAGAGGTTGATAAAGAAATTGTTTCTGAGACCTGGAACTCAGGAGTTGGAAGGAGTGAAGTAAAGGAAGCCTCTTTGGGGTTATAAGCATTTTGGGGATTACTTCACTTTTGAGTCTGACTTTTTATGAATGTTATATGTATATTTTTAAAGATTAAATGTTTTGAGAGGCATTCAAACTAAATATTTGAGACATTCAACTATAGAACAGTTCCTCTCGGCAGGAATTTTTGTGTATTTCATGTTTTTTGTGTGTTATGTTTTCTTGGAAGGATTAAGTATCTTGTGAATTAAGTATCTTTAAGTAAGATGCAAGTATGAAAAAGAAGAAAGGAAACAGTATGATAAAGCCTGGAAAAATAGTCATGCTAGCTTAGCAACACAAATGACAGGGCTTAGGGACAATCCCAGATTTCTAATCTTCAGTTGCTGAAAGGGACACTTATATCCTAAAAGCTGAATGGCAGCATTTCTGAGAACCAAACAATGGAAAAGCCACATCACAGTCCTGCAGAGATGCTAGAAGCAAGCATCAGCACTCTTTCTATGCCGTTAAGGGGCAAGGTACTAGGAATTTAGACAAAGGAATCGCAAACAGCCACAAAATAAATGCATCAACCTGCATCTTGTAGAGAAAATGGGAAAGAACAGAGTTACAGTTGGAGAACGACCCACCCCCAATGTCCAGCTCATTTGCATTTCAAAAAGACTGCAGATGAGGAAAAGGCCCTGGATGTCTTTCTTCCTTTGTCTTATGGCTACAGTAGGCTCAGAGATGTCATGAAATTCTATTCTTTGGGAAGAAGTCTCCAGATAACATGTGATAACTTGGAGGGAACAGGTTTCTAAGTTTAGTGGTATCCTCTGTGTTTAGACTTTGAAGAATCATGACTCAAGCAACTGTATAGTATAAAAGGGGTGGAACTATAGTAGTCCAGTGCACAGACCAACAAGCAAGGCATTCAAGGATGAAGAATGAAAAGGACAGTGGACAGTGTCAGTCTTCTGATATCAGTAAAATGTGAAGCTCCTGCCGGGCATCAGTGGCTCACCCCTGCAATCCTAACTACTCAGGAGGCTGAGATTTGATGATGGGGTTTGAAGCCAGTCCCGGCAAGAAAGTCTATAAGGCTCTTATCTCCTGCTAAACTACTTTTAAAAAACAAGCCAGAAGATTAGCTGTGGCTCAAGTAGAGCACTAGCTTTGAGCAGAAGCTCAGCTCCTAGGACCTGAGTTTAAGCCCCAGGATCGGCACCAAATTTTTATATATGTATGAAGCATCAAAGATGTTTGCTCTTTCCAATCACATGTTAGAGACAAGTTATGGAGTATCTTGAATTCTTTGATGAAGTTATCAGAGTAACTGGCATTTTTTTTTTTTTTTGGCCAGTCCTGGGCCTTGGACTCAGGGCCTGAGCACTGTCCCTGGCTTCTTCCCGCTCAAGGCTAGCACTCTGCCACTTGAGCCACAGCGCCGCTTCTGGCCGTTTTCTGTATATGTGGTGCTGGGGAATCGAACCTAGGGCCTCGTGTATCCGAGGCAGGCACTCTTGCCACTAGGCTATATCCCCAGCCCAAGGCATTTTAGTCTTACCAACTTACTTACCTTCATTTTGATCCATATATAGGGGAGTATATATATGCATATATATTCATATATACATATTTATACATGGAAATATGTATACATATGTATGTGTGTGTGTATATATATGGAACTCTTCAAATCCTTCATTTAAAAATGGAGATTAACCAAAACCTTAACCTAAATTCTAATGCTATATTTGTGATATATGAAATATTGTAGGAAAAAAAAAGAATACCATAGCTTTGAGACACAGTACCACTTCTGGATTTTTCTATTTATGTGGTACTGAGGAATCAAACTCAGGGCTTTGTGCATACTAAGCAACCACTCTACCACTAAGCCACATTCCTAGCCATGAATACTATAGCTTTTAACTTTTTAATTCTGTCTCATGTGAAATCTGACTCATTTGTAAATAAGTTGCCTTTTTTACCCTAAACAGGCCCACCTCTGTGTTTATAGAGAAGGCATTTAGGGCATTTAGGATGCCTTTGAAGGTCTGTATTACCTCTGTTTTGCCAAAGTAGTGCTAGACATTAAAGGTAAAGTTGGCAACAACTCTAGATGTTAGCCATGTTCAGCTCTCATGATGGCCAGAGCTCAGAAACACTACAGGCACCTCTTTCTTTCCCATCCACTAGATGTTGAATCATTCCCTGAAAGGAAGTTAGAAGTTAGATATTCTCTGGAGAGAGAATAATAAAAACTTGAGACTGCTGCCCGTGTCTTCGCAATCCTGGGAAAACTTTCACTATCCCAGTAGGAATCAGAAGGAATCGATCCAAGAGCATGAAAGGGCAAGGGTAAACTTGGATCTTCTTATAGAGATGACCAGAGCTTTCTCTAGGGAAAGCAGAACTTAATTCTAAGACCAAGAAAGCAAAGTTGATTAGTAAGCATTCATCTGGTTGCATAATATAATGGTTGATAAGATCTGGTTGCTCCCTTGCAACTACATTCCACAGTTTTGAGAGCACTTTTTGTAAAATGACACTGGCTACTCTGGAAAGGAAAAAGACATTTCTTTCAGCTCTAAGGCTGAAGACATCAAATTTAAATTCCAGACTTGTACCCACCATAGTCAGCAGAAAACTCTGCCAACAGAGACAGCTTATTTGGAAAATACCCACAAGAGGCCAAGACAGAGCAAATAAGCATAGCTTTCTTGTCCTTGGGATAAGCAAGACGATACCTGGTAGTAGCCCACCACTGTAGTCCATATGCACAAGCCAGTCATGCCAGTGATTAACATGTCCAGGACTTGTTTATGTCATGGGAGAAACAATTTTGCACACATAGGTTTTCTATTCAAATCTACTCAGATAGAGATGGCTCTTTTAAGAACTTGTCACTAAAGCTGATTTCAAGTCAGAAAATCATCTTCAACCTGAAAAACATAGCAAATATAATTGAACTTATTGGTGACAGGGAAACCTGAACCACCAGATAACTAGTACCAGAATCTATCCTGAATTAGGTAGTATCCCACAATATTGTCAGATAAATACAACCACAAGCTCTCAGTGTGCTACACAGTATGTGTTTTTGCCCACAAATTCACAGTCTAATTGGATAATCTGAGGTAGAGTTAACTGAGCTTGGCTGGACTTACTTTTGGATCTACGTCTTGGAATTTCAGGAGGGGCTGCCTGGCCTTACTTGGCTTCTGTGTTTAGTTGGAATGCTGATAGCTCATGTCTGATTCATGTAACCCACTAAACCCCGTCCTAGAGACAAGAAGGACTTCCAAGAATGAACAGGATTTCTTGGGATCCAGGCTCAGATTGAGCACCTCTTCCTACCTGTTGCATTTTCTCTGCCAAGCAAATCCCAGGCCAGGCCATAGGGAACTAGACTCCATTTTTTCTTAGGAAGTGCTCAAGTTTCCTATTGTGTGCAGCAAGATTACAAAGAAGGATGATAAAGCCATGCCATTAAGACAGCCCATCTCTCAGCACTTCTGCCATAATCTACCTCAGCTAATTAAATTAGTTCTGTGAATAATTTTTTTAAAAACTTGGCTAAGAATGATACGGTATCCTAACAGAAAACAAAATTGGGAGAAGACTGCTGAGGGCTACATAGTGAGTTTTAGTTATTACCTTAGTTTTGATCATTACCATGGTGGTAGAAGATATCAGTATGAGGGAAAGCAGGGTGACAGTACCCTTGACTGAGTGACTACTGCCAGTACTGAGTCCTGGGGGAACCTCCATCTTAGATTTGGAAACTATTGTGATCTAGGGAAATTATTCTGGTGGGGGGAGCAGTGCAAAGATGAGAGGCAGCTTGGCTGGGTCCCCATTTTTGTGGACCTCCAAGGCTCATCACACTGAGCTCTGGCATGGGAAGATGAGGTGCTAGGGTAAACAGAGCAAGAACTGTAGCAGCATCCTTTTGCAGTGCAATAGGAAACTATTTGGCCCAGCTGCCCCTGTGCAAAGAGCAAATGTCACATGGCCATGAGGGTGTAACACTTGATTGTTCTTTTTTCTTCCCTTTAAATGGAGTGAAATCCAGACTTAGCCATCTTCTTTTGAGTTTTGGGGAATGCCAGATTGTGATCATCTTCATCAAATAGCAGTCCTGAGAATGAGGCTATGTCAGACATCCAAACAAAATTAAAATAGGATGCAAGCAGGCATTCAGTGAACACAAGTTTCTTGTCCACACTGCCTTCTTCCTTCTGAGAACCTTAACCTCCTTCCTCCTTGAGGTTCTCAGAAGGAAAAAGGTAGTGTGGACAAGAAACTTCAGGCATCACTTCATTGTGTCCCACAAGTAGACACATGGCATGTGGTCTAGAAATGACTGCTCAGAGTCATTCAACCCATAAGCCATTATAACTGGTCAAGGGATATGGATCCCCTGCCCCAAACTTCTCTATCATACTTGATGTAAGACTACTGGAATGAGAAGTCTTCCTTCCTCTAGCTTATGTAACAGTTATAGAAATATAGACTGAAGCTAAACTACCAGAGAGACAGCCAAAATATGGAAGGAGAAATTCCTCCTAATGAAATTCACATCTCTAGATGCAGGCAATCCCCAGGCCAAAGAGATAGCTTGTTCATTTCCTAGCCATAATGGAGGTGGAGCTGAATTTCTCTTACTTGCACCCAAAATGATGCAGGCTAATGCAGAGATCAGCAGCTGGAAGTTAGTGTTTTTCAGCTATTAATATGCAAATTGAACTGAAAAAAATCAGGAGGTTAAGCATTCTGCATTTGGTACGGGTTTTCTTATGGGGAGGTCAGCAGTGCTCATTTAAATGGCAGCAAAGTAGTTGAACATAGTTTTCCTTGTGCCTTGAGACTTAACCAGCTCATATGCATGAGTCTGGGGAATCCTGGTAACAAAGCTCAAATGAGCTGAGCATGTTTTCCAGCCTTTGTTATTAATCTAGAACCATTGGCATAAGCTGCCTCTCTAATAGCAGAAAGGGAAGGACCTACATAGGCTCACCCAGACCTTATTTTGTGCCCCCCCCCCAACTGCCAACAATCCTTAGAAAGATACCAAGTGTGTGAACCTTCTGTTCTGAAAGGACATAATATGAAAATGTAGGAACAGTAGGAAAACTGGCAGAATCTAACTTCTTTACCTAAACCTTAGCTACCTATTTTCCACCCTAAAGAAAACAGTCATGATGTCCCCATTTTAGAGAGATAACCTTGAGGATGCAACCTTACTTCATTATCCCAGGCCACTGTTTTAAAGGCAGAGAGAAAGAGACAAGCAGTATTAACAGAAAGAAACTCCTAAACCAGACTGGATTTTATGACGATACAGTGGTATAATCCCTGATCTAAGTGACTAGCCCACTGGATTTCTACCACTGAATAAACTGGTCTCCTTCTGGACAATAAGAGAAAGAGGAGGAGGAAGATTTCCAAAGATCCCTCAGACCCTCCAAACAGTTCTGTGAGTCTTCCAAACAAATGGAATATAACAGTTTGTCCTGAACTTGGGCACATTTGAAGGAGGAATCAGGAAAGGTGGGTAAGTTCTACCTCAAACATCAGCATCTTGTAGAAACCAGTAATCATAAAAGTCACTTAAAGAAGGCTAACAAAATAGACCACTTTGGGGTCTATTTTGTAAAGGTAAATGTGGAAGCACAGTGGATACGGTCTACTGTGGATGGGGAAAAGGATAAGACTGGATAAACAGCCAGCAACTAGTAAGCAAAAGTCATAGGACAAATCATGAGGACAGAGACATGGAAGCAGGTGGAGAAGCACCGAAGAGCACCGAGATTACACAAATGACAGAAAAGCTGCGAAAGCAGAAAATACCACAGAAAGGAACACATCCTGGAAGACAGCATACAGATCAAAACTTTATAGACTGTGAATGGATGCAATCCCTTGTTTTCTTTCTGTTGGAGGAAGGCAGAAAGCAGACAGCTGGAATTCTTTCTAAAACAGAAGGAAAGATTTTTTAAAACCCTTGTTTATTTTTCACTTGAGAAGGATTCTTGCAGCAAATGGTCAAGATGTATAGATATTCTTAAGAGATTTAGGCAAGATATACACAAAAGAATGCCTTGGTTACTTAAGGAAAGCCCTCTGGGACTTTAAATCATAGCAAGCACATAGAAACCAGTAGAGTAAACCTCATGTGGTTTTCAGTTAGAAAATGAAGCTAATTCTTTTCCTTTTGAATTTCCTCTAACCTCTATGAGAGCAGAGGGGTAAGAGATTCCTTAGGACCTGGAAATCTCTAGAAAACCTTAAGTCAAAACACATTCTATGGGCTGGGAATATGGCCGAGTGGCACAAGTGAATGCCTCGTATACATGAAACCCTGGTTCGATTCCCCAGCACCACATATATAGAAAACAGCCAGAAGTGGCGCTATGGCTCAGTGGCAGAGTGCTAGCCTTGAACAACAACAAAAAAAAAAGCCAGGGACAGTGCTCAGGCCCTGAGTCCAAGGCCCAGGACTGGCCAAAAACAAAAAACAAAAAACAAAAAACCACATTCTGTATTTATAAAAACTAGAAGAGATTCCCAAGGGAAATTAACCTCAGTCTTCTATCTTCAAAACCCCTTTCCCTTACTGAGATTCTATTAAGAACTGCATTCCTCTAAGTGTTGTACCTTTTCTACTTCGTCACAGTTTCATATTAGTCTCTAAATCATGCTAAGTGAATGCCCTTTGTTCTCTCACAAAAATGTATATTTAGTTTGACAATCATAGTTCATCTACTATATAGGACCTAGAAGAGAAAGAAAGGAATTTTTTTAAGGTTGAGGATATAGTTTAGTTTCTGGCATGTAATAAGCTTGCACACATGGTAGCTATCCTCCATTACATACAGCATTGAAAATGTTAGCCTTAGTGAAAAAGAGATTACAAAAATAAAAAGATACCTCTCTTACTATAAAACCATCTCTATTTTTACTGGCATCTGTACTTCTTATTGTTTTGGTGGTTGTTCAAAATTAAATGTATCAAAAAAGTTTTTAAAGCATGAGAACTTAGAAGCTTAAATTTGAAAAAACAAAAACATTAACAGTTATCAAAGTACCACCCAAGTATTCTTTGGCTAGATCCAAGATTATGATTCACTAGCACATTTATGCTTCTAACCCTCTGCAAAGAGCAAAACTTATTTCTCATAATCAGTGGAAACTCTTGAAGTTCTTTCCCAGAACGGGCTTCTTTCTCCAACTTGGCCAGCTGCACTCAAATTCAAGGTTTCTGCCCTAGAAAGAATGTGGTTTGGTCCAAGTAGAATGAGTCACTTGAATTCTAAGCAGGAAAAAGTTTTCATCTCTTTAAGAAGAGCAGTGGAGAGTTTCATTTTTATGGTGAAATAGTGCTTGAATCCGGCCAGGATGAGTGAGCTGTCTCATCTGATTTCCTCTTTTCCATTCCTTGCCACATTGAGATGGAGGGAAGAACTGACAAGAGAGGGAGACTATTTGAACTCTGGCAACTGGCCACTTGGCGCTGTAGGTTTACAGAGTAAATTTGGCTTCAAAAAAAGGTCCTTGAGTAAGGGTATGGAACATTAAACTCCTGTGGGATGCTCATTAAATGCTCATTGGCTGTCTGTAGAGAGTCCTAAACCTCATCAAGCCATGCTGTCCCATTTGTTTCTGATAGCTTTACAGACACCCACCCTATCTTCCCTGGACTCTGACTATGAAGTTATAATGCTTTTTTTTTTGAGAGTTGAATAGTTTTGTCTTTATCTTTTCAACATTAACAATGTGAAGGTGAGTGTTGGGTGTAGTTTGTTTACAAATGGCATTGTCCAGTGGATTAATAAGCAGGTAAATCACACAGACAGGCTCTGTTTTCATGAAATAAATGTAGCCGAGGATGGATCAGTATCACATTGTCAAGGTTATTTTGGTATATTAGTTCATTTAATCCTCATATCTATCTTGAGAAAGGTAAAGTATATAATACTAGTCCATTTTATAGAGCTTATTATAGGAATATAGTGAATAGTTACATACACAAGTCAGTATTTTACATGCTTTGGGAAATGCAAAACTGAGCAATACATAATTCCTATTCTCTAGTAGCCTTTTATAGCTTTTTTTTTTTTTTTTTTTTTTTTTTTTTCCCAGAGCTGAGGACCGAACTCGGGCCTTGCGCTCACCAGGCAGGCGCGTTCCACTGAGCTAAATCCCCAGCTCTAGTACCCTTTAATCAAAGAAGAAAGACAAAAGCATATAAAACTACAATACAAAATGGTCCTTGAAAAGATTTGCGTTTTTAGCCATAACATTAAGTGGGAGATTTTATACAAGAAAATGAGATGTACCTGCCTTAGAAATATCACTGTTCTGACAGGCAGAGGACAGACTGAGAGGTGGCAAGTGAGACAAGTAGTATTCGAAGGTATATTGGTCTGGGTCTTCCAAGAAAGAGACAGACAGACAGACAGACAGACACACACACACACACACACACACACACACAAATGAGTGGTGGTAGGGATAGGACTGGGTGGCAAATGATTAACTGACAAAGAACACTTAGTGAATGTGAAAATAAGGAAAAATAAGGCCCCTTGCCTCTGGTAGCTGGGTAGGAAGCAGTTCCATTTGCCGTAGAAGAGCATGGTGGAGATGAAGAACATTTGGGAAGAATATGAGAAGCACTCAAGGAACAAGAAACACCAACAGAGTACGTAGTACGTAGAAACATCATAGGCTGGGGAAAGAAGACTGAAGGCCTACAACGGTTAATTTCATCTGTCAGCTTGACTGGATTAAAGAATGCCCAGAGAGCTGAGCGTGACTCAGTGTGACAGACACCATCCAATTAGCTCAGAGCTCAGATGGAACATAAAGAACATAAACAAGACTGGATAATTCTTTCTCCCTCTCTTTCTGCTAATTCCTGGACATTCTTCTCTTGTCTTCAGATAGTATGTGAACCTGTAGCTTTTAGGTCTCTCAGGTCTTGGCCCTGATGAGCTGATGGTATCATCATCTTTGTGGGTTTTAAAGCTTTTTCCATTAGACTGAAATACATTACAAAAGTTTTCAGATGATTGTAGCATTTCTTGGCCCTCAGCTTCCATATTGGCATGGCCCTATTCTTCTAATAACCCTCTAATCCTCTTTCTCCCTCCCTCCCTCTCTCCTTCCTCCCCTCCCTCTTCTATCTTTCCCTCTCTCCTTTCTTCATATATACCTTCATATATATAATCAGTTTCCTATTGCTTCCATCTCTCTGAAGCATCATGAGTGCTAGACACAGTCAGGATATAATTCAGTGTGCAAGGGAGAAACTTGTGAACAACAGAACAATATGACTGATGTCTCCAGACTCCTAGTCTATATCCTGTAACAAGAAAGAATCTTCCATGCTTCTTAGAATTCTTTGTACTATTCCCCTGGCCAAGAATTCTTCCTGTACTAGCAAATTCCACAGGCTTCCAATCTTGTATCATTACCATAATAATACTCAGAAAATGTGTACAATTGCTGAATGCAGGTAGTGGTAATGATCTTGTGGGACTCTTTCAGATTTAGAAATCTAATGGGAATAAAAATAACTGGAAAGAAATACAACTGAAATGATAAAATGCTTTAAAAATAATAAATTGGCTCACAATTACATATTAGTATTTTTAAGGCAACAATAAGTGCTAGATTTTACTGGAGTTTGACTTGAAATTGATAGTTTCATGAATAATTTCACTTTGTCTTTACAAATAATTTTGACAAACGAAGAAAAAGATTTAAAAGGTACTTTATTTGTTGCCTCACAGTAAATGGTGGGTTCAAATTTTAAGCCGTTAAGTCCAGAATCCTGACTGTGAAAAGTTTTGCTCTTCAGAATCATTTTCTAGAGAATGTCCAAAAGAAGCCAGATAGAGAACAACCATTTGTCTTTTTTTTAATAATAGTAATAAACAGTGATCTCTTGTGGTTTTGCAAATCACTATAGAAAATAGTTGTCTTCTATTTGGAATCACAAAGAGAAACTACCAACACATATTGCAATTCCAAATTGCAACTGACTATGTCAGAAGAACAACAAGTTCTGATAACAGTGGAAATAAAGACTGGGATAGAAAAGGGAAGGAGGGACTGACTACAATAATTATTTTAAATAAGCACTGTCATGAATAAAAGCAATTAGGAAGTTCAAATAAGACAAATGTTAATCAGCATGTATGCTTTATGTTCGTGTGTGTGTGTGTGTTTGTGTGTTTGTGTGTACTCATAGAAGTGGAACAGGAGAGAAAGCACTAGAAAACAAAAGGAGAAAATTTGACCTAAAACAATGGTCTTTCCTATTAATTCCTGAGCTACTATTTCCATGATATAAAATGTTACGTGTTGGCTCTTCCTTTGATTAAAGCCCTTGGGGAGATTATCTTGATGAATATTGTTATTTGCCAAAGTGAATTTAAGAGAGAAAATCCCATAGGAGCAAAATGATGAATTTTTTAAACTAATATCTCCAGTGTAATTATATTAGCATCTCTCTGTGCTGTGCTTATTCACAACCAGACCAAAAAATATGTCTTCTCATTTTATAATCCATCTCAAAAAGAATGAAGGTTGAGGCTCACTAGAAAGTATCTTCTAGCCTGGGCGAAATCCATGCTGCTTAAGAAGAAGGAAAGTGGAACCATGAAAAAGAAATACCATGATCAAAGTATTATGTGGATAAAGAAAAGAAAGAGGCAAAGTAACCAAAGTAAATAAAAACAATATGAGTAGATCATGAAAAGATCATTTTTCCAGTACCTATTCTTTTGTTTTTGCCAACATTGTTTTTTTTTTTTTTTTTGGCCAGTCCTGGGCCTTGGACTCAGGGCCTGAGCACTGTCCCTGGCTTCTTCCCGCTCAAGGCTAGCACTCTGCCACTTGAGCCACAGCACCGCTTCTGGCCGTTTTCTGTATATGTGGTGCTGGGGAATCAAACCTAGGGCCTCGTGTATCCGAGGCAGGCACTCTTGCCACTAGGCTATATCCCCAGCCCTTGTTTTTGCCAACATTGTTGACATATGTTCTTATTATCTGATATCCACTGGATATCTAATGTTACTTCATCAGCTCCACATGTTACCAAAGTGTTAGACCATTGTGGTACCAACTTGAGTAGCTATATGAGCCATCCAACTGGGTGCATAGCAATGATTACTCCAGTAAATGACTAAATAGATTCAGAGGAAAAGTAGACAGAACAGATGAGAATGAGAGAGAAAGAACTAGAAAAACAAGGGAGAACCAACCATAAACCCAGAAATGATTCCTCATGTAACAAAATGCCCAATTAAATTTTATATTCCAGTTGATATTAAAGAAAACAGGCAAAGCAAATGAGGTAGTAAATGAGTCATGAGTAGCAAAGCTCAAAGATTTACATAGGTTTAATACTTAAAACTGTAAGTTGAAAAGACAGAATACACACTGAAAATAAAATATAACAAAGTAACTGATGTAGGTAGATTTAGATGAGAATGTAAATGTACTGTAGCTTATTCCAAAATATTGGAACCTAAAAGAATTTTCTACTGACATGACAAAATTACCTGAGGTCATATGAACAATACTCATCTCATGGTTTCTAAGTGAGATAAAATGCTGGAAAACTAAAACAATTTTAATACGTCATATATCAAATGAGCTATTAAGAAAGGAAAAAAGCAGTAGGTTTGGGCTCACTAAAGATCTTAAAACAAATTGCTGTCACTCTTCCTATAAATTTTATTTTTCCATTAGAAAGCTTGAAATGACTAACCTCAAACCATTGTCTTAAAAGTCCACATTTTTCCAAACAGTACAGATATCAAAGTAAGAACATTTTATTTCTATTCAACCTTTCCTCTGAGGCTCAAAAAAGTAAATCCTACATTCAGTGTTGAAAATGCCTGCCAGTCAATTCATTTTTATTAACATTAGCTACCTGCACAAAGGGGTTCCATTTTTGGCATGTCCATTTATGTATGCACTATATCTTTATCAGACTTACTTCCTCCATCATTGTCCTTTCTTCCCTTCCAAAACTAATTTCAGTGAAGTTCATTGTTCATTTTCACACAAATATATAAAGTATTTTGACCATAATTATCCTCCATGACCCTCACAATTCACCCTTCTCATCCCACATTTTATCTTCTTAGTATTGCTTTTATTGTCAAAGCGCATGACAATTGTTCAAAGGAGCTTCACCATAGCATTTCACACATGTGAACTAACATGCAACAGTCATGTTACCTTTACGATATTGTAGTTAGACAGATTATATGTTATATATTATACGTACATACACAAATGTACATACACATATATGCATGTATTTCTGGATGCATTTATATACCTTTTAGCTCTGGCATCCACATGTAAGAAAAAACATGGTTAGTCAATTCTTGACAACTATTTATGACTCCTATATGGGAACACAACTAGCAAAATTACCAACTTTCTGAAGACATTTTCCCAAATATTCTTGTCATTTGAAAGTATTCTAATTCATTACATGCATTATCCGGTAGATACATATAAGATACTGTTTGTAGCCTATTTTGTTAAAGCAAAATATATATCTTAAGAAACTTTATGATCCAATGAGACAGGGAAAAACCCAGATAAGCACCACTCTGGCTCCAAGAAGACTCCATAACTCAGCCAAAGGGAGACGATAATATAACTGGCCTGTTTACTGCATTACTACAGCTAATAATCTATGTCTGGAAATGGCAATGAACGTAAAAATAACCCCTAATCATTTTTTATAGTCAGACAAGAGTTGCTATCCGATCAAAGTTACAGACTGAACAGCCACAGCAGCCCCCTCTGAATTTTCCACATCCCTTCCCATTCTATCTTCTTTGACTTTTACTCCAGATCTTCATACCCACAATCCACGCATGACTACTGTGTATTTACACCATGCCTGAGAGCGTGTTCTCCTTGATTAGAGTCTAAAACCGTTTGTACTCTGTGTACCAGCCTAAAAGCACATATACAAAAATAAACTTCAAACTTCAGCAGAAAACCTCCCAGACAGGTGAAATGCAGAAACTTTCAGAGCCACCAGCTACACACTGTGAGGGCAAGCTGGCTGGAGGACCGGCTAGTGTAATGTGGACTGAGTCAGGCAGCCTGCCTTGGAACACTGGCTGAACAGCTCCCTTGCCATAGTCAAAGCTATAGCCAACAGACTCAGATGGGAACAGACAGAATATTCCAGGATAATCACGTGTTACATCATCATACAACTAGAGAGAACAAAAGAAGCTACAGGAGAACGTATGATCTGTTCTTTTTCCTCTGGGGTAATCCAGCCTTTTATCTTAGGGAAATAGGTGTGGTAGAGGAGAGGGAAGAGAGGAAACAGATGAGTAGAGATCAGAAAGCCTGTGATCTCCATTTTTTCCAAATTTCCACCCTACAATGAATTCTCTCCTGTCATTACTTCTGTTTTTCATATCATTCTTCTCACTCTCCCAAGCCCATCTTTTCCTTGTCATTGTTAGCTTGCTGCCTCAAAGCCAGGAATGGACTCCCTCTCTAATGTCTTAGTGCACATACGGTGAAAATTTCCATTACAGCCATGACCCTGGGTGAGACACAAGGTCCTAACCGGCATTTTGTATTCAGTTCCCACTTAGAATCTCACTAAGAGGTTTTGTATTCTTTTTTAGAAATATGTTCCTTAATAATCTCCACAGCATTTATTTTTCACACTCCCAACTTTCCTAATATTAACAAGAAGAAGACTCCTGTGATCCTGGTGCAAGAAAAACGTAGGCTTTGTTGCAATTAACAAATTCTCTCATCAGTTGACCAAACAAAATATCCAGGTCCACATTACTGAGCCCAGTACTGATGCTACTCAGGTTCCCAGAGGCCCCACTCTTTCAGTGTAGATTTGCAGACTTCTCAAACAACCACAGAGGGCCACAGCCTGCCAACACATAGCAAACAGGAAGCAAGAGGTGCTACCAGGTGAACTGAAGTCAAAGTCCAAAGCTACAGGAAAATCTCAATGCCAGATTCCACCATTGTCCTGGTAATATCCTGTCCCCTAGTTAACTATGTAACTCAGATTCCTCCTTGTGTCTAATGGACAGAACCCAGATACCACCTGCTCTAGTCTCACCCAAAGAAAGAATTCTGTTGGTAACATTCCTGAAGCTTAGTCATCCAACCAGTGTTAAACTATTTCTGGAAGGCTTAAAGAATAATGTGGATAGGATAAGCTCCTCTCATATCTCATGTTTGTTTCATCTTCTGCAAGTTAAATGGCTCTGGCTCTTGCCTTTTTGTTCCCAGTTTAACACATCGTAGTTCCTCTACTTTTAATATACTTGAATTCCAAAGCTAGTTTATAAAGCCAATAACTCTTGCTATGTAATTGATACAATTATATATCTATATCGTTTCATTGGTCTTTCTCACACCAGGACATTTAGAAGTGACCGTTGGTCTTCATAACCTAGGCATGGTGACACACACCTGAAATCCCAGTACTCAGGTTGCAGAGGCCTAAGGATAGAGAGTTCCAGTCTAGACTGGATTACATAACAAGTTTAAGTCCTGTTTAGGCTAAATAAAGAGAGTCTGCCTTTAAATTTTTTTTCTTATTACATACTGGAGTGCATATTAGCCCCTATTTTAGCTTCTGCTTCCTGATTTTTATCAAATGATTGGGCAACAGAATAATAAAAAAAACTCATTTTCTCACAAAAATAGTTTAAATATGTCCAACTGTTTTTCAGATTTTTTCTTTCATTTCATGTGAAACTGTTCTTGAAAAGAACTGTGAAACTATTCCTGAAAGGAACTATCAGCAACAACTAAAGAACAAGAAAGACTGAAGGTAAATGCATATTAAAGCATGTGGAAAATCTAAGCAGCATAATAAACTGAGGAGCCTAAGCAGCCGGTGCACCTCTATATTGTAGCTTGGGCCTGACAGGGCCCTGAAGCTTCCTGGAATAACTGCAGAACATGTCAGTATGAAGCCTGAACAAAATGCAGTCTAAAATAATCAAGGTAGCCAGAGAGACTTCATTTGACCAGAGATCAGTTAAAGTTAGGATGCTTTAGCCATTGTTTGTAAGACGCTTCACTGCCTTGTTTGATAATTGTGCTGTGTACTGGAATATCAGCAGATAAATATTTGAAGTGCCAGGTGCTCCACCAGGCAATCAAGCCCCTGACAAGTTACTGCCCCAGTAAGTAACTAATGTATACATAGCAGGAGGGGACTGGCACCAAAAGTCCCTTTCAGTACCCCCCCACTAACAGTCCAGAGGTCGATAACAGGTGAAGGCTGACCCCAGATGTCTTTTGCAAACTTTGATTGTCTTGCTCCTAAGCGACAATGCCCCAGCTAATCAGAAATAGATAACACAATTACATGTCTTTTTAACTGGGAATCCCCTAGACTTGTTTACTATAAAAACCCGGTGTAATCTGTGCTTGGGGCCTTCGTCCATCTTGGCTGTGTCCTTGTAGGCGTAGGTCCTCGAACTTGCTAATAAACGACTCTTTGGTTTTGCATTGGAATCAGCTTCTCAGTGGTCTTGGGTGGGAGGGGGGCATGTCATATTTTGGGCATTTCAAAACCAGACATTAGCAGGTACTGTGAGTGTAACTAGATATGGGAAAGCAATGTTTTTAAAGTTTTGTTGTTTTTTTTTTACTAGAGAAAATGCAGCCATACAAGTAGATAATAAAAACTATAGCAACCCTAGGATACTAATCTGGTATTTGTTGGCCAAATACTAGACACTGTGCGATTATTGTACTTTAGAATCACTGCAAAGCAGGATGAGAAAGGAAGAGATTTGATAGAAGGAAGGCAAGGAAAGATTAAATCCATAACAAAACAAATCAAGCCTCTTTGCCTCATATAACTACCATTTCTGCCAAGAGAATGAAAAATAATTATCTTTTCATTTCCAATCATCTCTCTATCAATATCCTTTGTTGTGTAACCACTTACAGTGATTTACACCATAATTAGCAGAAACCTTCCCCATCCATATTCTAAAATGCATTTAGAAAAAATGGTATAAATACACAAAGAATAAAAAAACTTAAGGAACATAAAAGATACAATCCAACTTACCATCAGACAAGCATAAATATAAAGAAAGAAGAATTTTTCTTTCCTGATTTCAGAGTATACCTAGTTTGCTATGGGCAAGGAGAGTTCTCTGTGGGTTTAGACTGTTTTGTTTGGATTTGTTTTCCAAGAGATGGCATCTGTGGAGAGACTTTCAAAAGAGAAAAGAGATACTCTTGCAGGTTTAGCAAAGACCAAAAGAATGACAAACAACAGCAGATAAAAAGGAGAGACTAACTTTTCCTTTTTCCCTTGGTCACTCTGCCACATTCCATAATCATGACATTTTCCTTGTTGAATCCAGAAAAAAAAAAACAGGCCAATCAAGAGGGATTACTTGCCAGAATTTTGCTTGTAGTCCTAGTGCTTGAAGCTGTTATATAATACATTTGGGGTGATTCTTTAGGCTATCAACAAAATCTCTCCTACAAATGAACTTATCTTTGAGTTCAGTACAACCACCTTAACATCTTGCTGATGGATTTCACTTGCAATGGAAGATTCCTGTTGTGTAGGAAGTGATATCTGGTGCTCATTTTCTAAGATTGCTCTGCATTAACACAAAAATCAAATAAGTAGAGATCATTTAAAACAAGAACTGAAGGTACTAAATCTGTTTTGAAAGCAATAGAAAGCGAGATGGCGATTTATTACTATTATTATTTTTTGCTTTCTGGTCAAGTTAAAAGAAGAATTTTAAACTATTAAACTATGGGGCTGGGGATATAGCCTAGTGGCAAGAGTGCCTGCCTCGGATACACGAGGCCCTAGGTTCGATTCCCCAGCACCACATATAAAGAAAACGGCCAGAAGCGGCGCTGTGGCTCAAGTGGCAGAGTGCTAGCCTTGAGCGGGAAGAAGCCAGGGACAGTGCTCAGGCCCTGAGTCCAAGGCCCAGGACTGGCCAAAAAAAAAAAAAAAACAAAAACAAATAAACTATCAAACTATGATCCTTTGAACCTACTACGTAGCCAAACTATAACCAAGCATTTTCTAAAAAACAAGGGATGATTGTTGCTCCTACATAGTTTAAAATTGAACTGAAATAACTTAGCACTGAGGAGCAGGCAGGAGAAAGGGAACTCTCAGGAGGAACAGAGAGGCTAGGTCTATAACAATTAGGATTCCTGTGGAGGGAGAGAGAGAGAACTCCAGCGTGGGAACAGCATGATTAAAAGTGTGAGAAAGGGAACCCTTGGAGAATTTTCAGGAACAACAAGTGAACCTATGAGGATGCAAGCAGAGAAAGCCAATTAACATGCTTAGAAGAATTTTACGTATTTCAGTTCTTTAACGGGTTATTTTTCTACTCTTTAGGACACTAAATGCCTTGGGAAAACATTTCTCTTTTTCTTTCTCTCAGATTCTCTGTTTCCTCACCTCTCTATCTCTTGCTCATTTATCTCTGTTCTGGATTTCTAAGACTTTAACTCTTTGGAGCTATTTTAGAGATCCAAAGCTAATATGAGAGGAAAGTACAAAGATTTCCGACATGCCTCCTGTACCCACAACCTCTCCCATTACCAGTGTCCCTCACCAAAGTGGTACTGATGGAATAACGCTGGCATGTCAACCTCAACCGAAGTCTATGGTTCACAGTAAGAATTAATCTTGGTGCTATAGACTCTATGGATTTGATCAATTCTATATGGTCCTCCAGTGTATCATCTGAAGTATTTCCATTAAACTAAAGAATCTGTCTTCTACCTATCTAGTATTCTCTTCAATTCATCAATTTCTTTTCTCTTTCTTTCTTTCCTCAGTAACGTATATACAAAACCCCATATGGTATTTCCTGATAAACAAAGCATAACCTCTATACTGCTAAATCCCCATAATAGCAGTACATCTTCCTCACACAGAACACCTAAATCACTCAGCCTAAAATGGATGGTGGGGTGGAACTAGGCTAGAGAAGGACCAATTAATGGTCCTCTTTTGGGAGTTTTTCTCAGGGATTTACCTGTTTATGTTTTACACATAATGTTCTAATAATGAGTTAACCAATTCCACAGGGAAAAGGAAATGATGTGAAAAAATTATTAATGGTGAAGACATTATACTTCATTAAAGTTTGGTAGTACCTGTGAAATGATCTTGCTGTGTCGTAACACAGGATGTCTGTGAGGACGTGTGATTTGTGTTCAAGTGGATCCTGTAAAACTTCTAGTTCCCTCATTGACAGGGAGATTTCTCTGGCACTCTGTAATTTTTCAATGGCCTTCCTGCTGCTATTGGTGCTACTACTATGGCTGCCTCTACTGCCACTACTGTACCACTGCTTCATGTTTCCAGCTCTGCCAGCTCCATCCACAATGAGGACAAGGCAGAGGCACTTAGGAGAAAGTCTTCTGTTTAAATCTAGTGTTGCCACAGCATGGAGGTCATTCAGAAGAAACTCTCCCGGCTAACCCCAATAGTGATCCAAACAGCATGGTTATGTGGCTAGGATGGGATGTGGCCTGCTACTGTGGGGACTGTAACTGATGCCAATCACAACACAACTTCCAGTGTTATCAAGGTCAATGACAGCAAATGATAGGTACAACTCTCACAAGGCCAGGCACTTTTTGCTATGTCACTAGGAGAGTGTGCTTTCTCTTTTAGATCTGATTGAGAACATCCTCTCCAAAGCTGTAGCAGGTGGTGACTGCAATCTTTAGAATAGATACAGGAAGATGATCTGAAGTTCAATGGTGCTTATCTCAACTAAGGTGCAGGTTTTCTGCACTAGTGCAGGCTGGGACTGGAACAAGGCCTCCAGAAGCAGCAGTCTCCTCATCAACAGCCCTGGCTACAATGTCCTTTGCAGCTGGAGCACAGTTCTTTCTGGATAGTCCCCTGCTCAAGGCTGCCAGGAATAAGGGAAGACCTGTCAAATTACCTGCTCCTAAGAGCTTCTTCCATTCACAGAACATCAAAGAGGGCTTACAGAAAACAAAAATAAATAGCGAAGGCTTGACTATCTCCAAGTCAGTTAACAGTGTTGAAGCATATTTAACAGTGTGCCAGTACCCTAGGAAGAATTGGATTCCTCTGATCTGTCTCATTGCTATTTAGGGGGATTTTCTTCAGATCCTTTAAGTTGGCATAGTATTTATCACATAGATGAGCACAATGGTGTTAAAAGGAGATCTTCCAGGGCCTCCCTGGGTAGTTCAAAAGCAGCCCACACCCAGTGCCAATTTCCCACTTGGAACACACAAGCTGGGAGTTTTTCCATTCTTCCCCCATTCTGTGGCCTCTTTCATATGAACACTATCTCCCATTAGAGGGTGAGCTGTTTTTAGGGCAGTAACCCACATTTGAAATTGCTGAATTTAATTGCAGCATTTAATCTGCACTTACTATATGTCTGATGTTGGGCTCTGAGCTTCATATAAATTACCTTATTTAATCTTTTTACAATTATGTGGCTTCTAACTACTATAGTCCTCATTTTTAAGCTGGAAACATTAAAGTTCAAAAAGATTGAATAAGAAATCCCCAAATACTGATGTCATGGTCTTTGCTTCAAACTACTTAATTACAAAAATTCTAACTTTTCACATTTAAACACCTTTGTCGTTGTTAACATAGCTAAAACCGAAGTTTTCTCCTATTGAGCCTGGCAGTGTTTTTCTTCCTTAATGGTGCCTAAAATAAAATATATCTCGTCACTTGTGTTGTCTTCATTTCTATGTTCTTTATATTGTCACTTGGCTTAGTCATATTAAATCCTCCTCTGAGGCCTGGGAGATATGACATACCATAGGCTTTTAATATTTCTTCTTTTTTTTAATGGTTTGCAAAGTGTTTTCATTGGGGGGGGGGCATTAGGTATATTTTTATGATCTTTGAGTAGTTGTACAAAGGAGCTAACCCACACTTCCTCTAATATTGGAATAACCCCTTGTCAGCAACGAACTGCCTTTCTTTTACATTTTTCCAAGAGAAAATATTATGTGTATCTAAACAAATTTTGGCTCTCTGTCACTATCTGATACAGAATTTAGCACCTGAAATCAGAGAACTATGTAACAATTAAATACTGCAAACAATTTAAAAATACCGGGCCTGGGAATGTGGCTTAGCGGTAGAGTGCTCGCCTTGCATGCATGAAGCCCTAGGTTCAATTCCTCAGCACCACATAAACAGAAAATGCTGGAAGTGGTGCTATGGCTCAAGTGGTAGAGTGCTAGCCTTGAGCAAAACAAAAGAAGCTAGGGACAGTGCTCATGCCTTGAGTCCAAGCCCCAAGACTGGTCAATTTAAAAATACCTCTGGGAGGAGGAGAGAGAGGGTACAGAACTTAGGGGAAAGGGTGAAAAAACACAGCAGTAGAGCTCACTGGACACTGATGGAAGTGAACTATGCAACTCATGGGTGGAGATGGGAGGGAGGGACTGAGCCAGAGGGAGGGAACAGGAGACACTGTATGAAAGGAAAGTACTCATTACCTTGCTATTGCAAGCCCTCTGTACATCACCTTAATAATAACAATAAAGTAAATAAATTTTAAAATAAATAAATTACAGAAAAACATTGTGAAGGTTTAGCAGACCTGATCGAACAGTGAGCACTGAGGGTGTAAGAACTGAAGGCTGAAATGCTGAAGGCATTGATTTTGCTGTGGATAAACATTTGGTCAAAATGAAATGCTCTGATCTTACATGGAGGATGACCTGCTGACTGAGGCAGCCATGTAGCTAAAAATGTAGTGTTTGATAGTTCTGTCTTGCCAACTTCAGCAAAATTATTCAAGGTCAGAGCTAGGAAGACTGCAAGCAGACATGGAAGGAAACATCACTTGACAAAGGGAAGCACTCTCTGTTTGTGGCTTCACCTACAAGTGGACAGAATGCACAATGTGGGACCTGACAGAGATGAAAAAGTCAACAGGTGTGACCCAAACTGAAGACAGGTATAGAAGTGGCAGCAAAGCAGTAGCCTTAGTCTGCAAATAAAAATAGTACCCAGTGTTATAAACTTTATAAGCCTGCTAGCCAAAAATGAAAGTGAAGGTGTCATTTCCCCCCCCCCAAAAAAAAAAGAAAAGAAAGAAAAAACCACTGTGAAAGCCAGCATGAAGTCAAGTGGAAGGAGGATATGACGAGCAGTGAAAAGGAGATTTAAAAAGTGAAAAACAATGACTTCAGGCTTAAATACCATCTCTTAGCACAAGGCAACAGGTGGAACAAGAGAAGTTCCCTGAGAATGAAATTTAAGGCTCAGGATTTATCTGTTTTTCACTGTAAGAGAATACTTAAGGCTAGGAAACACATAAAGGGGTTTATTTAGCTCATTGTTATGGAGGTCTAAGAGCATCAATTCTATCCTAGGTAGGCTCCTGGGTGTATCACAGCATGAATGGTGGCATTATGGTGGTGGTGAAGGGGAATTTGTTTGGGAGAAACAGAAGCCACATTTTGAGACCTCGAATTGGGAGTCTTTATTGGAGAGCCAGCAACTGCAGGTGGACTCCTGTCTTACAGACACTCAGCCTGTAACAGAGATTGCACAAAGTTTTTAAAGACAAAAATCACGTGTTTGAGGTAGAGTTCCAAGCCCAACAAAAGCAGACCATATAGGGGAAAACTCAGGAATAAGGAAAACTTTCCATACAGGGAAATACTCAGAGGCAAGCAAACCAAACCATTTAGGGAAATATTCAGAGGCTAGCAAAACCTTCCATATAGAGGAACAGTCAAAGGGGACCTATCTCTATAGCAAAGTTTTCCTGAGACTAAGCAGCAGTACATCTGCAATTCAAAGAATGGCCTATCTAGCCTCTAGGCTTTTCAGAGCTTGTGTACTTCCCTGCCCCCTCCCCCCAAGAGGCCTTGATGGCTGTGAGGACAAGACATGTTACTTAGACCCAGTCTCCTTATTTCAGTGGAAGTTCATGGGAGACAGAGATTACATAAGAAGACAGAAAGTCAGAGAGTAGACAGGGACTGAACTTGCTCTCCTAAAACAACCACTCTAGTAAGAACTAACTCACTCTGTGAAACTTGGCATTCATTCTTTCCAATAACCCAGTCACTTTCTGCCAGACCCCACTTCCCAAAGGTTCTATGACAATGAAGACTAACTATCCAACATGTGAATTCTTGGAATCAAACTTCATTCAAACTATAGCAGCCTCCTCGTTGGGCTTAGGTAAGGGTAGGATGAACACCAAACGATGCACCTCCTTAAAATTTGTACCTATTTGAGAAGATGATGCTGGAAGCTGTGAAGGCTTCTTGGTGGGAGACTTTATCTTATGTGTGCGGGGGGGGGGGGGTGGTGGCAATGGGGCACATAGCATTAGAGAGCTGATTCATAGGTGATGGGAAGGACTGTGATGATAGAATGGCCACTGCTTCAAGAAGAGGTTAGATAGGCACCAACCACACTCAGATGACCAGCCCACTTCTGTCACACAGCATGTCATCACTTCCTCATTTTGACCTTGTTAGGTCCTCTCCCTGAGGGCTACATGCAGATGCCCCCACCTCATTAAGTCTCCACCCAGTTACCTGGGTAACCTGCAGACCTGGAGGCAGTTACCTCCCCTTTCCCTGAGGTCACCTCCTAATCCACCTGGCCACACCCCTTGCCCCTGCCCTAAATAAAGCAGGGCTGGGTGGGGGTCGCTCTCTCTCTCTCTCTCTCCCTTCTCTCTGGCCATGGATCATCTTGGCCACAGGCCAGCAGTTCGGTAATAAACTTTCTTTCCTGCCTGAATACCGTGTGGCGTTCTCCTTTACCGGCTACCTACTTTAAAAAACCTAACATATATGGTGCCGTGACTCGGATAGGGCTTAAGAGTCAGGACAGGCGGAATTCCCATCTATTTTTCTTCTTTTTCTGGGAGTATCCCCAGTCCTGACGGCCCTTTTTCCGCGAACCGAACTGCTGTGAGTCGCCACGTGGCACTTTTCACTAATACCATTGCTGGCCTCCACATCCACATCCACCTCCACACCACTTGTCTACCCTGGTGAGTGAAACTGCTGCTGCTCGGGTTCTCTGCCGCTCCGTCCGCCGCTTCTGCCGCTTCTGCCTGCCGCTTCTGCCGGGTAAGCTCATCCACTCACCAGGCGCCTCCCTCCCGTGCTTTTTGGGTTTTGCATCACAGTCACACCCAAGCCGGGAAACTGCTAGCACGCCTCTTGACAGTGCAATGAGGCCTGCTCGAAATACTCGCTCAGATACAGTTTTTGCCACTGCAATGGTAAATGGTTAGAAGTCACTTATATTCAGGCTCTCTTTCCCTTTTCCTCTCTTTCTCTTCCTTTTCCTCCCTCTCTCTCTCATCTTCCTGCTTACTTGCTTACTTTATAAAATTCCCAAGTCGTACCATCATTGTGTGCCTTGCTCACAAAGCTGCTTCTTTTCACAGACCTCCGAAACTGAGGCTTGACCACCAATGTGCTTTGTCAGCAAAGATATCTAAAAGTTCTCTTCTCTAGCATTGACCACATGGTTTTAAAATATTGGGCAAAAAAAAAATGTCATTTACTATTGGAATTCCAAAAGACTCTACTGCTGAAATTCATTTTTGCATGCTGTAAAACCTATGTGCACAGTGTGTATGTGTGTTCCATGTGTGTGTATATATGTGTAAACGTCATTTGTTAGTATGTCCATCTAGCTGTATATCTACTAAAACTCATCACATCTACTGAGTTTTGTCATTGCAGAATTCTGGCAAGTATTTGGTCAGTTCTTGACAAGGTACAGGTAAGCTCTAGTCCCCTTGGTCTCCTTGCTGTTTTGATTGGAAATCAAAGAGGGCTTTTGTGGCAAAGACTCCTTGGATTGCAGTTCAAAGCCAGCCAGGGCTAAAAATCTCTCTCAAACTCCATCTCCCAACTAACCAGCGAAGAGCCAGGCTGGAAGCATGGCTGAAGAGACTTATCTCTTACCAGCCAAATGCCAGAAGTGGAGCTCAAGTGGTAGAGAACTAGCCTCGAGCAGAAGTGCTCAGGGACAGTGCCCAGGCC
The DNA here is from genome assembly GCF_023159225.1 of Perognathus longimembris pacificus. NCBI lineage: Eukaryota > Metazoa > Chordata > Mammalia > Rodentia > Heteromyidae > Perognathus > Perognathus longimembris. The sequence continues at coordinate 21,643,675 of NC_063163.1, read as the reverse complement.
CTGAGTTCAAATCCTGTGAATGCCATCGGGGACAAGCCATCCCAGCAACAAGCACCTAGATCCCTGGGACTCAGCCAGTTCAGGGAACAAGGATCATGGAGAGGAGTAAGAGAATTATGTCACATCCTAAATGGAGTCACTTTGTCTTGCCCTTTCAAAATTAATCAGAGCCGGGAGATCAAGAGATAGTAGCTTGTCCATGCCTGAGTATAAGAACTGTCCAAGTAATCCAATTTTTAATTTTGTGCCCTAAACCCTTCCTTTTGCCTTAATATTTTTTTTGTCCAGCCCCTGCCTCATGAGACTTCTTCCAGGCTTCATTCAAGGACTGGCATCTACCACCAAGGGACCCTGCTGCTTGCCTTCTCCAGGAGAGGCCACATTTCTGCCTTTTACCCCTAATGCCGACGCCCCTTGCCAGCAGGAAGCAGCCAGAGAGAGTCTTCGTCCTTTTTCATTACTATTAAAAGGCTGGAATGTTAGGTCCTCTCCCTGAGGGCTACATGCAGATGCCCCCACCTCATTAAGTCTCCACCCAGTTACCTGGGTAACCTGCAGACCTGGAGGCAGTTACCTCCCCTTTCCCTGAGGTCACCTCCTAATCCACCTGGCCACACCCCTTGCCCCTGCCCTAAATAAAGCAGGGCTGGGTGGGGGTCGCTCTCTCTCTCTCTCTCCCTTCTCTCTGGCCATGGATCATCTTGGCCACAGGCCAGCAGTTCGGTAATAAACTTTCTTTCCTGCCTGAATACCGTGTGGCGTTCTCCTTTACCGGCTACCTACTTTAAAAAACCTAACAGACCTGTTTATCTGAGCTTCACAGTATGTCAAATAGCCTTAAGCAGATGGATTTATCTATTGTAGTAACTTCTCTAGCCCTACAAAAACTCAGATGCCTCATATCTCTTCCTGTTGATGATTGCTTTGGTATAATCCATGTAACTTCACTCGTGTAAAATTCAAATGCAAGTATGAGAATGGCCAGAAGAAACTCTCACTAAAGAACTATAAACATGACTAAAAGACATGTGAGAATCATTCTAATTAATCTTTAACATGATACTGTAAATATATTTTGGAGTAAGGTAGTATATCCCATTCAATTGAGTTAAAGCAGAGACATAAATACCCTGAGGTACCATGATAAAAATCCACTTTGTCTGTGGGTAACTCACTTCCTAGCCCTAATTCACAAGACTTTAAAAGCATACAATGCACATTCAAGATTATCTGCACATTCAAGACTATCTGGCTAAATATTTACAAAAATGTTTGCCAGTGAAACTTCTGCTGAAAACTTAAATGGCAAGCAAACAATTGACTAAGTGAAACACCTGTAAAAGGTAGAGGAAGAGAGTACTTAGAGGAATTTAAAAGAATTTAATTTCACCTCTGTAAACTTACATCCCTTTGTTTTTGCCAGTCCTGGGCTTAGACTCAGGGCATGAGCACTGTCCCTGGCTTCTTCTTGCTCAAGGCTAGCATTCTGCCACTTGAGCCACAGCGCTACTTCTGACCGTTTTCTATATATATGGTGCTGGGGAATCGAACCCAGGGAGGGCTTCATGTACACGAGGCAAGCACTCTTGCCACTAGGCCATATTCCCAGCCCTACATCACTTCTGGTAGTCCCTAATTTCTGCCTGGCATGCCACAGAGGCCATGTTAGTGGTTAAGAATGCTGCAGAACAAGGCTCTTGGTATCACACTGCTGCCTCATTAATGGAGCCCTGCCGGACTCCTTCCTGGCTTAGTTCTTGAGACTTACAGTCTCAATCTCTCTTCTCACAGGTGCTTCTTTGTCTTCTAGTTAATAACTTCTTAAACTCACATTTCCAGCAACAACCTATCTCTTTCTGTCCTTCTGAAAGTGCACCATGCCTTGGGATCTTGACATGACTACTCTGTCACATCTTCCTTCCTATCCCCAAGACATTCTCATCTGGGTCTACTACTGATCCTTAAGGGAAGATGTCAGGACAATGCCATACATAGGTAAAATAAATCCCAAGACTAAGTGGTTTCACCAAATGACTCCAAAAATGGCTTAGAAACTGGATACAAACCTAAACAACCCACCTGTCACCTGTGACACTTGGAAGCCAAAAGTGTATGACCTACCATACATAACACAGACTTCTGTGAAGTGGTGACTTCGAGCTACCTTCAAAGCGATGGTCAGTCTTGGAATCAACATGCCAGCCAGGGCCTCCAGGTAAAGTCTCAAAACACGGTCTAGTCAGGTTCTGTACTGATCAAGACTTTTCAGAAAGAGAGCAATAAGATGATCAGAACTAGACATTCGTTTTTAAGGAGTTAGCTCATGTTGTGGCAGGGAATGAATCCAAATTCCACAGCAGACTGGGAAGCTGAAATTCCAACAGGAGTTAATGCTGAAGCCATGAATCTAGGAAAGAAATGTGTAGGCTGTTAGAATCGAAACAGAATAATAACAAAAAATAAAGCTAGGAGGTTATGAGGGAAGGTTTATTATGCATGACTGCCTGACCAGTAACGATCACCAGAGATTGCCAGAAGCAGAGCCTTGCACAGAAAACTTCCATAAATGCTTCTACTAGGCTATCTGCTTGGCTACTGCCAACACAACTTCAGATTGAAGCCCCTCTTGCTGTTAATTATTACAGCCAAATCCTGTAGCTTCAAGACATCTGATGTAAATCCTCCTCACCTTTATATTTAAATGCCTCTTCTTGCCCCAACCTTAGCAAATAAGCTCCCTATAGCATATTCCCCCATCGAAATGCTCTTCTGTTTCCAAGTCTGTTTCCAAGCCATTCTATGGCTCTCTGATTGTTTCCCCCTCACCGCCCCACGCCCCAGGGAGACAATTCTAAAGACATAATTCTGGAGACATAATTCTTTCCTCTTTGGGGAAGTGCTCTTTCCTCTCAAAACTTCCACAGATGGGTTGAGGCCCATCTATACTAGGAAGGATGATTTGCTTCACTACAAATCTACCAATTTAGATGTTCCTATTGACTGGGCCCAGAAATTTCCCCAAAAGCACAGTTGGGCAGTAGTAGAAGATTTTAGAACTGTTAAAAGATGGGGCCTAAGGGAAGTCAGGTAATTGAGGCTTTGCCTTCAAGGGGGATAATGGAAACCCAGACCTTTTCTCTTTTACATCCAAGCTATGGGATAAATGTTGTGCTCCACCATGATGCACTACCTTTCCACAAGCCCCCAAAACAATAAGGCCCAACCCCAATATCAGTAGAGGATCCAATGCCCAAGAGGACCCTTAGTTATCCTTGATCCCTAGGCTGAGGTATCACCTTTCTAGAGTATAATACCCACATGCACCAAGGAAGTGGGGTGCTCACCCCCTGTGCCCTTGTGTGGATCGTTACTGAAGCCCCTTATCTTACTGTTTTGAGCAATCCATACGATCACAAATTTCACCTTGTCATCTACTTTTAAGACCTTAAACATTCAAAAGCATTCTGAACTACTCAGAGATCCTTTAGAGAGCCTAGACTTTTATCCTCTAACTTAAAAGTGATTCATGTAAAACCTTTACCATTTATGGTCACCACTGAAGTGTAAGTACTTATACTTCTATGTGCTCATTGAATCCCTAAGTTTGTACTTAGTTTCCGAGATACATCCTTTTCTTGCTGTTTTTCATGCAGAAATTACATCAGGAGGAAATACAGGAATCAGAAGACATGTCACAGGCTCAGAAGCCATGTGGAAAAAAAAGAAGTCTCAAAAACCTCATCAGGGGGGCTGGGGATATAGCCTAGTGGCAAGAGTGCCTGCCTCGGATACACGAGGCCCTAGGTTCGATTCCCCAGCACTACATATACAGAAAATGGCCAGAAGCGGCGCTGTGGCTCAAGTGGCAGAGTGCTAGCCTTGAGCGGGAAGAAGCCAGGGACAGTGCTCAGGCCCTGAGTCCAAGGCCCAGGACTGGCCAAAAAAAAAAAAAAAAAAAAAAAAAAAAACCTCATCAGGTCAGGAGACAGAATTCCCAAGACAAAACAAGAAGCAACAAGAGGAAGAGCGCAGCAAGCCTCACTTCCCCAGAGTTTGCAGCACTTTGGTGCACTCAGCTCTGAAGGCCAAGGGAGAGGCATTGAGACCAGAGTGCAAACCAAACCATGAACAACAGCATCACCACAAGGGATTAAATTTGCAAAAGTTGTTATTCATTTTCTAGCAAGACAATCACCAGCAACTGTATCTCCTTAAAATGAGTTACTGCAGATCTTCCTAGTGCTGTAGAAATTAAATTAGTTCCTCTATTCTTAGAACATAGATTATTCAAACGGTACGAGAGGGTGACAGACCATGCTCAAAGAGCCTTGCATTAAAACAGGGAAGTAACCACTGGTTCTGCTTCATAAGGGGCCGGCCCCTCCCTGAAGAGGAAGCTGAATAGCATGAACAAGCTGATTTTATATGCCTTGCTCTCATCATTGCTAATTAGAGTTAATGAACATCAGGGTACACAAAGTATAGGCAGAGCCTAAAGCTGTCCAGTGGGCACTCAGCCTAATTTTGGCCTCAGGACATCAACAACCACCAAAAAATCCATGGCAAGTAGGGTCAGGCTCGCCTCCTCAGACCAAGAACTGTCTGATTACACAACAGGAAAAGGAAGTGGCCAGAAAAGAACTTGAAAGAGGAAAATAGATCTTGGGAGATGTGTCATTTCTCTCCTTTACCCATTGACCTCTTTGAAGAACTTGTGTAAAGGAGAGGACCATGCGTAATGGAAATGGTTCAAAACCTAGAAGAGAAAAGAAGTGAGAATTATTAAAGATGTTCTGTTTTACAAAAGAGATTTGGGTTTCCTCACAGGAGAAAAGTTATCCCATCAGTCAAATTATATTTGAATCCTTTGTAAAACCAAAACCTACAAATTGCAGTGGTTGCCAAATCATGAATTTTAAATACAATGGAAATCTATTTAAACAGGAAATTTAATTCATACTTAATGGTGGTAATTTCAGCCTGAGTCAAATTCCTGGTATACTAATCACTTGACCTTAAAAAGCCCCCTTAAATTTGTGTTTTGGTCTCCTCCTTTGCAGAGCAAAGGAAATAATGAAACCAGTCTCAAAAGGTTGTTGTGAGAATGAAATAAATAACAAGTATAAAACTACCAGTAGAGTATAAGGGATCTAGTAGATGCTCAATAAAGGTTCAGTTAATGTAGTTATCACCTGAGAACGCTTTTTAAACTGACAGGCACGACACAAATGCAGGTTATTACATTGCCCTTCTGTGACATGAATGGTTACAGGACCTACTTATAATTGTTGGGAAAATGGAGGAGAACCAAAAAGGAATAGTCAGGACTCAATAGTCCACAGGACTGTTTATTGAAGAACAGCAAGGGGCACATACCATCCCGCAGGATTGGAGGTTGTGCCTGGGCCTGGGTTTTGGGGTGGACTTATATAGGGCTTAACAAGGAAACAGAAACAGAAAATGGGTATGGTCTCTTGGGGACCCAGCACGATGTCCCACCTGGGGTGAGGGGCTATTGTAAGGGTGGTGTCCTTGGACAGGCCCAGATTGGAATAACCTGCCTGCGGACAGGCATGTGGTCAAGCGTGTTCATGGACACCTGCTGTCTTGCTTGGCCTTGGGGTATAAGGCAGGAATCAATCCTTCAATAATGGCTTCTAGTAGTTATCAGACCTGCTTGTAATGGCGTTGAGTAGTGTGTTTCCTTTCTGTAGACAGACTCATGTGACAAAACATGGTGAGTTTCTTGCCTGCAGAGAAGAGACTGAGGTAGTCAAGAGATGCCCTCAGATATTGGAGAAAGGGAAGGGCCAAAGCGACTATACACACACACACACACCCCACCAAGAATGTCATTTCCATAGTCAGAATGTTATCTTGCAATGAACATTATCCATTTCAAATAGATTTGAGTCACCTGACTGAAAGGCTGACTCTGGGCAGCACTGGATATTTGGCAGCCCCAGGAGAGGGGAGGGGAATACCAAAAAGAGTGATGTACTCCTTGGCCTTCAGCCTCCCTCACCCCCCACGCATCTTCTTCCTTCTACTGTCACTTGTGTCTTTGCTGTCTAAATGAAATGAAAGGACTTTGTACCTACTACATCCCTACCCCTAACACCTACTGATCCCTGACTCCTGAACCCTCAAGTCCAGCCCCCTGCCTGATCATATTTCTAATCATACCCAACCCACTGCCCACCTACAGCCTGGTACTTACCACATTTGTGACATTTCTCCTTCCATAGTATGCTGGTGCACAGCATAGGCACTGGCCCAACACTAAATTCTCTGTGTTTGTTTGGATGAAGATAATGTAAGTGGGAGCGTTCAGACTATTTCATTAAGTTAAAACTGTTGCGATTTGCAAGCTAATGGCATGAAACATCTCCAGTTCTTTAAATGATGAAATCAAACATCTGTGCTGTTTTCCCTTCTGTTTCTGACGAATACACCTTTTGCTAAAGTTGCCTTCCCTCTCTTTTTCTTCCTTCCAAAATTCATAATTTAAAAAGAACCACCCAACTTCAAGTTGTCAAAACAACTTGTGGTCACAGGAGTTGCACCAACAGCCCAATCGCTGCCTAAGTAGAAAACTCAAACCATCACAGCTCTGCAGTGTTCTCACTACATGAAAAATACTTTGTGTAGCTGAAGGAAGGGATCTTGAAAACTGTAGTCCCTGGTCCTCATCACCCACTCAAGTAGGTACCTTGAGCTGTCCTGTTAGCAAGTATGTACTTTCTTCTGTATTCTAACATGTTCTCCTTTCCTTTTAAGCTATTAGCCCCACCTACTTGGCCTCACCATAACTGTTGACACCTTGCTTCCTATGTCACTGGAAAGAGAGACCTGGAAAATTAGACTCTATTCACAAAAAAAAAACTCCCATAGGCTTGCAAACACACCCTGCTGAACCTAGCTACAGCTGCATCCTTGAAGTCTATTTCTGTCCTGGAGAAGGACCCTGCAGTGCTTGTGTGCTGGACCCCTTCTTGCTTCCTCAAGGACACTAATTGGTCACCTTCAGCATCTAATCTTTCTTCTCTATGGGATTCACACCAGCAGACCAAAATGGCTTGTTTCCCTCTCATCTCAAATCTACAAAACCGTCTCCAGATTTCTCCCTATGTGTTCTTCCTCCTTATATAATAAAGCAGTATTCCCCCACTAGCTATCACAAGCTGGGTTTTCAGTTTAACATTCTGTCTTCTGTCCGGAATCCATGCCAGCCACACTTTCACCCTTCTAAACACAAAGGTCCCCAGCGGCCTGCACAGGGCTAAAGCCGTAATCACATCTCTGCCTTCATCTTGTTGACATTTCAGCAGCATGAGAACCAGATTTGCTCTTTCCTTTCCTCACCTATCTGTTTGGACATTCCATTTTGCTTTCTTCAAATATTGGGATATCTTAAGGTTAGTCTCAAATTCTCTCTTCCATATAAACTACTCTCATGGTAATCACATGCAGCTTGAAATATTAAAACATCAAATAGGCCTCTTAAACATTAGACAGTGAACTCTTGATAGATACCTCCAAACCACAGCACACCGCCAACTGATTCTTTCTATTGTTCAAGCTAAAAATTTCAGAGTCCTCTTTACCTTATTTCTCTCTTATATCTCACATCAGGGCTGTCAGCAAATTTAGTTGGCTCCATTTATTTTGCCTTCATCAGCATCTTCTATTTATTATTAAAGAATCCTAAGAGTCATACATCCAGAAGAATTTAGAAGGAGCCGCAAATACAATTAAGAATGTCAAAGGACAGAGGATACCCTAAAAATAAGTTGCAACTCTGACTGCCTCTCAGAGCCCTTCTTATCTCCTGCTTCCCCCATCCACACATCTGATGCTTCCACTCCAACCTCTATATCAGCTAATAATACTTTTATTAAGTAGGTGTACAAAGAGGTTACTATTCCCTACGTCAGGTTATAAGTACAATGCTTCTTGATCAATGTCATCCTTTCCATCATTCCCTCCCATTTCCCTCACATCAGCTAATAATACATTTGACTCTTCATTTTGAAAGAATTAACAACTACACAGGAAGTTACAAAGATAGTATGGAGAGGCCCTACGCATCCCTCACCTAGATTAATCCCATAGTTATGTCCAATACAATTGTGTAGTACAATACAAAAACCAGGAAAATGATCACTGTGGCAGAACTAGTTAAATCATATGGGTAGATTAATGTCCCTACCTCAGGAGTGCCTGTGCAGAGCTCTTTCCTCTCCACTAATGTCTTCCTTATGCCATTCTGCCAACTCAACATGGCTATAACTTTGGTCATTCTATCCTACTATACAAATAGAAACAAACAGTATGTGACTTTCTGAAATTGGCTTTCATTGCCCCCTGCTCAGCATATGGCCCTTGGGACTCACAGAGCCATTGGAAGGGAAATTTAGCTATTTTCGGTTTAGGGCTATTACAAACAAAACTGCTATGAATAATTCTCTATCCATTTTGTGTGATCATAATGTCAATCCACTGTGATAAGTTCCTAGGGAGGGGTGAAGTCGAATGACTGTATGGTAAGAATGCAACTAGTTCAGTTTAGTTTTGCTCCATTTGTTTGAATATTTTTTCAGAAATTGTCTACTACTTTCCAGAATAGCTACACCATTTTGAATTATTTCCAGAATCCCACCACATCTTTCCAGCAGGCCAGCACCATAGCCTCCATTGCAGACCTCCGTTCCCTGGAGCCTTGTGATATACCTTAATAGGAATCTCTCCACCCACCCTGTCCTCCTTCGTGTTTCTGTCTGCTTTCCATGCAGCAGCACAGGGTATCCTAGCAGAATGGAAATCAAGCTGTGTACTCCTTTCCCTAAGACTATGCAAAAGCTCCCATCCTACACCTTTGTTCACACATCATCTTATCCATGCCCATGAAGACTTCCCAGTTATTTCTTATCTGACCAGCCTTTTTCTTCATCATCACCCCTACATGTCACAAACTTTACTTCTCTTGGCCATGATCTCACACCGTTCACTAGAATGCAAGCATGTTGAGGGCAAGGATTTGTGTCTGCAGAATGTCAAGTGACTAGAATAATTCCTAGATATAATTGATGATAATTAAATATGTCTAGGTTGCAAATGGGTGGGCAGATGAGTAAATAAACACTACAGGTGAAAATTTGATTATCAGAATTTCAGATTTGTTCACAGTGGGTATAGTGACATTCAGCACACATTGGAGGAAACGGAAGCCAAAACATTAAGATGATTTAAATAAGCTCCTGGAAAAGAACAACAAAAAATACATATTTAAAATTTGGTGTGTCTGTATTGCATTAGGTCACCTGGCTGCAGTTTCCATGTTTTTGTGTTGCTGGAGCAAAACTGGAGCAGCCCCAATTCTGAAGCTGGACTCACAGTGTAGAAAGCTAAACAGGAAGCCACCAGCCTGTTCCCTGATAACCAGCAGAACAAGAACACAACACATGCCTTCCTTTAGTTTCCAACACAAATTAGAGAGGCAGAATTTTCCACCGCCCATTGTGGCAGGACAGAGAATTTCCTCTGAGCCGTGTTGAGGCTCTCCCATGGGCTGGCCCAGACCTGACTGGGAATCTCACGTGGGTTGGCCCACGAAGCTATCAAATAAAGGGATTAGAGGCATGGGCTCACTTGGTAGAGCACTAGACAATGAGCAAAAGCATCAGGTACTGAGTTCAAGTCCCCATCTTAGACAAAAAAAGAAAAAAGAAAGAAAAGAAAAAGGAGTTATTTTTAAAAAGAAAGGAAGAAAAGAGAAAGAAAGGAAAGAAAGAGAGAAAGAAAGAAAGAGAGAGAGAGAAAGAAAGAAAGAAAGAAAGAAAGAAAGAAAGAAAGAAAGAAAGAAAGAAAGAAAGAAAGAAAGAAAGAAAGAAAGAAAGAAAGAAAGAAAGAAAGAAAGAAAGAAAGAAAGAAAGAACTATCCTCTAAATGAACTTGTCCATCCTGGCCTGAGGCTCTGAGGAGTCTTGACCCTGGAAATGGGTTAAGGCTCAACTCCAGAAGTGGGCTGAGGCTCCAAGGAGCGTCCACCCCGGAAGTGGGCTGAGGCTTCCAGACATCTGGACCCCGGAAATGGCTCAACCCTGGAAGTGGGCTGAGGCTCCATGCGTCTGGACCCCAGAGGTGGGCCGAGGCTTAAAGTGGTAGAGCACTAGTCTTAAGCAGTCCTTCCTTTATTCCTTCCTTCCTTCATCTTTTTTTTTCTCATTCCTGGGGCTTGAACTCAGGGCCTGCACACTGTCCCTGAGCTTCTTTGTGCTCAAGGCACTACCACTAGAGCCACAGCGCCCTTTCCAGCTCTTCTGAGTAGTTTATCCTAGGAGCAAGTTCCCCATCAAAGGAGCTCAGTTCCCTTCCCTTATGGCCCCTCTCACACAGCTTCTGCCTTTACAGCTTTCAACAGAAGACCTTTGCCACATTCAGGCCCCTAACCCTACGACTGTAATAACGCTCTGCTCTTCATTACAAAGTAACCACTATTAAGTATTCAGTTACAGTAGTGTAAAATGATGTAAGACATCATTTTAACTCATTCCACCTCCAGGTCATAAATGTAGTAGATACTATCCATAAAATCCCTAATACCAGAGAATGTTGGTAATGTGTCTAACACACACAGCTAATGAATGAGGCCCTAGGGTTTATACCGGGCTGCTAGGATCTGGAGTCCATGTTCTTCACTTTGCCTCTCTACTAAATGTTCAAACATGTTCCTGTGTCCTTGCAGTAAATGTTTAAAACAATTTCCAGAAGTAATGAGGGGAAGTGGGGGAATGGAAGCATAGAGACTTTTGCAGTAAATGTTTAAAACAATTTCCAGAAGTAATGGGGAGAAGTGGGGGAATGGAAGCATAGAGACTTAAATACACCAGCCTGAGAAGTGGTAGGAGTATCAAATTGTTTCTGGCTTTAGGACTGCCTGCCTTTAAGGCCTGTTTCCCAGGCCTGTATTTGCAGTCCCTCTCCCCTGCTGACCATAGGTTTCTGCTCACAGGATGCCTACTCTTGCTGCTCTTCCCCAAGCCTGAAAAGTTCCACCCAACTTATTCATTAAAGCTTTCCTTTGAATATAATTTGATATTCAACAGGAAAGTTTTTATTGGTCAAACTTCTACCGTAAAATGTCTTAGAGGGTGCAAAAGTATTTTAATAAATATGTATTAATACAGCAGAAATCATATCCCTGATTTTTGTCTATAAACAAACCTGGTAGGCCCCATACTGCCTATGCAGTCTCCAGTAACTTCTGGAATCTCTCTGTACCTCAGAACGGAATTTTTAAAAATACATCTGCAGAAAGGAATTTAAGAAATCCACCTTCCTTGTGGGATGTGGGAGGACTCGTGTAGCCTTGAAAGAAATGCCTAGCAAGTTCCTGGCGTAAGGTCAGTTCAGTGTCAATCTTGGCTGTTAGGATCGTAACTATACATCTCCTCCATTTCTGACTGGCATGAGAAAAGGAGACAGCCTTCATCCCCTCCTCCATTCCCCATCTCCTTCCAATCTAGAAATACTTTCCTCCACCAGTCTTCCAGAAAGCTAGTTTTATGCCTCGTGAAGCATTGAGTTGACTTAATAATACTTTCTATTTACATACTGTTTTTCTTTCTTAAAAGACCTCTGTGCCACCAACATCTCTTTCCATGAGACTAAACAGAACACAGGAAGGTTCTCTAAAGGGAAATTTCTGAAAGAATTGTCGTGGGCTTCATTTTCAGAAATAGCCTCATTGGTTTAAGTCTGCTTATCCTGAGAAAATGTTACGCAAATGACCACAAAAAACAATTGCCATAGCACAAGGGCATGTGCTGCGTTCAAATGAAAAAGGAAAAAAAGAAAACCAATATGTTCTGCATGTATCAGCATGCAAGAGCAAATTTGCTTTATTCTTAGTGCTTTGCATGCTGCTTCTCTCACTTCTTAAAAAAAAAAAATTAAGAGGAGAAAAAGCGAAGAGAGCTTTGCAATAAAACAGCATCCTTTGCTGATCTAACACTGCCATGGAGATTTAGAGGAAATAGACTGGCTGAATAATCACACTGCAAAATCCACTGACAATTTTCACTTCATTTGGTGTAAACGTCTTTGTCTTCCACTTTCTCAGATGACTGCTCATTTTCCTCATGCAGAATCTATTTCTCCAACTATATGAACTTAACTCTTCTCTCATTTTGTATGTTTAGACATTCTCTGAAATGTAGAGGAAGGAATTGTGTGCTGTTGCTCCTTACAACTTGAGAAATTCCTGCAGCCATGAGATTTATAAATGATAAACACCATTCTCTTTCCAGGCAACTCCTCACCTTAATGCAGCATATATCTAACTAACTCTGAGTGAAAGGATAATTACTCAGGGAATTATGGGAGAAATCAAACAAACGAGGAAAGACTGGCAGAGTCAGAGGTGCAGAACTTTCTTAGGAAATTAGAGACATTCTACTTCCTCTGTAAGGAGAAAAATGCTCTGATCCTTGGACTCAACAGATATGTTTCTGGCCACCAAGGTCTCTCCTCAAAAAAGCATTTTCTTTCCTTTGTCAATTTCTGTTTCTACTCAGTATCTTTCCTTTCCAGAGACTAGTCTATGCTTGACAGAAAAGACATTGGACTACTCACTGTAGTCCAATGTAGCTAATGATTCTGCCTCACAAGTAAGACAGGCTTAATTGATGGCCCCATCTCAGATGACAAGTCAATGGATCTGTCTGGAGCCACAGGCCCTTGGCTGTCAATGGCTCCTCCACATGCCCTTGATTGTTAGTTGCTTCTGTCTGATTTGAGTAGGCTGCCCTCCTTCAACTCTCAGTTCAACAATTGTTTTGACGTCTTATTATGGCACATTCTGTTCATGGGCACAGATAAGAAAGGCCACATCCAAATAAGCATGATGCATTTTCTTCATTAGGTTGGGTTGGTTGTTATCTAATTATGAGTACTCCTAAAAGCATGGTGGCAGATTTGTCCATGGCAGTCAGGATTTGTGCTCCATTCATACATTCATACATTTTGAGTTTTGCATTTTATTCCTCCCCAAGTTTTGCTTCTAAGAGTTCTCCTTAAAGTCAGTGTTCTTCAGCTCAGATAACAAGCACATGATTTTAATAAGAGCAGAGACATAGTTTTTAATCTATTCATTTGTCCATTTATGGCACAATGTGTCACCATCACGGACTGGACTAGACCTGCTCATTTGTTTCAGAAAGGACTACATATTTCAAAGAACAATTATAAAAAATATGGATAGGTTAGCATGTCTTCCATCCCAAGAGTTAAAAAGCATAAAAGCGCACCTGTTTTACCGAAGAGAGATCACTGTTTTTGTTAAGACAATTACATTAAATGTAAAGGAGTGCCATGAAAAATGTCTTATATCTAGTGTTTATGCAACTCCAAACTACTACTTGATTATTTAATGTCTTTAATTAATACCTACATATCCAAAGCTAGACCTCACATCCACTAAAGTTTTCATGGATTTTTCTCTGGTGTTTTTGAGGCATAAAATGGAATGAAATTGATACTGCCCCCAGATTAACTGTGGATTTTTGGCATGCTATCAGAACTTACTATATTAATAAACTGGGTATTCAGGCTGTTCATCAATACAGATCATTTTTGAAGTCATAAAAAGTCAGAAGCCAGTATTTCCCATATCAAAACATCTAGAAGAATGGGACATGGCTCTAGGTCATGGCTCATCTTGTTCCAGCGAACAATATAATCCTATAATTAAGATGAATTAATTAAGTTCTTTCTACCAAATGTGATAGATCACTCAAATCATACAACTCATTCTCCTGTTTCCAAGTAGGATCTTTGTGGCTTTGCCAAGTAGGATAAAGGGAACTCATCTGCTGATACTAGCACTTATTTATTAACTGAATTCAACCAACAGGATTAATGGCCCAATTTAAGTTCAGGAATATAGTATCCTCATAGAACATGAACTTTAGACAGACATTGATCAAATATAAATCCTAGTTCTGATAAATGTTGTGAATAAAAAGCACATAGTCCTAACGAGGCATAAAATAACCTGAACACTATGGCATTTTCATTACAATGATCAAACAAAGGTAGAGTATTTACTTTCAAAGTTACTGTGCAGATGTAGATAGTGATATAGCTATATAGATATAGATAGATTGTAGATAGATTGATAGGTAGATAGATGATTGATGGATAAATACAGATATCAAACTATACAAAGATAGATAAAAGAAAGGATTATTGTGCTATAGTAGATAGCCTGGGGTATTTGCTGCAGTAACAAGTAATAAATAAAATCCTAAGAACTTTATATGTGAAAGGTTAGTTTCTCAGTTGGATGAAAACCATTCACATGCCTGGCTGCTATCCAAGGCAGCTCCCTTCAAGCAGTGAACTAGAAATCCATTTCTATCTCCCAGTTCAAGTCTCAAGCTGTGGCATCCAGGTCACTGGGACAATACAGACCAAGAAAGCAAATAATCCATCTCCATCCACTGGCTTCTTAAATGTCCTAGCCCATCACAAGAGCACGGGCAAATGTGAGGCAAAGCATTGGTATTCAGAAAATAGCCATGCATTGCAAGAGCAGGACCTTGAATGAGTCATCCATATTTTCGAGACCATATTCTTATTGACTGAGCGTGAAGGGTAACTCAAGCTATCTCAAGAGGATTGAAACAATGACTTTATATACTGCATAGAAACACAACGTTATTACTATTATTCCTACCATAATTACTGATAACATCAATACCAAGGAGGAAAATTAAAACTGAGTTAGATGCATCTCAGGATAGACAAGTGTCTGTCAGAGGAAAGAAAGTGAGGACAGCAAGGGTGGGCACCTAACACTTGGCAGTATCTTACAGCATGTCATCAAGAGGCAGACTAAGGTGAGCAGAAATAGCACTGAAACTCCACACCCTTGCCTTTTCCTAATATCCTTAAGTGTCTAAGTTAGGTTATGGGTCACTGTACTCTTACCCACTTTTCTGACTAGGCTGATCTAAATATTCCTAACTAGGTTAACAGACACATTCTCTTAAAAAGGCTAAAAATCTAAATATACCTAGTTACATAAGTGCGTTCTTATTTTGAATGCATTATCCTGGGTCAGCAATGAGGTATATTACTTGCTAAACTGGCATTATTACTCCTTTATTTCCCATTATAGAGTCAATGGCCCTGATCTAAATTACAGAACCTTCTATACCTAAACTAAAAATTGAGAAACCAATAAAGAAGCAATTTGCAGTTATCATTATGACTCCCAGTTGTCTCCAGTAAGATGAAAACTCAGGTGGTGTTTATCTATCAGAGAAATGGTTTGTGTATTTATACTATCTTAAGCAACTATCCTGAGCACCAATATATCTGTTTAATATTCTCCCCTTATTGCTTTGGTGGTATATACAACCATTAGATGCACAGCATGACAAGTATGTATTTGGGACTTTGCACAAATGATATTAACTGTTTATTATGTGTCATAGTTCTCTATCTGCCTGTGCAGGCTATTCAAAACCAGTGCAAAGGAGAAGTGAGCAGTAATGTCAAAGGCAATGTCAAAATAAAGGCAATCTCCTACAAACAAGCAGAAAGGAACGAGAAAAAAATGAGAATAATTGATTATCAGAAAAAAGTAGAAGAGAGTCCAAAAATCAAGAATAAAAATCCAAAGATTTGGATTACAGTACAAATAAACGATTGTAAGAAGAAGGAAAAATAAATCTGCAAAATCAATTGAGAAACTAAATGGCTGTCCCAGAAAATAAACTGATAATGCTGAGAAGAGAGAAAGATTACATGAAACAAGCTATACTTATTTATTTTAAGGTTGTAGGTTGTCATTAATATATGGCATTATCAAAATGCATCATTATTACCCTGAACAAATTTTTTTAAATCCCACTATGATTACCAATTAAAAGAAGTTGAAAAATCTTGGACATTTGAGAAGTCACTGAAGAAACAGTAACAGTTTAAGAAACCTACAATTCATTTTTTTAAGTACAAGTATGAAATTTGCAATAAGAACTAGCGTAAGAGCTGGAACCATGACAAGCATACTTATCAGCAGAATCATTGTTATTTGGGATCAAGAACTTGGGTTTAAGAGCAACAGCAATGGCCCTATACTAGGAAATTTCAGGGAGTTGCTTTAAAGTTTGAACCCAGGTTTCTGCATCTTATCATGTTCAGTTGATTTTTTGGAGGGAGAAAGATGATTTTAAAAATGATCTTTTTCTTATTCTGAGTAGAGGTTTTTTCTTAACTAAGTAGTATAATTTATATCCAGGAATACTATGCCATATCATCATGAAAATAAACATGTTATGTCATTGCTAAAGATTTATGAATGTGTTCAGTGTGCATATGTGTGACTGGACATGTGAATATGATCTGTGTGGCTCTTGGGAGAGTGTATACGTGAGTGTGTGTGTGTGTGGAAGTGTATATGTAATATATAAAAGCAAATAGAAGGGTTAGTATAAGTGTGCAGATGAGCACAGCTAAGCATAAACAGGAGCTGTTGCTAAGAGTAGGGATGTTCTTTAAAACCAAGAGGCATGTTCCTTGCTCAGAAGGGAATGCAAAGTAAGCATTTTTAAGTATGGGGTGATGAGCATAGCAACCCGTTTATGAGTTCACTTCAGTCACAGCTACATTCAACACAATGCCATTTTCTAAATGCTTGCCTAAAAGTAGGGGGGGGGTGATCTTTGTATCAGTCTTTTTACCTGTTCATTCACACCTCATGACTTCTTTTAGGCCTTGATTAAAACACTTGGATGATTTCTGGGGCCTAGTGACTCATGCCTATCCCTATAATCCTAGCAACTCAGGAGACAGACTTGAGGATTGCAGTTCAAAGCCTGCCTGTGGAAGAAACTCCCATGAGACTCTTATTTCCAGTTAACCACGCAAAAGCCAGGTGGAGCTGTGGCTCAAAGTGGTAGAACACTACCCTTGAGCAAAAAGAAAGCAGGGGGCTGGGGATATAGCCTAGTGGCAAGAGTGCCTGCCTCGGATACACGAGGCCCTAGGTTCGATTCCCCAGCACCACATATACAGAAAACGGCCAGAAGCGGCGCTGTGGCTCAAGTGGCAGAGTGCTAGCCTTGAGCAAAAAGAAGCCAGGGACAGTGCTCAGGCCCTGAGTCCAAGGCCCAGGACTGGCAAAAAAAAAAAAGAAAGAAAGAAAAAAGAAAAGAAAGCAGGGACAGTGAGAAATTTTCCTTACACAACCGGTCCCCCACAGTGATCTGTTCCTCAAATTTTAAGACTAGCATTCATTTGTAAAGCATAGTAGCATGTACTTATAATCCCCATTCCTTAAGGGATAGAGTAGAAGATCTGAGATATGAGGCTGGCCCACATGTGAAAAATAAACTAAGAAGTAAAAGCAAAACTTCTAGAGCATGGTTCAAGTGGTAGAGTACTTGCCTATAAGCAAGAGGCCCCAGGTATGATCCTCAGTATTGTTTGCTACCAGTAGATCTACAAAGTGCATTCTAGCTCACAATTCTGTTTCAGTGGGATTACTTCTCATTCAGACCAAAAATCTGCCAGCAGAAGGTCAGACTT
Organism: Perognathus longimembris pacificus; assembly: GCF_023159225.1. Lineage (NCBI taxonomy): Eukaryota > Metazoa > Chordata > Mammalia > Rodentia > Heteromyidae > Perognathus > Perognathus longimembris. Next base: position 21,626,077 of record NC_063163.1, on the reverse strand, counting down.
CTCTTTCTTGTACATAATCTCATCAACCACTGTAATGCCATGCTCAGAAAACTAGCTTGAAAAACCTTTGGTTAAATGAAATTTTTTCATTCCTGTTTTTTTTCTTTTTTCAGTGTGAGGGATCAAACTCAGGACCTTGAACAACTTAGGCAAGCCCTCTACCACTGAGTTACATGGATACCTTTGGTTTAGTGAGTTGGGGTTTTGGTTGTAGCCCCAGCTAGCCTTGAGTTTGCAGTCTTCATGCCTCAGCCCCCCAGGTGCTGAGATTATAGGCCTTGTACCATCACAACTGGGCTAAGTGGACATTTTATGGGTGTTTCTTATATTTATTCTTACTGATTTTCTGTATGCTTCAATTTTTTTTAATAAAAAGATCAAAGAAAATAGTCTTGGATGAGAAAAACTAGAAGTGGTAGATATGTTAGTTGTGGTGAAGGGGGTCACAGGTATTTTCATATGTCTAAACTCAACCAATTTTACATGTTAAGTATGTCTCATTTATATGTCAGTTATACTGTGAAGAATTATCCTTCATGACAGTTAAACTATAACTGGTAGTTAGGTAGTAGATAGATGATAGATAGATAGATAGATAGATAGATAGATAGATAGATAGATAGATAGATAGCTCATCAGACAGACACAGGTGAGCAGGAAGGCAGAGAGATAGAAGATCTCCCCACTAGGGAGGAAATGGGATGGAAGTAGAGAGCAACTACCCTGCATCCTCTCATTTCCCTCTGTCTTGTCACTATAGAAGTAGATACACTGTTCCCAGCCTTTGCCTATACTTCCCCATGAAATCTCACTGCTGAGTCAGATGGAATCTCAGGTAACTACTGACCAGTTGATCACTCTGCCAAGAGAACCATGCAGCCTGGTCCAACTGAGCAAGGCATGTGTGATCATTTGCCTATTTGGTCCTGCCAATGCCACTTAGTAAGAGAATAGAAATGCTGCCTGCTGCTACCATGCTTAGAATGGAGAGTAGCTTTCTGATGAACCTTGATGATATTGCACTGTGGAAGTATGAGAGCGTCTGCTGGCTTGTACCCAGCAAAGGGAGGAAGGGAGCAAGGAGGCCTTTCTCCATTGATGCTCAACATTTGACAAGATGGGGAAAAATAGGGCTAAAATGTTCCCAGATCCTTTGCATTGAAGAAACAGGCTTTTCTCAAAGCTTTTATATGTCTATGCTTATTGGTGATTCTTGAAAGCTTTGTCAGTTCTTTAGTAAGATACATGGAAGAAAATGAGGAAGTCATCATGCTTCATTCCTCAAGTCACAGGATCCTCAGTAGTTCATTCTGTAACCTTTCAGACACTTCTGCTTTAAGACAATGCTAGATACTTTTCGTAGCTGTTAGAGGAAGGATCTAGGAGTAGTGTTTTATCTTAGTGGAACAGAGTCTACCCAAGGTCTCACAGCTATACCCTTATGAACACATAAGATGATGCTAAGTGAAATGAACTCCATGTTACGGAAATGATTGCTACATCACAGTTGTAACTACTTTCAACGTCCCATCTGTATCTGTAGCTTCAATTATTGATGATGTTCTTGTATCACCTTCCAGTGGTTGTACCTACACTATCTCTGTAATCTTATCTGAGTATTTTGGAAACCGTGTATACTGGTATTAGAAGTAGGAAATTGAAAGGGAATACCAAAATTGAGAGACACAGGGTAAAAAAAGACAAACAACTACAAAAGCAATACTTGCAAAACTGGTGAAAGTGAACTGAACACCTCAGGGGGGAAAGGGAAAGGGGGAGGAGAGAGGGGGGTATGAGGGACGGGGTAACAAACAGTACAAGAAATGTATCCAATGCCTAACGTATGAAACTGTAACTTCTCTGTATATCAGTTTGATAATAAAAATTTGAAAAAAAAAATGGTGAGGCCAGAATATAAATCCAGGAAGTCTAGTCACAGAAACTATTTAAATTGTTGTGTTATCACCAGTAATAATAATAATCATATGTGCATTTTTGTTAGGACTTCTATAATGAAATACCATAGACTAAATGGCTTAAAAATCAGCCATTTATTTTCCACAGTTCTAGAGACTCAAAGTACAAGATTAAATGTCAGAAGAGGGGGGAGAACAAGTGAGAGGTTGAAAGTTGGTGAGAATGGTCAAGTGTTATATACATGCATGAACATGGAACAATGAAGCTTGCTGGGATTGGTTTGGGAACTGGGCAGGAATTATCAGAGGGACTGCTGTGGAAGGAGGAAGTCTGAACAAGGTATGTTGTGTGTAACATATCAAGATGAAATCTCCACTGCTTTCCACAACTCCTTAAGGATAAGAAAAGAAAAAAGAAAGCCCCTGCCCCCATACACCTAATTGATGTGATTTTTTTTTTAATGTGGGCAAAAAAAAGATATAAGCAGGGTTGGCTTCACCTGAGATCTGTATTCTGAGTTTGTGAGTGGCTTATTTCTGTGTCTTCTCATAATCTTTTCTATGTATCTGGGTCCAAATTTTATTTTCTTAAGATTTATCAGATTCTACAGTGGCACAATTCAGTAACTTCATTTTTGAATTTAATTTTCTCTTTAAAGCCCTTATCTCCAAATATGGTCACCTTCTAAGGACTCCCATGTGTGAATTTTTAGATGACACAATACAGCCCATAGCAATATATTATATAGTAACTGAATGCAGTGTAATTCCTTAGAAAGGCTAATTTATAGTCCAACAAGATAAACATCAGAAAACAAGTACTCAGTGGGTGTGGTAGGATCAAGGGGTTAGGGTAGAAGAATAATGAGAGGAAGGTGGGGAGAATACAGTCATAAAATATAATACATATCTTACAGAATTAAGAAATTGAGAGAAAAAGTTGAGTAGGAGAGGGATGGGGGAGAATGATCAAGATGCATTGTATTCATAAACTTGTTTAATGGTAACTTCTTTGTGTAACTACTTAAAGATAAAGATATATTTTTAAATAAACAGTCAGTGATCAAAGGAAGAAAATACTATGCTTCATAAAAGTAAGATACTATAAATGTGTTTTATGGCATACGTAGCAAATAACCTGAATGTAAAATTGCTTGTTGCGACCCAAAGAAACATGGACTCTATGGTCTCCCTTATTGGGAATAATTAGCACAGGTTTAGGCAAGTCACAGCAGAGGATCACAAGAGCCCAATAGCTATACCCTTATGATCACATAAGATGATGCTAAGTGAAATGAACTCCATGTTATGGAAACGATTGTTATATCACAGTTGTAACTACTTTCAATGTCCCATGTGTATCTGTAGCTTCTACTATTGATGATGTTCTTGTATCACCTTCCAGTGGTTGTATCAACACTATCTCTGTAATCTTAAATGAGTATATTGGAAACCGTCTATACTGGTATTAGAACTAGGAAATTGAAAGGGAATGCCAAAATCGAGAGACAGGGTAAAAAAAGACAACAACTACAAAAGCAATAATTGCAAAACTGGTGTAAGTGAACTGAACACCTCATGAGGGGAAAGGGAAAGGGGGAGGAGGAGGGGAATGAGGGAGGAGGTAACAAACAGAACAAGAAATGTATCCAATGCCTAGCGTATGAAACTGTAACCTCTCTGAACATCAGTTTGATAATAAAAATTTGAAAAAAAAAATTGCTTGTTGCATCAGAGTGAATTCACATTTGCACATTATCCAAAATTCAAACCCACTTCCTTGGTCATTCTTACTAATAACAGGGAGGCACAGATTACAGCTGACTTCAGATGTGGTAATGAAAGACATCATTGTTCCCTCTAAGCTGATTGAGGAACAGAAAATAGACTAGGCTTCACTTATTCCTGAAAACCTACTCCCTGCTGCTTCTCCCCATGTACTCTAGGAAGGGAAGTCTGTGGATACTCAATGCCTCTTACTGCTTTGTTGGGGGACTAGGGAACTCAGGCCAAGTCCCAGGGCCCCATGCCTACTTGCTCTAAAAGCTTGATCACCTGACCTACAGAAGCACGCAACAAGGTAAAGAATTTTAGCAATGTAGTATTTGATTTAAGAAGTTCCAAAGCAGTACATACAACATGTTATTCTTTATATAAGGTCAAAATCAACTAAAATGAAAATAGAGACACTCTACAGATGCAATAAGCTGCATATCTGTATAGAAAAGAGAATGATGGGGTGGGAATAAGATTGATGATTACCTTATGTAAGTAAACAGCCAGAAAGTGAGGTGGGAAAAGAAGCATGAAGCATGTTACATTTCATTACTATCAGGATTTCAACTTTAGTTTTGGGTAGAGAGCTCAAAGATGGTCATGATATTATTTAAAATAACAAAATAAACCTCTGTGTTTTATTCTTTCTGGACATCTTTATCCTAGAACCTATAACAACCTTTTTGCATATAATATTTTGGACTTTACTTCACAACATTCATCAAAAATTTTATATGAAACCTAGAGTCAGTGGCTCATGCCAGGAATCCTAGCTACTTAGGAGGTTGTGATCTGAGGATAGTAGTTCAAAGCCAGCCCAGGCTGGCCAGAATAGGCCAGAAGTGGAGCTGTAGCTCAAGTGGTAGAGCACTAGCCTTGAACTGAAGAAGCTCAGAGACAGTGCTCAGGCTGAGAGTTCAAGCTCTAGGACTGGCAAAAAAATAAAATTAAAACCCTGTATGATATAGGACTATGAGAAGCATATTCAATTTAGTAATCAGTTCTATTCTTTAAAAATTTTGGTATAAATCTCCATCTTTCAGACCAGTACTTCCCTTCTCAGTTCCTTAGGAAAATAATTTTTTATATGTTGGCCCCAAAAGCTATATGGTCAAATAAGTTAATAAAACTGTACTAAAAATGAATAACAGTTTGATTCTGATCTTGATCCCAAAAAGCTGGGAAAAGAGAGACAGAGAAAACTGCTTTCAAATAGGGGGAAAAGTTACAGGTGAACAGAAGAAAGCAGAAACAGGGGTCTCTCAACAAAGTTCTCATGATAGTTGTGTTCCTCAATGTCGGGAGCCAAGCTAGCAGCTAAGCTCATCCTCTCCTCTGGCTGTGCTGTTATCGCCAGGATATGCTAGATGCAAGGACATTTGTTCACAGCCACTATCCAGAATTGCTTTGCTATGTCCGCACCTTGCTATGTCCACTGGAGTAGATTCCTATGTTAATCAACCTTATCCTGTGTTTACTGTAATCAAATGTTGCAAACTTCAAAGCCTCTTTGTGTTCTTGAATTTTAACAACCCTATGCTATTCCCTGGCTCCAAAACTGCATATAAGCTGGGAGTTAAGAATAAACTGGGCTGCAGTCTTGAATTACAATCTCAAGATGCAGACCTCCCGTACCCCATCTTTGCCTCTTGTCTTTTTTCTCTTGTCTTGTATTTTTTCCTTTTCTTTAATCCTCACCCCCCTCATTTAAGATTCCCTTTTCACTGCCGGCTGGCCCGGCAGATGTGGTGCTCGGAACAGGGACTTGAACACCTGGGACGATAGCAGAGGACCCCCGCTTAGGTAAGGACGTCCGATCACTTGGGAAGGAGAGCGGGAGAGAGAGAGTATTGTCGGGAGTAAGAAATTATGGGATAAAGTATAGGCTGCATGCTATACGTGCAGGCCCCCAAAGGCATGCATGCTTAATGCCCAAGCAGTGAAAGTTGGCCAAAGTCACTTAGAACATTTCTTTTACTTTATTGAGGATGCATGCCCCCAGTACCTGGAGGAAGGAACCAATAACTTAGAAACTTGGCAAAAAAAAAAAGAGAGAGAGAGAGAGAGAGAGAGAGAGAGAGAGAGAGAGAGGAGAGATTCAGGAACATTATGATGCAAATGGCCCTGAGAAAACCCCAGTGGATGCTATTATTCTTTGGTATCTGGTCCGAGATTGCTTAGATCCTAGACATGAACAGATTAAATTCAATCAGTCGATTAGAGAAACTGAACAGGGACCTGATAAGTGTTGCCCAGCCCCGTGAGCGTATACTGCTGCCCAGGAAAAGCTGAGAAAATTAATAAGATCTGAACCCAATGGGCTAGATATTAAGGAAGACTCAGATGGCTCAGACACCAAGGAGAAATTATGCAATGAGCCTACTAAAGATAGATTGACCCATGTTGAGAATATGTTTAAACCAGTTATAGCTCTATTGTCACAGTTTCATCCAGAACAACAAACTCCTTTAAAGGGAGATACTGGTGAGCCCCCACCACAGTCCTGGCAGACTTACAGCTCTCCTAGGTGCAGGCTGCTGGCAGGGGGGAGGGACCTGAGGCTAGGGAAATGCTAACACCACCGAGGTAACTTCTCCCGACCTAGCGCTCTATTTCCATCCACCATGACAGATTTGAAACCCCAACCAGGGTGAGTGACCATTAGCCTGGAGCTTACATTTTCCATAATGCCACTGGGCTAGGTCTAGGAGATCAGCTATTGTGGGTGTTTGGAGTCAACTGACCTCTAGTTCAGCTCCGCTGGTTGCTCATCAAGTGGGGGACAGTCTAAATTGCTTCAGGAAAGCTGCTCAAGTTTGAGCCCAATCTTATATATTTGGAATATTTTGCAGGACTTACCTAACTTCTATGAGCGCTTAGGCAGATGAAGTTCTCTCTGTCTCTTTTTCTGCCTCCCTCTAAACTCTGCCTGCCTGCCTGTGACATAGGATGGGTATCGATACTTGTTTAACATCTGCTTTGAAAGACTCAAAGAAAGGTTTTCTATTCTTGTTTTTGATGTTAAGTTTGGAGACTCAGTTAAATTCTGCTTGTTTGGCTAAATCGTGAGTTTTCCCTAGCATTGAGCACATAGTCGACAATAGGATTGGTTGAAGTGGAAGCCTGCCCATCCCCCAGGTGCCAAATTCCTGGAGGCAGGGCAAGGACTTGGAGTCTCCAGCTCCAGGTAACCCTGCCCCCACTCTAAACTCTATAACTATGGCCTTGCATTTCAAAGGTGCCTTGCAATTCAAATGCTGGAAGATGAAGGTGTCTTACTGTGAGCTCACTGTCTGTGTTCATGTCCTGTCTCCCAAAAGCTCCCCTTGGGAGCTACACTGGTTTCTCAAAATGTGGCTTCTCGGATGATCTGAACATTTTGGTTTGCTGAAAAGGTTTTTTGTTTACTATTTAACCACGTGGTTTTAGAATATAGGCAAAATAATATCATTTGCCACTGGAATTCCAGAAAACTTACATGGCCAATTAAAGAACAATTCTAAGCGTGCCCCAAAGCTTGTGCACATTGTCTGTATGTGTATGTATGTCTGTCTATGTCTGTCTGTTGGTAAAACTTAAAAACAAAACAAAAAACAGGTTTTAAACCCAAACTGATCATGTTTGAAAGCAAACAAATGTGTCTAAGAAAAACTCCAAAAGGTTCTAATATACAGCATGTGATATAAGTACAATGATGTAAAACCAGTGTGTTATTCTTTATGTCTATCTATGCTAAGAGTCAAGTGTACATCTAATCCTGACAATTCTTTGGTATAGACTAAGATTTTGCTTCTCCATTTTTTTTTTCTTTTTTTGCTGTGCTCTCATAAACTCTTTAAGATCAAGGGACCAGAGTCATTTTGGAACAACTACACAAATGTGACTATTAACCTACATTTTCCTGACCCCAAATTAACATTTTGCTTTATAGGATACAGGTTGACATGTGCGCTAGCTGAGTGGACCGTGGCAGTCTGTGGCTACAGAAAGCTGCCTCCACAGTCAGCTCCCAAACTGCCTAGTTTGCTCAGGCATCTAGGAGTCCTGTGAGGATTCTGACAGGCCCAGACTGTCAAAGGCTACTACCCTGGCTCTGCCTGCCCCAAGATTAGAGTTGGGTTTATAGCAGGCCCATCATGACAGAGTTGCAACCGAGACTTATTCCAAGGTTAAAAGCATCAGAGTTGTGTTTGGCAACCACAGGGTTGTATTGGGGTCGCATTGATGTCTTCTCCCTCCATTACTCACAAACTGTCATGGCTGCTACAGAGAGCAGACTTGGTTGGCCTTCGATCTGTGTGGATTTTGTGACTAGGAAGATCGTTAAAGACCCAAGCCTTCTAAAATCTGTTTAAAAATGCCCTTAACCAGTCTGTGTAGAAATTTACAGGCAACAAGCAGGAAGTGTGACAGCCTATCCAGGGAACTCTGAGATGCTACTTCAGCCTTATCCAGATGCAAGCCATCTCTCCTGCTGGCCGGCTAACTTGGGATGGAAGACACAGCCACTTCAGATCCACTGAAGCTGCGACTTTTATTGTTATTCATTTGTTTTCTCTTTCACGTGCCAGTAAGGTAAGGTTAAATAATATGATTTGATTTAAGGGCACATAGATCCCATTCAGTCTGCTGTTCTTTGTTACAGCAAAACTCTGACAACTATTTGTTGGTTAATTCTTAACAACTTACAGGTAAACTCTACTCCTTTTGTTCTCCTGTTGCTTTAATTGGAAATAAAAAGGGCTTCTATGGCTAAGACTCCCTGGATTACAGTTCAAAGCCAGCCCAGGCAAAGAAAAAGAAAAATCCCTCTTGGTCATATTTGAGGTCCTTATTATTTTACTAGTCAGAAATTATAGATTAAAACTTTTCATTTGCGTACTTTGCATGGTTTTCAAAAATTTCTGGGAGATATTAATTGGCTTCGCCCTTATCTTAAATTATCCACAGCTGAATTAAAACCCTTATTTGATCTATTAAAGGGGGACCCTGACCCTACATCTCCCAGAGAAATGACAACCGAAGCAGCCGAAGCCTTAAGCATAGTAAATTCTGCCATTTCTTCCCAACATGTAACTTATATTGATTACTCAGCCCCTTGGGAAGCATGTATTTTAACTACACCTCATTCTCCTACAGCGGTCCTCTAGCAGAAGGGATCCTTTTTGTGGCTTTCCTTGCCTGCTACTCCTTCAAAAGTGTTAACTCCCTATTATAAATTGGTGGCCACCTTAGTTCATATGTGCCGTGTGGAATCTTCTAAGTATCTTGGACAAGATCCACAGGTTGTTTATATCCCCTATACTTTACAGAAGCAAGAATGGCTTCATATTCATTGTGATTCCTGGGCCATTGCTTTGGACAATTTTATGGGCATAATTTCACATCATTGTCCCTCCAACAAATTACTTCACTTTGCCTCTTCTCACCATTAAGTGAGGGCAATGCTATTACAGATAAGGCTACCCCAATTTTTCTCACTCAAATTGACTTAGCAAAGCAATCACATGCTGCCCACCATCAAAACAGTTGTGCCTTATGTCAGCAATTTCATATCACACGTGAGGCGGCTCATCAAATTGTAAAAACTTGTCCCAACTACCTTCCTACCTGTGCCCTCCAATGGCACTAACCCTCGAGGTTTAGTGGCCAACCATGTTTGGCAAATGGATGTTACCCACATTCCCTCTTTTGGACGGCTCTGCTTTGTCCATGTTACCATAGACACCTACTCTAATCTTATTATGGCTATTCCTCTTAGCAGGGAAGCTAGCAAACATTGTATCTCCCATGCCTTACGCTGCTTTGCTATTATGGGACTTCCTAAACAAATTAAAACTGATAATGGTCCAGGATATGTTGGACGAGCTTTTCAAACTTTTTGCAAATCTTACCAAATTGTTCATTCTACAGGAATTCCCTATAATCCTCAAGGTCAAGGAATTGTTGAACAGGCCAACGGTTTGTTAAAACACCAAATTTCTAAATTAAAAGGGGGGGAATGATACCCCCTCTATCCTGTTAATATTCATTCTCATGCTTTATTCGTACTAAATTTTTGGACTGCAATGGCCACTCCGCAGCACAGCGGTTCTGGGAAAAGAGAGAGCAAAGAGCTTTTGCCCAAGTTAAGTGGAAAGATCCTTTAACAAGTTTTTGGCATGGGCTCGATCCGGTATTGACATGGGGTCGAGGACATGTCTGTGTTTTTTCACAGGATGAAAATGATGCCCGCTGGCTACCTGAGCATTGCGTTTGGATTGTGGAATCTCATCAGAATGGTACAAGCGCTGACCCACTGGGCTTACGTGCCAGATCCACCGATTGTGCACCCTGCAACTTGGGAAGCAGCTGAGGTGTTCATCCATGTCAACAGATCAGTGTACGGTACAGCTCCAGACCCTTTTGTCCAACACATTAAAATGGGAGACTTTGCAGCTTCTGGCATTGGAACCCCTTTATGCTTTACAACTGACTCCAACAGTTATATTCCAGGCTGTACTGTAATGCAATTTATAAATCATAGAATTTGGATTCCTGATAATAGTCAAGTATATAATATACGAATGACTTCACTGCCTACTGGGTTTCCTGTATATGCCAATTCTACCTCGTCCTTCATGATACCTGGCTGCATCAACTCTTCTCAAATTGTAGAATCCAGAGGAGAACTGCACCCCATAAAGTATAGATATGATCATCCTTTAAAACCAATATTTCAGGAACTAATTCTCAGCTGATGGACTGGTCTGAGCCAATCTCACCAACAAGTACAACCCAGGTCTGTGGCGGATGAATGGACACCCTCAACGTCATGTCTGGATATTAGTGGCTGCGCTAAATAATATCTCCTGGCCAACTTCTTCTTCTTTAAAAAATATTACGAGTTGTGTAACACCCCCTTATGCTATTATGTATGGACCTTTTAACATTTCTATAGGAGCCATGTATTTCAATGTTACTTGTACTAACTGTTCTTTTACAAATTGCTTGTATAGTGGTCTTACCGATTCTGTAATTATTATTAAGCAGCCACCATTTGTCATGCTTCCTGTGAACATATCTGAAGCTTGGTATGAAGAAACAGGTATTCAAGTGTTAAAACATTTAAAAGATCTCATGCGCCCTAGATGATTTGTAGAGCTATTAATAGCAGGCATTGTAGCCTTTATTTCCTTAGCTGCCTCTGCTGCAGCGGCAACTGTGGCTTTAACACAAAGTGTGCAGACAACTCACTATGTTAATCAGCTTGCTCATAATACTATGCAAGCCCTGCACTTTCAAGGCAGGATTGATGATAAGGTAGAACAAAAATTAGAAGCATTGTATGAATCTGTGTTGTCACTGGGAGAACAAATTCGTGCTTTGCAAGCTTTGCAACAGGTGCGCTGTCATGCTGGGTTTGACTTTATTTGTGTGACCCTCCATAAGTATAATGGGTTGAGCTATCCCTGAGAACAAGTTGTAGCACATCTAAATGGTATTTGGCACCACAATAATTTGTCCTTAGATCTCTTTCAACTCCATAGGCAAATAGCTGGACTAGAGCAAGCTCCGCCTGTGGACTCTAAAGTGGCAGAAACAGCAAAAGAACTGTTTGAGCAACTTCAACAGTGTATCCCTTCCTTAACTAATGTTAAGGGGCTGCTAATGACATTGCTTGGCCCAGGGATACTTTTGCTGATGGCTTTCCTATGCCTTCCTTGCATTGTACACATATTGCAAAACTCTTTCATGAGTTTAGCCACTCAGCTGCTTAAGATCAAGCTCCAAGTGAATGAATTTTCCCGAGAGGAACCGCAGCCAGAGACGGGTTTGAGGGCAGGGCCAGCTTGACCGACCTAAGACATGGGCCTTCAGCATTGCTCTGAAGTTTTTCCCTAGGACGGGTAAGGCAGGCTGGGCGACCCACCCCACCTAAGACAGGCGGGTTAGCTTCTTTAAATAAAGACGGGGTAAATGTCGGGAGCCGAGCTAGCAGCTAAGCTCATCCTCTCCTCTGGCTGTACTGTTATCACCAGGAAATGCTAGATGCAAGGACATTTGTTCACAGCCACTATCCGGAATTGCTTTGCTATGTCCGCACCTTGCTATGTCCACTGGAGTAGATTCCTATGTTAATCAACCTTATCCTGTGTTTACTGTAATCAAATGTTGCAAACTTCAAAGCCTCTTTGTGTTCTTGAATTTTAACAACCCTATGCTATTCCCTGGTTCCAAAACTGCATATAAGCTGGGAGTTAAGAATAAACTGGGCTGCAGTCTTGAATTACAATCTCAAGATGCAGACCTCCCGTACCCCATCTTTGCCTCTTGTCTTTTTTCTCTTGTCTTGTATTTTTCCTTTTCTTTAATCTTCTCCCCTCTCATTCAGGATTCCCTTTTCGCTGCCAGCTGGCCCAGCAGACCTCAATCCTGACCAAATTCTGATCCTTGAATTTAGTGAGACCTTGATGTGAATAAATTTCCTTCATTCAGTGTAGCTACTTTAATAGAGTTTTTTTTTTTTACTTCATCCAATGAATCAATCTACTTCAGTATCCACTCTCCATAGGAGTGATGCCTGCCTGTTACTCTCTACCTCCAGAGCCCTTGCACAACCTGCCAGCCACTCTAGCACCCAGAGTCACACTGACATGAGACTACTATGTCTCTCCAAAGACTCAAAGTGGGAAAATGAATATCCAATGGCCAGCTCAGACATTCTCCCTCCACCACCCCCACATTTCCTCTGTGCTTCTATACCAGACAATCCCAATGTGCCTGGAGTCACACCTCTCAGTCTCAGGATTCAAATTTATTAGTTAAAAGAAACGCATGGTTATATTTTAATGCATTCTTTCATGTTCAGCAAAATGGAGCTAGCACAGAATGTTATGTATATTTCTGAGCTTCTGAGAATGAACTAGCTTCTTAATATCTAATTCTAAAGAATAAAGCATTCAAACACAAGCAGGTCATTTGCTGCCTTGGCTACTTTTTTACCCTTTTTTTTTTTTTTTTTGGCCAGTACTGGGGCCTTGGAGTCAGGGCCTGAGCACTGTCCTTGGCTTCTTTGTGCTCAAGGCTAGCCCTCTGCCACTTGAGCCACAGCACCACTTCTGGCCTTTTCTATAAATGTGGTGCTGAGGAATTGAACCCAGGGCTTCAAGCACTCTTGCCACTAGGCCATATCCCCAACCCTTTTTTAACTTTTAATCTGCACATTAAAAATTTTTTTTTTATTGTAAAGGTGGTGTACAGAGCGGCTACAATTATATAAGTCAAGTATCGCGTACATTTCTTTTTGAACAGTATCACCTTTTCCCTCATTTTCTCCCAGTTTTTCCCTTCCAACCCTCCTTCCTCCCAAGTTGTATAGTTTATTTTCAACATAGTGCCTAGAAGTATCACTGCTGAATTGGTTGACCTTTTGTCCTGCCATTTCTGAGCTTTCCCTTACACTCCCCAAATCAGATAAGCTTACATACAATGCAAAAGGTACAGAAATCAAAAACAGTGACAAAAGGGGGAAAACTGGGGGGAAAAAACACAAAAAGTAAAACAAAAAAACTTCTTGTTTCCATTTCTTAGAGTTCATTTGGATGTCATTTTATATGAATCTGCACATTTAACTCCCTCCTCCTCCTCCTCCTCTTCCTCCTCCTCCTCCTCCTCCTCCTCCTCCTCCTCCTCCTCCTCCTCCTCCTCCTCCTCCTCCTCCTTTTCCTCCTCCTCCTTCTTCCATCGTGGATTCCTTGAAGTAATGAGAATTCTGAGCACATTTTAAATATTTAAAATAAATAAGTATTTGTTCTGTGACCAACAGGAACCTTCTGCCTTGCCTTCAATCTGAGTCTCACAGATAACATTATGGCAGCCAAAGCCCTGTGGTGACCATAAAGAAATGTTTCCAGTCTTCACTCTGAATTTTCAAAGTGCACATAGTTTTGCCTGTCAAGCATGCAAGCCTCTGAAAAAGTCAGTGTCAGTTGGACCAAGTGATATTTACCATACAAAATAAACAGCCAGTTGTAGTAAATGGCTACCAAAGGGATACTGCAGGTAGCAGGGGAAAACTAGGACACCAGAAGGTCAAAAACCAGTCTCTGACACACCTCTGGGGTCTCCTCCTATGGACCAATTAAACAGCACATTCAGATGTTGGCAGCTCTTCTTGTTTCCAGAACCACAGGCCCAATTACCAGGCTCCAAATAGTTCCGTTTTATTGCTAAGATGATTTGCAGCCAATGTTTTCCTTGCACAGTGTGGGTTCCTCTTTGTTAAACAAAAGTTCACAGGGAAGAACTGTGACTGAGGAGGGGGAAGAAAAGGGAAACGTGCATGCAAAAAGATCTAACTCACAAAGCCAAATGCAATTAAAGAAAAAGCAGCAGTCTTTGGACTTCCGCCCTTTTTCTTTTGGATTCAATGCCAAATGAGTATTTAGAGACACCATGAAATATCACCAATTTAGAAGAAAAAAAATTGCTTTTGTTGAGAGCTGTTCTGCTATAGTTTGTTGAAAAATAAATTTAATTCAGTTACTAAAGGACAAAAAAAATCCTACCAATCACCCTATTTTATTTTACTGAAGACCAAGGCACATTGAATAGCAGAGACTCTATTCTTTATTTGAAACACAATCCTTAAAACTATTGAAAGTGGAGGAGGATTAAAAGATCTGCAAATTTAATATAGATGTAGGTGAATCCGCAAGCTTTGCCTGTCATCTTCGGCTCAGGGTGGGCTTTGTTCACTCTGCTTCAGCTCAAGTGGTTTAAAAGAGAGAGAAAAGTAGGCATCCACCCCCACCACTGTTGTAAACACACAGATTACATCCGCATCTTCTAAGTTTGTGACTAGCCTATGAATCCTAGTTACTCTAGAGAATCACTGCTGGAGACCCACCTGGGCAAAAAAGCTCGAGACCAATGTGGTGGTGCTCTTGTCTGTCATCCTAGCATTGGGAGGACTATAGCAAACCATGAACAAAACTCAAGACTTTGCCTTGAAAAATAGCCATCGCACAAAGGCTAGAAGCTGACTCAAATGGGAGAGCACCTGCCAACCTGCCAAGCACGCACAAAGCCCTAAGTACTGTACTGGGGGGAAAAAATCCTCTGTTTCTGATAATTCACAAAATTCATAGGATAAAAAAGAAAACTAAGTCAGGGTCAAAACAAGTGGTACAGTTGAAGGTGCTATTGGTATCTGGTGGATCCAGGCCAGAGGTTTGGTTAAATTGCCTATAATGTGAAGGGCAGTATCCAACAACAAAGAATTATCAGACCAAAATGTCAACAGACTGGGGGCTGAGCCACCCTGCTTTATACATTTACATGAATTAATTATCAGATCCTTTTAAAAGTTCAGCTAACTAAAAGCAGGTTTCAGTAAGGTTTTTTCTCATCTTAGCAAGGTGCCTGGGGTGAGGAGGAATTAAGAAAAGGGCAGGGGGTCCCTCGGGGCCAGAGAAGAAAATGGAAAGAGCAGTTACTACAGTTCATCACAAACCTTTTCCTACATTTCAATTGGGCTTAAAAACCAATTATCTACCAGAGCTTTATTAATAATCAGCTTTATGACATTATCTTTTTTCCTAAAAAGTGACTTGATTCCAATCATCTTGCAAGAGGTGTTTTAAAAGAAAGCCCACTGTTAATTTTTTTCTTTATATAAGAGAATAATGTTCTCTTCTTTCTCATGATCCACTTGGAGTTTCTTTCAGGATATTTGTATCCTGGAATTTAACTTTTAATGTTCAGGAGATAAAATAGGGCTTAAGATAACATTTTCATTAATACCATTCCTGAGAACACACACTCTCATGTCTCAATTACTCTTTTAAAATTCCCACCTCCTAATATTATAGTGACTATGTTTCAGCACATGAATTTGGGAGGCACACATGAATTTGGTATAGGTTGTCACAGGCTATCTCTAATTCAAATCCCCAAACTCACTTCCAAACTTATTTATCCCATGTGGCCTTTCGACCACGAAGCATCCTGCATGAAGGATGCATCCCAAAACCTACTTTGGGACACCTTGAGAGAATGTGGTCAGATAAACTTGGTATCAGTACCTGATAGTGCTGGATGGTCCCTAAAGTAACCTGAATTGGTGAGCACAACATCAACCCCCAAGGAGCCTTTTGGAGTAGGGCACATGTCAGTGGGCTGGGCTGATGAAAACAGAGTGCTGAGAATGGGGGCAAAAGAGTTCCAGGTCTTTTGTTGAGTTTCTTTTAGCATTGAAATCAAACCCATCTTCTCTCTGTAAGCCTCTTTCGGAAACTTTTACCAAGAAACAGCTGGAGAGTATTAAAAGCTGTGTGAATACTTTCTTCCCTGCTAGAACAAAAGAATTTAAATAAATTGCAAGGGAAGTTTAATGGTGACTTACAAAGTGACCTGCATTATTAGCATTTTTGGTGTGCTGTAAGATTCCTCCCTAAAGATAGGAAGTGTTCCTGATAAATGGAGTTCCACATTCCCTTCATAACATCCCTGGCTTGCTATGCTTTCCAAAACTTTCCTATGTGTTTCTTACTTTTATAGTCAATATTTAATTGGGAGCAGAACTGTGGGAATAGTAAGAATCTTGGAAGCAAGGCAAAACCTAGTTAAAAGCCTTGCATCCGGCAGGTCACATATACTTTAGGGAAGCCAAGAGGGATAACAGAGTAAAACCAGATGTGAATTGGATACAATGATCCCATGTAGTCCAACATGAAAAATATGTTCAAATTCTCTTTTTCTTCTCAAGATCAGTTACATCAATTCTTTCAAATAAATGAAACATTGAGCAGCACCTGCCTGAATTATCCAACACTTACACATGATTTTTAAATCCATTTGCATTTGAATGATACAAATTATAGTTTAGTATACTAAAGTCCATATAAGGAAGAGAAATTGTGTGAACAGTCCAACTTCCAATCAAGTATAGTCTTCTATTTCTAATACCAACATATCAACTTGGGTCCACCTGTCCCATCAGAAATATATTTTGGGGTTTGTTATTGTTATTTGTTTGGTTGTTGGTAAAAAATAAGTGGTATCTTACCAGACCCTGCCATATCTTCCTGTGAAGAAAATGGTTATTTCCATTTGGTGTTTGTCAGAGATTCCTTATGAATGACTAAAGCTTCTGTCTGAGTCTTCATTGATATTATGGTGCCATAGTAGAGTAATTCTCATTAATATATGTTGAGATTCTGAGTATGAATAAAGATAGTAACAAGTATTATGAGAAATCTCATCTTCACTGGAAAAATAATAGCTGTAATGGAAGTATCTGACTACAAACAACTGTACTCATACTTTTCTTATTTTCAAATACAAATAGTATGACCATACAGTCAAAGTTGTCTGGCTATTTCCTAGAATATTTGATTCACAGAATTTGGTTCTTTCCTTTTTGGGTGATTCTGGGGTTTTACAAATGCTAGAGGCATACTGGCAACTCTGACTTGTTTTTTAACTGGCTATTGTTAGAATAAAGTCTTGCTTCCCTCCTGAGTGCATACTAAAGCCATAACCTACTTACTTTAGGCTTCTCATCATTGCCTGTAGCACAGGCACCTACCGCCATATTCAGCTTCTTTCTGTTGAAGTAGACTCTAGCACATTTTTCTGCCCCCAGCTAGACTGGGACACGATTCTCTTGCTTCTCTTCCCTCACATAGCTTAGGATAACAGGCACATGTAGTAAACTGAGAAGTTTCCAAAGCTTTTCTGCCTGGGCTAACCATGCTCTGCCTCACAAGTAACTACTATTACAAGCATGAGCCACTGACACCTGGCTGATTCACAATTTCTAAGCCTAAATAGGGAGAGGAGAGGTAGATTAAGCTATAAATGACTGTTATGTCACTGTTGTAATTACATTCAACATGCCATGTGAAACCGCAGCTTCTTTTGTTGATGATCCTCTTGTATCCCCTTCCTGTGGTTGTACTCACACTATCACTGCATCTCATCTGAGTATACTGGATATTGTATATACTGGAATCAGAACTAGAGAAGTGAAAGGGAATATCAAAATCGAGAGGAAAGGATAAAAAGACAAATGACTCCAAAAGCAATACTTGCAAAACCATTTGGTGTAAACCAACTGAACAACTCATGGGGGAGAGGGAAGAGGAGAGGAGGGAGGGGTGAATGAGGGAGGAGGTAACAAACAGTACAACAAATGTACCCAAGGCCTAATGTATGAAACTGTAACATCTCTGTACATCACTTTGAAAATAAATAAGTATTTTTTTAAAAGAATTGAGGGGGGCTGGGGATATAGCCTAGTGGCAAGAGTGCCTGCCTCGGATACACAAGGCCCTAGGTTCGATTCCCCAGCACCACATATACAGAAAACCGCCAGAAGCGGCGCTGTGGCTCAAGTGGCAGAGTGCTAGCCTTGAGCGGGAAGAAGCCAGGGACAGTGCTCAGGCCCTGAGTCCAAGGCCCAGGACTGGCCAAAAAAAAAAAAAAAAAGAATTGAGGGAACACTAAAGGGAAATAATTTCTCTCATGTACATGTATTCTGTTGCCTTGAAGCAGAGCTTAAAATTTTTCAAAGCACCTCAACAAAATCAAGGCATTTAAAATCATAATATAAATTAACTAATTAATTAATTAAATAATCATCTAGTGTCCCCCACTCAACCCTGCCCATTCAGAAATTAGCTAGTGGGCAGTAGGCTCTCTTTAACAAGGATTCAACTAGAGACAAACACACCAAAACCAGCTTCCACAAAGTCCTCAGTGCTCTCAGGAGCAACATAAACCAAATCTAGTCTCTCTTACAAAAAGACTGAAAAATGAAGTATCTCTTTCCTGAGATCTTCCACTCAACCATCCCTCATGACACATCCTTCCCTCCTCCAACATTCCTTCACAACCTCTTCTCCGTTTCCTCCAGTTCCTCTCTTGTCATACTACCCAGTCTCAATTATCACATAGACAGAGAACCACCAATTCTTAATCTCCAATGAAAATTCCTCCTTTGAGCTCCATAGGAAACTGAACCAACCATGGACATGCAACGGAGATATCTTTCTTCTTCATTTTCTATCAGGTAAGAATTGCCATCATTCAAGAAAAGTTATTTTGAGATCCTGATCGATCCTTTTTCCCCTTCTGAACATTTTTTTCCAATAAATATACTCCCGGGGCTGGGGATATAGCCTAGTGGCAAGAGTGCCTGCCTCGGATACACGAGGCCCTAGGTTCGATTCCCCAGCACCACATATACAGAAAATGGCCAGAAGCGGCGCTGTGGCTCAAGTGGCAGTGTGCTAGCCTTGAGCGGGAAGAAGCCAGGGACAGTGCTCAGGCCCTGAGTCCAAGGCCCAGGACTGGCCAAAAAAAAAAAAAAAAAAAAAAGAAAACCAATAAATATACTCCCTAGAACATTCCTGAACTCAGTTTCTTCTACCCCTCACCACTATTACTGACCAAACTTAAGCTAATTTATTTCTCCAAGGACTGTTTAGGTTTAGATTTCCTCGCTCTGGTCAACTGCAGTCAGCATGAGCTTCCCCAAACACAAGCATGTTTCTGCCACACAAAGAAACTACACAAGATGACGCCAAGAGAAAGGATCTCCAAAATACGGCAACAAGTGGATTATCGTTGATGTTATTTTCAATGTACTATGTGAAATTAATTCTTTTTTCTTCTGTTCATCTTCCCTATGATTTAGCCCCTTTTGTCACTGTGTTTGATTCTGGTATCCTGAGTATTTTATATATGTCGGTCTGAATTAGGGAAAGGGAACATTAAAATGGTGAGACAACGGGTAAAAGGTGAACCAATGCAACAGCAACACTTACAAGACAATATGTTGTAAACTAACTGTACAGCTAGGGGGAGGGCTGGAAAGGAGGGAAGGTAGGAGAAAAATGAGGGAGGGGTAACACATTTGACAAGAAATGTACTCATTATCTATTGTATGTAACTCTAACTCCTCCATACTTCACCTAAAAGTGAAAGACAAAAAAACTGAAGAAAAAAAGGAAACTATATCTTATTAGTGCCCTTGTCCTATCATGTAAAAGACATCCACACTAGCCATATTTTGCAGACAAACATTTAGAAATAAAGTGAATTCCTTTGCAGCAGATGTTTCAGTGAAAGAAAAGAAGCAGTAGTCAGAAACAAAAAAATTCTGTAGGCTTACATAAACATTTGCATGCAGCTCATCAATTCTAGGCTGTTAGTTGACAATAGGCATATGGAAGAAACAATTGTGGAAGATGAAGGCTTGAAAGGTATCATAGACAACCCATTGTCTATGATACAAAATTAAGGAAAGCAAGGGAAGGAATGAGTTCAAGTGGGGTGACACTCATAAAGACATATTGCATTCATAAACTGCCTTGTTTAATAGCAATTCCTTTGTACAACTATTGAAAGATAATTCACAAAACAATAAAAAATAAATTATAGTTTTTCATCAACTTTTAAAAGGCATCATAGATATATCTACTTAAATAAGACATTTTCTAGCCCTTTGTAGCATGGTAAACATCTAAAGACAATATTCTGAGATGTTTTTGAGTTTTGAAGAAAGAAGGTAATCTGTTTTTACTCAGTGATAATTCCTTAGTATTTTGTGGCTCTCTACCCACCCAGATGAGTAGGGTTTCTGATAGAGTTCTCTAATAAGACTATGTACATTGGGAAAAGACATTTGAAAGTGATTATAATTCAGTAATAGAAGTGAAATCTTATAACAGTTTTTATGAAACCATGTAACTTCTGTGTTCTTTTGTTTGTTTGTTTTTGTTTTGTTTTGTTTTTCTTGCCAGTCCTGGGCTTTGGACTCAGGGCCTGAGCACTGTCCCTGGCTTCTTTTTGCTCAAGGCTAGCACTCTGCCACTTGAGTCACAGCGCCACTTCTGGCCATTTTCTGTATATGTGGTGCTGGGGAATCGAACCCAGGACTTCATGTATACGAGGCAAGCACTCTTGCCAATAAGCCATATCCCCAGCCCATGTGTTGTTTTTATTTTTTATCATAGGAGTCATCTATATCATGAACTGGATCACACTGGAAAAGGCAATGGATCCCATTTGTCTTTAGTTATTTTTATGAAACAAAGCAGAGAAATTCAATAATATATTCTTAGGCTCCTAAAATAAACTCTCCATTTGGATTTTTGTAGTTCCTCAAAACATACACACACACACACACACACACACACACACACACACACTTAGGAGCCACAATTTTGGAGTATTTTACCAAATTCCTAAGCAATGTATTCAGATTTGTTCATTTACCTGAAGTCTTTTAGGAAAAAAAAATTTTGAAGGGTGATGTACTAGCCACAGTCCATGTCAGCAAGATAGTTCACATTTTCAAAAACTGTCTGATTTGTTCTTGGCAAAACTCTATGAAGGTTTCTCACTTGCAGTTAAAGTAACATTAAAAAGAAAGTTACTTTTAGGTGTTTCTTTTCTCCTATTTAACCATAAAAATCAACAAACTGAAAAAAAAAAGCACTAAAGCATAAACAACAAATGATTCTAATTATATCTCAGGCCTACAATCTAACTTTTCTCATGACAAAGAGCTGCCATATCCTCTAGAGGCACAAAATATGTTTTTCTTACATGTTTATAGGCAAGAATGCATACATATCCTTCTCTTCATAGCAGCAATGGTCTGATTCATTTTTGTCGTATTTAGTAGTATCCCTTTTTTCTTGGAACTTTATCAAGGTGCTGATACAAATCTGCAAAGCTACCCTTCAGTCAGTGTTGCCACACCTCTTGAGTAAACTTATCCG
Organism: Perognathus longimembris pacificus; assembly: GCF_023159225.1. NCBI lineage: Eukaryota > Metazoa > Chordata > Mammalia > Rodentia > Heteromyidae > Perognathus > Perognathus longimembris. The sequence goes on along the minus strand of NC_063163.1, from coordinate 21,604,608 downwards.
GTGTACATTAAGAAAATCATTTCCAAATCATTTCCTCCATTTCCATATTGACAAATACTACCTGACCCAAAAAATTTTTGACCCACATTTTTATACTTAGAGCAGAACACACATTTGTGCTGTGCATATCATGTAAATCCAGAATGCTGAGGGGATAAATGTTTTCGGGCCAGGCTACTCTTCTATTTGTCTACAGTTAAAAGATTTGTGGGAAAAAGTGGTGTGATTCTGTGCTTTAGAAACCCCCAAGTAACTTTTATTAATTTTTGTCCTAACTTCTGTCACAAAAATAAAACTTAAAGAAAATCCTCTCCAAGGACATATAGACTATTTCAGAAAACTTGAAAATAATGGGATGGAAAACACATTTATAAACACAACATTTCAACATTAATGCAATAAACAGATAAACACAATTATCTGTCTATAGTGGATAAAGAAAATAAGGATCATGAATAGATAATAAGAACATTCTGGAAGATATACTAACAAAAGATTAGCCTCTGAAAAGCTAATAAGATAGGAGAGAAAATTAGAATATTTCTTCCAGACTGAACCAAAAAGATACCAGAATATTATAAGCCAAGAATTTTTATATGTGTTTCCCATTTTGTCACATTTTAATGCATATGAAATACAAATATTTTCAAACACCTTAAAACATTCTTATTTGTGGATATTTTATACAATGTTATCCTTTTAACAGAGCCTATAACTGATTGATGAGGGATTCACATCTCTATGGTAGCTCTTAGTTTAAGGGCCTTAACACCACGTGTCAACCCAGGGCTATCTAGAGCATTAACTGAAAATGTCAAAAGTGTAACTCTTCATTACAGCAGAAATAGAATTAGAAAAATTAGATCCTCTATTACAAATGACATTTACCACTCCAATCAAGGTTAGTCTTACATTTGGCTGGGGTCAGGGGTAATACCCTGTGATACCCTTCACCAAAATAATGCTGACACAAAGCCAACATTAAGATTTTGTTGCTGCCCTTAGGAAATGTTTCCATTTTCTTGTTTTTGAGTTAAAGTAGCCAGAATAGGAGCTTTTTCTTATTGAGAACTATGCACCACACACTGTATTCAGCTCTAGGTTATTAACATAGGAGAATCCTAAACATGGACACTAAAGTGAGACCCTTTGTAGTTGAACCTCCATTCATGGGAGCAAAAATACCTTACTCCTTTTAACCCCATTTTTATGTGTAAAGTGCACAGAATAATACATATATTACAGATGGTTGTGAAAAAGATAAGAAAAATGATGACCAAGAGAAGATAAGCAATTCTCCCAAGATCATGGAAAAAACAGATTCAGTTCTTTTGATTCCTTTAACTTTCCACTCTTCTGAAGCATGACCTGTGAGGATGGCATATAGATAGAAAGGACCAAAAATAGGGAAGATACAGACACAAATAGAGCTCCAGTTCCCAGAAGGAGACATATTTGGGCCTCCAGGGTGACTTAAAGAACATAGGCCAGGTTTGATTCTCAGAGTCTGAGGACTATAAGGGTGACAGGTTCTCCAGATAGACATCAATGGGAAACAATAAAGAGTTCCCAGCCAAAAGTGCGTCATGCACTGTAGAACTCAACTACAGCAAAAGACTGAGCAAATGAACAATGAATTCTGTGGATTCCTATGTAACACTACATTTTACAATTGAAGACAAAGATAAATGGCAGGAAAATCACAATAAATTATCTGTCCTTTGTTTGTAAGCTCCACAGGGGCAAAACTGTTCATTTCACGACTTACAGCATTCTATTTACACCACTCAACAAATGCTCTGTTAATATTCAATAAGTACTTATTGAATTGAGTCAAATTAGTACTGTGATCATCTTTTCTTCTTTCTTTTCTGTTTTCTCTTGAACCTTCAACATCCAGTAATAGTTAATCTAATAGGCATTTGGGTCTTTCTCATGTAAAGTATTTGAGAGATTAGGGCAGGAAGCTACATAGATCCAATGTATCAACTCAAGAAAAATGGAAACATTCCACAGTAGAAGGCATGCAGATTAATTTAAATGACTTTCCTTAATATATAAGATGTTGACTAAGAAATGTAACACTATATGAATCTGGCCTATCCTTAACACAAACTTTGTATTTACTTAGTATAATTCAGAAAGAGTCTCATAGTGATTTTCCTTATAAAAGTTCCCTTAAAGGGAACCAAAAACACAGGTTGTAAGAAAGAAAGCCCCTTCAAAAAATGGTGCTAGCAAAATTGGCTATACACATGCAGAAAACTGAAGCAAGATCCTTATATATCACCCCTCACTAAAATCAATTCAAAATGAGTCATAGTCCTCAGTGTAAGGCAGGATACCAAGAAAAATATTATATAAAGAGGCAGGGGAAACACTAGGGCTCCTAGGAATAAGTTGAAAGTTCCTAAGCAAACATCCAAAATCACAACAAATCAAAGAAAGACTGGATAAGTGGGACTGCATCAAACTGTGAAAAGTTCCTGCATAGCTAAGGATATAGCTAACAAGATAAAAAGAAAGCTCTCAGAATGGGAGAAGATTTTTACTAGCTGTTCATCAGACAAAGGCCTCATATCTAAAATATACTTAGAGCCCCTCAAATTAAATTCCTCAAAGAAACAACAACACCATTAATAAATTGACTAAAGATTTATAAAGGGAGACTTCTCAGAAGAAGAAGTAAAAATAGCCAATAAAACATGAAGAAATGTTCTACATCTTGGGCCATAAAATAAATGCAAATCAAAACAACATTGAGATTCTACCTCACTCTATTCCACCCTATTATAATTGCCATTACCAAGAAAACTAACAGTAACAGATGTTGGTGGGGATGTGGCCAAAAGGGAATGCCACTATACTGTTGGTGGGAATGTAAACTTCTTAAAGCATCCTGGAAAGCAGTATGGAGGTTCCTCAAAAGACTAAACATAAAGCTTCCTTATTACCCAGCAATTCCACTCCTCGTTATTTATCCAATAGACCACAAACAAGGCTGAAGCTACCAGCACAGCCATGTTCATTGCAGCATAGTTTACCATCACCAAGATATGGAATCAACCCTGATGCCCTTCAGTGGATGAATAAATCAAGAAAATGTGGATTCTACTCTTCCACCTGAAAGAATGATATTATACCATTTGTAAGGAAATGGAAATATTTGAAAAAAAATATATTCTATGTATCAGACACTGTATTCAGCTCTAGGTAATTAACATAGGGGAGCTCATGGACACTAAAGTGAGACCACTTGTACTTGAACCTTGGTTCTTGGTGGGGTGAATACCTTACTCTATTGAAGCCCAATTTTTTGTGTAAAGTGTACAGAATGTGTGTATATATGTGTGCATCACAGATGGCTGTGAAAAAGATAAGGAAAATTATGACCAAGATCACACACAATTAGAGCATGGAAAAAAACAGATTCCGTTCTTTTAATTCCTTTAACTTTCCTCTTAGTTCTTGCAAATCAACCAAAACTATCATGAAAATAAGAACCACAAAAAGCAAATTTCACTTTGAGCCACAGGAGGAGATAGCTACCAAAGTCTAAATAAAGTGAAAATGAAAAACTTCCCAAGGCATAAATCAGTGAATGGGAAACATTTTAGTGCCATAAGCCATTTGGATATTTATAACATCATTTGTGTTGATAAGAAAATGATCAACTTTAAAATGAGCCTGCTACAAGAGCCCAATAGCTATGCCCTTATGAACACATAGATGATGCTAAGCAAAATGAACTCCACATTATGGAAACAAGTGGTGTATCATTGTTGTAATTATTTTCAACATGCCATGTGAAACCATATCCTTTTTTTCTTTTTTTTTTTCTTGTATTCCCTTCCTGTGGTTTTACCCCTGCTATTACTATATCTGATATTAGTGCCCTATATATATATATATACATATATATATATATGGGTATTAGAACTAAGGAAGGGAAAGGGAATACCAAAATCAAGAGATAAAGGATAAAAAGACAAACCATTCCAATTCAATAATTACAAAACCATTTGGTGTAAACCAACTGTACAACTCATGTTGGGGAGAGGGGGAGGGGAAGGGAGGAGACGGAGCAGGGGGAATGAGGGAGAGGTAACAAGTTGGATAAGAAATGTACTCACTGCCTTATATATATGAAACTGTAACCCCTCTGTACTTCACTTTGACAATAAAGGAGAAAAATAGGAAAAAAAATAAAATAAAATGAGCCTGCTATATACTTGGTCAAACATTCAATAAACTCGTCCCTAATGTGGTGGTGGGAACTGCTTCTCTGGTGAGGCGTGTGATGTTAGCTGGTATCAGTGATAACTAGCATCTGTTGATCTGGAGTTCAGCCAACTATCTTGCAGAGGGGAGCCAGGGGTGGGGGGAGTCCATAAGTTTTGAAAAGAACTACTCATAGCAGCAAGTTTACTGGAACACAGGTGCATTTTTCAAGCATGTCTCTGCAAAATGGGAGATTTCTCATTTGTTATGCAACATTTGTAGAACTCAAGCAGCAGAAGGCTGTTGTACAGAGAGCTCAGCTCATCATCATTTCGCAGCTGAATGATTTCATGTCGTAGGTTATCAAGCACATTAGCTGGTTGCACTCTGAATGGGGCAGCAAAGATGTTCAATTCCATTTGTTTACTTTTCCCAGCCTTAAATCTTTCATTAAATGCTTCAATTTAGCTTTACACTCATACATCAGGCTTCTCCCCTCAAGTTACACTTTACATGGACTTCATTTAGCTTCCAGCGTTTTCACAGTTGAAAGGGGAGAAGCTTGTTGGGCCCGAAACTTGACCTTCAGCTCCAAGCATTACTTGGTAATGAGCACCAGGAGGAACTCTAGATCACTCAGTCACTTGCCACCACTGAGTTCCTAGACAGGTTTTCTCTTCATCTCTACGACCTTCGTGACTCCATCCTACAGTTTCTAAAGCCTCATGAGCATGTTCCTGCAACTCAGCCAGCACCCTCCATGTGATCAATGAACTCTCTGCATTCAGTCAAGATCATTCAGTAATTCCTTATACTACTGACTGTTAAAGCTTCTTCTTTTGATGAAAAGGGTGAACAACACTACTGTTGACACCACGTTGTTGAACTGCAATGACTGCACAGAGACTCTTGACAGTTGATGCAGTGGCATATAATTAAATCTCTAGGATCAAGACTGAGATAATTCAATTCTTTCTTGAAAAACACAAACACGGTGGGAATTCCATCTCTAGTAAGGCCACTTAATTTTTAAGGCCTTTATTTAATATTAGCTCATTTTTTCCATTGATAAAACAAGTCTTCACCTGTTGTAGTTCTGCCTCTTGTGGTGCCTCTCTCATGGCAAACTCCACAGTTACCTCAGGGACAAAAATGGCCCGCTGGGTGGTATTTGTTATGCCCATTGTCCCATGACAAACCAGAGAGAAAGATTAAGTCCTCTGCAGAATCCCGCAAAGATTTTATTTCAACAACATATTAAATTAGTAATTTGACTTACATTAAGTTAGTAATTTAATGGTTGTTGGAGAAGAAACTAACACTGACAATTTTACTCCGCTTGCTTCCAATAACTCTTCAGCCACCACCACGTACTCCTTCACAAACTCACCCTCTTCACGGGGCCTCAGCTTCCTTACAATCAGCTCATTCGATACAGAACTCACCTGACAGCAAACTCCACTGAAGAGCATTCATTTCATGCAGATGCATTTTGCCTCCCAAATGCATATTTTGAGCTGTTTAGATGGTCCAGATGGCTTTTTTTCACTACTGCTAACACATCACCACAAACTAGACACAGAAGTTTGCCTCTGACTTCAACAACAATAAAAAAAAATGATAGTTCATCCATTTCTCTTGGAAGAGGGACATTCTGCGTCAACTTTTCTTTTACTTTAGTCATCATTCATAGGATGCCACAACACTTAACCTTTAATAACTATCCATTGTGCGTGTGTGTGTGTTTGTAGGTGCGACCAATAACATGACTGTTTTGTTTTGAACATTGTCTTTTGTTGGTGGTGGTGATGGTGATGGTGATGGTTGTGGAGCTTGAACTCAGGGCCTAGGCATTGTCTCTGAGCTCTTTTACTCAAGGATAGCATTTTATCACTCTGGACTACAGCTCCACTTCCAGTTTATGAGTGGTTAATTAGAGAATAGAGTCTCACAGAGACTTTTCTGCCCAGGCTGGCTTCAAACTGTGATTCTCATGTCTCAGCCTCCTGAGTAGGTAGGATTACAGGTACGAGCCAAAGGTGTCCAGTGCTTTATCAGACTCTGGAGGTCTTTTCTGTGTACAATTAATTTCCTTGACCATCTGAGATTCAATTTTTGTGAGGACTTTTGGTGTGTTTATACTAATAACTGGAGTTTATTTTCTGTTGACAAAGAAGTCAACCACATTGTCAGTCATCAGAGGCAAGGTCATCAGTGTGAAGAATCATCTCATCGCATCTCATCGTGGATGCTATTTTCACCACAGTGTGTTAACACGTTAGCAACATGTCCATTCCCAGCCTGCATGCACTGACCATCCTTGAATCACCAGAATGCAGGCAGAGAGCATGTGCAGTATCAGAGAGGCATGGATGTGTGTCCTGTCATTTACTCATAAGGGTCCTGTCTATTTCTAATGGATGTTTATTGCTTGTGCCTGAAATTTCATGTTATTATTATAATTAACTTAATGAAAATTCATGTTGCTATTTTTTAGAAAGCTTCTAATTCCTGAAAGCTTCTGAATCCTTCCTACAGTTGCCTTGGAAGAGTCAAACCAAATGAGTTTGTGGGCCTTTTACAGACTGCATGTTTCCCATGCCTAGCAGGAAGGACAGTGATAAGTCACTATACTGCATATCTGAGAAAGGGCCAACAAAGAATGCTTTCTTAAGGTGAAGGCTACAAAGGGTATATCCTTTATTTCCAGTGGGATAGAAGTGCACAGCAGGACAATAGTTTCTTCACACATGTCCTCATTAAGTCAACAACAGCAATGGAGCAAATAGGCTATAGTTATGTGTTCCTTTTTTTTTTTTTTTTTTGGCCAGTCCTGGGCCTTGGACTCAGGGCCTGAGCACTGTCCCTGGCTTCTTCCCGCTCAAGGCTAGCACTCTGCCACTTGAGCCACAGCGCCGCTTCTGGCCGTTTTCTGTATATGTGGTGCTGGGGAATCGAACCTAGGGCCTCGTGTATCCGAGGCAGGCACTCTTGCCACTAGGCTATATCCCCAGCCCCATGTGTTCCTTTTAACAGAGAAAAGAAGAAGGGTTCTTCTCTCATTATGAAGGGAAACAAAAACTACAACATCTACCTATTTTAGGCCAGAATCAAAGTAAAATGAATCACACACACATACCCCAAGAAAAATCTATACAATAATGAGAATTCTAGCCAAGCTTCCTAAAATGCTCACAAAGAAAAACCCATCTCCCACAAGAAATTTTAAAGTAATATAAACCAACAGCTGGGTTCTAGGTATTCTTATATAATGAAATTTTATGATTTGCACACAACTGAAGCATACAGAACAATAATAAAACTTTGAATAAACAAAGCAATCTTGAGAAAAAAGTGAACAAACCTCAAGGCAATAAAATTCTTGATTTCAAACTCTGCTATAAAACTACAGTAATCAAAACAGCATGATAGTGGCATCTAAATAGACACATACACCAATGAGGCAAGGCAGAAAGCCCAGAAACAAATCCACACATTTCTGGACAATTGATTTTAGAAAGTCCCTTCAGTGGTATGGTATAAACTAGATTTCTACATGTAAAAGACTAAAATTGGACCCTTGCCTTAAGCCACACACACAAAAAAAGATAGATTAAAGATTTAAATATGAGGCCTCATAGCATAAAACTCCTTTAAAAATTACACATAGAATTAAAACTCCTTGGCTTTAGTCTGCACTCTTTCCATATGAACACAACCAGAAAAGGCAACAATAGCAAAACTAAGCAAATAGAACTACATCCAACTAAAAGATTTTGCACATCAAGGAAAAAATTCTACAAAATGCAAATACAGCCTGTAGAGCCAGAAGAAAATGTGTGCAAACTGAACATATAATAGAGGTTAATATCCAAAAGTCACCAGCATATAAAACCAAATAATCAAATTTGATAGTAGGGAAAGGATCTAGCTACATATGTTACAAAGAAGATCATAAATGGTAAACAGGAATGTGAAAAGACACTCAAGAATCAAAAATTATCAAGTAATGCAAACTAAACTCACAATCAGATATCACCTCATACTGTCAACCTAGATATATAGGGGGAAGATATAACTTGTCAGCCAGGGTGTAGAGATATATTTGGGGGTGGGGGGGAAGAGAAGAGATAACTTGTCAGCCAGGGGTAGAGAAAAGGGAACTTTTACCCAATATTGATAGAAATGCAAATTGGTACAGCCATTATGGAAAATAGTATGAAAGTTCCTCAAAAAAATAGGACTACTATATGATCCTATGATATGATATGATATGATCCTATGATTCCCCACTTCGGGGTATATATTCAATGGAAATGAAATTAATGTCCCAAAGAGATATCTGTACCTCCATATTTACCACAGTATCATTCACAATAGTCTAAACTTAGAATCAATCTAAGGACTCATCAATGGAAGAATGGATAAAAATATGAAATGTCGGGCTGGGAATATGGCCTAGTGGCAAGAGTGCTTGCCTCTTACACATGAAGCTCTCGGTTTGATTCCCCAGCACCACATATATGGAAAATGGCCAGAAGGGGCGCTGTGGCTCAGGTGGCAGAGTGCTAGCCTTGAGCGGGAAGTAGCCAGGGAGGGTGCTCAGGTCCTGAGTCCAAAGCTCAGGACTGGCCAAAAAAAAAAAAAATGAAATGTCGACTGTGATTCATCCACTTAAAAGACAGAAATCCTCTTATTGTTGAATGCATAAAAGAACCTGGAGTTTATGTTACTAGAAGTAAGACAAACACATAAAGGCAAATACTGTGCAATGTAAAGTTGCATTGACAGAAGTAGAGAGTACAATAGTGAGTGCCAGGTACTGGTCATTGGAGACAATGGGAAGATATTAATCAAAGATAACAAATGTTCAGAGACATGTTGTAGAAAGCTACGGTGGTAAATGATGTGTTAATCAGTTTGGTTGCATTCATCATGACATTATATCAGTGATCACATTGTAAATGCTGAAAATATTCCATGTTTATTTGTTAATTAAATTTTAATAAAATATTTGCAAAAAAAGTCCTTTAAAAGGAGCAATGGTTTAGCATTGCGAAGAAAAGTTATTGGATAAACAACAATATGTAAATAGAGCAGCAGTAAACATATTGTCTATTAGTAAAGCTGATGTTCACCAGAGGAGAAATGACAAATGTGCCATATTTTGTTCCAGTACAACAAACCACATGTTTTATGAACCTAAGTAGATGATGTACTGTTATACTTTGGTTTCTAATAATTGTGCAAGAGAACAACTTGTTATACACCAAGTCATACAATTAAAGGTAAAAGAATTGTCAAGTCCCTGAAGTACGTGAAAGATACATCAAAGCATTAAAAGGTTGAAGTGGGTTGGTGCTGATCGCTCACACCTGTAATCCAAGCTACTCCGGAGGCTGAAATCCAAGGATCACAGGTCAAACCCAATCCAAGGCAGAAAAGTCCACACAATTGTTATCTATGTCCCACAAGGTATCATTAAAAGTCTCATGTCACAGTTCAACTGGAAACATTTTTTATTAGCAGTATAGAAAATAATGTCCTAAAGGCAATGGTGTCATAAAATTACCTTGAAAATAAAGACTACATGGAAACTCGGAGAAATCTGTGTAGGCTTAAATAAGAGCATAAATGCAGAATACAAAATTGCAAGCAGAATACGGTGTGATCATTTTTAAACAACATAGGGAAAGCAAAGGTTAACACAGTTATAAATTTTAAGTCCATAGACATAATCTTTATTTTCTCCTATTGTAATTAGTTGCACAATAATATGTAAAACATCAAAACAAAACTAGACACTCAGAGCCCATTATTGTCCTTTATCCAAACATGTTTGAGTCTGTTTGTATTCTAAGTTCTCAAGTTCTTCCTCTTACGTACATTCTATAAACTAATGAAGCTTAAGGTTACCTCTAGCCTGATATTCCCAAATTGGGCCAGTTCTGATCAATTCAATCTATGTTCATTATATGTTTCTTATCACTTTAAAAAAATGTTCTCTCAGTAGAGACCAAGTCTGTGAAACCAAAAACTGCTTGTCAAATAGTATTTCCCACAGGATTGGGGCAGCGACCCAACAGTATGTATCTAAAACCAAACAATTACTCAACACATAAAGGTCAAAAATTGACCTCTCGGAGCTGGGGATATGGCCTAGTGGCAAGAGTGCTTGCCTCGTATACATGAGGCCCTGGGTTCAATTCCCCAGCACCACATATACAGAAAATGGCCAGAAGTGGTGCTGTGGCTCAAGTGGCAGAGTGCTAGCCTTGAGCAAAAAGAAGCCAGGGACAGTGCTCAGGCCCTGAGTCCAAGCCCCAGGACTGGCCAAAAACAAAAACCAAAAAAACAACAAAAAAAAATTGACCTCTCAGTGGAATACAATAGCTCAAAATCTATGTATGTACGTTCATATAAGACTACTGTCGACATATTGTCTAATATCGACATTGCATTTAAAGCCCTAGGCAAATTTTCTTGGGCATGGCCACGTGGCTACTGTATATGTTCTTGATACATTGTATATTGTATATATGTCTACCTGACCTAGAGAAGGGAAAGAAAAACAGGGCGTAAGATATCACAAGAAATGTACACACTCCCCTACTATGTAACTGTACCCTTTTTGCACAACACCCTGTCCAAAAAATTTGTGTTCAATTAATAAATAAATTAAATAAAAAAATGTTCTCAGCTTTTGCAGTTTTAGCCACAAAATGCTAATTTACTCATTTACTCCCAAATAGTAAAGCTCTTTTAGGAAATGAAGGGTTTTCCCAACTCATTTTTATTTTTTAATCTTTCATTGACACCTAATAATTGTAGGTATTTATGGGGTGCAATACAATTTCTCAATGTGTAATGATCAGAACAGAGTAATTAACATGTCCAGCCCCTCAAACATTTACAAGTTGTGTTGGAATCATCCAAGAACCTCTCTGTTAACTACTTTTAAGTATATCATTAATTTTTGTCAAACATAGCTAACATACTATGCTACGAAATGCATCTGTCTCCTTGTGCCTGTTATTTATCCCCTCTACATCTGCCACTACCTCCTCTCATCTAGTCAATGGTGGGCATGATTCTTCTCTGACACCAACTCTTAGCTTTCACAATGAGAACAGGTGCTATTGGGGGTGTTTGGTGCCTGACTTTTTTCATTTAGTCATATTGTCTTCTAATATCATCCATTTTGTGAAAATGATAGGATTTCATTCTTTTAATGCTCAATAGTATTCCACTGTATACCCATAACATATTTCCTTTACTCTTGTATCCACTGGTGATCACTTTTGTTGGCTGCATAGCCTGGCTATGGTGAATTATACAGCAGTAAACATGGGAGTGTACATAACTCACTCCAATATACTGACTTTTGTCCCTTGAATATATATACACAGGAGGTCGAGTCCTGAATCAGTTGTTTGGAAAAACCTCCATACTACTTTCCATAACGAACTCATCTTTGTTAGCACTTACATTTACTTTTGTGCTCATCATTCTGAGCTTGTCATTCTGAGATCACATCTATAGCAGACCACAGTTGTTTATTTGAGTGAGGCATCCTTTGACTCTTATGTGACATGAGATAGAAGAGGACATACATCTTCTCCTTGGTGTATTAGTGATCAAAGGGCCTTTCAGTCACCATATTTCACCACCATAAGCTTCCTTAGAGCAAATATTACCTCAAACACTAGAATTTTAGGGTCACTACATAGATAAATGAGAAATACAGAAGGTGAAGATGAAACAGAAATAAGGATGGGACCTGGACTAAACCTTAGAACTAGGGGATCTCTGACAAGCTGGATTTATTCTCCTTCTATCTCTCTCGTGTTCTTTCTCTCTCTCTCTTGTAATCTTTCCCTCTCCTGTTCTCTTTCTCCTGTTCTTTTCTCTCTCTTCTCAAAATAAACTATTCAGTTAACACAAATATCCTTGTGGTCCAAACAGGAAGCAAATTGAACTCCAACTCCACATGTGTGGGCTCCTTATCAATCAATGCTGACAGAAGACTTCTCCCCAAGCAACATCTATATCTGTGCCTGCCTCTGCATTCATGAGCCTTCACTTTTCTGCTTCATGGACTCTTCTGTTGCTCTTGGAATCTGTGGGAGGCCCTCCTGCAGATGTGACCAGAGTATTAGAGTACCACCGATCAATTTTACAAACAAAGGAAACCATGGCCCAAATTAAATTTTCCTCCTGGCACCATCCATCAGCAAAGACCCTCAATTAAAATTTGATTACCAGAAGCTCCGTTTACATTTCCATCCTTCTTACAAGTCAATTCATTTTATGGTATAATTATAAAATCATTTAAGCATTTAACCCACTGCCCATTAGCATGTACTGTTTCATACTTCTGCCCTATTCCACTTTCAACTAGTTAAAATAATAAATAAAATCTGGTTTCCAAGCTTCTCATTTACAACTTATAATAAATGTCTGAATTGTTCTGAGATGGGATTTCAAGACATATTTTCCTTTACAACCAGTCCTTTCCCACAGTCCTGGGCTCAAAGGCATAGAGGAATAAGATGATATCATAGCAACATAGATTATAGCTCAAATTAGTAACACACTTCAGCTCATACTCATAGAAGAGCCAGATATACGATAAATGTAAAGAAGGAGAAAGAAGAGTCTACTTAGCAATACCTTGTCACTATTACATTGAGACCCAGAGTATCACTTGAGAATGTGCCAAAAATAGTAAAGTACATCTACACTTTATTGCTCTGTCATGTGTGAGATGTTCATTAGCATTTCAAGCAGGCAAGTAGAAAATGATAGGACCAAAGAAAAAATCACATTCCAAGCTCATCCCCTACCAAGAGCTGCAAATGCAGCATTTCTACCCAAGAGGAAACAGACCCTGCTGGCCAGAGACTCATCATCAACCCAACTCACAGAGAAAACACAGAGAAAGCAAAGCACTCCTGCATCTGTATTGCTGTGCGTACCATGTGAGTATTTATCAAATCTCAGAACATTCTCTGGAATTGTTCAGTAAGCTCTCTTTTCACCTGAAGCATCGTATTCCCTACGTGAAGTCTGGTTAACTCATTAGAATAGAGATGTAATCAGCATCTTTAAGGATCAATGCACTAGAAATTTGAAGGTGGTGAAGGCAGAGAAGAAAAGATAGGAATGACTGCGCCATAGCCCTCAAGGAGAGCTGGGTTTAATTTCTGCCTCAACCTCATTCTCTCAGCACTTTTCAGAAGTAGACCCTCTCAGATCATTAAGCTGCCTCGTGCCCCAAATGATATACAGCCCTTGATGGTGGACTTGCCTTTCATCTAGCAACACAGCCAGTTGTCTCAATGGCAACACAAAATGCATGAACTAAAACAAGCCAAGTACTTTAAATACTATCCCATATCCCTCAACACTCCCACTGATTAAACTGATTAACAGGTTGTGTAGCGTGTGACCCCTTCTCCCTTTCAGTTTCCCTGGTTCTGGTGCATGTATAATGTGCAACCATCTAAAGCTGCCACATTGAAGGGGAACATGGCAGGCTGCATAACCACCAGCTGATTTGTGAAAGGCCTATTACTCATCGGAGTCACTTTCCACTCAGGAGAGCTGGGCTTTATCCAATAGTGGTGTAGAGTGACTGGGACCAACCTAGTAGTTTCCATTGGCAATGTATATGAATGAAAAAGAAGAGATGATGAGAATATCACATTGCCTAAGGATATGGCTTTGAATTAATTGTCTGTCACCTGTCTCTAAGCCACCCATGCTGCTGCTTGCAGACAACTGACAGCCATCAACAGTTGGCACTGTCCTTCCATGCTGATATTCCAGATCCTGTCACCAAATATTGGCGCCTTTCTTTTTTACCTTTCTATCAAGATCCAATTGTTCACTGCTCAAAACAATTTTAAAAAATCCAAACAGAACAATCTGAGGCTATGATTTCATCACGTAAAACATCATTTTTGCAAAACATACTAGGGCATAAAATGTGCTTTTCATGTAGTATTAAAAGAAAAAGGCAAGACAAAAAATGTATACAATATTATATAGTGTAATTATAATATCATTATAATGTCATTGTTTATAAACAATGTTTATAATGTATACAAACATTGTTTATAAAAAATGACATGTACATGATTAAAAGAAAATAATTCCAAAATGTCAACCATAAATATTTCCCGTCAGAGGAATTAGGAGACATTTATGCTTTCTTCTTCTTCTTCTTTTTTTTTTTTTTTTTTTTTTTGCCTGTCCCGGGCCTTGGACTCAGAGCCTGAGCACTGTCCCTGGCTTACTTTTGCTCAAGGCTAGTACTCAGCCACTTGAGCCCACAGCACCACTTCTGGCCATTTTCTATATATGTGGTACTGGGGAATCGAACCCAAGGCTTCATGTATACGAGGGAAGCACTCTTGCCACTGGGCCATATTCCCAGCCCCTGCATTTTCTTCTCCATGCTTTCAGGAATTTTCAAAATTCAGCATAAATTTTGAACAGAAAAGTCATATTATATAGCCTATTCATTCATTTAAACCTACATTTTCTTGTCTATTTGTATCCCCTAGTCTATTCCATTAGTTACACTTCCTGTCTTACAGCTTTGTTAAGCCCTACATCACAAAATGTTGTTTCATGGATTTCAGGATATAAATTTGATGACTCCAGCACTTCTTGCAACCAACTGTGCCACTGTTGGGGTTTTTTTGCCCCTCCCGGCTCGGACTCTTCCTTCTTTCTTTCCACCCTCCTTTCTCGCCCTCTCCCCTAATCACCCGACCTGCAGGTAAGTTAGAGTGGAGCGGGGGGTCAGCTCCGACCTGACACGCACGGGATCAGCCGCAGATGTGTGCCCGCCTCCAACGTACACATGCAACGGGGTCAGCTTCTTAGAGCGAACTGACTTTATTAAGAGAAGGACAAGGGGAGATGATTCCGAGGGAGGGGTTTGGCCAGGATGTCGATAGGCTGAAAGGTATCACCTGACCCCCAAGGGCTAACGTCACTGGAGCGCGCCGAACCAGGGTGGGTTGGTAGGTGCCGGGCTGGCTAGGGGGTTGGGGGCTGTTTGCCCAACCAGTTTCTCTGGATTCCAATCCAGAGGGGGTAGAAGGGCCGCATTCCCCAGGGCTGGGGGAGGTGCATCAAGCCCCTTCCATCAAGGGGGAAGATGGATCCCAACATGCCATGAGCCCAAACTGTCTCCCTATCTCAAGAACTTTATAGCCAAACAGCAATGCTAGGACCTTGGACATTCCTCTGACTTCCTGGGCCTGTTTCACCCCATATATGAGCTGAGAGTTTGGGCTGCACCACCCACAAAAGTCCATACAGCTTGCAATGTTGACTTTGTCATGAGCTGCTACATTCAATTGCAGCAGAAAGTTCTAGTTGCCCAGAGTGTGAGATTGCTGCAAAGTTCCATTTACAAAGCAAATGATTCTCATCCAGCAGGAAGGGAAGAAAGCCAAGAGTCATAAATATCCAGGAGATCCAACATGCTGTTTCATATCAGAGCAAATCTGTAGAGTAAAATATTCATTCCAGATGTAAATACATCCCAAATAGCTACATTATTGAAAAGTAGACAGGGTTGGAAGCTCAAAAAAAGAAGGCAAGGTGGCCTTCCAGAAATATTAAACTATACAATGCCCCCAAATACATGTAAAGAGTTAGCTGTATATCCAACACTTAAATTTAACCAAGTCTTTTTTTTTAAGAATTTCATTTTGTCACAATTCTGACTTTTTAAAAAAAATTTATTTAGTTAGTTATTTTTTGCCAGTCCTGGGCCTTGGACTAAGGGCCTTAGCACTGTCCCTGGCTTCTTTTTGCTCAAGGCTAGCACTTTGCCTCTTGAGCTAAAGAGCCACTTCTGGCTGTTTTCTATATATGTGATGCTGGGGAATCGAACCAAGGGCTTCATGTATATGAAGCAAGCACTCTTACCACTAGGCCATACTCCTAGCCCCTTAACCAAGTCTTAATTCACCTAAACAAATAACTCATACTTAAACACTTGGAATTGCTACTATAATCTCAGTCTTAGAACCTATTACCGTTGGCACTTTAAAGTTAATTTTAAGCTTATACAAATAATACATGAATTCATTATAAAGTAAACTTCAAACCATGCAGATGTACATAAAGAGAAAGTGTGGAAGTTCCTCTTTACATCTCAACCTCTCCCACCTACTCCTCCACCCACAGATAACTGATGACTTAGACCATTTTTGTTCTAAATGTATGTGTCTTCTCATTGTTCCTATCTCTTGAAAAGCAATATCAGATGTCTTTGTTCTGTCAAATTTAATCAAAAACTTGACAAATTTCTCACTAAACTGAATAGCTGTTCTTCAAAGGGAAACCCACTATTTATAACTCTGAAAACTGATTCTAACCAATATTCTGTTTCCCTACTAACTTATTACCATTAACATAAGAAGCAAATATGAATGGATACTAAAGAAGATGTCACCAGGATAATCAGCACAGAAGCCTGTGTGTGTGTGTGTGTGTGTGTGTGTGTGTGTGTGTGTGTGTCCATGCTTCTATATGGGGTGGGGGAGTTTTAAACTCCCAGACACAGGAGTATGTGCATCTCTGCCAGCTCATTAAATTCAACAAATGCTCCTAGATTGGTTACCACTTGAAAATATAGCTACTGTGTGATTCTACCTTGGGAATGGACAGAGGTATCACAGCTTTCTCTTAATCTAAAGGATCTGCAATGCTATTCCAGACAGGATTGTGGGTCCAAGAAGAAGAATCAGAGTATGCTAGAGGTCTTAAAACACTAGAAATGGCTCAGCAGGAAGCAGACTCCTAAGTGTTAGGGTTTTTAAGTGCTAACGTGACTATGACTGGCAAAACTAACTCTATGGAAAAAAAATCAATAAAGGTTTTTCAGCTTGTATATACATTCAGTAGGAGAAATTTAAGTCAATAATTAAACACAATTGACCAAGCACGTCAGGTCCAAAGAATTATTATAATGGGCTTGGGAAAAGAGAAGTCTCTTATCATTTATTGAGGTTTATCATGGTAAGCATTTTTATATGTTAATCATTTTAATTTCATAACACACATAGAAGAAGGCACTAGGTTTACCTTCATTTTAAGGAAGAAGAACTAACTTAAACTTCCTAGTAACAAAATGAGCACAGCAGTTTTAGCCTTCATGTCTTTTTACCATGCCAGCCAGAGTAAAAGAAAGGTTCCTCTGCAGCTAGAAGGGAAAGGTGAGGGGGGAATGAGGGATGAGGTAACAAACAGTACAAGAAATGTATCCAATGCCTAATGTATGAAACTGTAACCTCTCTGTAATTCAGTTTTATAATAAAAAATTATTTTAATAAAGAAAAACAAAAATAAAATAAAATTTGTTATGATAACATATACAAGGCTCAATGCATTTAAACACAACAAAGTAACTAGGAGGGGAGGAATCCAAAGGCATAACTCCACAGAACGATGAAATTACTGTTTACAGTAGGAAATGGGAACACATTGGGGAGAGTGGCAAAGAGAGGCACAGGAATGGAGAGGGGAATGGTGAGCAAATGTGGTCAATCTATTCAATGTACACAATGTAAAAAAATGAAGTATGTAACTTATGGGTAGAAACAGGAGGTGGGAAATGGGGGAGAATGAAGGAAAGGGAGACATTGTCCAAAAAGTATTGTACTTATAACCTGACTTATGGAATTGTAACCTCTTTGTACAACTACTTAATAATAACAATTCAAAAAGGAAAAAAAATGTTCCTCTGAAACTCACATTCTTCTTGTATTCCATGCTCTTCTCATAGGGACAGGAAGGCTATGCTTTCCTGGTTAGAATAGACTAATCAGAGCATTAGAAGCATAACCTGAATGCAAATGCTTGCCTGGATGAGACCAATTAAAGCCCACGGAGGTGTGAGTGAGGTCAACATTACCTCAACTTTGTATTTCAGAACAGTGAGAAATGAAATTCCCAGCATAGAAAGAGAAAGGAAATGGATACTAAGATACTCCACTACAGAACTCATGGCCAGAGAAAAAGAACAGAAAGTTTCTCTAACAGTATAATTACAATCGTATTACAGCTTTGAGTGTACTAATCCTGGATGGCACTCTTAGATCTGCAACAGTATATGCTCCAGAGCTACTTTCAGGAACTACCACAGTTTTGCAGCACACATTAGCCAATCTCATGAATGGATTGTGACAATTTTGATCAAAAAATTTTACAGCATTGAATAAGATCATAATAAACTTTTTCATTCTGAAATTTCTAATGAGAATATTTTTCTACCTAGTCATCTTTTGCTTAGTTCTTACTTCACACATTTTATTGACTTGGTGAATTGCATACACACAAAGAAAGCCCAAGAACTGGGTATATCTTCATAGAGCACTAAGAATTATTCTTCTGGTTTTAAGAGCATTAAGACAAGAGAAAAGCATAGAGAGAACGGGAATACAGAGGGAAGAAGTAAAACTATTCCTTTTGTCTGGTGACATAATCCAGTACATGAAGGACCCCTTAGACCGCCCCCCCCCGCCCCGCAAACTGCTAGAGCTGTTCTAAAACTTCTGCAAAATAGCAGAGGATAAAATCAACCCACAAAAATCAGTAGCATTACTGCATACTAACAATGAGAAGACTGAGTCTAAAATCAAGAAAGCAACCAATAACCTAAAAAAAAATAAAATAAAACACCTAATAATTAACTAACTTAACCAAAGATGTGAAGGACCTCTACTGAAAACTTTAAAAAAGGAAATTGAAGACATTTAAGGAAATGACTTTTCAAACAAGAGCACAGTGTCTAAAATATACTTCAAGCTCAAAAATTAAGCCTTCAAAGAAACAACAACCCAACTAAGAAGAGATATGTCAGAAGAAGTAAAAGTGGCCAAAAGACACATGAAGAAATGTTCAACATCTCTGGCCATAAAGGAAATGCAAATCAAAACAACATTGAGATGCTACCTCATTCCAGTTAGAATGACCATTATCAAGAAACTAACAATAGGACTGGGGATATGGCCTAGTGGCAAGAGTGCTTGTCTCGTATACATGAGGCCCTGGGTTCAATTCCCCAGCACCACATATATAGAAAATGGCCAGAAGTGCTGCTGTGGCTCAAGTGGCAGAATGCTAGCCTTGAGCAAAAAGAAGCCAGGGACAGTACTCAGGCCCTAAGTCCAAGCCCTAGGACTGGCGAAAAAAAAAAAAAAAAAAAAGAAAAGAAAAAGAAACTAACAATAACAAATAACAAATGCTGGTGAAGATGTGATTTAAAGAGAACTCTAATATTTTGTTGGTGGGAATGTAAGCTTGCTCAAATAGTTTGGAAAGCAGTATGGATGTTCCTAAAAACAAAACAAAACAAAACAAAAACTTGAACATAGAACTACTATATGACCCAACAATTTCACCCCTGCATTTATCCAGTAGAACACAAACAAGACTACTGTAAAACCACAAGCACAACCATATTCATTGCAGAACTATTCACAATAGTCAAAATATGGAATCAGCCCAGATGCCCATCAGTGGACAGAATGGATCAAGAAAATGTGATTTATATATACACAATGAAATTTTACTCATCCATTAGAAAGAATGCTATTGTACCATTCATAAAGAAATGGAAAGACTTGGAAAAAATTATATTATGTGAAGTAATCTAGACCCAGAGAAACAAAGGATGCATGGTTTCTCTCATTAGTGGTAGATAAAATGTACCTACAAGTTTATAAGTCAACATTTTGGGTGGTATGTAAGCAGTTCCAAATGAATTAACTGAATTATAATAGATGCTATGGAGAGCTCAAATAGTATAATTATTTTGAAAGACTAAGTCAAAGCTCAATGAACTAAACACCAGCAAATGGGTACTTGCAATTGGGGGAGGGACCAAATGAGTGGAATACACAATGAAGAGGGTAAGTAGAGAAAACGCAGTCAAGAATTCATTGTATATGCCACAAAATTAAGAAATGTAAGGGAAGCAATGGATGGAAGGAAGATGATATTGATGAAAAGGGTGACACAGATCAAGATGCTTTGTATTCATAAACTGTTTAGTTAAATGACACCTCTTCACACAATTACTTAAAGACAATAAAAAATAGAATTATTCTAATATTTTATTCATAATAGGTAATTAGCCATTCAATTTAAAAGATGTTCTTGAATGAAGATGTCACCTTATTCCTGGAAATATACTTTAAAATTTAATGATCTTCACTATCATTATGACATTCATATAGAGACTAATGCTGAATTCAATTTCATCCTATAAATATTTGTTAGATGTAGTGTACTTACTACATGGCTGTCTTGAAGTTCATGACCACATGTCTCCATAGAAACTATTCTGTGGAGAATTGGTGTTTATAAACTAGATGGCCACCATTGGTTGTACATCAGATGATCAAAATACATGTGTATTTGAATAGTTTACAGCATGGTAGACCATATGAACACTACCCATGCCTTATATCTCTAAGGAACATCTGCTAATTTCATTTTCCTAGTCTTTTTGTTGTTTTGATAGCTTTCCTCTGAGCCTTCTGCACTTTTCCAGTTATGATGAATCAATGCCTCAAAATTGAACTCCACAAATAGAAACAACCAATGGACTCCAGGGGGAGGGAAATCAGTAGTTTATTTTGGGAAGCAGATGGTCAACCACAACACTTTTATATTAAGTTGTGTTCAAATGGAAAAGAAAATTAAACATAACTAGAAGAGTCACCATAACAGATATCAACTAATAACCAGGGAGAAACACTGCATATCTTTGTTACTAGGGATGACTAAGCCAATTAATCCCTAAACTAACACCAGCTGCCAATAGTCTAAATATATCAGGAACCATTCCGGGGCCTCCATATACATAAATGTTACCAAGAGGCATTAATTCTACCCAAGCCCAAGAAGCATGAAATCTATCCGGGTCTATACCTGAATAGGTTGAATGACCATTTTAAACATCTCTTGAGTGATTTAAAGCTTCAGAAAAGGTTTAATATGGCATGGTTTAGGTCCTTTTATGCAAGAATCTCTCTACTGTACTGTCCCGGCCTGGCTGATCCAGGCTACTACTAGGATACTTGTCAAACATTAAGAAGCTCTTCCATTCCAAAAGTCAAATGTTGTCTCTGTCATTCCTTCCAACACCTACCTATTATTTTCTAGTGACAGCTAGCTATCATAGTCTCTACTTCTTCACTGTCTTCTTCATAGACATCCTACAACTTGCAAATATTTAGCATCTTTTTTCCTATCATTTTTGTTAAGGCTGTTAGACAATACAAAATTCAGACTCTTAAAAAAAATTACCTGCTTTCTCTTTCTACCATGTTTCTTTTGTTCCAAATATTTATTTCATTTATTTATCTCTCAGCACTGAACAGATAAGTGAATCAGAGTGTACTATAACAAGCATTCAATCTGAGGATGGATTTTGGTCTTGAGTCAACATAATATTCATGTATGTTTAACAAGTGCTGTTGATTTCCTGTCTTGACTCACTCTTGTCCTGTGGATTAAAGGCAGGTAGCAAATACCACTCTGTTCTACATCATTTCATTGATTACGCTTGTGACATTTCAATCTCAGCCTCATCTAGAGAAGTAGACTCACTCAAGATGGTAATGCTATAGAGAAAATAAACAGAAACAGTAACGAGTTATTAACCTTTGGAAAAAGCACATTGTGCTTCTCTTAACACCTGATCATTTTTTAAGCAGCAAAAATTTCAACTGAGATGGAAAGTGGTGGTTTTAAAAACAAATAAAAAGAAATATGAGATACTTTTTTGTAATATTAGGATTTGAACTCAGAGCCTTGTTGCATGCTAGGCAGATGCTCTATAGTAAAGACACATCTCCAGCCCATTTTATGCTAATTAATTCATGTATGTGTGTGTGTGTGTGTGTGTGTGTGTGTGTGTGTGTGTGTGTGTGTTGGTCCTGGGGCTTGAACTCAGTGCCTGAGCACTGTCCCTGAGCTTTTCGGCTCAAGGCTAGCCTCTGCCACTTAAGCTATAGCTCCACTTCCAACTTTTTAGTAGTTATTAGGAAATTAGAGTCTCATGGACTTTCCTCCCTAGGCTAGCTTTAAACTGTGATCCTTAGATCTCAGCCTCATTAGGAGACAGGAATATAGGTGTGAGCCACCAGTGCCTAACAATGCTAAATATTTTTGAGACAGGGGACTTGCTTCTTCACTGAGCATAATTTGGACCAAGATCCATCTATTTGGGGCTTCCATCACAGCCCAAATGACAGGTATCGGCCAAAGGTATAGGCTAGAGATACCTCTTTTGAATGGTCTTATTCACTCACACATCTGGGAGAGAATAATGTGATATCCAAGTATGAGACCCCAGAGATGTCAGAGCATTTCTACATTGCTGTTTGCATTGAGAACTGTATCGTGTAATTCTAAAACATGGACCTGTGCCCCCCTCTATAAGGTTTGGATTATAATCCTAGATAAGACCAAAGAAGCCAATATAGATACAGCTGCTAGTGCACAGAACCTCCAACCTTAATTCTGTGATCCTTCAGGGTACTCTACCAAGATCAGGAAGATGGGCTCCATTTTACAAAGGAAGTCACTAAGATATGGACATATGAGGTTCTATGAAATTTACATAAGTACCAAATGGAAATAAAAGGGGAAATAAGAGTTGATTTGGTATGTGTAGCACATTCTTCAGTGTTTAAAATAGTTGCTGCTCCCTGAGATCTAATATTATAAATTTAATTTCTGCATTTATTTGCCTTGGACTTAACAAATGTCGTGAGCAAAAGAAACAAGGGAAGAGAGATTTTGAAGTGGCTGGAAATAGATATTACTGAAGGACAGGTTGATCAGCAGCTGATTTTCACCATGACCTCAGTAACCTGTGATATACAAAAGCCATATATGCTACTGATGAATACTGCAAGATCTCTTAGCATTTGTGGACAGCTACATTGCCTCCTGCATCTTGCTGTAGAACCTTGAATCCAGATAACTGTAAGTATAAAGGACTCTCCAAAATACTGCAACTCCAAACAGTACTTAAGTTGCCACTGTCTGGCATAAGGGATTAAAATCTACCTTGAAAAGAAAAATGAAAACATTTGGCAGGCAGATATGAGGGAAATATTTTTGTTTTGTTTGGGGGGGGTTGCCCCTCAATTTCTGAAAACATTGAGAATTTACCAATGACATATTTTTTAAATAAAAGAAAAAAATCTTCAGGATGAGAGGAAATTTTCTTTCTGAAAATTTCTAGACATGTCTGAACCTTCCAACCACTTACTCTGCGATTTTGAGGTAACTAAGCATAGAATACTCTCCCAATCTCGGCTTTGCCATTTTCTTAATAATTATGGACTAGTGGCATATGTTCCTTCATCTGTAAAATGGTGATAATATTAGCCTACTCCAGGGAGATTTTGTAAGAATGAAGGAAGAAAAGCATTCAAGCTCAGATATAGCAGCCACCCCCACAGATGAAGTCTTCTGAGGGAGCCCAGGAAGCCAGGTAGGGAAGAAGGGGGATGATACAAGGCAACAGAAAGAAAAGTCCAGATATCTCTACTCAAGGTAAGCTTTCCAGTTTATCTTTCTCCAACACCAAATCCTTCCTGCAATGGGATACTCCTTCTGGTCCAGCAGCTTCTCCATCAGTCCTCTCAGTTCTCAGGTGCCATTATCTCTACATTGAGGCCCTTGATTAGGATTTAGACTGAGAATTCCACATTTTTAGTTGCTGCTTTCAAGACAGCATACAAAATAATAATGTGATGGCTACAAATTCTGTCTCTAGGAAAATTACAATAATATGGAGTCCTTAGAAATATTATCTAGACACCAACACGATCGATCATTCATTTCTATTTTTAGTTTTGAAATTGCTGACAAAATCACAATGCTGTACAGCAGTAAAACAGCAGCTACGAGTGGGTCATCCTGCAATTCTTACATGTACAATCAGCCTTGTGGGAACTAAAGTACACTACCTATTAGATAGCCAACAGAAACAAAAAAGACTAACCTCAAGTGAATATTATCATGGCAGAATTATGAAAACATAGAACCACAACTTTTTTGGACTTAAAAGGAAATTACATAGAGAAAAATATATTTCTTCTTAGATAAGATTGAACTTTCTTAGTAACTCTAAAATGCCCATTCTCTTCTGCTGAAATAATATATTCCAGCAGATCCAACCACTAATAAAACTCAGGATTCAAAATATAACAACTTAGAATCTTTTTTAACACTGATGACAGTGTTTTCAAATTACTATGACATATGTTGTAAGAAATTACTTTTTAAAGAAAGAAGCGTTCAAAGGAAGTGTGATAATTTATGCCTGTAATCTCAGCATTTGGGAGACAGAGGTGGGAAGAAGATCATTTGGAGTAGCAAGGCTCTGTCTCCAATAAATAAATAAATGCTTAAGACATAAGCACTCAAAAAGTGTTAGACCTTCTAATTCTACTTTTATATGAGATTAAAATGATATGACCCATGAAGAGTGAGCAAATGCAGTAATGCATTATATTCAGTGTACATTATGTGAAGGCTAAACTATATAACTTGAGGGTATGGATAGGATGGGAAAAGATGGGGAAGAAGGATGGAAAAGTGGCATTGATCACAAAGCGTCATAGTCACAACTTAACTTATACAATTGTAACCTCTTCGTAAATAATAACAATAAATACACAAAAAATAATGTGGTAACCCACTGTAATATAAAATCTTAGTGTCTCTGTTAAATTCAACCAATGTATTTCGGTATACATAAATAAACAAGCTACATTTTCTTCTATAAACAGCAAAACATATATTTATGGCACATAAAATTCTCATAATTTTAGTATATAAGTCTTAAAAATGATCTAGCCTGGATGGTTCCAATTCAGTCTCCTTTTTCTTCCCAATTGCCTGCTTGTCTCATAATCCAGATGCTTAGGCATTTGAAATCTCCCCGAAAACATCAAAAAGCTTGTGACCCAACTGTAATCCTAACCCATTTCTCCCTATGCATTGCCACACAGCTTTCCTGTCCTTATCAATAGTCTCTAATCTATTCTAGTAGTTATCAGCAGTCATATTAATGCTATTAATATCAATAATTATAGTAATGTTGATAGTAGTATTGATACTATTATACCAGTATAATAGTAGTTATCACTAGTCTGTTCATCTGCTAGCCACTAGTGAAGCACTCCTTTAATCAAAAGATGTGCTTTTGATTTATAGCATGACCCTATTTCTTCTTTCCTAAGCCTACTTAGTTAGGGAAAGTTATTTGCAGAAGAGAATCTTCAGAGAAATGTTTTCATGGCCTTCCAAATAGACATGAAATCTGTAAAACTTTTATTGTGTAGTATGAATTAAGAATTATCTAGGTAACATGTTTGATTTAAAAAATGTACTCACTACCCTACATATATGTAACTGTAACCCCTCTGTACATCACCTTGACAATAAAAATTCTTTTAAAAAAAAAGAATTATCCATGCAAGATATCATTTGAAATTTGGCATAGATGTATGAAATATACAAGCACACATTTATAATGACAAGTCATGAGTAAATACATACTACTGCAGTGATAGATGTGTGTTTTGTATGTTAGCAGCTCAATAATCACTTCTTCCTATGGAACACAAATATATTCTAGAGAATTACATCTATCTTGTCAGATTCCCTTGGGAGAAAATAAATCCAGGTAGCCATGTTACACTAAGAATGTCAAACAAACCATTTTCCTCAAAACTTCTCCTAAGAGTCGGAAACCCAGAGAACTGGAAACCAGAATTTGTATGTGATATGAGAGACACTATGAAAGATGTTGTTGGAGTCCCATGATTCCCAATAATGGCACTGTGACATGACTATTCCTGGTCTAAAAGCATTGCCAGCCCTCCCAAACAACCTCAGTTAATGATTGCTACCTAATCCTGTTCTTGTCTTTCCAGTTGATTCACTGAGCTCCTGGTAAATTTCCAGAAGAGTACCTCCTTCCTAAATAACCCAACATCAGAGTCTGGCCAATAGCCCACTTTATATGAAGAACAGACTGTGAGTACACTACTTGAAATCTACACAATTATTATAAATCAGAAATTGCAGTTTGTTATCAGTGAGGAAGGAGGGTCCAAGTAAGTTAAGAAGAGCAACCAGTGAGACAACAACTCTGGTGGACATATTGTAGATTTGGAGGAAGTGAGACCTTTACAAAAAGGGAAATCTCATAAGTCCACAGAAATCAAAGACCTAGAATATAGCAGAAGTCACTGAGATAATGAGGTAATTATGTTATATGATTATATCAGAAATTATATATAAATTATATGTATATAAATGTATGCTTTATATACATACAGAATTTTTAATCATAAGTTCTATGTATACATATGTCATCATATATATGGATATATCTATATTATATATATATATATATATGGATATATACAGAGAGGGGGAACCCAGGACTTTCTTGTAAGGAGAATGGCAACAAATATATCATGTTAAACGTTTATATAAAATTGACAACAAGGCTATTCAACAAGAACTCCAACAGCAAATAACTAAAATCACCTCTCTGTAGTAAGGAATTTTACATTTGTGCAGTGAGTTTAAAAACATCTGATCTAATTCTTCAATATTTGAGACTTGTTTATTATACTCAAATTATGGAGGATAATTTTATTCTTCACTCTTTGTGATCTTTTTAATTGCTCCTAAATAGCCTGATTTCCCCATATCATACCACTATCATGGGATTTCTTTGCTTTGTTGACACAGAAGCATTAACTTAATGTTGCAGAATTTAAGGCCTGGTCTTTTGTGGACTTGTAATATCTTTCTTTCCCTATGCAGTAAGTCTGATTTAATTATCTCTCAGAAATCAGTAACGGTACTATTTTTGTCTTTGCTTGCCCTTAATCCTTATTTGATTAAAGTACCACATGCTTAATTGGACCAGGCTTACCTCAACCTCCTCAATTCTAAATATCAAAGAAGGCCGTGAGACTGCTCGGGTCGTTTTAACAGACTCCTTGGATTCAACAGACGGTTCTGGGATAATCAGTAAATCAGTATAATCCACAGAATGTCAGTTCTCTCTCATGGTGCTACATCCCACGTGTTTCTTCCAAACACAAGTCCATCCCCTTCTCTTTCATAACACAAAGGAAGCAAAGACACCTAACGAGTAAAGAAGGAGTATGAAACCCATTATTTCACTTTCTAACAAGCTAGAAGCTTTTTCAAACTTGTTAATCTTGGAAAAGACTTCAAGTACTAGTTGATTGAAGCCTGGCAGTATTGACAAGAAACAGCTCACTGAAAACTGCAGCATTTTAAAAAGGGGGGAAAAAAACCATGAGCTCAGATCAAGACATGTTTCCAAAGGAAATATTTGCATTATCGGGATGCTTTTTCCAGAAAGTGAGCTTTTAAGATGTCAGGAGCAAAAGAAATCAAGATATAGGAAAGGAGGAAGACAGAGACAGATGGGGCCAGCTCTCTTGGCTCCAAATGGGAGCAACAGTACTCCAGAGTAATTTCCCAACCACTGTCGCCATGGCAGCTATAGAGGACAAAACTGTGACACAGGCTAAGCTGATGATGGAAGGAAAAGCTGATTTCAACATCACCCTTTGTACTAGTTTCCTGAGACCATTATAACAAAGTACCACAAACAACAGAATTTTTTTTTATTGTATGCTCTGCAAGCTCCAATTCCAAGCTCAAGGTGTTTCAGAGTTGGTTCCCTCTAAAGGCTGAGGAAGAATCATTTCCAGTAATTGACTGTATTTTTTGGCATTGTTGACTTGCAGCTATGGTGCTGCAACCTCAGCCTCTGTCATTCAACAGTATTCTTTCTATGTCTCCGTGATCCTGTGTCCAGATTTGCCTCTTCTTATAGGAAAAGCACTCAATGAAGCAGAGCCCACCATAATCCAGGATGACCTCATCTTAATTTGATGACATCTGCAACTGTTCTTTTTCCCCACAGGGTCCAAACTGCAGGTACTATGGATTGTGACTCCAAAAGAGACTGGATAACACAAAGTAGCCTAGGTTAATTCATAACCATTTACCTTTCATTTTTCTATGGCCAATCCCTTCTAATAGTCTGCCATACTCCAATACTTAATAAACACTTCCTCCAATCCTTACCACCTAAGAGAGTTACACAGGTAAGCTGACAGGTGCATAGAAGTAACCACACTTGTTCTCAGTCACTGACTGCTTCCCACTGTAAACTGTGGACCTTGTGTGAGTGTGCTGCTATACTTTATTTTAGATTTTGTAGAGCAGAGGTCACTTTGATGCAAATAAGAGGTAAGAAACAATCTGTCTGGGCTCAAAGACTGACTGTTCACTAGAACACAAAAGGACTTTGCCTTGTGAGTATATAAAAGAACCAGGTCATGACAATGAATAGGTCTATTCAAACTAGAGAACGCTGGAGCAAACTAGCAAGTAGTGTGGTAGTGAAGAAAGGTTTTATGCGCACTGTGAACCATCACTGTAGCACAATGGGAATTGCAATGTAATTATTGGCTACTTGCTTTTGCCACTTAGAGATTTTCAATGTCTTTCAGTGTGCCATCAAATCTGTTAATGCTTAGAACATTAAAAAATGTTATGAACTCCTGTTTTCATTATTAAATAAGAATCAAACCACAATACCACTTTCACTAAATATCTTCAGTATTTATCAGTGGCTGGACTTGGTGCATAGCTCAATATGACAATCCCAGATCTATACCGGAAAATGCCCGGAATAGCAGAGAAATAACTTTAATTTATCCATGTACTTTTTTCTATAAGAAAATGTAATGAAATAAAATCACCCAACTTCCACTGAGAAGGCTACGCTCAAGAACACAACACTGCCTTCTGTCTGAAGCCCTTGTTAGTTCTGCCTGGATATCACATCCAGCCATTGCTAGGAGCCAGCAGTCCTATGAGTGGGGATTTGACCTCAGGATGTATAAAACATTGCCCGGTGCAGTGCTAAATCCCTCTCCAGCTCGCACACAACAGCTGGGATTATATTGAAAGACTCACTTATCAGGTATTTTTCCAACCAAAAGAACTAGAACTAAACCAAGGAGAGGCAAAGTCACATAATAAAAGGAAAAGCAAAGGTGCATTTCAAGTCACTTCATCCTTGTAACCCCAAGCCCTTCCTTTTTTTTTGGGGGGGGGATAATTATTCCACTTAAATATTGGGACAGAGTTGTAAAGAGTAAAGTTGTATGGGAAGAACCAAGCCACAGTGCTTAGTTCATAGTCGATCCTCAATGAACAGAACAGTTTTATCATTATTGTATATTTTCTAGTATCTATCTGATGTCCCTTCCCATGAGGTATAGGAACATTATACCTCCAAGTCTGAATGCCACTCCAATTCCCTTTTACTCTTTGACCTTCATACAACTTTGTGAGATAAGTGGGAAAGACCCTGTTGATAAACGTTAATTATACAGGCACTATGTTAAGTTGTTACAATGCCACTTTCTTGACAGCATAGAATGTATCTAATCCATTGTATGGATACACCCGAAACAACTCATTTCTTATAAAATATCATAATAAAACACTTCATTCAAAAAAAAGACTGTATCACACATAAGTAAGGTCTAATGGATAGTATGTCCCATTTCACCTCCTCAAACTTGTTTTTGCAATGAGTAGACTCATAAACAAGCCTTGAAAGGAGAAGCCAGAATTGGGAAATGAAGGCAGAGCAATAATCTAAATGAGAAAAATAGGTTACAATGAAGTTTTGACATAGCAGGAGGAAATGTAGTTCAATGACTGTGCATATAAATAATTGCCCTGATTATATCCAAAAGTTTGAAAGAAGGTGTGGTCAAGCTAGAAGTATCATCAGGAGGACTGACTGTCATGGCCTCATGACACTCATGAGGCCAAAACACTTCCCTAAGTGAAGTAACATACTTCTGGGCATATTCCCCCTGGGCTATATTGTACCCTCTGATGTTTGAAGTTTTCATCACCTACAAGCAAATTCATGTCTTGGGAAATTAAGTCCATCAAATAGCAAGGAATAAACAAGAAAGCCAACCCTGAGCTGTGTAAGTGTCCACAAATCCCAAGCAAACCTTCTATGGTCAGCCCAGTATCTCTTCTTATGAATACATGAGAATATGGACTGAAAGCAGATGGCTTTGAGAGCCCAGCATCAGTGCTAGTTATGACAATTAGATGACTTTCAGTCCAGTTATCTTCATGACAGTAAGAGACCTGCTTCTAGGAATCAAACTGTTTGATCATGGAAGGCCTTCTTCCTTCCCAGGCGAGAGCTTACTTACATAAACAAGAGCAACTCTGGGCTCTATGCCTGCATCCTACACTCCTCTATATTTGACTTCCCTATCTATGCCTATCTATTCTTTCTCATTCCTGTTGACATTGAGAAGACCTAACAATATTCTTGAGGTTCATGATTATATATGTAGTACTTTACATCCAAGATGAATCTTATCAACATTTAATTTTAAGGATCATGAGATGCCTACATTCAGGTCACCTCTACATATAAGTACTACTAATAGAATACAGTGTGAACACATATGGAGATGGAACAGTGAAATCCCCCCATAACTAACATAAGGTAATAAAAAAAATTAAATGAATAGTAGAACCATTATTACTTTTCCATAGCAAAATATATTGTATGACCTGCTTTTCATTAAAATACCACTAACCTCACAGTCTCATTGCCAAATATTTAACTATTAATACAAGTATTCATGGCTCACACCTCTAATTCTAACTATTCAGGAGGCTGAAATCTGAAGATTGTAACTCAAAGCCAGCCCGGGCAGGTAAGTTCAATTGACCATCCAAAAAAAAAAAAAAAAAAGCCGGGGGTGGGGGGCCTCAAATGGAGCTGTGGTTCAAGTGATAGAGTGCAGGCTTTGAGTACAAAAGCTCAGAAACAGCACCCAGGCCCTGACTTCAAGCCTTAGGAGTGATATTTTTAAAACAGTATTCAACTTTCATCAGAGGGAAAAATAATTTTATTTAAAATTTTTCATAAGCACAAATTCCTTGCCAAAGGAAAAGCCTGGAATAGCAGATTTCATAACTACAATAACAAGTAGACCATGAGGCACAATGAACTGCTCGACAGAACAATGGCTTAGGCTTTAGAGCACATGGATTATTGACTTCAGTCAGCCATGGAGGCACTAGGAAACTTGCTTTGTGTGAACTTCCAACCTGTA
The DNA here is from genome assembly GCF_023159225.1 of Perognathus longimembris pacificus. Lineage (NCBI taxonomy): Eukaryota > Metazoa > Chordata > Mammalia > Rodentia > Heteromyidae > Perognathus > Perognathus longimembris. The sequence goes on along the minus strand of NC_063163.1, from coordinate 21,573,097 downwards.
AACTTCCATCACCTGAAACGAAACAGGACTCAATGAGATGATTTTTAGGATTCCTTTTAGCTCTAAAATGTTTATAATTTCAAAGATAGTAGAGCATTCAGGCCATCCCACTGAAAAAATTTTGCTAAGAAAAAAAGGAGAAGTTTCAAGTAGCTGCATCTTCACAAGCATCTACGTCCTTTGTATATACTTCGTACATACATCTCAACCAATCCTTCAAGTAACCCTTGGGCAAACTCTATCTTCATCTGTGTTTCATAGATGAAGAAATCAAAGTTTTAAGACGTTAAATGAGTTGCCCGCTATTATGAAGTGAATGATTTATATCCTTCAAGGTGTAAATATGTGAAAATATTTGGAGATCAAATCTTTGAGAGGTACTTGATAAGAGATCACAAAACTGGAGCCTTCATGATAGTAGTAGCTTTCTTGTATGAAACAACCTATCACCCTCTCTCATTCTCCTCTCCCCTCACTTCCTTCTTCCTTTCATCTGTCTCATACTTGCTTTTTGTCTCTTACATGAGAGGTCAGACAGCAACCATTTGCAAGCCAAGAAGAGAGTATTAACCAGGAAACAAATTACCCAGTGCATTGATCTTAGACTTCTCAGACTCTAGAACTGGGGAAAACTAAATGCTAAATGCTTGTTGCTCCAGGTTATGGCATTCTGTACTTGCAGATTAAACTAAGGCACCCATTGCCCTATAGTTAGGTCTAAACCTTAGTCTGAAAATAGAGGCTAAATGAAACATCAAAATACCTGAAGAAATGCTCCCTAGTGCAGCCTGTTAAATGCCAACAGCCCCAGTGCTAGAGAATTGTCACTCAGAAGCAGGATTAGCAATTAATTGGTGTCAGTGCCAATGCTACCAACAAATATGTGACCTAGATGGACAGACCTGAAGGACAGTACTCTAAAGGTCACTCTGTTCCAGCATGTCTCATTGGTCCAGAAGTTGTTGGTGCCAAGCATCTGCTAAGCCACACTTTCAAAAAAAAAAATCCTTCTAGAACAAGCACTGTTCTCCTGTGGCTTTCTTTCAAACTGCAGTTTCTACTGGAATGGGAGGCTGGGAGGTAGAACCACAGATGCAAGCGGAGGAAACACTAGATGCCTGTGGATAGGAAGGGGCCTGGGAAGAAACACATGGCACTAGGAAGAAGGAGAAGGAGGCAGATGAGGGGAAAAACCTATTTCTCCGCTGGCTGGCACCAGTCCTAAAGGGGGAGAATTCTGTTCTTGGCTTGATCTGGGGTGCAAAAGCCACTATTTATAGCCTGCAGCCTCACAGCTCAGTGCCATGCTGATGTGGGAAGGCTACCAGAACAAGCAGGGAGCGTGTCACGAGGGGAATATTACCACAGCAGATGGTGGCCATGGGAGCCCTGGCAGAGCCCAGGGCTTGTGCAGAGTGGATTCTGGTGTGCATTAGGGCATCTGTTTCCAAGTTGGGGCCGAGCCTACAGATCTGCTAGCCTGGCTCCTCCCGAACCCAAGTCAGTGGCGGGCTCAGCCATGGTGGTACCTCAGCCCTTGGGGCCAGCTTCATGGAGCACAGGCAGAAAATTAGAATAATATCTTCTTCCTGCCCTGTTAAAGAAGTGATCTAAATTCAGTTTTCTAACAGGAGCAATTTGGACTGAATTTCCTCTTGAGCACCGATGAGCAAAAACATCAAATCCCAAATTCCTTCCAATATGTTGGAAAGAAAGGTCCTTACTCCAGAGAGAATATGTTGGGACTCCATCTGCTGCTTCACATGCTAAGTGCTAAGCGTGGCCATCATTTCTGAGAGACCAAAAACATTTACTGAGCACAGTTTGCATTTTTCCCTCCATTGAGTCCCTCTAAACCCAAGCAGAGTATACTACAGGTCACAAAATTCTCACTGTCTTAGAGGTATAGTCATCCAAGAAATTAGGCTATTCATCTGGAATATTCGGAGGATGAAGGGGCCCCAAGTGATAGAGTAGTTCTTATAACAGCATTCTTAATCTATTACTTCATATCCCATGTGTTGCATTGGCTTGCATTGCAACTTCTGCAGCCCCATCTTGGCTGTGAGATTTAGTGTTCAAGTACGGATGATTGGGAGAGTGAGATCATAAACCCCACAGTCCCAAAACACAATGAGCCACTTTTGGCAATGTGACCGACTTGACCAGAAGGTCAGTGGCTGAGGCACCATGCCAGTCTCTGAGCTGAGCACAATGTTGAAAGGTTTCATGAAGAAATTCCATAGCAGAGTAAGGGAATATTCAGAAAGAGAAGCCCCCAATTCCTGTCTCAGAAATAGTATTTAGTGGATGATCTGTCTCCCAGAAACCTTGTCTCCATATCTGGCAAATAAAACTAAATGCAAACTTTTGTTGCCCCCATCCTTCTTCCTTATTATACCCAAATGACCCTGCCCTTCATGTTCCTGCCATAGACGGACTCCTCTGAGCACCCTCTGCCCCATACTGAGAGTGGGTGGCATAAAATAAGCCTCTAGGGTAGTCAGGGGTGTTGAAACAAAGCCCTTGGCCACGTGGAATGCCACAGCCTTTCTGTGTGAGGCCACACTGGGGCCACGAGGTAAGGTGCTATGTGCCCTTAGAGTTTAAGGTCCAGGAAATTAAATGACAAGGGTTTCTTGCCACCTTCTTCATTTATTGAAGACACTAGCCAGGAGGGAGTATTAGGGACACAGGACTGCACAAGCCAGCTAGAGCTAAAAGTTAGTTCTCTGATTTCTCCCTTCTCTTTGCTGTTTCCTCATGCAAGCGGTGAGGAAAGAAAGGAAGTAGAAAGGATCTTAAGGTAGAAAGTTTTCAATGCTTCTTGTCTTGGCATCTCTAAATCAGAAAATGCATGGTTTTAATCTCTTCTGCCCACATTCCTCCCAAGGCCTGTGGTGGGCTGCTCCAAAGGTATGTCCTCATTGGCTGGTGCCAACTGAATGCTGTAGAGCAATCAATAAAACAGATCACTCTCTACATAGAGCCTCCTGGAGGCCAGAGCCTTTCTCTTGCAGCCTGTACTAGCATACAGTGGCGGGGGAGGGGGTGGCGGGGGGGGGAAGCAGTGGTCCCGCATGAACAGATAATAGAGAAATGCACTGTTGGATGCCCATAAATTATGCACATCATTAAGGTTCTTCCTCCCACTGCCACCATTCAAAGGATGGGGTGAAGTAAAGGAGGGTTTTCCTGTCTATGGCAGAAGGAATCTGCATCAACTCATTTGAAAACAGAGTTTCGAAAGTTAAAAAAAAAATTTTTAATCTTTGATTATGGATCTACTTGTAGGACAAAAACCTAGATTTGAACCTGGGAGCATACCATCTTGAGGAAAGGCATATTCACGGAGAATCACACGCCTCTACAATTTGTCATGTGAGTCCCCTAGACATTGCCACTTGAACTTTCTCATATATTAAGACATAAGAATTACTCTCTGGTTCGTGCCAGGCACTGTAGTTTGGATCATCATAAACATCCAACAAAGGCCTATGAGCTAAAAGTTTGATCTCCTTGGTGATGTTATTGAAAGATTGGTGAAACCCTTCAAAGAGTGTAGTGGGAGGTTCTTAGGTTCTTAGATCATTGCAAAGTCCCTTTGAAGGGATTGTAGATATGAAATGTCTTCCTTATTTATTTATTCTCTCTGTACTTTCCTTCCTCTTTTCTTACCTCCCCCCTCTCTTTTTCTCTCTCAATTCTTCTGCTTTTGTTTTGCCTTCCAGCCATAAGGTGAGGTAAGCAGTTTTGCTCTCCTATGTGATCCCACCACAATGAGTCAGTCACCTTACCACAGGCCCAAAGCAACACTTCCAAACAATCATGGACTAGAGCTCCCAATACTGCAAGCCAAAATGAGCCTTTTCTCTTTATAAAAATTGATTATCCTGGGTAGTTTATTTGATGGATATAAAGCTGATGACCATACCATGGATCTCTGGCCTATCAAGCAAAGATAGCGTTATTTGATTTTATGGGTGAACTAAAAAGGGTGAAGAATTTCTGGCTGTATAATTTGAAATAGATCTTAGAATTGATAAGAGTGCTGTGATTGAATTCCAGGCCTGACAGTATTCCTCTGACCCTTTGTACCATGCTGCTCTCTATCTCTGGTTCTGCTAGTCAAGACTTGCTTAATCACATCCTGGACATGCTGAAATCCCAGTACCATTACCCACCTTACAAGCTCCTTGACCAAGTGCTCCTTGACCAAAAGGGCCCAGCAAAAGGGGGTTATACTGTCACTGTCCTCCTGAAATACTAACCAAAAAGATGTAAAGTGTGTCATTTTCATGGAGATTTCCGGAGACTCCTGATGTTTCAGCCTTGGATCCAGGTTTCCCAAGCTGGCTGATATCAAGTTGGTTGTCAAGTTTTATAATACTTATACATTTACTTATGACCAATCTTCTTAGCTTATACTCCTAGACTGAAGGAATCTAGACTCCTTAATTTTTGATTCAACATAAACGCAGAAAACCATCCAGATTAGATGTCTTAGATGTCTGACCTCTGCGGTGAAGAGGAAGAGGAGGAGGAGATAAGGCTGGGATAAAGGCTATGGGGTCACTATTGTACAAAAGCCCTCAGACGTGCATTGTTGGGGTCAGCTGTGCCTTTAAGAGGCCACAGCTGGCCTTGGCCTGTCTCCTCCCCTCTTCTTCCGCCTTTAACAGGAAGAGAAGCCCCTGCTCCTGGGGCGAGCACGTGTGCAATGGTGGGAGGGAACCCCAGAAACCCAATCCTTGGGGGGCTGGGCCTCCGCCCACAAGGGAAGTCCCCTGACATCACTTGATGGCCAATCTGTTCTCTGTCTCTCATGGCCAATCTGTTCTCCCTCTCTTGTGCCCGCCTTTGGGGTATATCTATGCCTCCTCATTTGAATGAAATTAGAATCGTCCTGGAGAATCGTCCCAGAGACAGTCTCCAAGACCCCACGCGCCGTGTCTTCCATGGGCTGGCGGGCAAGGGGTTCTCGCGACCACTCGCGAACCGAGGCACCCGGACCCTGCTCCCGCTTCTAATTCCTACCGGCCGGGCGGGGGCAGGGCGGGGGGGGAAACGTGAGAGAGTGAGTATGGATCCCAGACAGAAGAGATAGATAATCCCAGGATCCCTCCCCAAGTGGATGGGGAGGAGTAGAGCGAAGCCCGGCAGTGCATCACGGGCATCAATAATGATTTAGCACAAGGTATGGGGTAGGGGAGTGGACAGCAGACATGAGTGGCAGGGTCCCTATGAGGTGGGTTTTCTGATAAATGGTTAGTGTCTCATCACTGAGTGAGGTGGCTGAGGAGGCTGGGAGGCTGTAGGAGGCACCTGCTGCAGAGAGAAACAACTATTGGCAAACAGAAACATCTTACACCTGCTTCCCACATAGGGAACCAGCCATCTCTAAGTCATAATTCACGAAGCTCAGAGCCAAATCGACAGGCTGGAGAAAGAAGTTGGTAAAACTTTCACAACAGACACAATGAGCTAGTGGTTACCCTGATAATATCCTGAGCATGATATCAAGGACAGAGGGACAGAGAGACTGCCAAACTACATGACTTTGCATTTCCAGTCTGGGGTGTGTGTTTCTTGCCTCAACTCACAGTTCTTTATCAAATCCACAGTGCAGGGTCAGTGCAGTGGCTCAAGGCCTTGTTTGCTAAACAGTAATGGCCATACTTTGTGCAAAAAATAGGCACAGGCAGAAACAATAAACCTGAGAACCAGTCTTCCTATTGTCAGGAGGCTGAGACCAAAGGAACACAATTAGAAGCCAGGTGAGGCAGAAAAGACCATGATATTCCACCTCCAAAACCTTCAAAACATTCAAGTGGTAGAAAATCGACCACACAAGCAAGGCAGAGCAACAGCAGGCCCTAAGTTCAAGATTTAGTACCACAATCCATCAATTAACCAATCAATCAATCAATCAATGGAAATACTTGTATACCAGCATAAGCCTTTCTCAGAAGACATTAGGACCTAGAAATATAATTAAAAGCGCTTCAACATCTTTTCCCCAAAAGAATATTTTCTATACAAATAAAAATTATCTTTGGTTTCTGGAGCGATTGGACTTAAATGATTGTGCGTAAAGCCCACAAATAACTTATTGTGTGCACTGAGTGGCTACATCACATATCCAGACTAATAGTGGTTGCCCTCATTCTGTCTTGCACTTAGGACATTTATTTTTTATTGCAATCATGGTTTGCAAAGTGCTTTTAGGAGGAAGAATAAATATGGCTTTGAAGGAATAGCTGAGAAAATTTATAAATTGGGACCTTTTATATTTTTAAAATAATTTTACACTGAAAAGCAATTGGATGTCAATGGCTTCCAATCTTTTAAGAGGCTATCCATTTGAGGAAAGAAAATCTACCTTCATATGAATGCTTTCTAGCTTACTTAAAAAAGAAAACACAGAAATCAGTTCGCAGACTCACATTTCGACCATCACTTGTCATTTTTTGATATTTTAGTCTATAACTCAGAGAGATGAGAACTGGAAAGGTATAAAAATGTTCTTTCTGAATCATATATCCTTATTCTGTTTTAATTACAAGTGAAGATGACACATTATGATGAAGACATTTTATTACACCTCAGGCAGAAAAAGGTTGAGTGAGTTATGAGCTGTATGAGATGAAGGCACAGAAGATGCATGCTAGTTAAATCAGAAAACACCATCATCTTTCTGTATGTGATATTGCAACAGATTAATACATCACTCATTGCATCTGTTTAAATAAATAGTATGTACTCTCTGTAAATATATAATGTCATTTATAGTAGAGTTCACATTAGTAAGGATGCTATTATTTCTAAATTGAGGCAAAGTAAAAAGATTAGTGTGCCAGCCTCCAAAATGAACTGTGATGGCTCCTTCAATCTGACACTCATATCCAGATAATTATAATAAAAAACCAGGCCTGCTAAATGGGGAGGGGTAGGGAGAAGAGGGGGGAAGAACATGGGGTCTGGAACCAGGCTGGGATATCTCATCTTTATCATTTACTGGCTCTAAACGCTGGACAGCTTGCTTAATCCCTCACTCTGTGCCTCATTCTACAGTCCTCTATATTGGGGATAGTAACAAGTCATAATGGGAGAGTTCAAAGAGTTCTATAGGAAGCACTTGAGACAGTGCCTAGCTCATAGTAGTTCTACATAAGCATTTGTTCTTAGATGATAGTGACTTCTTTTTCTCATTGGTGCCTTCTTGGTACTTCCATTTCCACAGCTCTCCAGACTCTACTGCCTCCTCTCTCCAACATCTAAAGCCTCTCCCCAAGTCAGCCACAAGAAACAGGATGCTAGCTGGACCCTCAGATGCTAACATTTCCCATCTTGCTCACCTGCTATTCATACTGAAACCCCACCTTTGGAGCACACATAGTCATTTCTATTATAATACTTACTACACTTTTTATTTATTCATAGCCATCTTAACAACTGGTTATCAGAGGCCCATTTACATAGGAAACTATCTCTGGTTAGATACTATGCTGGTAAGTAAATTTTGGCACGAAAGTCCCAAAGACTATAAAGAGAAAGAAAAACAAAGAGAGAGCTGACTCCTCTGTCTGAGAGATTCATATGCATTTGAAGGTTAGGTTTATTAGTGAAAACTAGGAAGGGAAAAGGTAAGGGAGAAAAAATTGAGACCTTACCATGCATGAAAAAGTGGCCAGTGGAATATTCCTTGTGTCTGTGACAGGAGAACATTTAAAAAAGGAATTTGTCAAATTAAGTTCAATTTGCACTTCTAAAATGTAAAAGATCCAAAACCTAGGTCAAGCTTAATTCATGCTACAAGCCCTGCCACGGCCTCTGTGTCCCTGGTGAAATCAGCACTGCTATCAGTGTCCTTTGGCTGGCGAGTTGGTTCCAGGGCTGTCTCTAATTGTCTTCCTCCCAAAGCCTGCTCAGAGCAATTTTTCAGATTCAACACAGAACCTTCTTTCAAGAGTAATCCCATCAGCCTGTCATTCTCACAAAAGGCCACAATCTTAGGAACTTGTAGCTTCTTAGGCCCCAGAAACTCACCATGCTCTTTGACCCCCTTCACTAATTTCTCTGTTTAAACCTAAGAGTAAATTATCCAGATGCTATTCCTTTCCCTCAAGGATATCTAGCAGGACTATGGGAGGGAAAGAAAGTCTGAGGGAAAAGCATGCTGGAGATTTAGGAACTTGAAGATGCTTAGAGTGCCACACTAAGTATGTAAGGCAGTAATTTAAGGTTCAAAGAAAACATGAAATCAGTACATATGGGGGGCACAGGTCACCCCACCTATATGAAGCTGTCCAGGCAACTTATCTAAAACTCCAAATGATGTAGATCTATAAATTGTTCAGAAGGGTGTGGGAAGATGACAGGCAAAGGAGAGAATATGGAAATTAAGTGTGTAAAACTATGGCTATTTCAACGTGGTAGTGAGATTCCCTGGGGAATTCATCATGCTAGTTTACATTCAGGAAATCCCTACAAGAAAAAAAATATTATTACAAATGAATGCCAAAAATATTATTATAAATAATGTAAGCTGGGAAAATATATACATTATCGGAGACATCTATAATCACAGGATTTCGGAAGGGCATGTTACCAGCAGGCAGCGATAAGATGGCATAATAGTGGCCTCAGTCCTTCAGATCTCCAAATTCGAGATCTGCTGGTCAGTAAGAAAAAAAGAGTCAAACAGGAGCATCGTAGAGGAAGAGGCTTATTAAAAGGTGATGATTCACCTCTGAAAGGACAAATAGGAAGAGTGGGACCGACTGTCCCAAAGCTGTTGGAATTGAGTCTTTTGTTGAAGTAAGGTTAGGTAGCCCAGAAGGAAAACCATTCCAACTAACACTTAGATATATCTCAAACTCCACCTATGTGGATCAGAGCACATGTACATGTCACCCAGTTATGGGATGGTGAATACCTCTGAAATGACAAAATAAAATAAAAATGAGGCCAGATACATACATGGTGGGTTCTTGTTGCCCTTCACCACACATAGAAGGTCATATAGTGGTCATCTGTGACATATCTGTTAAGTATGTGCCTGGTTGGTGCTGACATGAGGATGTGGGTGCTTATAGGAGGATGATTACTTAGCATGAGGCCAGGATGCTCATTACATTTGGACTAACCTAGATGAGGGTAGAGGCCTGTCCTCTTGCCTGCTCATGTTTAGTTATCTGTCTAATCTAATAATCATTTGGGCCAGGAAAATGCCCAACCAACTCAGTGGTTATGGATTGGTAGGAGCACACAACCAGGAAGGGCACAGCTGACTTCTCTAGACTTTCTGCTACAAAGGCCTCTGGAAACATGGTGTTATTGTCACTATGCTAGCCAGTGGATTCTACCCCAAGACTGTCTTGCATCACTGGTTTTCAATTCAGAGTATGATTGGTGGAGCCGAGTCACATGTTTTGGTAGGATTTCAAGGACTGTTGGGTAAGTATCTGTGAAACTTGTTGGTTTCTTCCTGAGGAATCTCCAATCATAGGCTCAAATATGTGTAAATGTAGATAGCCAGTGCTGCCTACCAAAATGTTTGGATACTTCTGCTGCCCTGCAACCATGTTTCAGATAGAGTTAGTTAGAAAACTGTGCTCCATCTTTGCTAAGAAACTAAAACAGGCTACTTTAATGGGGATAAAAACTTCTACAGAACCAAAAGCTTTCCTGGTAAAAAATAAACTCCTTAGATGACCTTTGATGGCTTCACCCCACTTGAATTCCTAACATTTCTCTAATTACCTTTTAAAATAGAAGTTGGCTATTCCTGCTCCCTATCCTGAGACTAGTACTGTTCTCACTTTGGGCATGGATGCTCACTTCACATTCTTTGCAGGATGAGCCATCCTCCACCTTTTCTGGCTATCAGTATCCTCCTAGATTCTTTTTTTTTTTTTTCCTCAAATTTTTATTATCAAACTGACGTACAGAGAGGTTACAGTATCATACGTTGGGCATTGGATACATTTCTTGTATTGTTTGTTGCCTTGTCCCTCATGCCCCCCTCCCTCCCCCCCTTTCCCTCCCCCCCCCAGGTGTTCAGTTCACTTACACCAAACAGTTTTGCAAGTATTGCTTTTGTAGTTATTTCTCTTTTTTTACCCTGTGTCTCTCGAATTTGGTATTCCCTTTGAATTTCCTACTTCCAATACCAGTAAACACGGTTTCCAATATACTCAGATAAGATTACAGAGATAGTGTAGGTACAAACATAGGAAGGTGATACAAAACATCATCAATAATAGAAACTACACATACACATAGGACGTTGAAAGTAGTTACAACTGTGATATATCACTTGTTTCCATAACATGGAGTTCATTTCACTTAGCATCATCTTATGTGTTTCTAAGGGTATAGCTATTGGGCCTTGTGATGCTCTGCTATGGCTTGCCTAAACCTGTACTAATTATTCCCAATAAGGGAGGCCATAGAGTCCATGTTTCTTTGGGTCTGGCTCACTTCACTTAGTATAACTTTTTCCAAGTCCTTCCATTTCCTTACAAATGGAACAATGTCATTCTTTCTGATAGAGGCATAAAATTCCATTGTGTAAATGTACCACATTTTCCTGATCCATTCATCTATGGAGGGGCATCTGGGTTGGTTCCAGCTTCTCGCTATGACAAATTGTGCTGCGATGAACATTGTTGTGCTGGTGGCATTACTGTGATTTTGTTTGTGGGCTTTTGGATAGATACCCAATAGTGGGGCTGCTGGGTCATAGGGGAGTTCTATATTGAGCCTTCTGAGGAATCTCCATACTGCTTGCCAGAGTGGCTGAACCAGTTTACATTCCCACCAACAATCCTCCTAGATTCTTAAACATGCCTCACTGGAGATGAACGTCCTACTCATTAGCACAGTCCTGCTCCTCAAGAGGACTCTGGTAAATTTCTTAAGTAGGCCATCTTCAGACAGGAAGGAACAAGCCAGGAGTTCATTCTTTCCCCCCTGCAGGCATGCTGGAAAACGATATCCCAGCATTTCTCATTAATCTAGGAATTAGTGCATATTTACCTAAAAAGGCTGATTGATTATGATGACAACTCCATTGAAGAAAAGCCATTATTCCCACTTTATGGGTGAGCGGGTTGTGTGATTCCACTGAGGCCACATAGGGAACAGAAGAGACACCCACATTTGAATCAATGTAGACTGACTCCATCCACAGAGCTCTTTAGCAATAGCTACAGACTAAAACGTCTCTATTTTATAATGCAAACTTGATCATAATCTGTACAGGAAAAATATATTCTAAGATTTTTGTTAAACAAATCTTTATAAAGCATTTTGTTCCACTATGGAGAATGGTTTAACAGAAGGTAACCCAGCAATATTTGCTTGTGCCTAGACTTAACAGGAGTTAGAAAAAGAACACTGTACTTCCTCCTGTTCGCCTAGCAAGAGACAAGTCAGACACAGCAGGCCAGAGAAACATCTGCCTCTTTGTGGTGAAGAAATTCACATAGAAACTCAAAAGCTTCTGCAAAGAATCTCAACTTTCCCTCCTCTCTTCAACTTAATGGGATCTGACAGATTTTCTGAGTAAATCCCCAAAGCCTCAAATTTCCAAGAAAATACGAAGGGTATGAGATACATGGATATCCATTTCCTAATAGCTAAATAAAATCCTCTCCCCATCTCAATGGGGAATTGCTTTTAAGACTTACCCCAAACCCACAGCTGCCCTCGTCCCTGATGGAAAAAGATATAGTATTTTTATATAATGTATAAACACCCCCATCATCTCTAGATGTCTTATAATATTCAACACAATAAAAATGCTATGTTGATAGTTGTATTGTTTGGGGAATAATGAGGAGAGAATGTGGAACACATTCAGGCCAGATGCCCGAAAGATTTTTAATGCACAGTTGATACAACCTGAAGATGTAGAATCTACAAATATGGAGGACCAATGGTACTCATATTCAAATATTTGTAACAGGATTAGGAGTAGAGAACAAGAACATTTATCACAGAAGTTTTATGGGAATGCTATTTTTTTCAATGTTTCTAATCAAAGGTTCCTTTGGTCTTTACTCTTTTCATTCTATCATACTTTGTTCATCTAAGACAATTATTTTTTGCCAGTCCTGGGGCTTGAACTCAGGGGCCTGGATGCTATCCCTGAGCCTCTTTGTCCTCAAAGCTAGTGCTGTACCACATGAGCCACAGCACCACTTCTGGCTTTTTCTTAGTAGTTTATTGGAGATAAGTGTCTCACAGACTTTCCTGCCTGGGCTAGCTTTGAACCATGATCCTCAGATCAGCCTCCTGAGTAAGTAGCTAGGATTAAAGGCATGAGCCACCAGTGCCCAGCTCCAAGTGATATTTTTTGTTAGTCTATGGCTACATAAATTTTCTGTCCTCACTAGAAATACAGTTGACTATTTTTACCTAACCCAGTGTTTCCTACACAGGATGGCATGTTTCTGAATAGTACTGTGTGTACTAGTCAGGATTCTCCAGAGAAACAGAACCAGTGGGCATATATAGAAACACAAGAAGAGACTGATCATAGAAACTGACTCATGTAATTAATGACCCACTCATGATCTGCCACCGATAAGCTAGAGTCCCAGGAGAGCTAGTGAGGAAATTCAGTCTGAGGCCTAGAGGCTAAGAATCATGGAAGCCACTGAAATTGAACGTGTGAGGAGTGTGGAGGAGGTATAGATGCAAGTCCTGAGCAGGAGAGGGTTTTCAACAAGACACAAAAGAGAACGAATTCACCCTTCTTCTGCCTTTTGGTTCCACTCGGGATCTTGATGATGCTTGATGCCTAGCCACACTGGTGAGCACAGCTCATCTTTAGTCAGTCTGCCGATTCACGTGCTCATCTCTTCCAGCCATGGCCAGAAATGATATTTTACCAGCTATCTGGATATCCTAACTATCTGCTTTAACAGTCAAACTGACTCGTAAAATTACACATCACAGTTTCTGATAAATAATGGGATTTCAATAGACATATTACTCTTTCAACTTCTAAAAGTATAAAATTTCAAAAAAATCTATTTTGTGCAGTTTTAATATGGGTGTTACTAGAAACTTTTGTGCTTTTCATCTTCCTGTGGAAGCAAGCAGTACATGAGAAAGTTCATCTTTTTTTTGTTTTGTTTTGTTGTTGTTTTTGGTCCTAGGGCTTCAACTCAGGTCCTGGCCACTGTCCTTGAGCTCCCTCACCTCCCACCCCCAAAGCCTAATGTTCTATCACCTGAGCCACAGCTCAACTTCCAACTTTCTGTTTAATTAGAGATAAAAGTCTCACTGACTTTCCTGTCAGGTCGGCTAAAAACTGAAATCCTCAGATCTCAGCGTCCCGAGTAGCTAGGATTACAGGTGTGAGCTACTGGTGCCTCACTATTCACCTAAATTTTTTATTCTAGAAAATGTCGTCCCTTTCCTGAGGATACTGAAGCACTGATCCTGTTTGTTATTTTACTTTGGCAGAAAGCTCAGTCCTCATTTATAATCTGACTATATTTGGATCTATATTGAACACAACCATAGTGTTTAGTATGCCTTTATTACCAAGTCTGTTTATTACCTCCAAGCCCCAAACTCACCCAGATAAACATTCTGGTCTATGAAAATGGATGTGGGTCTTTTTAAATGCTTTCCCTTGGTGCCGGACACTATGTTAACGTAGTAACAGATCACTAACTGGAGGAAAGGGCTGGTTCCAGGTTCTGAGGCTAGCCCTCCAGGCTCCTACGGAGCTTACAGCTTCTCTAGGGTCTTCCTGTGACACAGGAAGGAGGGAGTTTCCTGTGTTTGGCTTCCCCAAGGCATAGTGGTCAGTAGCACCCAAGATCCTGTCAAGCAGGTTTACAGACTAGCTCCCCTGGCGAGATACATCCTGTCAACAGACTTCAACACCCTAGAGGGAAGATTTCCAGCAAATTCCTGAGGGCTGATTTCCAGATCATTCTTCTAGCACAGTATCACAGGAACTTTTTTGCTCTCCGGTGAGCCTCATCTGTATCCTCTCCAATGAGTGCTAGATCTCACCCTCTGGTCCACTTAGCAAATGTGCGATTTTCTATTACCTTCCTGCCCTGACACCTATACAAAAACAGTGTAACTTTTGGTTCTACTATTTTTAAACTTTAGATTTCACTATTTCATTGTATATATACTCTCTTTAGTTTCCTTTCAATTGTGGGATTTAAAGGCTACTAGTTCACAGAAGACATGTTCAAATGAGAGTCGTGTCTACCACTTAATTGGCTGTGCCCAATTCCCAGAAAAGAATCAGTATAATTCAGCAATGAGGTAATGAGGTAATGAGGTTGGTAAACCTAAGTCTGTCTATCCCAGGTTAGACTCTCCTACAACTGAGCCAGAATTCTTAGGGTTTAAATCTTTATATAAAGGATGACAAAGTTACTAAAGACACTCAACTCAAATTTTCATTTTCCTAAACAATTCCTAAAATTCTTGTCACCTGCCCCAGGCTAGGATAGATTCAGAAGATACTAACACAGAGATGGAGGATATAGACTGGAAAGCTGTAATGAAAAAAATAATGGAGGTGTTTCAAATTGGAATAACAGAGATAGATTATAATTCCAGATTAACATAAAAGAGGCTAGTGAACATTGTGATGACTGTGCAGTAAGATCTCAAACTAAATTCAAAGAATTAAAACTTTCCCAGTTTACCCATCGATTCCATTATCCTTGCCCAGTTACTTAAGAGCTGGGTGGACTTGGGGTTGAAATTTACTGTGCCCTAACTCTATGTCCTGAATGAAGCCTATACCTAATAACTACCTCCCAGAATTGTGATCAAAATAAGAGACAGCAATAAATAGGAAGACCCTCAATACTGTACCCAATTTACCAGAGTTCTTAATAAATAGAACCACTTTCTCTCTGAACATCAGCTTGCTAGGATTTCTGTACCCAAATCTCACAAACTGTGGTCACTTAGAACAGAAGACGCCTGTGGTCCCCACAGTCAAGGCCAGAAATCCAAAATGGAGATATCACCTTAACCATGCTCACTCCAAAACCTGTAGAGAAAGCATCTTTCCTGGCCTCTCCCAGCTTTTGGTAACTCTAGACCTTCGGTAGCATACGCAACAGCACTCTAATCTATACCTCTATCTTCATATGGCTCACCTATACCCCTTCATATTATCTTATCACTGGGCTGGTCTGATTCTATGTTGAAACATTTTCCTTTTACTAATAGTCATATTGCACTAGAGTCTCTTCTCCCATAACCTTATTTCACCCTCTGAAAAAATAAGGCTTTATTCTGAGGTGCTAGGAATGAAGACTTCAATATCTCTTCTTGTAGTAGGAGACCCAACTCAATCCACAGAACCTCATTACTTTTCTGTCCTTAGTAGCATCCTTTATCCATGCAGAATGATCAGCTAGTTAGGGTGCACTTTCTACCTTACCAGCACCCCAGAATGTGGGTGATGATATGCCTAGCTATGTAATATACAGGTAAGTGCACAACTCTTATGCTTCCTCAGCCTTTGCCTACCTGTTTCAAGCACTGGTCCTTGGTTGCAGCCCTCAGTCTCTCTCATTCCAACCCTTGCTTCCCATGATCAGTTCTGTAGCTACCAAATACCCTCTGCTCGTGCTTAATTCTTAGTTTAATTTCTGAACCTAAGGACTCATAACCACATAACAGCAGCACAGACTTTCTGACAAACAAGAGAGATCTATTTTTTTTTTCAAAAATGGGAGAGGTGGAAAGAAAGGTTGTGAGCTTCATCCGAAGGACAAAGCCCAAGCCTTACTTGAATGGAAGAACTTTAGAAAAAATAAATACAGCTTGCCACTGATTTCTTTTATGAAGTGAAAGGGTGAGGGTAATATTAGGGCACTAGGCTCCTCTGTGGAACAAGAAAATTATAAGGGTCTGAAGAGTGATCGTCTACATGTGTATGCAGACATGTTGGCACAAAAACAACGTAGGGGGGCTGGGGATATAGCCTAGTGGCAAGAGTGCCTGCCTCAGATACATGAGGCCCTAGGTTCGATTCCCCAGCACCACATATACAGAAAACGGCCAGAAGCGGCGCTGTGGCTCAAGTGGCAGAGTGCTAGCCTTGAGCAAAAAGAAGCCAGGGACAGTGCTCAGGCCCTGAGTCCAAGGCCCAGGACTGGCCAAAAAAAAAAACAACTTAGGAAACTGGGAGAAGTTCTAAAGTCTTAGTCTTGTTATAGGAAAATTTCTTGGTAAAAGTAGATCCAGAAGCCCAAAAGCAGTTTGGTCATTTCTCTGTCTCTGTCTCTCTGTCTCTGTCTATGTCTCTCTCTGTCTCTGTCTCTCTCTCTCTCCCCCCTCTTCCTTCCTCCCTCTATGTGTCTGAGAATATTTATGTGTCCCCATTGTAAGCATATTTGTTTCTCTCATTTCAGAAATCCAAAATGGAGATGAAAAGACATGAGAAGACATGAGACAAAAGAAGAGATGAAAGACATGAGAGAGGTAGCACCACACCTGACAGCCATAGGCATAGTCTGCTTAAAGGAGAAATAGAAGATTCCCCTAGTTCAATGTCATCTCCCCATTAGTCCACTTAAAAGTAGGGCCTAAAATTTAATCATTAGGAACATTCTCATCGTAAAGACATCTGTCTTTCCGGAACAACTGGGAAAAAATCTTTTGGGAAGGACTACACTGTATCTTTTCTGCCCACTAATATTTTCATGGGCATTGGGAAATTATTTTCACTCATGGCTATCTTAAAATGATTTTCCCAAAGGAACAAATGTAACCACAATCATAGGTTTGTTTTGTTCTCTGTGATGTCCTGAGAGCTCTACAAATCCCTGAACATAAAAATGTGATATGAATCTACCTCTGTTAAATGGGAACAAAATAATACCTAGACCATCATTTGGGCAGGAAGAGAAAATAGGAGCTAATATACCTAAATTGTGAGACTCCAGTAAATACTAGGTGTCATTAGTAACTAAGTACTAGTTACTAAGTATTAGTAACTAAGAACATGAACAGAGAGTAGAAAAGGAGAAAGGTTTCAAGAACTGGAAATGGAAAGGCTCTGGGGAAAGATGCCAAAGGATGCAGGGCCTAGGAGGAAACAGGGCAGAAACAAAAACCAACTTCTATACACAAATGTCCCAGACATGTGGCGCTTACTTGGGTCTGCAGAGGGCCTTATACTGAGTTGTGGCAATCATTTCTCTCCTGAGTTGAGCCACAGACACTTTTCCAACTGCTAACTGCTTGGCCATGTGCCCTGAGGCACACAGAAGGAGATGCAGTGGCAAGAAGCCCCTATAAATTTAAATTTTTCTGTGTCACAAAATCTGAAACTGAACCAGATAAATGGAAAGCATGCATCACTGTAAAGTAGGTGTCCTGAATTCTCTCCACAGACCCAGGAGACACGACATAGCCTAAAGGAGAGGCAAAGTGCTATCACACAAAGTTTCCCAAAGTATGGTACAGGTGGTTTATGAGAGAAAAAAAAAGTATTCAAGTGGGTTTCTGGGTTGAACAAATTTTTTTAGGATAATTTCCTCTGTACTTTTAATATGTATAAATATACTGTGAATCTCCAGGGGTGGTTACTGGGTGCCCTCTTTCCCAAATATATTTGGTAAGAGAAACCTGTTTTTCAACCCCATTTCCAGAGACAAGTGTCTTTTTAGAAACTCCTGGGGTTGCAAATGATGATGGGAAAACATCTCCAAGAGAAAGTCAGCTGGGCTTACTGAGCCCTCTGCTTCTTCACCTAGGAAAATGTAGGAGTCTAGAATGATTCCTGGCTGATTATATTTCAAGTCCAACCCAGTTTGAGAAGCTGGTGAAGGCTATGGATCTATGCCTCTAGCTAGTCACATGATGACAGAGCCACAAGATGTTTATTCATAGTATTTTGGTGGTTATAAGTTCCTTCACTTTAAGATATTCAAAGATCCCTTCTTCCTCTAATTCAGGTAGAAGTACCTGAATTAGGATGGATATAGAAGAACATACACATTGCTTTGACCTGCCTAATATTCCTTCCCCTTTATTTCAGTTACATCACTACAGTTCGCCTTTTGAACCCATCTCATTCTCATTTTCAGACTGTACATTTCAGAAAAAGGTAATCAACTCCCATAAACTCCAGAGCTGGTCATGCCACTCAAGCTTGAGTATGCCTCATTCACCGTCCACAGTGAAGGGAACAAGGAGGAGCACAATGCTGATGAGTCTTCTGTAGGACATACACTGGGGCTATCAGAAGGAAGGGGAAAGGGAGCAAGAGGAAGGAAAGAGGGAGAAAGAAAAGAAGGAAAGAAGGAAAGGAGGGAGGGAGGGAAGAGGAGGGAAGGAAGGAAAGAGGGAAGGAAGGAAGAGAGAGCGGAAAGAGAAGAAGGGAGAGAGGAAGGGAGGGAATAAAGGAAGGTAAAGGAGGGAGAGAGGAAGAGAAAGGAAGTAAGAAAGAGGGAGAGAGAGAAGGAAACCAAGTAAGAAAAGTTTTCCATCATAGTTATTAAACTAGCAGTCCTGAAGCCCTGACAGCCATCTTTATCTTTGACAGTAAAAGTAAGTCCTCAGGACTTTGGCTGAATCATTTTTGAAATCCATGTCTTCCTCCAGTGCATTCTTATTATATGAGCCAATAAATTTTCTCTTCTATTTAAACCAACTTGAAATTGCAAGAGTGCTGAATAATTCAGAAATCAATCTCAGGATTCCCAGGGCTGCTGTGAGGCTCAATTAAGAAGCTCACCATGTTAATGCTGAGTCTACATTCAACAACAACAACACTGAGAAAGGATGTTAACAAATGACCATGTGTTGGTGAGCAGTGGTAGGATCTGACTGTGACCTATAAGCTGGGTGCCAGGAAGACACCAGAGACCTCCTGTCATCTCTCCCACCCCTTACCTGCTGTCTGAATGCCATCGCTGAGATCTTCATCCTGATGGAGGCAGGGGAGAGGTACAGAGTGAGTTGCAGAGCCTTTTGAGAATGTAATGGAAGTTATCAATCTTCTTGTGTGAAAAACAAGCAAAAACACTTAAGGAGTTTACACACCCCTGGAGATTCACACTCAGAACCCCATCCCTCACTACAAGTAGAGAAGAATTGCTGGACTTATTCATCAGAAAGTTCCCATCACATCAGAGGGCATCTGGTGAAAAGCAACTTAAAAAGGAGCTCACTCTAGACACCATATGAGAAAGTAAGCAGCAAGTTACCCACAAAGACCCTTGGAAATTAACCCATGAGTATGAATTGGCCATAATTCCTCCTACATGATCTTTGGGCATTTTTTTTCACTTCATAAGAATGGCAAGCCAACATAGCTAGAAGCCTGTATAGTCAGACTTTGAATTAATCCATGTCCTAAAATTCTGATTTCTGTTAAGAAAGTCTTCCCTGGAGAGAGAACACAGCTCCTACTAGTCGTTCACACAACATCTGAGGAACATATTTTAATAAGGAGCCTCGAGAACATCTTAATAAAAGTAGAAAAGTTGTGACAACAGATGTCCTCAGCAGTCTGGCTTTGCCTGGGCCCACACGGCAGAAGAATGAGTCTTTAAAAAGCAATTGGATTCTAATCTTTGAATCATTTTGCTAAATAATCATTCTTTCCAATTATGAGAGGTTTTCATGGGAAGAGAAAGCCAATCCCCCACAACCAAACTGACCATTAATAATAAAGTTACAAGCTAATGCTGTAACAATGTCTTTACTTAGTTTTCTTCCCAAATTTCATTTTCTTTTTAAATCAAACCAGTGTCTCCCACAACAATATAACTATTCCATTCCTAGTCTCCAGGAAATCTGTGTTTGTGATCTTGTCTACACTCCCTGCATCCTTTTACACTTCCTCAGGAGAAGGCAGGTATGAGGTAGATAGTTGCATCCCAGCTCCTAGCCACACTCATCTCACAAAAGCAAAATTTCCCCTGTTTTTCCTTGGCCCTAAAAGATGTCAGATCTAGGGCCCTATAGGAAGGCTCAAATGAATCACTGAGAAAAGCATAATACAAGCCAGGGCCTTTTGCCAAGACTCAGAATTGTCTCCTGTGTGCCTGTTTCAGTCTCAGACTGAGAGCAGATAATAATTTATGTTTGTCTGACTCTGCCACAGCCTGGAAAGTGCTTTTCTTTATCATTCTGCTTGTTTGTTATCCTCTGTACCCCCAGAGGGAAAGCAATGCCTTAAATCTGCTCCATAATAACTGTATCTCTATTATTTCCATGGAGCCCAGCTAATCATCATTACTACCATGCAGGTATAGTCTGAAATTTAGGCTAGGCCCACAAGTTCATTTCAGAAGTACTGGTAGCAGAAGGGGAAGTATTTACAAATGTTGGCCACCATACTCACTGAAAAATAAAAACCAATTATATCTTGTAAGTTTTGGATTCCTTATGAGACATAAGATGCTTATAAGTAAAAAGCAAAGCTTAGTCTGAATCTACTTCATTTCATTTCATTGTGTTTCTGAAAATTTGTGTTGCGTTCAAGGCTGATCTGCTTAGCATATTCCAAGAGGAAGCTCATTTAAAACCTAAGAAACATCTTTGGCAAAGGCCCTATACCATCACTTCATCTTTGATCTAAGCATGTGGCAACGATCTTGGTAGCAAAGTTATGAATAACTGTATGCCCGAGCATACACAGTATCATCAAGGTAGACTGGGAAGTGTGTGCTGCTTGGGTGTACTGTCTCCCCCTCTGTCCTTGTTCCTTTGTATGTTTTGTGGAATCCCTTGAAAGTCTTTCTTCACTCTCCATTACCATATTCAATCTGCATATTGTCTGCAAAATCCCTGTCTCAACATCCCCAAAAAGATGTCCACATTGAGGGGCTATGTGCTCTGAATTACCTTCCTGGCATGGCAGTGAAGACCCTGTGCTGAAAGAATGAGCTCAGTCTGTTTAAAGCAGTTCTGTGCCATGGAGATGTCAGGCACCATCTGGCAGGAGGCTGTTGCCTCTTGCTAGCAACTGTTCTCACATCCTTGTCTCTCTCTGGTTACCTTGCCTGCCACCCTCATTACAGTCCTCCATGCTTCCAGCATGTCACTGGCTCCACCCCCATCCATTTGCAGCTCTCCAGTGAACACCAAGAACATCATCTTACAGGTAGGTCCAAGTTATTGGGCCTCTTGATTCACAGACTGACTAAACACAAATGATGGGTTTCAATCCTGCCAAGACCTCAGGATCTGTTCATTAAAACCCCCAGGCCCTCTATCTAGAACATTACGAGTCAGGATACAGTAAAGATACTTGCACACCCATGTTCGTTGCTGCACGTGATTCACAATAGCCAAGTTATAGAAACAGTCCAGAAGCCCTACAATAAATGACTGGATTTAAAAATGTGGTACATACATAAAATGATGCCAATCGAAATGATCTGCATGATATGGAAACAAGAAGTTTTTTTTTTTCTTGTGGTTGTTTTGCTTTCCTTTTTTTTATATAGTGTACTGTTTTCAGTTATTTCTTTTGGCTTTCATTTTTCCTCCTCTGGTTTATTCCCTGTGATCACCATTTCTGATTTCTTTATCCTTTGTCGTGTATGTAGGTTAATCTGATTTGGGAAAGGGAAAGGGAATCACAGAAATGGTAGGACAAAGGATGAATCAATGCAACAATGATATTCACTAGACACTATGTTGGAAATGAACTTTACAACTTAGGGGGAGAGGAGGCAGGGGGAGGGAAAGCAGGAGAAAACAAAGGAGAGGAGTAACACTGCTCCAAAAGAAATGTACTCATGTATTTCTCTGAGCTTGGTGTATAATTCTATGGTGTATGTTTTCTCTCATATGCAGAAGCTAGATCAAAATACAACTGGACATGATAACTTGTAAAGGACTTGGGACATTCACATACAGACAAAAGGAGGTTACTCTTAGGGGAGAAACCCAAAGGTGTAACTCTTCTCAACATTTAAAATATTATTTATTGAAATGAATTAAAGGAAACAGAAACATGAAGGGGGTTATTGTTGGTTGTTGTTTTTGTTTGTTTTTGGCTTTGTTTTCTTTTAGGTGGGACAAAGATGGGGCACACAAATGAAGAGAAGATGCTATTCAGTACACATTATGTGGAAAATGACCTATGCAACTTGTGGACCAGGATAGGAAGGGAAAAGTGAAGGAAGGAGTATGGCATTGACCAAAAAGAAATGTACCAATTCTTTGACTTATGAAATGATAACCCCTCTGTATGATACCTTAATACCCAATGTTTTTTTAACCTAGGTCCAACACTTTCATTTAATGTTAAACAATCTGATCAATCCACCCAATGTATCTCACCTTGGCAATTTCTAGAAACCTTTAAAAATGCATAACCCCCAGATACCAAGCTCAGGCATTCTGATGTCAGAGTGTCTGGAATAAAGCAGTGCTTTATAACCTCCAAAAGAAGTCAAGGTTAGAAACCACAGGTCTAACCCAGGAAGCACCAGTTCCAAGCCCCCTACTACAGGCAAAATAGGGTTTCTCACTGAAAAAATGCCTCCACAACACAAAAGATTTTATTTAAATAAGTGATTTCTCTAGGTCTTTTGATTTTCTGATGGAAAGAAACCAATCCAGGTTTGCTGTAGTCCTCCAGGCTCCGCCCATGGACCTACATCCTCACCCAGAGCAGCAGGCATCATCTACGACCCCCTGGTTGAGTCTCGCGCACCTTTGGAAACTGTAATTCTCCATCGACGCCTCCTCCCAAGTGCTATGTAAAACTCCCAAATAGTCAGTTATATAATAAGAATGTCATTAACTATTCTTTTGCCCATTAGATCTTCACAGTTTTTCACTTAGTCTTCCATCTCTTGCTATTCAATGTGGGGACCACAGAACAGCAGCACAGTATTAGTGCAGGGTCTGCTGCTCCACACACCAGCCAAGAGAATTAGAATCCATGCTGTATCTAGGAAAACTCCTGGCTGCATTCAATTTTGAGTACTAACCAGGAAACTGCTTTTACTAATCTTACTACTAGAATTTCTGTCAAAGTTTCTCCTGTCTGGCTTAGCTCTGTCCACTGCATTTTTCTGGACACTGGCCCACGCCAGTTTCTAAGCCAGTCTGTTATTCCATGCCTACAAGCTGCAAAACTCTCTCTCTCCTCCCCTCTGCCTAAAGACAGCATGCCCTCGTTTCTCAAAACCCCAACAGAGTCGCTCCTCTTCAAAGCTCAAGGTCTGCCTCTTACTTTGTAGCATGGATCTCCGTGTTTTGTAATTGAACCTTCACTTGCCCGTAACTTTTCAAATACTTCTGCCTGTCTCTCCCACTAGTTCCTTGCCTCTCTGTGCCTGTCATGGGGCTTTGCACATATTAGACTCAACAAACACTTTGACTTAGATTCTCTGATGACAAACTATTTAACACATAAACCCTGCAAGTCTGAGTCTAGACACTAGTAAAAAATTTACGACCTTTAAGCGTCTCTGGTATTAAAATTTCCAATTTGTTGGCTATATGAGTTGCAAACATATAACATACTGCATAAACAGTTACTGGACTATAATAACTAGAAAAAATAAAATATCAAAAATTAAAGACTACATAATATTGGATCTCAACTAACAATCTTATTAGACATTTATTATTGTTCCTATGGACAATGAATTGAATAAAAATCTCACAGTTATCAACAGCTGCCATTAGCTGAAGTGCATTAACAGCTAATTCTGGACCTTTGATTGGTTATATATATGGAATAGAAGCTTCCTGAATAGAGCTGCCACTATAGGGTACCAACAGTCCTAGAACTCAAGCAACTCATCCTACTCTGAGCTAGAATGACCCCATACATTGCAGCATGGATATTTCAGGAGTTTTCTTTATTACTGCTTTCATACAATCAAAAAAAAAAAACAAACGTTGTTGAGAATTACCTATGTACTCCTATAGTAGACCTTAGAAAGTCTGAAGGTGACCAGGCCACTGTCCAACCCGACATTGTTCACAAGCTCAGTGGGAAGGTGTTTAAAAGGTCATTATAACAGAGGATGGAAAATGTAGTATCAGACATTATATTCTACCACTAGAGTACTGGAAATATAATACTATAGTAGCAGGTCATATATATGGTTTTAGTGGAAGTGCTGAAACTCAATCTGAAACAATAAAGAGGGCTCTTTGAAGATGGTGATGGCTATGATAAACCTTAGAAGAGACAGACATGTTGTCCAAGTGAAAGGTGAAGAACTGATACTTCACTTTGGAGGAAGTATGTACCATGGGGATTAAGTAACCAGTCATAGTGTGTGGCAGGTGTCTTAGATCATTCTGCATTGAAGGAGATAAAAAGAATAAGGCTCTCCAAACAGAGGTTAGGACTGCTTGCTGGCTGGTAAGCTAGGATGACAAAGACCATGCTCTTCATCCTATAGAAGCATGGATGGCCCTGGACACAATGAACACAGCTTCCATGATCTAGTATACAAGATGAAAATTCTATATAAATTGTGACATTTAATGCAATAGAATCCTAACCAACACCGCAACTTAAGACACTGATTCAAATAGTCTGTGGCTCTCTACTGATGTGGAGGAACTGGTCTTAAGATAAATCCATTCTGGAAGACTCTATATTCTGATTCCAAATGCTCAGCAAAATTATGAACCTATGACATGGAACAGTCCTTTTGAAAGCACTAAGCCATAGTGCAGGGCAAACGCCAGTGTTATCAAAGTAGAATAACACATTAAAAGCACATTAAAAGTGCCATGAAATCAAAGGCCAGTTGAGGTCAGGAGCCTAGTTCTTCTCATTCCCAGATAATTTGTTTTTTCTCCAATGATAGCTCATCATGTCAGAAAAGTTTAGGTTAACTCTTTCTATATTCTTTTGTATTTTAATTTAGAATGTTTAATAGTTTTCTTTTTATTTGCATCCAGTCAGGTTATTGATTTAACATACACTCTCCTTCAACAGAATTTTACTCTATTTTATTACATGAGGAGCTGGTTGATTTGAGCATTTTTTTCCTTTGATACTAAAAAAATTGTTTAATCTGTTCAAACCATTAATGCAGAATAAATACACCAGCAAGAAGCAATTCAGCTTGGCTCAGACAGGTGACAAAATAAATTACACCTAAAGTTATATATAAGCTAGAATGATTCTCAACAGCCTGCTTTTAAAATTAGTCATGAGCCATGCATACTTCTTTCCCTGATGACTTCTCCTGTGAGTTGGACTTTTGAAAATAGATGAAACTGATTAAGCTCTTCTGGCTTGGCTCACAGCCCCTCATCCTTCTACCTCACTCAGGCAGGTACTCTTTCCTTGTGGTAATCACGTTTGTTGACATTGGCATGAGTGTCCATATCTGCATAATTTTTAGTCTCTGCAGGACTCTAATTAAATAATCATCAGGAAAAATATCAAGGAAATCCAACTTAGTGTGGTAGCTAGGTGATACTTTAAAAAAAAAAGTAGGAGAACAGAGCAAATGAGGAGACTGGATATGAGAGGTCACTGTGGACAAGTCATTTAATCATTTAATCAGCTGAATCCACCATTCCAAGAGTAAAATGGGAGGGATAATGATCATTTCTATCCTAGTTTTGTTGGTAAGGTGGGTTTTTTTGTTTGTTTTGGTGGTACTGAGGCTTGATCTCAGGGCCTCACACTTGCTAAAAGCACTCTGCCATTTGATCCACCCCTTTCAGGAAGCCCCTTTTGCTCTAGGTAATTAGTTAAATAGTCTATTTTACTTTTTGATAGAGTACTGAACTTCTTTGCCCACGGCCTCTGACTGCAATGCTTCTACTTAAGTTCCCCATGTAGCTGAGATCATAGTGTTAGCCACCAAGCCTGGCTTGATTTGGAGACAGGGCCTTGCCAGCGTTTTGCCCAGTCTTCCTTCAAATTGCAATGCTACTAATCTCTAATTATCAAAGTAGCTAAGATTACAGGCATGAGCCACCACAGACAGCCTGTGGAGAAGATGTTTTAAAATAACTTATATTTGGCTATGGTTTGCATTCAAATATGCTTTTCCTCCATTGACTCATGTATTAGAAGCTTTGTCACCAGTAAATCATGACAAGACCTGGTAGGATTTAGGAAGTTCCCATCATTGGCACTCACTTCTCTCTGGTTTTATGTATAACCATGAGATCTCTCCCTCTCACAGAGGCTCCCACCATTGTGATATCATTTTCCATACAGTTGAGTTGAGGCCAGCTGATGCCAACTCTATACTCTTATATCTCCAGAACTGTGAGCTAAATAAACCTCTTTTCTCTTTAAGTACCCACCCTCAAGTATTTCATTACAGTATTAGAAAACAGACTAATACAGATGCAGCATTTAAATCATCTAGACAGAAAGAAAACCACATGTTAGCTGTTGTTAATATCATCATCATCATTATTACAAAGCAACATAATCCATTCACTTCATTAATGCTCAGAAAATATGTTCATGAACTATAACAGAGCATTTGACATTTATACATCTCTCCTTTTCCAGTTAGTTTCACATACAGGAGAGGAGGTAAGATACTCTTCTCAAGAGACATTATAAAGATTAGAAGAATGATATGTCTGACACTGCTTCCAGCTTCTTGCTCAATTGGTCTTCCAGGGTGAAATGGCACATGGTATTGTTTAGCTGGAGGCGATTTCATTCTTCCTGCTGACATAGTAGCTGGGCTACAATAGCCTTTCTGTAGCCATGAAGGGAATCTTCAAAGAAGCAAATCCCAAATCAGCCTCCCTAAATCAGCACCAGTGACAATCCATCCAAAGGTTGTTTTTTGTTTTTAATTCTGCATAAAATATAAGCCTCTTACAATTAAGACGGTCTGTTCAGGTTTCCAGAATGTACGGCCAAAAGCATTACTGACTAACACAGCCTGTACATTGCTCCGAAGACACTCAAGAGACATCTGTCCGCAGCACGCAGGCTTGCCCACAGCTCATTTATTTCACCTGGGTAAACCTAGGTCCAAGGTGTGTTTGTACCTCTGTGTGCACCCCTCCATATCTCCCTGCACAAACTGAGTGTGGGAATCATCGGGGGAGCTCTTTCTTCCAGATCTTCCCCATTCCATCTCCTGGCCATCGGTGCTGATCTCAGCGCCCGCCATTGCTGATGCAGGGTCTTAAATTCTTGCCTTCCACACTCACTTTCTCCATGATCAGTGGTCTGTTCTTAGTGCTCCACAGTCCCCTAACACAAATGTCATTGCACCAGGACATCTGTCTTCCCAGTGCTGTTGATCTCTCTATCTCTCTGCCCTGCCACTTTTATCATCTTGGCCAGATTTTCCAGTCTCCAAGGATTCCCACAAAGCTCCCTGCCCACTCATTCTTCTGCCTCTGCCTGCTTTTGATTGAGGCCTTGTTTCAGCTGTGTGTACAATAAAATTGGAAAGGGATGTGCTGTTTGTGAGTTGTGTTTCCAAGAGTCTTTCCTACTGTCATCTTCTTTTCTTATTCTTTCAAAAATAAAACTGCTCATTGGATTAAATATACTGCTCACATGCTTTTCAGTTGTCTGAAGATGTAAGACAATATTTCTTCCAGTGTTTCTTCCCTTCTAAAATGCTTTAACCGTTTTACTGGAAAAGAAGAACTGGAACTTGGACTAGGTGAGTGATAATTGTGGGTTTTTTTTTATATAAAACCAGTCCATGTTCTGGAAACATAACTTTGTCTGCCAGGTATCATGTGAAAAATCATAGTCATCTTGACTAAATGGTACTATTAGTAAATCATATCTATAGAAGACTAAAGAAAATCATGTGTTGTACTCCAGAAGAAAGATACATTTTATTGGCCTTTGAAAGTCAGGGAAATAACTAGCGTTTGAAGGAAACTTTTGGGGGAGATACAGAACCTGTCATATTTTCTGCTTCAGGAATAAGTAACATAAACACTAGGAAGGCTGTTATGGGATATTCCAGCTGTCTGAGACTAGATGAGGCTTTTAAATTTGTGAGCTACAGATATAGAAAACACCACTGTGTGTTTAATAATCTATATATTCTTCAATACTATTACCCTTTGTGGAGAGTTCCAACTTGGGGGAAAAGCAGGTCTTCCTACCACTGTGGGCAAGCGTTAGATCTTGTAATCAAAGTAACCATGAATTATGAAGGAAGTGATGCCATTTTTCCTGAAAACCCATCCTAATGCACAAATGGGATGAAATTGGACTGACAATGTGGGTTATACAAATTACTATTTAAGAATTATGTAAGCCAGAAAAGACATAAAACAATGTTTTAATTTGTTTTGTAGCAAAATATATGTGTATACCCAGGTACCCGTGGCTCGTGACTATAGTGCTAGCTACTCAGAAAACAGATCTAAAGATTGAATTTCAAAGCTAGCCTAGGAGGGAAAGTGTATGACACATTTATCTCCAATTAACCAGGAAAAAGCTGGAAGTGGAACTAGGGTAAAGTACCAGTCTTGCCCAGGCCTTCAGTTCAAGGTGCAGAATAGGCTCAGAAAGTCTTTCCAGGTAAGGAACACTTTAAATTTAAATTGTCATAATAAAGATAAAAGTTACTTTCAGAGTATAATTTACTGATAATCTATAATACAAACATAATGTAATTTCTTAAGGTACGTATTTCTGAAATAAAGATCAAAGATCCTAAGGAGGGGTTTTGAATCTTACTGTACTGATCTCACACATAACACTTCTATGTGCACCTCATTGTGGACATCTATATGATGCAGATGACAACTAACTTGTAGGGTTGTTTAAATAAAAGTAAAATTATTTGTTGTTCTTACTATCCTTACAAAAGGGTCATAACCATAAGTAATACATAGAGCATGAATAAGGCAATGATAATGACTACATAACTTGCCTGGTGGGTTAAACTTTGGCTGATTACTCAGTGAAGGAACCTTGAAGCCTCCAACCTAACATGATGTCATAACAAGAGTGTACTAAAAGCCCCCGGGTCTACTGTGAGAAGCAGGACCTGTGTCCCTGTATTTCCCACCCTTAATTCTAAGCCAGAAATGGTAACAAATAACAAAGGCCTTCTTCCAGATGGCAATCCAGCTCCTCTTCTTCACGACAAGTGACCTCTCCTTCCTGTCCAGTCACAGTCCCAATCCCAGCCACTCTGAGTGCCAGAACCCTTCATTACAGAGACAGGAAGAGCCCAGCTGTGGTCTGTGGGGAGCACCTGCCACTCATCTTCTAGACCCTTGACTTCTATTCAGTGAAGCTCAAATTACATTCCCCTATTTGGCATCCATGACACTCTGTCACCTTTGGCTTAGCTTGCAGTTAATAAAAATGGCCTCTTGGGCTGCCAAAGCCAGAGCTCTCAGCTCAGTACCTCTACTGATATTTTTTAATGTAAGCTTTAAAAAAGTACATTTATCTCTATTAATCAGGATTATTAATCAGGATAAATGTGTTTGTAAAATCTGGTTAAGGATACAAAATCAGATTTTAAAATGCCCTAGAGGAAATTGGTTATATTTTTTACAGAAAATGTATAATGAAAACTTTGCAAAGCAAATGACTATCCTCCAATTGATTTTTTTAATGGAACTAACTATCTTTTAACATATTAAATTTGCCTAAAGCAGGATACAAATAAATTAAGCTTTGGATAATACCATATTATGTTATTACAGCAGATCTGCCTTCCTGTATTTTGATTAGGTTAATACTTAAATTCGTTTATTTGCCTGGAATGTACTGAAACCCAAAGATTAGCATGTAAAAGAGAGAGTAAATGAGGCCATGAAATGTCTCAAAAAAAAATAGACTCACATCTAAAATATCCATAAAGTGGAGTTCACATGTAACTGAGTTAATTTTTCACTTAAAAATATCCTCCCTTTTAGATAAGTGAAAATGTTGTAAAAAAAAAAAAAAGACAAATTATGGTTGATAAAGGAATATGAATATTTACATTTATTTCAATTTCCATTGAACCCATTTCACAAACCAACTCCTCTGTCCAAAGACTGTTGCTTCATCTTTGATGACTTCCTACCATCATCCTGGAGTTTCGCCCACCCCACACACCTGTAATGTCCACTCTACCTGTACTTCAAACTACTACTGACAAAGAAGGACTTGGTAAGTTCTTGAATCAGACCTGTGGTAAGACAATGACTATAGTCTCTATGTACACTTTGAGACCCAGAGCTGAGCTGTATCCTTTCCTCATACTAACTCTACTGCCCTGCTAATCGGAATCTACTCTCTTGTTGTTGATTTCTAGTTTTATTCCACTAGTTTTATTCCAGTGGAATAATATAGAAATAGAAAGATATTTTATATCTATTTCTATATAGAAAATATAGATAGGTATTTCAATTCTCATCTATTTGTTAAGACTTGCCTTATATCCTAAGATACTATCTAGTTTGGAGAAAGTTATATAATCTGCTGAGAGAATGTAATGTCCATGAGCTTTATATTGGTAAGAATGAACTCACTACTATTACGTCATGTCTATCTGCTCTTTTAATGTCCTAGTTTGTTTATGAAACTGAGTGTAATATCTAGTGCTATGTCTCACACTTAAGTACCAGTTACTCAGGAGGAAATTGTGGTTCAATATCAGCCTAGGCAAAACATTTGAGAGGCCTCCTTTTAACCAACAGGCTGAGTATAACCTTTTGAACCCATAATCCCAGCTTTGTGAGTGGCATCAGTAGGAAGATTGTGGTGTAGGACTGCTCAGGAAAAAAGTATGAAATGTTTTATGAAAGAAAAAAAAACTGGAATATAGAACAACTGATAAGAGAGCTTGCCTTGTCAACAGAAAGCCCTGAGTTCAAACCATAGTACTGCTGAAAAAGGGAAGAAATTTACCAGAGTAGATATTTACAAGAGACTACTGCTTGTTTTGGGGTTCAATTTGTTTGATATGTCTTTTTCTATTCTTTCACCTTAAGCCTGTTGCTTGTGTTTTTCTGTGGATACATTTCTTATAGGCAACAAATGGCTGGGTCTTTCTTTATAATCGAATCCACCAGATCTTTTGATTGGTAAATTGAGACCATTAACATTAAGAGTTATTACTGAAAAGTATATAATTATTCCTGACACTTTGGTGCTTTTGTAACATCTCTTTCCTAGTCTTCTTTTTCTACTCAACTTTTATTTATTTGAATTGAAATGTATTCTTTCTTGTATTTTTCACTGTAATCTTTATCTTCTTCTATAAGATTTCTTTTATCTCCTGTAATAATAGCTTGGTAATCATGAATTCCTTTACATTGTTTTTATCATGGTGAGTCTTAATTTCTCCTTCAAAGCTATGAAAGTTAGATTTTCTAAGTACAGTCCTATAGGTTGTGATTGTAGTCCTGGTCTCCTCATCCCCATTCTTGCAGAACTAAGGTTGAAGTTACAGACCTTGTCCTACTTTTTGTTCTGTTGTCCTTACGTTTCCCCATGAGCTTTCATGGTTTTCAGTGATCTTCTTATCTTCAGAACATGACATCATCTTTCTTACCCTGATTCTTTTTATTCAGTGTCACATACCGGAAGAATCTAATCTGTCATCTCGCCCCATCTACCTCCACTTCTTGTCCTAAGGCAAAAACAAGTTCTCCTGAATGAGAATATCAAAATGTGATCCTCTAATTCTTTCTAAGTAACCAGAAGCTTGTAGATTTAATTTGAGAAAATAAACTAACCAAAACAATCTCAACATTTGTACAGAAGTAAAATGCTAGTGGATAACTGAGGAAATTTCTGAAATGGAGAGTTTAGGAGAATTGACATAACTGGCTTTGAAAGCATACTATACATCCCTATCATGTATAGAAAACATGATAGCTGGACTTCTGAGCACCAAGGAGGAGGAAACATAAAGGAGGAGGAAAGGGATCCTACCAGAGCTCCTAGAGTAAGTGAGAACCTACCATCTGATGAATGAGGCTTTGAAACTGAGCAGGAAGTGACCTAGCAATTCATCAATTGGGAAAACAATGAGGGGAAAAAATGATTTTAACTTGTACTGCCCAATCCTCATGAAAATAAGTTCCATTTATATTAAATACAGATTCATGGGCTGGGGATACGGCCTAGTGGCAAGAGTGCTTGCCTTGTATACATGAAGCCCTGGGTTCGATTCCCCAGCACCACATATATAGAAAACAGCCAGAAGTGGTGCTGTGGCTCAAGTGGCAGAGTGCTAGCCTTGAGCAAAAAGAAGCCAGGGACAGTGCTCAGGCCCTGAGTCCAAGGCCCAGGACTGGCAAAAAAAAACCCAAAAACCCAAAAACAAACAAAAAAAATAAATACAGATTCATTTCTAAGAAACTATAAAGAGGACTGGAAACTATTCAAAAATTAAACAAATAAATACATATCACAAAGTCAAAGAAACTATATGTGGACATTTATCTAATAAAAATTTTGAAGCTGAAAAACAATGAAACTTTCATTACGAAGGCAAATGCTCAACTGTTTTAGAGTAAAAAAATTGAAAATTACCAGGCAGAAAATATTCACAATAAATGTGAAATAAACAGTTAACTTTACATGTACAAACAGCATTTTCAAATCTACCAAAATGCATGAAGACTGTACCAATATGGTTCGGGGAAACTTTTTCAGTTTTATATTAATTTCTTATATCTTTCTTTTTTAAAAATTTTTTATTGTAAAGGTGATATACAGAGGGATTACAGTTACATAAGTCAGGTAATAAGTACATTTCTTTTTCA
Source organism: Perognathus longimembris pacificus (assembly GCF_023159225.1). Taxonomy (NCBI): domain Eukaryota; kingdom Metazoa; phylum Chordata; class Mammalia; order Rodentia; family Heteromyidae; genus Perognathus; species Perognathus longimembris. The sequence continues at coordinate 21,540,406 of NC_063163.1, read as the reverse complement.
ATGTTACCCCCTCGTTTTCTCCCAGGTTTCCTCTCCTCACACCCCTACCCACCCAAGTTGTATAGTTCATTTCTGCCATAGTGTCTAGTGATTAGTTCACCCTTTGTCCCACCGTTTCTGTGCTTCCCCTTACCCTCCCCAAATCAGATTACTCTACATACAAGACAAAGGGTTGGCAGATTCATTTAGGTTTGGGATTTTGCTAAACAGAGGTGAGAACAGTTACATGGGGTAGAGTTTACACTGACAAAAGACTGGAAAGATAGAACATAAACTCCAAGTGGTGGGAAATAAAGGTAGATGGTAGATGACAAAGAGAAAGCAGAGTAGTCAAGGATCTAGACAGCCAGTAAGACAGAGGGAGATGTATAGAAAGTATGTCCAGTAAGCAAACATGTGGATACAATTTCAGTGATAAAAAAAAATATGAGGAATACAAAGTACAGAGGAAAGCTACCCAAGGAGTCGATGAAGAACTTACATCCGAGAGTTATATATAAGCTTCCATCTTGTTACATTCATGCAGCAGTCCAGGACGCTGCAGGGCCACAGGACTAAAGCTAGGTGACAGAATAGAATCTCTCTTAGAATGGTGGGCACTAGCTCATTTAAAATGAAGCAGGACAGAGAAAGAGAAACTTTTAAGTTATACTGAATTGCTCTGATTTTTAGATTTACAAAAGAGATAAGATAATTTCTTGGCTTAAATTTTCTAGTAAATCCTCCCTCACACAAATTTAACTTTGCCAATAAAAGTTATAGAACATAAATCTCCTCTAGTAACAGTACCAGTCAAGCCATATGTTGCTATGGCTTGAATTTTACATATATGTGTGTGTGTGTATGTGCATATATATATATATATATATATATATATCAACAGTAATGAGACAGAATCCATTCTAGAACTGCTATATTAAAGGAGGTGCCAGTATATCACACAGACAATCCTAGCTCCTCAAGAGGCTAAGGTATAGGGATTGAGGTTTGAATCCAGCCTAGGCAGACAAATCCCAGGGACTCTTTCTAACTAACCAGAACAAACCTAGAGGAGTAAGTATGGCTCAAGTGGTACAGCACCAACATTGAGCATAAAAAGCCAAGCAAGAATGCAAAGATCTGAGTTCTGAGTTTAAGTCCTGGTACTGCTGTGTGTGTGTGTGTGTGTGTGTGTGTGTGTGTAGTAGTAGTAGTAGTAAGACACTGGGGGAGAGGATTGTTGAGATCTACTACAAGTGTGTTGAGCACAATTAATTATAATTTACAAAATTACTGTAAGTAAATGTCAAATGTTTTCACCACAAATATAACTTGTAAGAGTTTGAGGTAACTAATCTGTGAATTTATCTTAATATGATTGTCCCATATTATGTTTATAAATGTTCACATCATTTTCATACTGAAAATGTAAACAACTATAATGTACTGATTTACAGTAAAAATATTATCCCTTTCAACTTTTACTTATCCTATTTCGTATATTATACACAAATATCAATTGTGTAATTGAAACTATGAGAAATTCTAAAATGTACAGTAATTGTTTAATAATTGCCTTAGCAGAGTGAATTTCTAATATTGATGTTTAATTGCATTTTAATTAATTTAATTGAGTCTTAATTTTGAAATGATAAATTATGAGTTCTTCAAACTCATAGTAAATGTACACATATAAAGAACTATTTTATTTGCTTTTCCAAATTCCCATGCATGGATACCATAAACCAGATTATTTTTAATTGGCATAAGCTATCAATTATTTTTCTCATATTGAAATACGTTAAATAAATAGATACCTTTTTCTATCAGCTTAAAAACTTGGAGAAAACTGGGATCAAAAACTAAATGACAAGGGTATGCATATTTTTAACTGAACAAAACACATTAAAGAAAGAATGATTATATGTGCAACATTGAAAAAATGTATAACACCTCTTCACCTCATGTCTCAGGAATTAATTAGATGCTTTCAACCTTTTCCATAAAAGATCATCTTCACATTTTAAAATGAGAAAGCAGAACATAAGCAAAAACTACACTGAACCAAGTCCCATTTTCTGAAATAAATAACAGAGAGAGATAGTTTGGCTTGACAGAACAACAGTTAAAGCCTTCACAGACCCAAATTCTCCTCTCTGTCTTAATTTGACAATCTAATCTCCAAGTCTTATTCTGAAGTACTTGCAGACCAAAATATCTTATAAAATATTCCTGGAATTATTCAAAAGGAAAAATAATTTTTAAAAAATCACTCTGAGTATTTTTTCTTTTTAGAACTCTAGAGAAAAATCGTGCAATAATTTGATTAAACAGCAGTTGCTCTAAAGATAAATTTAGCAATGTTGCTTTGACCAGGAAAATCTTGTTCTGGTGAGATATGTAAGAAGAGATATAAAGCACTAAACATTCATTTGTCCTTTTCTTCCCTAAGGTGACCATCTGAGAAGGGTTTATCTACCTTTCTACTTGGTTGCAGCATAAATTTAAGATAAGCTGCTCCTCTGTAGATAATCCATTTGTTGTAATTCCTTTGGCCCTAGTGTCTCTGTTCCTCCAAGGTTTGCTCTAAGAAATTCTTCATGCTCAGAGAAAATCTGTCATAAAATAGTATGAGTATGACTGGGCATTTTATTCCAATTAGTCACTCCAGAAAAAGACAAATCATTTAAAAAATGCCCTAAATATCAAAGGCTTTATTTTGGTAAAAAAAAAAAAAAAAATTGAGATCCATGAGTAATTCAAAGTGGAAAATAATTCAAGTTTAAATCAAGAAAATATCTAGAAAATAGGATACCCAGAGTGCTGGAAGCAAAAGAAAAGATAGCTTGATAAATATCAGCAAAAATGATTTAACAGTTTTTACTTTTATGAAAGCTCCAAGTTCGGTGTCCTGCTGTTTCATATTTTGATTAAAAGGACAGCTTCTCAGTTAGGTGCATGTGGCACAAGCCTGTAATCCTAGCTACTCAGGAGGCCGAAATCAGAATCACGATAGTCGTTTGAAGCCAGTTGGGGCAGGAAAATCCATGAGACTGTAATCTCCAATGCATTAAATTTTTTTTTAATCTGGAGTGATGCTTCAAGTGGTAGAACACTAGCTTGGAGAGGAAACAAAAAGAAAACGCACCCAGGTCCCAGGTTCAAGCCCCAAGACTTGCACCAAAACAAAAAAGACAGCTGCTCTATGTGTCAGAGTAAAAAATAATCAAGTAATTTTGCCTTTAAACATTTTACGTATTATACAGAAGTAGCTATCCCTTCCTTCAGTCTTGGGACAAGATTAGATCTTTAACCAAAAATCCAACTAAGAGAACCACAAGAATTCTAGAAGAAAGTTTTTATATTCTCTTTGAGAAGACGACTTATTGTTAGATAGAGTCATCTACTCTTGTCTGACTTCCCTCAATAAAACTATTGGAAAGATTTCATCACCTAGCAAGAATCGATCTTTAGAAATGGGAAGTTTGGGGCTGGGGATATGGCCTAGTGGCAAGAGTGCTTGCCTCCTACACATGAGGCCCTGGGTCCAATTCCCCAGCATCACATATACAGAAAATGGCCAGAAGTGGCGCTGTGGCTCAAGAGGTAGAGTGCTAGCCTTGAGCAAAAAGAAGCCAGGGACAGTGCTCAGGCCCTGAGTCCAGGCCCCAGGACTGGCCAAAAAAAAAAAAAGAAGAAGAAGAAGAAATGGGAAGTTTGAGTGTCAGAGCCTAGCCCAAACATGTGCTTCTGTGCACACCTAGAAATCTGTTGGGGGGGGGGACATGGGGACAGGGCGGGAGTGGGGGTGGGTAAACTCTTCCTTTTGCAACAGCAATTGCTCTTTCTCAAGTCCAGAGCAAAAACCTCTGTGACTGAAGTCACTGAAAAGAGAATCAGGTTAAAGTACAAATACAAAATATTCTTATAGAACAAGTCAGTCTTTCCTAAGGACAGAAATAAATTTTAAAGCCGGATTGCAATTTATAGTCACAATTTCACTGCAAGGATCAGAGGGTTTTTTTCTCTGTTTTTCTTTTTGTTTTATTAGCATACATGAATTACGTGAGGGTGGTTTCCTTGTGACATTTCCATACAAATATATGATGAATCCCAACTGCACAAATTTTGTAACAAACACTAGTGGGATTTGAGCTATAGGTAATAGTTAATTACCTACATAGTTAATTAGCTACAATCAGAACGTATTTCCCCTATGTTACTTCTCACTATTTTATTTATTTACTTATTTACTTATTTATTTATTTAGCCATTCCTGGGGCTCCACAGCGCCACTTCTGGCCGTTTTCTGTATATGTGGTGCTGGGGAATTGAACCCAGGGCTTCATGTATATGAAGTAAGCACTCTTTTGCCAGTAGGCCCCCCTTCTCACTATTTTATTACCCTAGCTCCCTATCAAATTTTTAGACTCCTTTCTTTCCCCTCTTATTTCGTCATCCTTATGCTTAGCTTAGAGAAGGTTCTGTGGTGCAATCTTCTTTGAATTTCTTTTCTCTCTCCATTTGTTATTTCATAGTAGAATCACAGCTGAGTAGGACATTTTATATGTGAACACTATTAACATCTGGTTCTCATGGCTATCCTGTGATACAGTCCCAGAAGATATCACTACCTTCCATGTTATGTGGAGTAGAAATCTTAAGTTCATTAAATAGTTGAAGCTCACAAGAGTCCTCCAATTCTCTTTACCTCCACTAAAGAAACAAGGCTATCATCTGTCTTTTGCATAAGTGTTAACAATTAACATAGGCTCTAGCATATAATAGATGCTCCAAATACATAGATTGAATGAATCCATGATGATAATATTTCTTATATTTGTAGATTTTATACCTTCCAGGTTGCTTTATATACATGAACACATTTATGATGAAAAAAGAGAGTTATTTTCTTCCTTTTACTGATGAAGACATTTTGGCTCAGAAAAGCAAAAGAAACTTATTAATAAATCATCAACTCATGCCAAGCTTAGAGCCTTAAAAAATACAAATATGAGAAGAGTTTTCAACCTCACATGAACCTGTGGACTAGTCTTTGCTATAAAGTTACAGTAAGATAAACAAACTATTGGTAGTTATTTCCTACATGAATAGATAAGTATGCATAGGTAATTATTAATAGATCTATTTATGTCACATGTACCATGCTACTGGAACATGAAGGGAAAGCATATATATATATATATATACACTATATATACACATATGCATATATATACATATATGCATATACATATATTTATATATATGTACATTTACCTCTAAGTAGTATATCAAATAAACACAATTATTCAGTTCCTTCTAAATTTTAAAATATATGACTCAAAAATGAAAGGTTTCTAATGACTAAGCTAATAAGCCCCTACATTACAGTTCTGTGATAATGGTCCTTTATGAAAACATGCATGGCCTGAAACACTTCTAACACATTACATGCCTATGTGCACACATGTACTTGCATGTACCCTCTTTCTTGCAAGCTTCATCACAATTCACAGCTTTGTCTTTTGGCCCTCCAGATGGCCCATTGATTCTGTTCAAACTAAACTCCAAGATTCCTCCTTCCTAATTGCTGGCTGCCAGCAGGAGCTGTTTGTGACAGCTGTTCCCCTGTGGTCAATTGCAACATCCATTGCCTGGGCCTCAATTTCAACACAGTCTCAGGCTCTTCCTCAATCTACCTTGCTCATAGTCATAACCAGTCCTTGATTATCCATGCAGAAATGGTGAAGGGGCAACATTAATAATTGAAAATGCCATCATCAAAGGGAAATTTATTTGAAAGAACAGGAATTATTATATCAGGTAAGGTCTGTGATTTCCATCTCAAATGTTACCAGCTAGACTTGTGGGAAAACCTGGTTATCAAGAAATATTGTTTCTTTCTGATTACTCATTCATTTGACTTATTTATTCAATGATCTTAATAAAGAGCATAGAACATATAAGACTTCATCTAGGTGACTAGGACTGCAGTGGAGATGGAATAGAACACAAAACAAGAAAGGAGCAGGCAGAGGGTGGAGAGAGGGAAGAGGAGTGAGAGGAGAGGAGCAAAAAGGAGAGAATGAAGAAGGGAGGGAAGAAGGGAGGGAGAGAGTAGAGGAAGACAGAAGAGAAGAGAAATACAAGTCACTGTTTCCCAGGACCATAAATCATGATTTTGGGTGCTTAGTGCTTCTGTGCCTGCTGGATGCATTGTCCTTTACCCTGTACAGTTCCTCATACCTACTCCACCCTCTCCTGATGGATTCATGTTGATTCCTCCTCAAATTCTCTATCCTACGTAGCCTACTAGAAGCCTTCCCCAACCCTGCCTGACCACTACACTGTTAATAGCCCCTCATCATTGTGCCCTCTACTTCCATCTACATTTGAGTTCTTATTGTATATTTTAATTGTTCGACATTTTATTTTAATTTTACTTAAAATAAATTTAATATAATAAATTATAAAGTATGCATTATATGTTTATCACACTTAATACATAGGTAAGACATATTATGTAGGCAATAAAAATATTGTTGATCATTTATTCTTTCTGCCTCCCCAGCATAGAATACTATTTATAATTTTAGATCTTCTTCAATGAATGTTCCTGAATAAAGGTATTTTTTATAGAAGACAGAATGATGTAAGCTCTCAATGGTTAAAAATGCAAGTTTCAAGTCATATTATTGGACACAAATCCTTCTAACTGAAGCCAAGTACAGAGAGTAAAGTTCCTTTGACTGACAGGAAATATTTGTAAAAGATCCTGTGACTGCTAATTTTATGTATCAACTTGGTTAAGCTGTGGTATCCAGTTGTTTGGTCAGATACCAGTTGTTATGAGTGTATTTTTTATTTAGTTATGTGTGGCATTTAAATCAGTTATAAGAAAAGGATTACCCTTCTTAATGTGGATGACTCTTATTCAATCAGTAGAAAGTTCTAAAAAAGATGACAGAATTTTCACAAAGAAGGGATTCTTAGCATAATAATACTGCATAATTTCCAAGGTTTTTAGCCTGCTGCATCATGGACTCGGACCCAAGACTACATCAACTCTTACTTGAGATTTTGAAATTTCGAGCCTTAAAACTTTCACGTTCCACTCCCCACTTATTACATGAGGCAAAATTCTTTCAAATAAATAATTCTAAAAATAGATAAATAATAGATGAAATGAGATATGTGACTGCATCATATCAGAAGTGGTTATATTTGAATATATTTTCTTACACATAATATATAGTATATATTATATATATTATATACATATATCAAATAAATATATGACTTTATACTGGTATATGAATACATAGACAAAGGCAGCCATGCGGTCACTAGTTCTGAGGGCTCTCACTCAAATGCTGAGGGAGTTTAACCATTATGCAGCACAACATAGGCTAGAACCATTACAGGAAACAGAACAGAGAAAAGGACTTGATAAACAGCTGGAAGTGAAAGAGCTTCCAAGCTTCTGGTTTCCACTGTTGAGTCACAGCAAGAACTGTGATCCCAGGACCCTACCAAGGTCAGAAGGGACAAATGAGCCTCAGGATCCAGGTGCTGTTACTACTTCAACCTAAGTTCTCACTATTTTTTTGTTTAGTCAGCTGTATTATGAATCACATTCTTCTCTCATAATGGGAAAATATTTGCCTATACACAATAGACTAGGAATATTTACTTTATTCTTTTCAACCAATCAGGTTCTTTTAACCTATTAAATCAGAAATTTGGTGGGCAAATGTATAATAATCTATGATTGTGTATAGGTTCATCTCAGTTTATCAAAATGATTCTACGTTATGATGCTGTCTAGGGAACAGAAATAAAAATTCTCCCTTTCATTCACCAAAATTACCATTTGGAGAATAAATAACATGGTCACCTACCCATAATGCCCTTCTCTAAATGTGTTACAAAACATCAAGGGCAAGATGTATTGTTTTTCAGAGGCTGGTGGTTTTACTGGCATTTTCCATCCAGGAAATGTCACCTTGGATAGAAGACATTACTTCACCAAGTTGGCACTATTAACCACTTTCAAAACTGTTTCGTGTTGATGCCTTTTTTACCCTCTCTGTGCTTCTCAAATTCAATTTTAGTGTCAACTTTATTTAGCAGTCTTCCTCCTGCCTTATATTCTTCAGGGTATCTTCCCCTTTGGCTTTCTATTTTCTTAACTGTTGTCTTTTTTTCTATATTTTACTATAATGTGGGCTTCTATTTGTGGTTTTCTTTCTCCTCACATCCAATTTGCCTATTGTGCATTAAAAAAAACTATGTTTGAGTAAATTATAACATTTCACGGGCATCTGCTGGTAGAATAAGTAATAGCTGATACCTAGCCTTTTATTCTAACCTCAAATATAGTATGTTGAACTTTAGTCTGACAGGTTGAAATTCTATAGACTTAAAAAATAAAGTCTGAAAAGCAAGTAGTCAGCCAATAAATGTCTACCAACGAGTGCCTGGGAAGTGGTTGAGAGAAGAAGGGAGAAAATCTGACTTAAAGTGTTTGCTGAGTTCCATAACATAAATTACCTCAAGGTGGTTAATTCAGGCTACCAACATAAACCCAACCAGTTGAAATTTTTTAATGTAATAATTAGCTCCTATGAGCCAACTTCATCAGACTACCAACAAAGCTTTTACAGAGCCAGGTGCAGGTGGCTCATGCCTGTAATCCTTGCAAGTCAGGAAGCTGAAAATACAGGATCATGGTTCAAAGCCAGCCTGGGCAGGAAAGTTCATGGACTTTTATCTCCAATAAACTATCAAAAATCAAGTGGCAGAGTGCTAGCCTTCAGCCAGAAAGCTCAAAGGCAGAGTCTAGATCCTAAGTTCAAGCCCTAAGACTGGCACAAAAAAAAAAAAGAGAAAAGAAAGAAAATCTTTTGCAGCAATACAGAAAGTAAAGTGCTGAAGAGAAAAATCACATAACTATTTTTATCTAAATTTTGCTTATATTAATAGCAAATAAGCTTATATTTGAAAGAATAACACCTAAGCGTCTATTTGGAACTCAAATTTTCCTAAGAGCTATCTCTGATAAATAAACATACCAAAAAGACAAATTAACTTGATTCTATTCTCCTGTCTAATTCCCCAAAGATTAATTCCAAATCCCAAACACATTATTATGCAAGATTAGAAGTCTAGCTCCATGACTGTCACACTAAAGCAAATCCACAGGCCAGAAAATTTCCATAAGCTGGAACTGAGCCTGAGGGAAGAGAGGAGGGAAAAAAATCAGACACTCACAGAGCTGTAGATCAATTTACTAGCTATTGAAAATCTTTTGGCATTCAGCAAAAGTTGTAAGATTGCCTTTTCTCTGTTCTGAGAAACTGAATAAGGTCTGAAGGTTACATTTGGGATCAGTGATTTTTCACAGATCTAAGCATCATTTCTATTCAAAACCAATGTATTGCTTTGTTTAGTTTTACTGGCTTAATACAAAATAAAGACTAAAGCAGGTTGGGTTTGAGAAAATCCCTTTGAGAAATAAATGATTTTTAAATACCACTTCAAATGCTTTCAGCCAATGTAAGAGATTCTCCAGAGTTCATTGGCTAGACACGCCCAGTGAAGGGTAAAGTAATTATTTGCTTCAGAATGTTCCATATCAACATAATATAACCTTCCAACTTGAAATATTTGGCCTGACATAACACAGTATATGATTGTCAATTTTTCAAGATACACTTATACAAAATTTAGTGCAAATATGCTCTAGAATAACATTTGGCTTAAAAAAAAATCTTTTCCAAGTCCTTCCATTTCCTTACAAATGGGGCAATGTCATTCTTTCTGATAGAGGCATAAAATTCCACTGTGTATATGTACCACATTTTCCTGATCCATTTGTCTAGTGAGGGGCATCTGGGTTGGTTCCAAATTCTAGCTATGACAAATTGTACTGCAATGAATAGTGTTGTGCTGGTGGCTTTAGTGTGTTCTTGTTTGTGGTCTTTTGGGTAGATGCCCAAAAGTGAGGCTGCTGGGTCATAGGGAAGCTCTATGCTTAGCCTTCTGAGGAATCTCCATACCACTTTCTAGAGTGGCTGAACCAGTTCCCACCAACAATGAAGTAGGGTTCCTTTTTGGCCACATCCCCTCCAACAATTGTTATTGTTAGTTTTCTTGATATAGGACATTCTTATTGGGGTGAGATGGAATCTCAATGTTGTTTTGATTTGCATTTCTTATGGCCAGTGATGTAGAGCACTTTTTCATATGTCTCTTGGCCATTCTCATTTCCTCATCAGAGAAGTCTCTTTCTAAGTCTTTAGCCCACTTTTTGAGGGGGCTATTGGTTCTTTTCGGTTTTGTTTTGGAGTGAAGTGAGCTAGACCCAAAGAAACATGGACTCTATGGTCTCCCTCATAAGGAATAATTAGCACAGGTTTAGGCTAGTCACAGCAGAGGATCACAAGAGCCCACTAGCTATACCCTTATGAACACAAAAGATAATGCTAAGTGAAATGAACTCCATGTTATGGAAATGACTGTTATAACACTGTTGTAATTACTTTCAACATGCGATGTGAAACCGTAGCTTCTACTGTTGGTGATCCTCTTGTATCCCCTTTCTGTGGTTGTACCTGCACTATCTCTGTGTCTTATCTGAGTACATTGGAAACCATGTATACAGGTATTACAACTAGGAAATACCAAACTAGGAATACCAAAATTGAGAGACACAGGGTAAAAAAGACAAACGATTACAAAAGCAATACTTGCAAAACTGTTTAGTGTAAATTTACTGAACAACTCATGGGGGGAATGGGAAAGGGGAAGGGGGAGGGGGGATGAGATAGGAGTTAACAGTACACGAAACGTATCCAATGCCTAACATATGAAACTGTAACCGCTCTGTGTATCAGTTTGACAATAAAATTTTTTTAAAAATCTTTTCATTTATAGCAACATCCAATAAACGTGAAGTATATTATGTTAAATGTAGCAAGCCAGGAACCTAAATCCCATTTTAACAGAAAAAGTTGGGCACAGTGACACATGCCTATCATCACAACTAAGGTAGGAAGAATAAATAAGAGATATGGCCTATATTAGCCCAGGCAAAAAGTTAAGAGCCTATTAGATTTGGCTGGTTACTCAGAGTCAAGTACTGGGCTTTGAGGCAAGGAATCGTTTCTTCTGCTACTCAGTTCCCCCCTTTGCACTCAGGTTTTGACTCTGTGAATAGCTTTTTTCTAATAAGGGGAAAATCAGAAAAATCACCAAGAGCTAAGTGTAGCCCTGACATAGAGAAAAGACTGAATTACCTGATCCCAGAAGCATTCATTCCCCAACTTCTTATATGTGAGATAGTAAGCCACTATAGTTTAAGCCACTCTTGGTTATCAGTTCTGTGCCTTCCAGCCAAAAATAGCTAGGTTAATACTAACTTTTTCTCTCTTTTGACTTTCCTCCTCTACCCATCTGTCCTTGAGGATCTTCCCTTCCTTTGCATTTTAGTGCTCAGAAGTTTCACCTTTGACTTTCTTCCTTCTGGTTATAGTCACTTCCTCTTTCTGCTTTCTTCCTTCCATTAGGATGTTTCAGTTATACACATTTATTTATAGGTCCATAAATATTTATTGAGGGGCCCACTATAAGCCAGTTCCTCTTCCCTGTTCTAGATATGTTTATACTGATAAAATCACTGAGGTCCCTGGGCAAAAGAATGAAATATATGTAGGTCTGAAGGTGGGTGCCAGTAGCCCATTCCTGTAATCTTAGCTGAGATCCGAGGATCACGATTCAAAGACAGCCGGGACAGGAAAGTCCATGAGTCTAATCTCCAGTTAAGCACCAAAAAGCTAGATGTGGAACTGTGGCTCAAATAGAAACTGTAAGGTCCACCCCTGGGAGGGCTCCATGCAGATGCCCCCCACCTGTTTAAGTCTGCGCAGTACCTGCATTACCTAGGTAACTGGCACACCTGGGGGCAGTTACCTCCCCCTTCTCTGAGGTCACATCCAATCCTCCTGGCCATATCTCCCACCTTTTCCTATATAATCCAGCTCAACATGGTCCTCATTCTCTTTCCTTTTACTCTTTCTCTTGCTCTTTTCTCTCTTTTCCCCTTCTTCCTTCCCCTCTGTCTCCCCACGCCTCCATCTTGTGTGGGCTGGGAGTTTGCTTCCCCCCCCCCAATAAACTCCTTTCTGCCTGAACCATGAGATGGGTTTCCTTTCTGGCAAATGCACTAACTTTATCCTTGAGTTTAAGGACAGCATCTGGGCTCTGAGTTCAAGCCCCAGTACCGGCACCAAAAAGATGACAGATAGATGATAGATAGATAGATAACTATATGCATTATTGGATATATAAATATGAAATATTGAGAAGGGAGTTGAGCTTCAGGGTCTTTGCATATCTTTAGTTTTTTGATGTTCTCTTTTGTAAAGAAGGACAGGTTTTTTTTAGCACAAAGAAACTCTTGGCAGAAAGAAGGATGGAAGAGGTGACATTGATTAAAGATGCATTGCACTCATAATCTCATTTATGGAATTTTAACATCTTTGTCCAACTACTGAAAAATAAGATAAAAAATTTTTTAAAAATGAAACACTTAGCAGATTATACAATAATTTAAACACAACTGATGATAATTCAGGATGGACTGAGAACATCTCTGCATCAATTAAGCTGTAATGTGAGATAGGAGTTTAAATTTTCTTATTTGTGAAATTTCTTTTGTTTTTCTTTTATTATTTTAACCACATTTGGTCAAAACTACATGTAATAAATCCATGAGTAAGGTAGACTTATTGCCCTCTGTAGATTTTTGTAAAACTTTTGGTGAAGTTATTTTGGATTCACAAGGTTCTTTTTATTTCATCTTCACTAAGTTCTAAGGAGTTAATGCTCTTCTAGGAATTCAGCTAAGTGTATTAGCTTAAAGTTTTCTGAAATATTCAAATTGAAGGCTAACTTGTCAGGTGCTTGCTTTTATTGTTTCTATTACGACTTCTTCTTAGACCCAGAGTAATTTACACTCTTCCTAATTTCTGATTAATCTGATGCTTTTTCTGGGTATCGTTTGGTTAATGATTTCTAACTTGATTACATTTGTAGTCAGAAAACATAGTCTGTATTCTTTTAATATTTTAAATTTGTTAGTCTTCCATTATAACCCTCAATATGTCAATTTTTATAAATGGCCCATTTGTTCTTAAAAAGAAATACATCTTCTACTAATTGGATTTTCTCTGTGTGTTCATTAGATCAAATATGTTAACACATGGTTCAAATTTCCACTCTCTTCATTGAGTTTATTGTTATTAAGAGAGGTGTTTTTAAAATCTTCCACTATGCTTATAGATTTGTTTATTGTCATTCACAATTTTCTCATTTTGTTTTGTTCTAAAGCAGACCAAGTTTGTCATATCACTCCTTAGACTTGAACATTATCTTTATTTCCAAAAATAATTTTTGCCTGAAATTCTATTCTTTTAGTAAATTCATATGAGTGTACCCAATTACTTTGGGCTAGAATTTGTCTGACTTATCTTTTCCATCCTTCCTTGCTGCTTTTCAAATGATTCTATAAAACTGTTACCACTGCAATGGCCTAATTATAGTTTCAGTGTCCAAAATAAGATTATTCATTTCACAAAAGAAGAAACAGAACTAGCACTTCTGAAATGAGGGTTTGTAGTTTTAAATGTGAAGGATTTACTATGGTAAGCCCGGTTCTTGTTTCTACTGAGCTCAGGGGCTCTGCTGGAGAAACGCGATTGTGTGGGCGGCTACCAGAGCAGGAAGAGGAAGGCTTTAAATCCAGGACAGGTGCTGGAGGAAGCAATGCTAAGGGTTAATGGGTGTGGCAATCCCAACAGCCTCCAAGCAAGTGTGAGCAATTAGCATAGCAGACTTGAGTTGTAGAGGATTTCATCTCCTTCTAGGGGCATTTATTGTCCTCAACCAATTGTTACTATGATGGAATGTTGCCAAATCATTTTGCCAAAGAAACCTGAATTAAGATTTGAGTGTTAAACCCAAAGAGTTTGATTGTGTGTGTTTGTTTGTTTCAGTTAATTCTTTGGGTTTGTTTTTTGTCTTTTGTTTTTTACTTCCAGGCAAGTCCAATAAATCATGTCTGTCGGTGACCTACATTTACAATCCTCTGCTCCACTGGCAAATCCTGGAAAGGGACCTACACAGCACTGAGCAAAGAAAAACAACTGAAGAAGGCCTTTTCCCTCCCTGCTTTTCCTGCCAAATGTGATAACACCTTCCTTTTTTTGGCACAGAGGAAGTCTGGAGAAATCTAAGCTTAATTCATAGGCTCCCTCTCAGGAAAGGGGATTTGAAGATCCTTGGCCTGTGGACTGGCACACACAGCAAGATAAAGTAAGTGCCTTCAAGGCAGAAAGAGAAAATAAAAGGAAGTTAGAGTGGGCTTCAGAAATGAAGAACTACTAAATAGTTGCTGCCAACATAAAATTCTGCACTTGCTCGGGACCCCTGTTGACTTAGCTTCATCTCTCTTCCGGTTCAGTTTGTGTTCCCTCCCTCGCTGAGAAAGGAAGGATATGACAGGAAGGAAAAGATGCAAAAAAAAAAAAAAAGATAGATGTGCTATATGGATATGAAAGCCTGTCCATAGACCGAACCCTTAATTATTCTTCTGCTTTTATGAAATATCTCCAGGGAACCTTGAGAATATATACTGCCACCAATAGAAGCTGATCCAATGACTGACTCAACAGCAAGGTGTATTTTAGGGGAGAAAAAATGGGTTCCTACAATGTACAAATCACTTTTAGGTACAGGTCTATATGTTATTTTATCCTCAAACAGCAGTATGAAGTAGTTCAGTTTTATAGTGAGAAATCTGAAGTACAAAAACAATAAAACAACTTGCCAAGGTTGCAGATTTAATAAGTGTTAGTGTCAGGATTCAAAACTAGGTCTCCTGCGTCAAAATCCTGTGTTTTTAACATTATGGCACTTTCTCGGGGTAACAGTAAGAGCAGAATCTCAGCTCTAGCAGGCTGATTCTTATGACAAAGTGTGGGGGCTAGGAGGGACCCACATATGCAGTAGTCACAAAAAGGCCCATGGCTCAATACTCAGGTTGTTCTTTCCGAGAAGTTTGTAATTGTTTCTTAGCCTTTCATTGCCAAAAGTTTCTTTCAATAAAAGTTATATATGAACCCCAAGCTGGTGGCTCACAACTGTAATCCTAACTATTTAAGAGGCTTATGTGAGCCCTGCAGTTTAAAGCCAGCCCAGACAGAAAAGTCCGTGACACCCATCTCCTTCACCAGAAAAAGCTAGAAGTAAAGCTATGACTCAAGTGGTAGAGCACCAGTCTTGCATGAAAAAAAAATGTAAGAGACCATTCCCAGGCCCTGAATTCAAGCCTCAGTAGTGACAATCAATCAATCAACAAATTAATAGTTATATGTGTACAAGAAGATAATCCCCAAATCCCAAATCCAAAACTTTTTGAGCACCATGACAATACTGCAAGTAGAATTTTCACCCCTGACCTTCATGTGATGGGTTAATAGTAGTACAGGGCTGGGCTTGGTGGTCCATGGCTGTCATTCTAATTCAGGAGACAAGATCAGGTATATCACAAATCATGGCCAGCCAGGGCAAAAGTTTGTGAAAGACTATTTCAAACAAGCCAGGGGCAGTAGGTTACTCCAGCCATCCCAGCTACACAGGAAGCACAGGAAGGACCACGTGGGCTGACGCCAGCCTTAGGCAGAGTTCTAGATCTTATCTGAAAATAAACTAAAGCCAAAAAGAGTTGGTGTGTCATTCTAGACTGCCTGCCTAGCAAGTGAGAGTCCCTGATTTCCAAACTCTAGGACTTCCAGAAAAAGAAAAAAAATTAAAAGCTGTGTTTTTAAATATTATATAAAATCACCTTGAGGCTCCATGTATAACATATATCTGAAGAGCCCAATAGCTATACCCTTATGAACACATAAGATGATGCTAAGTGAAATGATCTCCATGTTATGGAAACGATTGTTATATCACTGCTGTAACTACTTTCAACGTCCCATCTGTATCTGTAGCTTCTATTATTGATGATGTTCTTGTATCACCTTCCTGTGGTTGTACCTACACTATCTCTGTAATCTTATCTGAGTATATTGGAAACCGTGTATACTGGTATTAGAAGTAGGAAATTGAAAGGGAATACCAAAATTGAGAGACACATGGTAAAAAAAGACAAACAACTACAAAAGCAATACTTGCAAAACTGTTTGGTGTAAGTGAACTGAACACCTCAGGGGGGGGAAAGGGAAAGGGGGAGGTGGAGGGGGGTATGAGGGACAAGGTAACAAACAGTACAAGAAATGTATCCAATGCCTAACGTATGAAACTGTAACCTCTCTGTACATCAGTTTGATAATTAAAAAAATATATCTGAAATATGCATCGATTTCATGTGGACTCGGTCTCATCCTTCATGCATCTAATTAGGTGTATGCAAACATCCTCTCCCCCTCCCCCCAAAAAAACCTTCAAAATAGGAACCATTTCTCAGCCATTCAGAAAAGGGTTGTCTAACCTGTACAATGCTTTTCCCAATGGTGAGCTACAACATTCTAGGCTTTGTTAGAGATTTGTGGGGGACTCTTATCAAGTGATTTGCTTCTTTCCATCTGCTCTCAGACTCACTTTAGCCACCACTACTTTGTTTTACTGTTTTATTACCTCAATCAATACGTACCACGGTGCCATAGGATGACTTATGGAAAGAAAAAAAGAAAGCATGTGAAAACTGCAAACTCCTAGGTACTTGTTACAATTAAAATGAAGGTTTATGTGTAGATTTCCTCTACAAACAACCCCAATCTATCTCTGATAAGTTCATTCATTTCTAGTGGGAAGATGTTTGAGAAAATAGAATTAGTCACAAGAATGTACTGCACAGTTTTCAATCACAAAATAATAAGTAAAAAACAAAACACTTGCTTTTTGATATGTTTTGGCAAACACATAGCCACGCACAGCAAGTTTTGAAATTTTCTGTGGGGGAAAAAAAAGAACCACGCATTCCAATTTCTCCAATTTAATTATAAAGTTCTGACTTTCCTCTATAGGAAGCAGTAATTGCTTTATGAGGAAGTCAATGATTATAAAAGAAGCATTATGTTTTTCTGGCTTTTTAATAGAAAAAATTCATGAACTACTTTTATGAAGAACATTTTTTTAATCTCCGGAAAAAAATCTTCTCTTCCATATTTCTGAGACCTTTGGCTGAACCTAAAACTCCATTAGGTTTTCCAAAACATTTCACTGAGCACTACAACTTGTGAGGAACTGGGCTCTTCCGGGGGCCCTCATTATCTTCAGTGACACCCATGGTACAGTGTCATATAACTCGCAAGCTGACCTTTGTAAACCCCAGATCCATGACTGCAGAGGTGACAACTGCCAGTATTCTGCTACCAATCAAACAGGGTAAAGATGGCCCTATTTCAGCCCATAACTTCAATAGTTCATCATTCACACCAATAGCCATTGTCATTCCAATCTATGGTATGTTGTAGAACACTATTTTATGTTAGTAGAGTACAGTAATTTCTCATGCGAACTGGAAAAAAAGAAAGAAAATGGAGCAAAGACTATTCTCTCTCCTTCTTGAAATACTTAGTCTTCCAGGCTACTGATTTGGGTGTTTTGTTTTATTCATCTGCCCTACTGCTCCCCACTTTCACAAGGAGAGAAGAATCAAAACACATGGATCATCACTGAGACACCTGCTACAACCAAATGAATGTTTCCAGAAGCAAGTTTGAATTCTGTAAGTTACCTGTCCAAGAACAATGGAATAAAGAGATTTAGATGAACTTAGTTTCCTATGATGGTTATAACAAATTAACACAGACTTGATGATTTAAACATTAGAAAAGAATTTTCTTATAACACTGACATTGGATGTCAAGAATGGGTTCAGCTATGCTGAGAGTAAGGTATTGGCACACACTCAGGATTAATTTCTTGCTTCTAATGGCATTTTGTGGCTTCTGTATTCTTTGATTTTTTTGGCCACATTTCTCTCATTTCTGTCTCATAGGCTGGCCTCACAGGCTGGCTTTCTCCTGTTCTGTCAAATTCGTCTCTGTGCCTGTCTTGAAGGACATTTGTGATGGCATTCAGAACTCACCTAGTAATCCAGAATTACCTACTCATCTCAAGGCTCCCAAGTTGATGAACATCTATCTGCAAAGGTAATTTTGTCACAATCTCAAGTTCTAAAAATTAGGATGTAGGTCCTTGGGGACAAGTAGTAGTTTTCAATCTATCTCACAAACTAAATTGAAGAATTTGAGTATAAACTGAAAGATGATGAACAGAAACCTGAGTTTTACCACAGCTTGACATAGCTTTCTTCATGCTGTGGCTACATAATGGCAGGATGCTTGTAACAAGGCCTGCTTGTGGGCTCTGTCACAAGGGCATTTATGCCTGAAAGAACTATCTGCCTTCAAGCAACCCTTGACCAATTAAGAATCTTACTGCCAGTCAACCATGGTAGTGCATGGCTGTAATCCCAGCTACTCAGAAGATGGAAGCAGGGAGATCTCTAATTTTAAGACAGCTCAGGCAAAGTTACTGAGACGCTATCTCAAGAAACAATGAAATGAGAACAAGTGGTACAGTATAAGCAGAAAGCCCTCAATTCAATCCCAGTAAACCCCACCCAAAACAAACTGATTTCCTCATGTTTGATATTTATATTGGGAACGGGTAATATTGTTATCTGATGCAGAAATAAGACAAACATGTTTTCTGACTACACTACAGGACGAAGTGTGTCAGCTCCTGAGTTACCAGGAGACCAACATTTTTTTTAAAGTATGCGCAGCACGTTGTCACTGACACCAACAGTTACAAATCAGAAAACAGTGCTTATTTCAAAAATCGAGGCTCTGGGGAAATATCTGGCCAGATTTTGGGTTCCTGGTGCTTAGCTCTGGGCTGCTAAGGTATGTAAATGATCACATCCAGGGCCCCAGCTGTTGTGTGTTGAAATGTGCTGATGAAACTAAATTGGGATTCTAGAGAACACAAATCAAATTGCTAGCAAAATTACTGAGACACACCAGCCCTCCTTTGAAGCATTATAGACCAAGCCAAGAAAAATGACTAATGAGTAATAATACACAGTCCTGACAGGAATCATAAGCTAGGAAGGAAGTTGCATGTAAAATAATAATAAAGAATATTAAATTGCTAGCAGGCCCTGCCAGTGACAAATGAAATCGGGACAGATTCTCACCACCAGTCATTCACTCACTCCCTTGAAGGTGTCCCAGATAGCTGCAGATGGGTATGCCTTCACTCTGGCGCCTTTCTGCTAGGAAGACGTATTTTCTGAGTTCTGGAAGAGATAGATAAGAGATGTTGCGGCCCGCTGAAAGGAAGAGGGAGACCTGGGGGTGGCACCATTGTGATCTGTTCATTGTCCTTCCTGCGGCTCAGTGGGAAAGCAGCTGCTTTGCCAAACCATTTGTAGAGAAAGTGACATACTTCTGAGATAGCCGTCATGTGATGACTTTTCACTACTTGGCTTCTAATATTGTGATCTTCAATACAAAATAGAATATACCTGAATTGTGTGCTTAAAGATATATTTACCCCAAATTGCATTTCTAAGTAGTTTAATTTGGAATTTTAATCTAAGTCTCAGACATTTGTGGCTGATAAAATAGGAGTTTCTAGAAGCCTAAACTCCACGCATGCGTATTCCCAGGGGCCTTAACTCCATGCATGCATACCTCCTAGCTGTTGACAATACCTCTCAAGATTTCCCAACCTTTCTTTCATGTTTACCTATGGCCAGGTTGGCTCGATTTCACCTAGGTAGGGTCTGTTTATCTTCACTTTGCTTCCTGAAGCTGTGGAGCTGACTTGCTCTTTTCCAGACTTGACACATTGCCTCGCTAAGCCTTGCTAAACTTTCTATTCAATTCTTTCACAGGCAAAGGCATCATCGCCTAGTCCCATTGAGGCTAGTACAACTCTTGGACAACTCTGGTTGTTAGCTTTCTGTCAATGTGACAAAGTATGTAATACAAACACCTTAAAAAGAGAAAAGGTTTGTTTGGATGTATGGTTTCAGAGCTGTGATTTCTGCATCATTTACTTTTGCTTCACAAAGACTAGTCTCATGCTATAAATCCTAAAACCACAAAATTAATCTATAAAAAAAATGGAAATAGGGGGCTGGGAATATTGCCTAGTGGCAAGAGTGCCTGCCTCGGATACATGAAGCCCTGGGTTCAATTCCCCAGCACCACATATATAGAAAACGGCCAGAAGTGGCGCTGTGGCTCAAGTGGCAGAGTGCTAGCCTTGAGCAAAAAGAAGCCAGGGACAGTGCTCAGGCCCTGAGTCCAAGACCCAGGACTGACAAAAAAATGGAAATAGAAAGAACATAGACAAAGACCTTTCTTAACATTAGAAATGCTAACTTGGTTTCTGAGCCTAAATACTAATTTTTATCCCAAATAACCAGTTGCTCATTCCTTCCTCTGAGTTGTGAAATGGGAGTCATAATGTCTTGCAAAGCCCTTTGAAAATCCAAATTGGGTGGAATTTCATTTCAATTCCATTTGAGTACTAACTCTTAATTATTTGAGCTAATGGAGAGGGACGAAGTGCCAAAAATAGAAAATTCATATAATGCAAATTTAAGCACATACTGACATGTACACATATTCTCAATTTTTCAGAAATTAGGTTACTGAAAGATAGTAGACTCATTTATTGTTTGACTTATAACTCTCCCAGATAATAAATTGCTGTTAGGTTTGAGCATTATGTTACTGGCAGTGCACAACTAGAGAGCCAACTGTACACAGCCTCCTCACCATTAAGGTCATTTCAATGTCAACCCTTTGGGGGAGTAGGTTTATACAAGAATTATCCTTTTCATAATTTTCTACATTATTTGTGCTCTCATCACTAAATCCATGTCATTTACCTTATATGAAAAACACATGTAACCTAAGATTTACCCTTTGGATTAATTGAAGCATATAGTTCTATAGAAAAATGTAGATTCATATTGCTGTGTGAACTTCACCTCTATATCTCTCCTAAAGTTTTTTCAAATTATTTTTTATTATCCTTAAGTACTTGTTGAAATAGGTTCCAGTTCAACATGTCGGTTTGTGAGTACAATGCAGCTTGATCAATGTTATTGCTTTCATTGTTCTCCCCCACCAGAAACTTTTCATTTTTCTAACATCACCAACTCACTCTTCCACTCTACTAAACATTATGTTAAGTTGATTTCCTGTAGCTCAGAAATAAATGTCTCCCAAAACAATTGTCTTGAAGCACAGTGTTTTGTGTAGCTGTATTAATTTAATATTTTTATATTTAGCAAGAATTCTTGTTTTATCATAATTATTTTTCATACATTTCCACTAATAAGTGCATGGTTACCTCAATCTTCACCTAGTCCCCTTTCAACAGCCCTGGAGAATTTTGTTCAAAGGGCATCTGGTCATCTTGAACTGTACAGAGTTCAGGATTGTTGATAAAACCTGCATGATTTTATGACTAGATATTTGTTTTAACAAATATACTAGCCCATTTCAAACAAGGAAGGAAGGAGAGAGAGAGAGAAAGAGAGAAAGAAAGAAAGAAAGAAAGAAAGAAAGAAAGAAAGAAAGAAAGAAAGGAAGGAAGGAAGGAAGGAAGGAAGAAAGAAAGAAAGAAAGATTCAAGCCTAAAGTAAGCACTTTCTAACCATTGGATGCCAAAACTAAAACAAAACTATAGTTTTCTTTCCTTTCCTTTTTCTTTTTTCTTTTTTCTTTCTTTTTTTTTTTTTTTTTTTTGGTGGGTCATGGGGCTCAAATTTCGGGCCCAGGCCTTGTCCCTGAGCTTTTTTTGCCCAAGGTTAGCTCGCTCTCTACCACCTGTAGCCACAGCTTTACTTCTAGATTTTTGGTAGTTATTTGGAGATAAAAGTCTTTCAGAATTGTCTGCCCAGTGCTTTGAACCACAGTCCTCAGATCTCAGCCTCCTGAGTCGCTAGGATTACTGATGTGAGCCACTGGCACCCAGCTTTTTATTCACTGTTTAGAACTAGGGAGCAAAGCTTTTAACTCTGTACCCTCGACAGTAGCTCATGGAATGACCTTGTACTCCAAAGGTACATAGTTCTAAGCAGAGGGAAAAAATCAACACACATTCACTATTGTAAAGTCAGAACATCACTGAACAGATCATTTAGTTTTTAAAAAGTCCTTGCAACTGTCATTTTAAAAAACCCACAACTCTCACCAAAGAACATTTGGAACAGGATACTCGTGCATTTCAGAGAGGTCAGATTTCTTTCCTACAACTCTTAGAAGCACCTCTTGAAATGTCCCAGTTAAGATTTACGAAAGTACAGCAAATAATAGCCCCAGAGGAAAACCCAGAGTATGACTGTCAGTGAACTTGACTTCCATCATAAAATGAAAACATTGTCAAGTATTTTTTAAGCATTTTCTACTTTAACCAGAAATTCACATGGGGCTTTGGAACAGTTGTCACATAACTAGAGAAAAAAATAAATCTGGTCTCATTCTAATCTCTGTTATTTTAAAATAAGGTAAAAGGATAGACATTTTTAATGCATTCACGAAACTATAGCTAGAAATGCTCAAATATATGTGTATATAGATCATATACTGCTCAAAAGTATAAACAATTATAACTGAAAATATATTTATTATGTATTTTATATAATTACGCCTATGTATGTATAAAGAGATTTTATTGGCTTTTGTTAGTGTAGTGTGTTACAGGTTGGAAAATTTTAAGTTATCTTCCCTTGATGGATATAAGAAATGAATTAGCACATTCATTCATTTATTCAACAAATTTTATTAATGATCTATGTCATGCCAGATACACTATGTTAAACCCTGGAGCAAAAATAAAATAAGCTTCCCCCTGCCCCAGTTTATAAATAAGTGGGCAAATGGATGTCAAAAATGACTGAAGGGTCAGCCTAAATCATTAAGTAGAAGCAAGCAACCCAAGTCACAAATAAGGCAAACCCTTAGTTTTGTTTCCCTGCTTCCACTCAAAATGCTAGGGTTGTATTCAATGCTTGACAAAGAAGAAGGAGTAAGAAAGAGCGAGAAACTGTTTCTATTATCTTTATCTTTCTGGATATAAAAAAAAATTACAGTGTGTTCTGACCTTAGATTGTAGTCTCCCTTTATCCACCCAGAAAGGGAAATGAAACATCATAATATTCATGGGGGAATAAATGGTAAATAACTCATGAAATGTTGTAAGATACTATTACAAAGAACTCCAACGAATTTCAGTAGTTTCTGATCATTGTAGAGGACCCTTCCATTTGCTAAGTGGCCATGTTCCTCTCAGTGAAGGTAAAGAAGCATACCTGAAAGAAGAGGACTGAGCCTGCAATAGATCAGAAGCTCAGTTAATGGTTGGTGAAGTTAAAAGGATGACTTGGTGTGCCAAGACACATGTGTATGCATGCAAGTATGCATGTGTGCACACGTATGTGTATGTGTATGTGTATGTGTGTGATACTATTCTTAATGGCAGAAGAGGGAAGTTATCCCTGGGATTCTACAATTTCAGAATTTTTTTACTGTACAGGATTGTATCTTGTATGTTTATGTAATCTTGTCATTCTTCTAATAATATGAAATCATTTCCTAAGTCACTTACCAAATAAATGGATGAAATCCCATTTCATATACATGTATCTCAAATAGTAAAGCTGATATTCAGATGTCCTATTGTTAGGCTACAGATCTCACATCTCTCTGTTCCCATCCTTTCCAATTCCTCCTGAGTAGTAAGGAATAAGTGATGGCTCCTCTAGACTTGATACATTGTAAAAAACCAGGTATTGGTCCTAATTCATGGAAAACATCTCAGATGAAAATGGAAAGAAGAGCCAGGTACTAGTGGCTCACTCCTGTAATCCAAGCTACGCAAGAGGCTGAGATCTGAGGATGGCAGTTCAAAGCCAGCCCAGGCAGAAAAGTCCTTGTGAGGTTCTTATCTCCAATTAAGCATCAGAAAACTAGAAATGGATCTGTGGCTCAAATTCCTAGATACTAGCCTTAAGCAAAAAGAGCTCAAGGACAGCGCCTGGGCCCTGAGTTCAAGCTCCATAACCGACCACAGAAATGGAATAAGAGAGAAACAAAGGGGTCTCTTCCTCAATATGAAAGCTATGTAAAATTTCATACTTACATACCTAATGACTGTAAAAGTTACTTCCTACCACCACCATCCCCACCTTGCAAAACTTCTAAATGCATCTTATTTCATATCCTCTTCCACCTATGGTGGAGGTATGTACCAATAATTCAATTATTAATTGAAAATATGATGAGTCAAAAATGCATTTTTTAATTTTATTAGCTCTAAGTGGTTGTACAAAAGAGTTGCCATTTAACAAAGCAGTTTATGAATACAACAGATTGATCAGTATTATCCCTTTCAACATTCTCACCTACCCCTACCCACCCCTTTCCTCACTCTTCTTAATTTTGTAGGATATACATTGGATTCTTGGCTTCCTTCTTCCCTTCTTCTCATCATTCATCCACCCCTTTTTCCCTTGACCTCACCCCATCTCTTTCAAACACCCAGTTCTTGATGTTTATTTCTTTACTTATAATTATTATAACGGTGATGTACAGAGGGGTTGTAGTTGCATAAATCAGATAGAGTATACTTCTTTTTGCACAATGTCACCCCTTCCTTTCCTCTCTTCAAGTTTTTCCCTCTCGTCCCTACTCACGAGTTGTATAACTCATTTTCAACATAGCTTCTAGCAAGTACCACTGCTGCATCTGTTCAGCCTTTGTCCCTCCATTTCTATGCATTGAACTTTGACTCTACCTAAGGACTTACACCATTTGAGTTCTCCCTTGTAAAGGACGCATATTATCCCTTAAATGTGGAGCTTATAAATGTTTAAGTAAATATGTTGAATGGTATGCAAGTGTATACAAAAATGCATTGAATCTCCCTGACTTACTGAGTAGGTCAGCCTCTGGGTGCAGGGCAGACCCAGATGCAGAGGCTTGGAATGCCTCCCTGGAAGCTGTGGCTCATACACTGTCCTGTATCCCAAGGCAGTGCATGCTACTGCATACCACCAGGCCGAGGGAAGGTGCAAGTTTAAGACTGGATACGATGACTCGTAACTTCAGCTAGAGAAGCCATGGACAGGAGGACCATCGTCAGCCCATGCCAGCCTTGGGACTACAGAAGCACCAAAACGTATCTGAAAAATCACTAAATTTAAAAGGATGGGCCAGGAATGTGGCTTAGTGGTAGAGTGCTTGCCTAGCATGCATGAAACCCTGGGTTCAATTCCTCAGTACCACATGAACAGAAAAAGCCGGAAGTGGTGCTATGGATCAAGTGATACAGTGCTAGCCTTGAGCAAAAGAAGCTCAGGGACAGTGTCCAGGCACTGAGTTCAAGCCCCGCCAGGACTAGCAAATAAAAAGGATTGGGATTTGGTTCAAGTGACAGAGCACTTGCCTAGCAAATGCTTCAGGGTCAAGGAATGATTACTTGTGGAAGTGTATGTTTATCTGTACAATCCTAATGTCAAAAATAGCATGTTAAAATAATCATAAGGCCAAAACTTTCTGTATTTCCAAAGTCTCTGAAGAAGAAAAATATATATCTAAGTGATTTCTGTGTTAATATTACTTTGTACAAAAATAAAAAGCTGGGGTGAAGTATGGCTCAAGTTGTAGAGTACCTGCCTAACAAACATAAAACCCTGAGTTTAGACCCCAGTATCCAAAATAAAATACAATAAAAAAAAGAGCTAGACTCAGGTATATAGACATATAAGTAAAAGGAATTTTAACACAGTATTCTTTGGTATACAGACAGAAAAACCATGGAGACCTAAGTACCTATTCATAAAGGTAAAAAAAATGACTGATAAAACAAATGATAGTACATTGAAGCAATGGCATCTCGTGCAAAATGTCATGGAATTATCAAAGAAAATGTAGTAGGTAGCTCATTGTTACATGTGCATGTATTGCAAGTCTTAGATACATGGTTGAAACAAGAGGGCAAAGCAGAGACTAGGCATATTTCTACTGAATAGAGAAAGGAGGAATATGGATCCATGTGTATACAAAGTCTCTATAAAGACACTACAGGACTATGGGAAAAACTGCGGACAAAGAGGGAGGTTTCAAAATATAGCTGTGTGCTGATATGCACAAAACAAAAGCTATCTAGAGGAAGTACAGACTAAAGAAAAGAGGAAGGGTGACGCCTGGCTCATTTTCCTCACCCAATGCCAGCTTCCTGTGCCATAACCCAGCAGTCTTGGGTTTCTGTGATTTCCCAACCTCAGTACCACTGTGTTCTCTTTGTAAACAAGGAACTACAGACTGGAGATCATGCAGAAACTGTCCAAACGCTCCTTAGAACTTAACTTCATGAAGTGTATTTTTAATTAGTTTACCTGAAAGCTTCTGTTTCATCATCCTTAAATACTTTAAGAGGTCCTTTCTAGTTATATTCCCAGTGTATCTATATTCCCCCCATAGTCTTGATAATGGCTGCAAAGCCTGTGGTCAAAGGAAAGATTTGTGCAGGATGTTTCTTGTGCAATGAGTGTAAATTGCTTATATGTTCTTGACAATAAACTCTGGGGAAAGAACTTAACTGATGCCTGACCCAGCTGGCCAATTATTTGGTCAGGAGATAATGCTCATCATTAGTCCCACAACAATTTGGAAAGCATTCCCAGTATTTAGAGAACTCTTTAATTGAAATTAGATCAGCATTTCAGCCAATCCATACCAAGGAGACAAGAGAAATTATTAAAGGAGTGATGTTTTATTTTTTTAGTGTTTAATAGAATACATAATGAGTCACATAATCAATGATTCATTACTTCACACACAGGGAGGGAAACAGTATTGAATATTTTTCTTGTACAACTGGTTGTGAACAGGGACAACAAAAAATTCTAGAGCATTTATATGGCTAAAGGAATTCTCACTGTTTAGGCACCTATGAAAAGACTTCATCACCATGCCTTTTGTTTTTAATAGAGAGGAAGTTTCTTCTTGCCAGTGTTTCACTAGAAATATCTGGTAGTATTTTTCCTCTCTCCTTGTGTTCTGAGAAAATGGTTCAGTGATATCTATCACCTAGCAAATAACATTTGCAACAGTTTCAGAACCCCAGATAGTGCTGTGGGAATCTTACATTACTTAACAAATGAGAAAAATTTTCAGATGCCCAGAAAAGTTTAAACCATTTTTACATCTTTAAAATTCACATCCATGATAAATGCCATAACCCTTTGTCATTCAATGGTTAATAATGGTGGTAATAAGGGAATTCGTATCATTTATATTCAATATTTGTAGCAAAATGTACCTGCCTATAAAGTCACAAAGACAGTTGTATAATTGTTTACATTACAGTTAGTGTCTACATGTCTCAAAACACACTTAGAATTTGTTTTAAAAACTTGGCTTGTGGAAAACAATCACAGAACATTTAAGTGGCAAGGAATCTTGGCCAACTAGTCCTCTTACCACAAAAAGTTATAATCCAATGTAGATAGTTGGGTGAACTTCTTCAGTCTAAGTTTTAGGGACTTCAGTAAAGAATCTAAATCCTCAAGTTTTAATATCTTTAAATGTTCTCCTTTAATACTTGTACATTTTATTGTCCCAAACTATGAAAATGAGAAGTTGATTACAACACAAGTTGTTTCTAGCTATAAGAAAAACCTATTTCAGGTATTAAAGACTCTGGAAAGTCATTTCCCAAGAGACAGCATTAGATAATCTGTTTAAAATTCAGGTTTTAAAATGATTCTTAGTAAGGAAAAACATGAGGGAAAAAATCCAAAGAGAATAGTCACTCCAATAGGTTTACAATAAAAATACTCCATTTAAGGTTTTAAAAACTTAATTCTGTAAAGTACTTGTGATTTACATATAGAAGAAATTCCTAAGGAATTCAACAACTCCTACCAAAGCTTTGCTAAATGTCTGTATTTCAATTTACCACTTTTTGTAAGAGTACAAAAATGATTTGAATAAGCCCGGAATCTGCCATAATTTGAAGAGTAAAAAACTTTCAAAGCTTCAACTTACATGGCTTTAATGTAGTAACATTCCATGGAAAATTCCAATAAAAACTGTAATATGTGGCAAGCATTGCCTATTTGGTATTTGCACATTATGAATTTCGTAAGAGAAGACAATTTTATCTAGTATTATAAGTTATCACCGCTGTTAATTTTTTTTAATCCAAATAAGAAACACAAAAATAAAAATAGTATTGTTAGGGAAAATTCTTCAGTTTCATACTCCAAGGAATATTTTCAACATTATTTTAAAAACTAGAATGTGATTCATAGTTATGTATTAAACGCAGATAAATACTTGGTTCAAAAACATGGTATTTTTTTTAAATCACCACAATGAATAATTCTGTCGACAAATCTAGTTACCTAATGCCATTCAGTTATATTTATGGACATCAAATTGGTAATTGGAGCAACATATGCAAATGCCTTTCTCTCTGAGTCAGAATAAGGCAGTCATAATTATCTGAATAGTTTCCTCATTCTGCCATGTTAGGTGAATGGTGGTTTTGGAGGGCTAATTCAAAGAGGCCCTGTTTAATATCCTATCCAAGCTCCTAGGTATCGCCGACACTCAATTCACTCTGCCGACCTTAAAAGCACATGGAAAGGAATGGATCCAAAAGGCTCATGCCCAGGGAGCTGAACTCAGTTATATTCTGTTCTCCATGGAAAAGAGTTGCCTTGTTATTATGTGGGGCTTAGAGTAGTAAGTGTTGATGCATTCACTTCAAGAGCAGAAAGAACAAACATTTGTTAAAAAAAAAAAAAAAAAAAAGTTAGTTTACTGTTGTCCCAAACATTAGATTCTTTAAAGGAACCTATGGGGTGCCTGAAAGGGCAGAAGTGGGGGGAAGGGAAGATGACTACTGGGCTCAAAGTTATACAAAATACAATCTCTAAGATGAGTA
Source organism: Perognathus longimembris pacificus (assembly GCF_023159225.1). Lineage (NCBI taxonomy): Eukaryota > Metazoa > Chordata > Mammalia > Rodentia > Heteromyidae > Perognathus > Perognathus longimembris. Next base: position 21,511,363 of record NC_063163.1, on the reverse strand, counting down.
AGAGAGACAAACTTTTAGCTTCCCCACTCATGGACTTGTGCAGATTTGATGAGGGACATCAGCATCACCAAGTCTTGCCATCTGTCAACGTTTCTGATCTGTCCTAATGACAACCATTTGCTTTTTCATTGAGCAATCTAACAAAATGCTACAGGAGTGACACGCTATATGACACTCACAGTAAGCAAACGATGTTCAATCATTTCCAGCTTGAAATGTAAGTTAAAGGTAAGCTCTGAAATATTACCTCTCTGAGCAAACAACCTCCTGGATTTCTGCATTTATTTCCCTTAAAATTACAGCCATTGTACATAAAGCTAATTTTTCAAAAAACATAACTTTAATAGAGCGTAACTTTTCCTTCCACACTAAAATGAAAAAACTAGTGGATTAAAAATGCAGGCGTCTTGATCTTAGGTAGACAGTTAATGTACATACTATTAGTATACAATACTCCAGGAAACCAAAGGTATAAAGCAAATTCAGTATTACAATTAATGTATTTTTTCCTGGCTCAAATTCACCATAGACAAGGATATATGAAACTCATCGAAGCTTTAATATACACACCAGCCAATGCAAGTTATTGGGGAGGTTATATAGGAAATTTTATAGTATTAGTAAATGAATTAAAAAACTAAATGATTCATGTAAAATGTTTATATATGGTATATACAGCTTAGATCACATGAGTCTATGAATGAAACTGCCCCACTTTCTAAAATCTGTCATGGACGTAGTAAGATACAGTACAAGATTTGTTTTAGAAAGGAAGGAGAAAATAGCACTAATTTAAACACTAAAGACGATTCTTACAAATTCTTTAAAAACATATTTCAGAGAAAGATGCTAAAACAAACGAAGAGATAGAAAGTCTTCTCCGTCCTCACAGAATTCCAAAGGATGCCTCAGAGAAGCATGAGGAGTCTGCCATTCCTCCTCACTTATGGTGAACACAGCGTACACACTGGGAGTTCATGCCACGTGAGAGTAAAGGCATAAGGCAACCAGGTCTCCTGTTTCTGTTGCTTTTCCCTAAAACACCATTTTATTGCTCTGCCACATTTAAGCACTTAGTTTGCCTTCATTTAAAAAATATTCCATTTTACATAGAGAGATGGGCAGCCCTCCGTGGTTAAACTTCTATGTAGCTCTGCCACTTGACAAGATTCCATTTTAACTTCAAATGTTGGGGGGAGGGTTTTTGTTTTGTTTGTTTTAGCTCTGCCCAGCAGTGAAGATGTGCTGGGCTTGGAGAAAATAAGGATTTTTCATTAAGTTTTAAGTCTAAATAACCAACATTGAACTAACTTTGCTTACTTAACACAGATTCTAAATTCAGGATGTATAGTCAATAACAACTGAAAAACTAAAGTCTTACTGAGTAACTCTTTGGTTGGGTGATATAAGTATTCACAATGTATGTTTAGGGACCCAAAACAGTTTGTTTTTTAACTACCAGTTGAAGAGTAGATCTGTCACTAACCTTGATAAAAATGCAAATTTGAGTTAACGGTTTGATTTTTTTAAATGTTTATGTACTCAAATGAATGGTACACACTTTCGACTTTCAAATAAACATGGGTTATGTCTGCTGCTCCCCCCCACCCCTCCTCCCCTCTTTCTTCCCTCCCACCCCGTCCCCAACAAAATCCTAGATCTAATGGCTGTACCATCCTACTGCCCACGAAACGACGTGCATTACTACCCAGCTCCACTTAAATCGCTGTCAGGTGACTTTTGGAAGCACCTGGCAATCTGGGGCCTCCAGGCCTCTTCGGAGACAGCGAGACAGCGGCGTCCTTTCTCCCTCTGGACCCCCAAGGCTGTCATATTAATCAATGGAACCCAGATCTCCCCCCACACCGAGTGGAGGAGAAAGCCCCCCCCCCACCCCGTCACAAGTTTAAGCCACAGGCAAAGCGGGGCTGGAAAAAAAAGAGAGAGAGAGAGATAAGGTCTTTCACAGTGCTGGCATTCGTCCAATACTTTTGCCTGTAACTTTTCAAAACTTTCATTAGTCACTGCACTGCCCTCCATGGGGATTTCTGAATTCAAGCGTCGGTCTTCCATTCTGTCTTCAAAAACTCTACCTTGAACGAAGATCAAAAAGACGATTGCAACCTTCTAAGCCCCCTAGCCCCCACTCCCCCTCGGTGTCATCAGTTCTGATCTCTTAAACCTGGAGTGAGTCCCGAAGGGCTTGAGAGGATTTCAAGGAAATCTTCTATACCCCGGACTTGGTCTAATCGGGTTCTGAACAATTCAGTCCTTGCCAGATACTTGGTGCTTTTGCGCCCACACTGCCTGACTGGATCCACATGGAAGTACAAAGGAAGGGTGGGGTGGGGTGGGGGAAGGGTCACGTTCCAATACTCTTGGTTAGCCTGGTCCACAGACGAAGAAGCCCAGAGGATTTGTGGCTGCAAAGTCTAAAGAGGGGGTGCTGAGGAGTCTGGCGGAGCTAGTGGAGGGGGGGGGGGGCGGGGAGAACCTAGGGGCCAGGGGCTGGGGACCGATCATCAACTCCCCAGCGCGGAGCCGAGGCAGTGGGCCCGGGAGAAGCGAGGGGACCTGGGGCGCTCACTCCCTGCAGAAGACGTACTCGGTGTAGCTGGTCCAGATCTTGTCCTCGCTCTGGTCGGTGCTGCCTGCGAAGGCGCAGGTGCCCGTGGAGCTGCACGCCACCATGTGGAAGCCCGACTCGGACAGCTTGTCGAAGGCCTGCTCCAGGAAGTTGAACTTGAGGTAATAGCGCGAGGTGTAGCGCTCGGGGGGCCGATCGGGGTCCCGGCTTTCGTTCAGGGTGTCCCCGAACACCTCCTTGGCCAGCGATGTCTTGCCGCACACGGTGATGCGCGCCACCCGCCGGAACTTGGCGTCCGCCTGCGCGTCCCGCCCGATGGTGTAGGAGCCACGGTAGCCGATGGTGATGTAGCCCGATCGCCGGCTGCCGTCCAGGGACTGGGACGGCGTGAGCAGCGGGCCCGCCGCGCCCCCGGACGGGCTGCGGCTAGCCAGCTCCAGCGTGGGGGACGGCGCCCCGGCCGAGGCGCCCTCCTGCGGCTCCGGCTCCCCGTAGCCCAGCGGCAGCAGCTCATCGCCCAGAGAGCCCTCCTTGTGCACCCCGCGCCGGGAGTGCGGCGGCGGCGGCCCGGGGCCGGGCTGCTGGGGCGCGCCGAGGCGGCGCACCAGCTCCGGCAGCTCGAAGTACTCGGCCTCGCGCTGCAGCCGGCTGCGCTCGGGGAAGTAATCGGGCAGCACGAGCTGCAAATCCCGCAGGTAATCCAGGATGTAGCGGAAGAGGAAGCCGTCCCGGTCCAGAAAGAAGCGGCCTTTGCTGTCCCGGGCCAGCTCCTGCGGCTGCTGCTGCGTGAACATCCGCCAGAGCAGGGACTCGGGCACCGACACCACGGTGCAGCGCCGGGTCACATACACCTGGCCCCCCACGTTCAGCTCCACGATGTCCGGGAAGAGCGGCGGCTCCGCGGAGGACGATGAGGAGCCGCTGCCGCCCCCGCCGCCTCCCCCGTTGGGTAATCCTCGAGTGCTGTCCGCCAGAGCCATGGCCAAGAAGTGCTCGGGTTGAGCCAGCGGCGGGGACGCACGGCGCTGGCCGCGCTCAGGAGCCCCGGCGCCGGGACGCTCGCCCAGCCCTGCACCCCGGCCGCTGCAGCCGGGAGCTGCGCGGTGTGAGCGCGCCGCCGCCGCCTCCGCCGCTGCCACCACCACCACCACCACCACCGGGCGCCCCCGTGAGCCCCGTGCAATGCACCCGCCTCGCCCGCGCGCTCCAGGCGAGTGCTGGGTCGCGGCCCGCACCGCGCTTAAGTAGAGCCGCCCGGCTCGGGCGCCCGCCGCGGCGCGCAGGAGGCGTGGGCGGCCCGGAGCTGCGGAGCGGAGCGCGGTTCCCCGGGCGGGGGCGCGGGCGGGGAGGGAGGAGGAGGAGGGGGACGGGCGGGAGGTGGTGGCGACCGGCACTCGATTTGCATCTTAAACGCTGACGCCGCTCGGGGCTGCTAGCTCCACCCCCGCTAGCGCTCCGGGGGCGACCGGGGTCCCTCCCTGCAGTCCCCCCCCCCCCTTGCTCCCGCCCCTTCCAGCTCCAGCCCAACTTTCTCTCTTCTGCATCTGGCTGTTTCCCAGGATCGTTGTGTATCCGAGGGATTGTCTCAGCGCCCCATCCCCGCTAACCGCACCCCCTCTCCTCGGCACTCTACGAGGGGGACGTAAACTTTCTGCGGAAATGCGTGGCCATCTCCGGCCGGACGAGCTCTGGAAGTGGCTTTGGCGCTGCAGTAGACCAGGTCCGTCCGTCTCGGAAAGTTTTCTAAACAAACCGAAATCCCCTAGAGGGACTGAGAGCCTGCTGCCAAATACGGTTGCTGCCATGATCGTGTAGAGAAAAATCCCCAGGATCAAAAAGCTAACCGCAGTATCCTACCCTAGGACGCTCCTTCACAGCTCATTCTGGAGATGAATTCCGGTCCAGAGGCCTCACAATAGGAACCAACGGGCTGACATGGCCACCAGGGGAACTTGGATGGGCGAAAAGGTGAGGCTGGAGGTGTTGTGTCTCCGGGAGGGCCACTCAGGCAGCCCCCTCTCTGAAGCACCCTTGGGGCAGGCGGAAGGTAAAGAGTATTGTAAGACCTTAGGCTCCCTCCAGTCATCAGTGAGTCAGGCCCGAGAAGTCCAGTCTAAACTACCAGGAGCTTTCAGCCCCTGCATGTTGATTCTCCCTAGGATCCAAGCACCTTTGCTCATCTTTCCATGCAGTTCTTCCCAGCTACCCTTAATGTTATGGGCAGCCCTTTCCAGTCTCAGGGATATTTGTATATTTGAATACCTTCGACAAGATTCCATCCGGTTCTCTAATTCCTTTAGAACATTGCACATTCCCCTTTACCTGTCACTTTGTAGCCTACAGGACTCTTCTGCCAGGAAGCCTTTCCTGGTATCCCCACGTGGATTGGGAATCTGGAGGGCTCCCTAACATCTGTCCTGCTTTTGTGCTCAGCACATTGTGAGATTTTATATTACGAATGATTATCTGATCAGTAACTTTGGTGAATGAATAAGTGCACCCTCAATTGAAGATGGCATAAAACCACCACCGGTGGCTCACACCTATAATCATAGCTACTCAGGAGGCTGAGATTATAGTTCAAAAACCAGGCCAAACATGAAAGTCCTGGAGAATCTTATCTCCAATTAGCCACCCCAAAAGCTGGAAGTGGATCTGCTGTGGCTCAAGTGGTAGAGCGCCAACCTTCAGAAAAAAAGCTAAATTACCAACACAGGCACACACACACACACACACACACACACGGACAAGATAGAGAAAAATGTTGAGAAATCATTGAGTCAATTAATGTTTGTGGCACACTAGTTGTTTGCCCAGTGCCTGCTAGTGAAGAAGGAAAGACTGAATAATCTCCAAAGGGCTTTCGCCATAGCCCAAGAGACAGAGGCAGAGATCTGAACTGAATGGTTATCAGATCCATTTGAAATACAGGCTGTCAATCAGGATAAATCAGGAAAGATCTTTGTTCTTGATAACAATGTTTACCCTTTTGTGTAACTTCCCAGTGAGCTTTTATAGTCTCCTCACGGATAAGTGTCATTTTCATTTTGAAATGTTTATGTCTACTGAACAATTACGGTACTCATGTCAGTGAGCTGAAATAAGATCAAGCCCCAAACTAGCTTGTTTAATTGCAAGTACAGATTTTGATACTGAATATATTTCCTCACTCCTTTTGGTATGGTTTTTATTGTCTTTGAGGATAAATAATAACTGACACACAAGTCCCAAGTTCAAATGCTGACTTTCTAAGAGGATATGCTATTTGTTTGGTTTATAAGCCAAAGACTTCTAATTGTATCAATTCTGTACTTTTCTTTTTTGTGGTGAAAGGCCATAAGTTTAAATGCAGGGCCTAGGCACTGTCTCTCAGATTTTGTGCTCAAGGCTAGCACTCTACCAAGTGAGCCATAGCTTCTCTCCCAGCATTTTGGTGGTTAATTGGAGCTAAGAGTCTCACAGACTTTCCTGTCAGGACTGGCTTCAAGCCACAATCCTTATATCTCAGCCTCCTGCGTAGCTAGGATTACAGGTATGAGCCTCCAGTGTCCAGCTTCTGAACATATTTTTTTACTTATTGGTGTTTAAATTTTTTATTGTAAAGGTGATCATCCCCTGCTTATTCCCAGTTTTCCCCTTCTGATTTCCTCCCCACCCCTTGTATAGTTCATTTCCAATCTAGTGTCTAGTGGGTTTCACTACTGAATTGGTTCAACCTTTGTCCCACTGTTATGCTGCACGTATTTTTAAATAATTATTTTATTTCTTGTATCATCACTGTCTGCAATCTTAAGTAATCTTTCCAGATTACTTAAAGGTTTCATCATCTCTGAACCAAGCCACCATCACCTCTTTCTTGGATTATTACACTGGTCTCCTAACTGCTCCCACCCTTGTATTTTCACAAACTCAGGAATCCTATTACAACCTAAGTAGCTACAGCACTCTGCTCACTCAGGACTATACAATGGCTCCCCACAGTTCCTTCAGTAACCTACAAGACTCACCAGAATTGAAGCTGCCCCAGTCTTCTTCTCTGGCACACCTTACCATTTCCCTAAGTGTGGGAAAATGTCTTCAACCAGTCTCAAAGCCTTTCCCCCTCCCTCACCCTTTGCTTAAAAGACTCATTCCTCCCCCCAATCACCATCCCATCCCTTCCTCTCCATGGTGGCATGCTTCCCTTCTGGTTTCTTCAAGTCCTCTTTCTTCTGCTTTTCTTTTCTTGTTTTTCTGCCAGTCCTGAGGATTGAACTCAGGGCTTGGGTGCTGTCTTTGAGCTTATTTTTCCCAAGGCCAGCACTCTACCACTTGAGCCACAGCTCCGCTTCTGGATTTTTTTTTTTTTTGGTAGTTAATGGGAGATAAGAGTCTCACAGGCTTTCCTGCCCTAGCTGGCTTCAAACAGGGATCTTAGCCTCCTGAGATGACAGGCATGAGCCACCGGCCTGGCTAAGTCATCCTAGTAGTACAGCCCCACTCCAGCAGCCTCCCCTTCTCTTCCATATTGGTTGATGTCTCTTTTCCTGCATTAGACTATAAGACCCCAAAAGTTCAGAGATTACTATCTGCTTGGCTCATGGCTATATCTCCAAAACCTAGAACACAGCTGGTATACTATAGACATAAGTCTCTGTCGATCATTTATTGATTCCACTAATATTTACTTATTTAATATTTACTTGTCTCTTAAAGGAGACAATTAATACATATGTGTATTAATGGCTTTTCTGATGGTGATAAATGTCACAATGAGAGTAAAGAGATGCTCATGGGGATATGAGTTTAAATCCAGTGCTTCTCTCCTGGAAAGTGACATTTGAGCTGGGTGCTATGGTACAATCTGAAGGAAGAATGTTCTGGGGCCAAAGGGGGGGCCAGAATGAAGCTAGTGTGTGTCACAGCAGAAGTTTATATATGGTGTCATCATCCACAGAACACTTCGGATTAAGCACAGACTGCACTGTGAGAGGTACTGCGTGCTGGCACGCAAGCAGCAGGCCGCCATAATTGTCTACCTCGAGAAACAACATATCATCCACCAGGAGCTAATCTACTCCAGGAAAGCTATTGTTGTTTCCTTATAAAAACTAAGGTGTGCCATGAAAGATAATCATGAAACAGTGATTTGATACTAAAACGGTCATTTTCTGGTTGTTTTGGGGTATTCTGTGTCTTGCGCATATCTTAGTTTTTACAAAATATAAGAGGAAACACAACTGAGGCCTTTTGATGTGTGGACCAGAGGACCTAGATGTGTTTTCTGGGAGCAAGTGACCAACCTTGGGTGTGAGCTATGCTAACTAGAATCCAGGAGGATCTGGAAAAGCAGAGACCCTAGTGATGGATATATAGATGGTCCTTGTTCATGTTCAGGTGACTCTTTGTATCTTCCTAAATAAAAGACAATATGCCTTAAAAGAACTTGATCTTTTGATCCTAAAGTGGACACTGCAAATGTATCTGGACTTCCGTTCTTATCTCATTCCCACATAGTACCTGGGCTTCCATCAGCTTTCTCCACCTCCATCCCACCCAGCACTTGGAAAACACACCAAAGATGTAAGGGAAGGAGAACGGAACATTAAAAGAAATATAAAGCGAAACAGGGAATAACTGGGGAGGAATGAAGTGAATGCCTCTGAGGACTGAATGAATTTCATATATGTGAGAATAATCTGCAAGCTGTAAAACACCATTCAAGTGTCAGAATCTGTATTTTCCACCACTTATCACAGTTCCTGATAAGTCGGCTCAATAAATAATGAATAAATCAATGACAGAAACATGACAATGTGTGCTGTGGGGACAGGGGACAAAAGGCGGAACAGAAATTGTCCTGAACCAACATCTAGTACATTTATCATCTTCCCAATATGGGTAAATACTTTTGTGTATGGGAGTTTTAAAAGCATTTTTGCTTAAGGCTGCTTGCTGCTCTACCACTTGGGCTATACCTCTACTTCTGGTTTTTTGCTGATTGATCATGGATACAAGAGTCTCAATAGGGGCTGGGAATATGGCCTAGTGGCAAGAGTGCTTGCCTCGTATACATGAAGCCCTGGGTTCAATTCCCCAGGACCACATATATAGAAAAAGCCAGAAGTGGCGCTGTGGCTCAAGTGGCAGAGTGCTAGCCTTGAGCAAAAAGAAGCCAGGGACAGTGCTCAGGCTCTGAGTCCAAGCCCCAGGACTGGCAAAAAAAAAAAAAAAAAAGAGTCTCAACAGACTTCTGTCCAGACTGGCTTTGAACTGACATCCTCAGATCTCGGCCTTCTGAATAGCTAGGACTATAGTGGTGCACCACTGGTGCCTGCCATAACTGTGCTTTTTAAACACTGCATTTCATAGCCTCTTGCTTGCGTAAGTACTTTACATATATTAAGAAGTAGTTTCTAAGGCAGGCACCAGTGGCTCACCTCTATAAACCTACCTACTTAGGAGTTTGAGATGTGAGGACCTCAGTTCAAAGCCCGCCTGAGCAGAAAGGTCTGTTGAGACTCAAATGTCCATAATCAACCAGCAAAAAGCAGAAAGAAGAGGGATAGAACAAGCTAGTAATGTACCAGTCTTGAGCAAAAAGGCTAAGCAAGAATATAACACCTTGAATTCAAGAAGAAGAAGAAGGGGGTGGGGTGGAATTAGGTTCTTTTATTCTTCCACTTTACAGAAGAGGAACCCTAACTTATCTCTGTTGGAGGCGGAAATGTTTCAAAGCCCTTATGCTTAAGCCCTTAATAAAAGAAAGAATCTTAAAAAGTAGCCACCATGCAAGAAGAGGGTTAGGAAAGAGTTAGGTCCTTGGCTCTCGTTTCTCCTGCCTTCACCCATGGCGTTATCTTGCCTCAACTAAGTCTCTAAGGACACATTTGAGCCCATGGATAAAGCAGGCAGCCTACCATCCTCTTTGTTGCCCAACACAGTCAAATATAAACAATGGAATCTTTAAGTATGATTTTTGTTGTCAAAGTACCAGCTTCTTAGGATGTTTATTTGGTTTTATTCTGATTTTATTAGCACTAGACAAGGATAAAGTGCATCTGGGAAACTACTGGCATCTGGGTTCAAAAATGAAAAGTCTCTACTGGTCGCTTGGGACTCAGAAAATGGAGGAAATGTATTTAACTTGTGGCTTTAAATGTCTAACTCACCCAAAATAAAAAGGTAGGTACCAGATGCCAGTGGCTGACATGTGTGCAACTAACTACTCAGGACGTTGAGATCAGAAGATTGAGGTTTGAAGCCAGCCCATGCAGGGAAGTCTGTGAGACCCTTGTCTCCAATTGTAAACCAAAAAGCTGAAAGTGGAGCCATGGCTCAAGTAGTAGGGCACTAAACTTGAGAAAAAAAAAAAAAGCTAAGGGACAGCACTTATCCTTGAGTTTGAGCCACATACCAGCACACAACCACACACAATTTTTTAATGGTAGACCACACACACGTGTGATTCTGACATTTCTGGTGAAGGCTACTAATTAACATCATTGATGTTTCATAACTTGAACACCTGGGTTTCAGATTGTGCTGTTGAACTTGGAGTTTAACTATTCATGAGTTACTATATTCTAATCATTTTGCTCCTTTCAGAATTTCCATGTGGTCTGATTTGCTAAATTATTACAGATTTGGGAAGAGTTATCCACGCTGTGTTACAAATGCTGAAAAATTACTCAGAAAGGTTAGGCAACTTACGGCTACCTTTTAGGTAGCCAGGAATGCAAATGATGCCCCTTCCGTATGGGCACACCACACCAGGACGCGCAGGCGTCCTGCGTTTTCTCCCTCTTCAGCCACTACATCAGATCAACAAATGTGCTTAGGACTTTTCTTCAAAGGAGGTTTACATAGAGCATTGTCCTGTTACTTTATGCTTATGTCGAATTTGATGCTGAACTCATTTAATAAGGCTCTAAAACAGGACAGCTCACTGCAGGGCAGACCCACATGCCTGAAAATAGCTTAGGACAAAGGTAGTTTTTGTGAGTGTAAAGCTCAGGTGATGATTATTGGGTAGTCACCTTTTGACATTGGGCTTTAAAGATCTCACCCCTGGAGTTCTCCAACATGCTGGAGCGTATTGAATTTGGGTTACTCAGAAAGAAGAAGGGCTGATTCAACTGCAGGGATTTTAATGTGTGGTTCCAGAAAGTCTGCATATTTTACCGTGAGGTTTGGACAAGAAGCCAAGCCATTGACTAGACTATAATGGTTGACATTTTATGTAATTGTAATATCATTTGTTTGATATAATTAAGGAGGGGAGATAAATCTTTCCCCTCATTTCTTTCCAGCTACAGCAATAGCCATAATATTTTAACAATAAAGAAATGGACTCAAACCATGCTACGCTTTAAAATTATATTACTTAATATGTTTTTCTTCTAAAAATATATATCTTGTCCTATAGTAAATAATAAATAGGAAAATCATGCACGTTGCAATTCAATTATCCTATATTCTTTTCTTGGCTTTATTTAACATCTAAAATGCTGAGCAAAATTGCTTAAATATATCAAACTTGGTATTTTTCTCAAAAAAATGGGGCAAAAATACTAGCCTCGCCAACAGTTTATGATATTAAATGAGTTCATACAAAGCATTTCATTCCATAGTGTCTGACACATACTCAACTCATCAGCTGTCCTTATAATCTAAATATAGTAACTTCTCTGTGCCCAATTCAGGGGCACAGCTCAGGAAATGAAGAACTGAAGAGCACAAAAACCCTCCCAAACCATCGTGATGTCTCTTCAAAGCATCCAGCCAGTAATGAGTCCAGAAGAGGAAGCACACCCATAGCACCCATGAACACTGCACAGGAAAGACAAGTCCCTCGTGGGTGTAACCAATTTTACTGGAAGAGTTGCCAACAGTGCAGGAGAACTCTAGCTCCTCTGGGCATGCATTGAACAACCTCTAAATTGTTTATGGCATATTCGGTATGTGCCTGATCTTGCCAGAAGTCATGGATGGTTGAACAGGTTCATGGTCCATGAGAAGCAAGCAACTATCAATAGCAGGGCCATTGGGAGTTCCACATGTCAGATGTGAAAGTCTCGGGGAAGGAAGTCACCTCCTGTGAATCCGGGAGCTCTATGGAAACCGCACAGATAACTCACCTCAAGAAAATCATGGTACACAGCACGCTTCCTTCAGACTGCCAATTTCATGCATTGTAGATGAGATGCATTGTGCAAGGCATTTGAAAGCTCACTCACTTTCAGACAGAAGAAAGGGAGGGTAGATAATTATATCAATTGGGTGGATACATTGTTTAAGAAAAGCGATATTCGGAGCCTGTTGACAAACTGAACAGAATGGAATGAGGTGGAAGCAAGATTCTGTTTAGGCCTTCATCAATTATACTTTTTTTAATCAACAAGTTAAATGAAAGTGTGGGGATGGTGGTAATATAATCTTAGGTGACATGGGTCTTGATGGGCTAGCTAATTTCACAAATAGAGAGTTAACATTCAAAAGTCATCCATATGGCTTTCAACCACAGAGAGAAACGGAAGTGAGGATGCAGGAAGGGTGGGCAGAAAGTCACGTACAGTGCAGCTAAGCAGCAGCTCACATGAAAAATGCTCACAGAATCTGCACCAATTGCAAGTTCACAAAGCAACACGTGGCATGTCCACATCGTGCATGCACACGCACACACACACACACACACACACACACACACACACACACACACCCCGGGGTACCTACAATAGCATCTAAAAGTTAGGAAGGATCTTAGAAATTATGTGTCAGATCCCTCATTTTAAAACATCAAAGCTGAGCATGCAACCATACACACATAATAACAGACAAATATACCTGACATTTATGTATCTGGTTCCTGACATCACAACCTTAAGCTATATTCATAGGCAAAGATGTGTCTAAGAGATCATAAGCAAGATGGTGAAAGTATTTTTTTCTTTTTGACTAGAATCTTGTCAATGGCCTAGAAGCAAGTGCTACTACAGGCAACAGTGGTTCTTGCCATAGTGTTTTCACACTACTGTAACCAAATGCCATGAACTGGGTGACTTATGAGCAAGAAAAATGTGTATTTTCCCATTTGCCAGGCTGGGAAGTCTAAGATCAAGTCCTTGAGGGAGGCCCATTCAGTCTCACAGTGTCTTCCCTCTGGCCCTCACATGGCGAAGAGCCATACAAGCATGAACTCCACCCATGGGGAACCTCATTGCCTAACCTCATTGCCTCGCAAATACCCCATCTCTAAATCCCACTGTGGTGGGGGTTAGGTTTCAATGTATGAATTTGAAGTGGGCACAAACTTTCATTCTATAGCAGGTTCCCAGCACCAAGGGGAAAAAGAAGGGCAAGCACCTAGAAGTTGTTTAAAAAGGAGATGTTCAAGCTTAGCTTAAGAAAAACCTCTGAACCACTTTCAGGATGGTTTGCTTCATAAGTGCTGAGTTCAAGTCACATCCCAAGGCTAAACTTCAGAATCCTCTAGGACTGACAGTAGAGAAGAGACTTGTGAGTTGGGCTCAGAAGCTACTGTAGGTGGTATTTTAAACAATTTTCCTTGCTAACTGCTTATGCAAAAATAGGCAGTTCCTGCCTAATCTTCTCCCCCATTTCCAAGCATCAGAACTTGCTTTGACAGCCCTAATGTTAGAGAACTTAGGCTCATTATCAACAGCTAATGCATCTTATCTGCTCCCTGTGTCCCAGAATCTTGCAAATAGTAGATCAAACATGTCTTACGTGGTCCGTTACCCATCAATTAGCAGACTGAAAAAGGAAAATAAAAGCCATGCATTTTTCTGGTTGTTAACTCTTTGACTAAAATGTTCATGGAGTTACCCTCATTATAAAACATTTCCACACAGATCTATAATCATCTATTTTATTCATTTATTTCAATAAATTCCAACCACACAAGTATAACAAGTGAGCATTTACTAATAAACCTACATTCATAAGTATGTTACAGTGGGAGTAAAAACCTATTAAATGAACTCGCATCAATCTACACATTTTAAATCATTTTATTACCGTAATTGATTTTTTACAAATTGAAAGTTTAAACTATATTGGCTTTCTACCTGTTCCTTCTACTAAAATCTTATCTCATCCTTATGCTGATAAAAATTGAAATAGTCTTTATTCATTTGGCAAAACCCATACAGACTTTGACTAATGAAAATGCATCCATAAGGAGGTAATCAAATGTGGCACACTGACACAGAGCAATGGATAGAAGAGGAGGATAGTACATGGGAAGTTCCTGCTCTTTGCTCAGTTTTCCTGTAAACCTAAAAGTGCTGTAAGAAATCAAGTCTATTGATTTAAAAAGGATTCTGATTCTCACCAGCCTTCTAATCATTTGCCCTTGAGCCTTAGAAATTATAACATTGCATTCATATGTGTTTACAAGTATTTCATTTATAGAGGTATAGAGATACCACAGACAGATAAAAATTTTAGCTCAGAAATTGTCATGACAGCATGTCATATTACCATCAGCTAGATGTTTATTTTTCCTAATAATTTAATATAAGAACAATGCAGTAATTTTTCTATGGTTAAAATTTTTATGCAGCCATTTTTATGCAGGTGCTGGTGGTTCATACCTATAATCCTAGCTATTCAGGAAGCTGAGGTTTGAGAATTGACGTTCAGAGCTAGCTCAGGCAGGAAAGTCCAAGAGAGACTCTTATCTCCAATTAACCACCAGAAAACCAGAAGTGGTGCTGTGACTCAGAGTGGCAGAATGCTAGCCTTGAGCAGAGAAAGCTCAGAGGCAGCACCCAGGCCCCAAGTTCAAGCCACATGACCAAGACACACACACACACACACAAACACACACACACACACTTTATACATATTTGAATAATCTGATTCTCTTTCCCAAAACATCACTTTTCTTACCATTCAAGATCCCTAAATTGAAGCTATCTAGTCTAAGTATTCAGTGATGCCTCTTTTGGTCAGTTGAGGTAGCTGACTCCATGATTCGAATGCCTACCACATGCAAAGCACTGTGTTGGGTGTTGGAGATGTGTCTAAGGTAAACAAGATTTGAATCCTCAGCCGAAAAGGGAAACTTTGAAAAACTATGATAATAAATAACCCTATGTGTATCTGTTTATAATATGCACTCATATAGCTTGGCTGAATGAAAAAGTACGCTTGTTTGGTGAAGAAAATAACCTGGAGCTAGAGGTGATGGTTCATACCTGTACCCCAACACATTTGAGGCTAAGAGAGGAGGATTACAAGTTCAAAGCCAGGCTGGGCTACATAGCAAGTTCCAGGGTAGTTTGACCACAGGGTCACACAGCAAGATCTTTATCTCCAAACAGCAACAACAAAAATAAAATCTGGTCCCCATTATATCATACCTTGATATCACATATAAAGGAAAAAACTAATACCATGGATGTTCACACCTGCTTCAGCTGTATAATTTTAAAATGTTGGTTTAATCACTTACTTGATAATAAAAGTTTTAAGTTAGTCCTGCCGATTTGATTATTTAACAATAAAATTGTCTTCTGTAGTTAGACAGCAGTTTCAGCTGATTAAATAATGTTCCCTGAATGCTTGATGAAAGCATTGAAGGGAAGCATGTAGGAATACATTAGGTCTTTAAGTGTTCTGATCAAGCCTTCAGAAGTTAATCAAGGAAGCAGTGAGAACACAGCTTTCCTCCTTGCTGTGAGCAGGGAAAAGTCCTTGTTTTTTCTTCCAGTTATGCTCAGATACTCAGGTGAAGTTAAGGGTTAGATTTAGCCACAGATGAAGCTGAACTATAGACGAAAGGGTGGTTAAAGCAATGGATGGATCCAAGCTGTACAAGGAGGGAAATGAGGACATGGTGAAACTTTCTCAAAATAGCACTTTAATATATCAGACTCATCTTTAATATTCTTTTGTCCTCCAAGGCTGAGTTCACGGACCAATAGGACATACAGTGGGGTTTCTATCCAAAAGGGAAAGGGTCATTTTCTACCCATGGCCTTTTCTGTCTATGTCGGCAACCTTTTGGCCTCCTTTATTAACAATAAATACATGTCTAAATCCTACAGTTCCATAAGAGTCTACCATGAAAGCAGAGACTTTTCAGCTCCCCTAGGCTAATGAATGCACCTTTCACTTAAATTCTTTCTTATTCTTCAAAGGTACTTCTTGTTGGTCACTTGTACGCTTGCTTTCACCAAAAAAAAAAGCAAAAACAAAAAACTTTCAATGGCTAGGTTTGATCATTTCCATTCTTTCTATTTCTGTCTTCCTTAAGACTAATTTCCTACTTCCAAACATAGAACAAAAAGCAGACTTTGTTCCTGTTATCAGAGTTTGCCTTCAACTGGCAAAATAGACTCAATAGTAAGGCAAAATCCAAGTGTTGGCTTATTCAAGCCTTTCCCTTGACCCAACTAGAATGAGTAGGATTCGATTTCAACACACATGGTGCCCAAGAGTAGGGCAGACCGCACCTGGAAACCCATCTGTCCCAAAACACTGTCCTATGGCCACACAACACTGTCCTATGGCTCCCTCCAGCAGCAATGGCATAACAAAGGTGGGTTAGTGGGTGAAGGACAGCAAAGCCATTTGTCAGATATGGCTACATATCTATTCATATAGTGAACATTTGTGTCTATTTAACTTCAAGACCTGATCAAATTGTCCAGAGGTCACCATAGTCATATCTATCATGATACCTAAATAAAAGATGATTCCATGAGCAATTCTATGTTCACATTCTGTTTACATGTCTGGCCAGTTCTCTTCCTCACTAGACCCACTGTATTTGTTTTCTGTTGTTATAACAACAACAACAAATCCTGGACTGGTTATTAATAAAGCAAAGAGCTTCATTTAGATCCTAGCTTTGGAAAGTGAAAGTGGCAAATCACACAGACCCACACATTCTGCTTCTGGCCGGGGGGGGGGGGGGGGGGGGGGGGTCCAGGCTGCTTCAGAACGTGACAGGGGAAATTGGGCACATGCAGAAGAGGGTAGACTTGCATTATAGCAACTCTCTTCTCGCTCACTTTCTCCCTCTTTCTCTGTGTGTTTTTGTTTTGTTTGTTCTCTTGCTTGCTTGTTTTTTTTGTTTTATGTTGTTGTAGTACTGGGACTTGAGCCCACATCTTTTGCCTATGACACAATAACTCTCTAGAGAAATAACTGGGGTCCTATGAGAGCTACAGTCATTTCTTTCAAGTCTGCTACACCAACAACCAAAGTCTTTCCCACTGTACCCCATTAGGTAAAGGTCCACTCCCTCTTAATATTGCTGTATTGGAGTCTGAGCCCTCCTTTACATGAGCTCCTGGGGGAAACAAACCATAGCATCCACTTCACTCTAAACTTTAAGCATCCACAAATAAAAATCCCTTCATTTGATTGTTGGATCTGAAAACACAAGATTTTGCTCAATAACTAAGTCTGTATACTTGCTCTGTTGACTGGTTCCCATTTTTAAATCACAATTTATTCAACTTTTAATTATTTCTACCCTCGTATTTTTTAATCCATTTGAGAATTCCCTATTTACAATTGCCAGACTTAAAGTCAGATGACTTAGTAAATTCCCAAAAAGTCCCAGTGGACATAAATAGGAAGGTAGTTTCTGTCCTCTTCATCTTTGAAAATGTTCCCTATGTGTCCATAAACAGAACCCTGCTGAAATTCTTCCAGGTAGGCTAACAGGGGTCTCTTTCTCAGCTGCCTCCCATCTATCACAAACCCTGTATGTACATGGGATTGCAAATAGATTTTATACATTCCTTCCCCACACCAATATTCTTGGGCCATAAGCCATAACTAATCACTTAGAACTTGGTATGTATTATCACAAGTAAAAGTATTTAGATACTACAATTTCCATCTTTTCAAGGAGAAATCATGGGTGGGTTGATTAGCACTTGAATGAGATTGGAAGGCCTTAGCTTTTTTAGATCAATAAGAAATAAGAGCAAATATCGATCATTTTTAGTTTTCTAAAATGCAGTGTAGTTAAAGGCAGTCATAAATGTCACTTTCTAAGGGGTGATATAGGTCAAGATGCATTATACCTATAAACTGCTTTGTCTGAAGGGTAACCCCCTTTGTGCAACTACTTAAAGATTAACAAAAATATAATACAAATAACCATATAAATAAATTTTACTTTCTATGAAGTACTGAGTGCTGGGCCAGCCATTTTCAAGATATTGGATGGCTACAATAGTAAGTAAATAAGAACATAAAGCCTTATTTATTGTTGTTTAAATAGAAGCAAAGAGGTAATGAACTAGGTTGCTTTTTGCTTTGGAGCCACAATTCACGCATGATGGAGAAAGAGTGGCACCTAGTGGTCAAAGCATTATCTACACCAAAGACAGCCATATTTATCGAAACAAAGTTCCTGTATTTTGAATATTACTATCTTCCATTCCTGAGATGAGTATCAACCATGTCATTTACAGATTTTTTAATCTACTTTATGCGCTTGACTATCTCCAAATAAAAAATCTATGTGAGGCCAGGTACTGGTGGCTCCTGCCTGGTAATCCTCACTACTAGGTAGGCTGAGATCTGAGGATTATGGTCCAAAGCCAAACTGGACAGGAAAGTCTATGAGATTCTTATCTTTAATTAACCACTAGAAAACCAATGGATAGTGGAGCTGTGGCTTAAGGCCTAGAGCACTAGCCTTGAGAAGAAAAGTTCAGGAACAGCAGCCAGGCCTTGAGTTCAAGCCTGATAACCAACAACAACAACAACAACAAAAATGTATAATGGTTGGCACCCATGTCTACACCTGTAATCCTAGCTACTCAGGAGGCTGAGGTTGAACTGAGGTTGAAGCTAGCCCAGGCAGAAAAGTTCCTTATTTCCATTAACTACTCAGTAAAAGTCAGAAGTGGCACTGTGTGGCTCAAGTGGTAGAGCTTTATGCAAAAGAAACTCAGGGAGTGTTCAGACTCTGAGTTCAAGCCTCAGAGATGGCCAAAAACTAATTTTTTTATTTTTTTAATTTATTTATTAATTAAATTGTTTTGACAAGGTGTTGTGCAAAAGGGGTACAGTTACATAATAGGGCAGCGTGTACATTTCCTGTGATATCTTACACCCTGTTTTTCTTTCCCTTCCCTAGATCAGGTAGACATATGTACAATACACAGTGTACCAAAAACATGTACAGTAGCCATGTGCCATACGCCAAAGGAAATTCACCTAGGACTTTAAATATAACATCAACAATAGAGTTTGCTTATCCTTGTCTTATATGATCATACATACAAAACTAAATTTTAAAAATGTATAGAGGCAAGATACATTACAATTTTCATTTTTAAAAAACTAGGCTGGGAATATGGCCTAGTGGCAAGAGTGCTTGCCTCGTATACATGAAGCCCTGGGTTCGATTCCCAAGTACCACATATATAGAAAACAGCCAGAAATGGCACTGTGGCTCAAGTGGAAGAGTTTAGCTAGCCTTGAGCAAAAAGAAGACAGGGACAGTGCTCAGGCCTTGAGTCCAAGGCCCAGGACTGGCAAAAAAAAACCAAAAACTAAACTTACCAGACATTTTACAAGTACTTATGTTTGTTAAAATGGGAAGGTCTGTTTTTCAGATGACCTAGAAATTAATTTAGCAATTATGCATCTAAGAGAACCAATTTATTTAAGCAAATGAGTGTTTCTTTTATAAACAAGAAGGCTGTATTTTACTAAGGTTATTTCAGGCACTCTCTACAAACATCTGCTCTGAAATTCTTTTCTGTCAGTGGCAGCTGCCATGAGCTCCGCACCATGTCTAATACATGCTGGGCCAGCAGGAAGTTAATAACTGGGCATTTAAAACATTTTGTAGCAAAAACTAGTTTAAATTATATAGCTTACAGTTTGGTTGGGATTGATAGTGGTGAGTAGAAATAATTTGTTAGGAAAATTATGAGTAACCTTAAGTTAAATGTAAATCCAACAGAAACTTCACATCATTTGCACAAGTATAATCACGTCAACATATCATCTGTTCTTTACACTCTAATAATAAAAGACAGAATATTGAAATGCAAATTGCACCTATAAGTGTTTTGTTCTTGTTTCCCAGGTTTCTCCTTGCTTACAGATACACACACATGCATGTAGATGCGCACCACATACTCACACACAGACCAGGCCACGGGAGGTATGACTCCTCAAAATGATTCCTGGTGGACCTGTAATCTCAACAATTAGTTGCTAAAATACCGAAACATACACTTTCCAATCGGATAACATTTATTTCATTCACTAGATCATCTACCTATAGAACAAAGGCATGAAACTGTGAACTGATCTTTGTGACTTGTGGCAGTGCATCTCATTCTTCTACTTGGTCTGCTGCTCATTTCAAAGTCAACACTGCTAGGAACGGCAGTGGTAGAATCAGTCTATAATTGTATGTAGTTCTATTTTTTCCAAGCGTCCCCACAGTTAAGTTGGTGAGGGATCAGAAACAAATCATTTACTGATTCTAGAAATGAGCAAGGAAGATCCACCGGCAATGACAGGACAAGATCGACATCTGTGAGCATCCTTATACACAATGTTCGGTCATTTCATGGCAGGAGAAGCAGGGATAGTGATTGCAAATGAGTTTCCGTATTTTAAAACCTTATTTAGCCAGGCACAGTGGCTACAGGTATGAACCTGTAATCCTAGTTACTCAAAAAGCCGATATCTAAGGATCAATGTTTGAAGCCAGCCTATGCAGGGAAGTCCATGAGACATTTCTGCAGTAAACAACTGAAATGCCCATAGTGAATGGGATTGCTTTCATTTTTAGGGATTTTCATTTTTAGGCATGCAAGCATAGTTTAAGCTTCATAAAAGAACACATAGAATATAGCACAAATAACTGAGGACAAAAATTCCTATCATCTCAATTGCAGTAGAAAAGGTATTTGACAGAATGCAACATCCCTTCATGATAGAAACCCTGAAGAAACTGGGGGAAAAAGGATCATATTTTAACATCATAAAGGCTATGTACAACAAACTTGCAGACAATATTACAATAAATAGAGAGAAACCAAAAGCATTTCCTCTATCATCAGGACTAAGACAGCCTGCACATTCCACTTCTAATACATAGAAAGCTTGAATTTTAGCTATAAATAAGGCAATATAAAGGAATAAAATGCATACAAATATAAAAGGGAAATGTTAATTATCCTGCCTTGCACAGGATATAATACTATAATGAAAAGACTCAAAAACACCACTGGAGGGGCTGGGAATATGGCCTAGTGGCAAGAGTGCTTGCTTCCCATACATGAAGCCCTGGGTTCGATTCCCCAGCACCACATATATAGAAAACGGCCAGAAGTGGTGCTGTGGCTCAAGTGGCAGAGTGCTAGCCTTGAGCAAAGAGAAGCCAGGGACAGTGCTCAGGCCCTGAGTCCAAGGCCAGGACTGGCCAAAAAAAAAAAAAAAACACCACTAGAAAACTTTCATCTAGCATAATAAAATCTAGCATAATAAATCACATTCAAATACCAGTAGTTTTCCCATGTTTTTCCAAACATGCTAGGAAAGAGACCAGGAAAACAACCAAATTCATCATAGCCTCAAAAACAAACAGATGACCTTGGGACAAACTTTACTAAGTAGTTGAAAGAGAAAACGCTGAAGAAAGAAGTTAAAGAAAACACTTTAATGTGAAACAATATCCCATATTCGTGGTCTGGCAGAATTCATGTGAAAATGTCCATATTACTTACTGAAAGTAATCTGCGGATTCGATGTATTTCCAAATGTACTTCAAATTCCAAAGATATTATTCACAGTACTTATATTTTTTAAAAAGTCCTAAAATCCAAATGGAAACACAAGACTCGGGGTAGTCAAATTCTGAACGTGATTCATAATAGTCAAGACATGAAATTTGCTTTGGTGCCCATCTACAGGTAAATGTATAAAGAAAATGTGATATAAATATATATGTATACATATATTTGTGTATATATATATATATGTATGCATGTATATATTGCCAATTGTGTGTATTGTGGTTCATAAAAGAAAAATATATATCAATTGTAGGAAAATGGATGGAACTAGAGATCGTCATTTAAATAAAATAAGCCAGCTGGGCATTGATAACCCACACCTACCATCTTACTCAGGAGGCTGACATCTGAGGATTGCAATTCAAAGATAGCCTAGGCAGAAAAGTCTATGAGACTCTTATCTGCACTAAGACTCCTCAGAAAAGGCCAGAAGTGAAACTGTAGCTCAAGTGGTAGAGAGGTAACATTGAGCCAAAGAGGCTCAGGAACAGTGCTCAGGTCCTGAGTTCAAGCCCCAGGACTGGCATGCACGCGCGCACACACACACACACACACCCCTAAACAAAATAAGGCAGATTTAGAAGGGCAAGTATCATATGTTTTCTCCCATATGTGGTATCTAGATTTTGGGGGAAAAAATTTAAGTCTTGAAAGTAGAGCGAGTAATATTTAAGAAGCAAGAATATTATCCAAGCACATTGCATACATGCATGAAAACATCACAGTGAAACCCATCCTTTGTACAATTAATTCTCAAATTCAGTTTTTCAAATAAGACAGCATGGGAAGAGAGCCTGAGGCTCTACTGGAAAGACTTCAGTTTGAGAAGTCCTGACCTCCTACTCATCTCACCCTGTGGTGGCTCAAGATAATGCTTTTCAGGGGGAATGGGTGCTAAGATAGTTGATATATAAATCTATGTGTTGTCTTTCCTTTAGTTTACTTAGCACAAAAATCAAAATGGAAATACAAGAGCAAAAAGCTTTGTTAGCCCCTCGAGTGGGGCTTAGGTGAAAACACAAGCAAGTACATGTAGGCCAAAGCAAACCAAGGCTGCAGCCCTCAAATGAAATTGTCCACTGCTTAAGAAAAAGAAAATGAAGCTGGGCACTGGTAGCTCATGCCTGTAATCCTAGCTATTTAAGGAAGATGAGATCTGAGGATCGCAGTTTGGAAGAAGCCAACCCAAGCAGCAAAGTCTATGAGACTCTTAGTTCCAATGAACCACCCCCCGCCAAAAAAAAAAGCTGGAAGTGGAGATATGGTTCACGTGGTAGAATGCCAGCCTTGAGTGGAAAAAGCTAAGGGGTAGCACCCAAGGCCTGAATTCAAGTCCCAGTACTGGCAAAAATAAATAGGAAAGAAAGAAGAAAAGAGGGAGGGAGGGAAACTTAAAGAAGGAAAGGAATAGGAAAGAAAAATGAGAAAGGAAAGAAGAGAGAGAAAGAAAAGAGGAAGGAAAGCAGGATGGAAGGAAAGAAAGAAGGGAAGGAGGAAGAAAGGGAGGGCGGGAGAGCGGGAAGGAAGGAGGGAGGGAGAGAGGGAGGGAGGGAGGGAGGGAAGGAGGGAGGGAGGGAAGGAGGGAGGGAGGGAGGGAGGGGAAAAGAAGGGGAGGAGGGAGAGGGAGAAATTTTAAAATGGAAAGAAACAGGAAAGAAAAAGAAAACTATGAGAATGGAAAGGAGAGAGGAAGGGAGAGAAGAAGGAAGGAAGTTAGGAAGGAAGGAAGGAAGGAAGGAAGGAAGGAAGGAAGGAAGGAAGGAAGGAAGGAAGGAAGGAAGGAAAGAAGGAAGGAATTTCTGGAAACATATAGAAACGGCCTCATAAAACCAAAGGAAAGAGAAGCTCAAAAACTAAGTTCTAAGCTAAAAGTGATGATGCACACCTATGGTTCAGTGCTCAAGAGGCTGAGGTAGGAGTATTGAGGGTTGAAGAACAACCTCAGCTACAGAGAGAGAAACTTGTCACAAAATAAAACTTATGGCAAGAAAATTAACACAGAAAAAAATTCAAAATGCTATTCAATATGACCTCACATACATGCACTCATGCATGCAAGTACGCACGCACACACACACACACACACACACACACTTCACATACTTTCTTCTTCTTTGAAGTGGTAGCAGCTGCAGCAATTTTTTTGACAGTTGTTCCTTATTCTTTAGGCACAAATGAACTATGAAATTGCCATCTGACTTTTTGTCTCAGGCTGAGATGGCTTGTCTGTGTCTACATCCAATTTCCAGTGAGCTTTCCTCTTTTCTTCTTCTACTCACCTAAAAGAAGAGCCTTTTTTGTTACTTGGCGGACATCCTTGTTATTGTAGTTTCATTTTAATCAGGCATGTGGTATGTGTTATTATGACTGCATCATGGCAGTCATTTCTGAGGCAATACATGAGCACTACTAGTTGAGTCTGGATCATGGCAATGATAATATTGGTCCTTTGAAGACACACATTGCTGGACCCTCCAGCTTTCCTTCCTAGCTCCATCTTTGTCCTGCTTTTTGCTCTGGATATTCCTTCTCCTTATACCCCATGTTAGAGATAGATAGATAGATAGATAGATAGATAGATAGATAGATAGATAGATAGATAGATAGGCAGACAGACAAACAGATAGATGGGTAGATGGATAGATGGATGGGTGGATGGGTGGATGGATGTTGACCTCTATTGCATTTCCTGGATGGATGGATGGATGCATGCATGCATGGGTGGATGGATGGATGGATGGATGGATGGATGAATGGATGGATGGATTTCATTTCCTCGGTGTCTCCCTGACCCCATCCTGTCAGAGGCACACTGTCCCTCCCATGAGGACTCTCACCATGTTCATCACAGCTGGAGGCAGTGCAATGACTGCCCACATGATGAAGGTCCCCAGAGCTCTCCTCATGGTCAAATCCAGTGCCCTTCCAATCCTCAGCTTCCCTGGAACTCTGCAACGTGCACTTTGGTGCATGTCTCTCAAATACTCTGCATACTGCTGCCTTGCTTCCTTATGTTCCTTCTCAGACTCTTTCACTGTGTCTGTGATGCTGTTACCCAGGCTCCATGTTCACAAAGTCTGCGTCTCAAACTGTGGCCCCCAAACCAGCGATGTCCCCATTACCAGCAAACGTGTTGACAATGTAACTTGTGCTGCCAGTCAGGTTATAGAACAGGACACTCAGTTCTATGTGCATTTTCAGATTAGTAATAAACAAGTTTTATGAAATTAAAAATGAGGCTATGCCAAGCACCACTGGCTCACACCTGTAATCCTCACTACTTGGGAGGCTGAGACCTGAAGATTGTGGTTCAAAGCCACCCCAGGCAGGAAAATCCATGAGATTCTTATTTCCAATTAACTATCAGAAAACCAGAAGTGGTTCTCTGTCTCAAAGAGTGCTAGCCTTGAGCAAAAAGAGCTCAGAGACAGCACCCAGACCCTGAGTTCAAGTTCCATCACCACCACCAACAACAACAAATGAAAAAATTAGGGTAGGTATGTTGCATGCAAGATTTGAGACATTTTTCCTAACAATATTATTGTTTATCTGCAATGTAAATTGAATTGTGCATCTTCTTTTTTCTTTGCTATACTTGGCAACTCTAAATGCTAATTACCAGTGTCTGTCTCATACTCACAAATCAGAAATTCTGGCTTGTGCCCATAGAGTCTTCGCTTCAACAAACCCCACACAGAATTCTCTTCTCCCACGTTCAAAGAGTTCTGCTCCACACTCCACCCTCTGCTCCCAGGACAGCACACACCCGTGTAGGGAATGTTCCTGCCTGAACTGCTAAGTACTTTGGGGTCTCCCAAGTGTTTTTGAACTATCTGACCCATCCCCATATGCAAAACAAGGAAGAAAGATGAACAGTGCTACAGAATAACTGACCTATATGATTAGCAGTAAGAAGGAAAGATTTGGAGGATAACCGAGGAATGGAGAATCCATTTTCCATGTCCCCGCCTTGCCCTGCCTCAACAAAGCTTTCTTCCTGTGGGGAGCTAGGGGGAAACAGGGGAAGTAGGCCTCTTGTACCCACCCCACTCCCTCAGTGTCTGGAGGGTGGTGGTAGAAGTCTGGGGATATGAGAGAAGAGGAGCCAAGGAGGTTTCTGTGGAGGTGCTCTGAGCTGCCACAGCATGGGAGAATTCCACAGCTGGAACTATAGAAAGCAAAAGCAGATGGGGTGGAAAACTTCACAGTCCTCATACACGCTTGAAGGAGGAGTTAACACTGGTCCAAAAGAAAAGTACTCATTACCTGACTTTTGTAACTGTAGCCCCTCTATACATCACCTTGACAATAAAATTCAAATTAGAGAGAGAGAGAGAGAGAGAGAGAGCGCCTGCAGACAAGTGCCCAGTCTCACTACATTGTTACTCTCAAGAGCTTCACAACTTAAAGGAGAGCTCTGTGAAAACTGCACTGAAGTAACTGAACTAACCTGGGAAGATTAGATTGATTTCCACCCTTGGTTTGCCAAGGGGGAAGTTCAATCCATTATAGGATTTATTGTTTGGGTGCTTGACACACAGATTTTCAGCTGATAGCACAACCCTCTGCAAAAGTGAACTTTGTCTGGCTGAGTTCCTTTTGAGTTGTTGAGTTGTTGCTACGTGATACCCCAATCTCCCAAGCCGTTTCTAATCGTTTTTTCTTTCTCCCATTCTCATAGCTATTTCCAGCTGCAGTGCTGGTTTCTATGACCAATTATTCTGCCAAAGCCAGGACAGAATTCCCCTCATACAATTTATTGAACATTCCATATATTTTTCTTCAGTACCACTGGGTGCTACATGAATTTGTGAATGAAAAAAATCTAGGTTTCCTTTGAAACAAAAACTTGATGGGGTCCAAATGAGAAACACACTATTAGATTAATCATTTTCGTATCATTCTTTCCTGGTTTGGCCCCCTGAAAGAAACTTTGCTCTCATCATCTTCCTCCTACTCCTCTTTTAGCTCTTCCATTTGTTTTCATTCTTTCCATTGGACAGACCTAGTCATATAGCCCCCACACGCTGCAACAAAGGTCAGATACTTACCAACTATTCACCATCAAAAAGAAGATGGAGATTGTCTTTTACACACTCAGATTTATAGCTATCTATATGCCAAAAGCTCCAACGTCTTCATTTCCATCAAAGATCTCTTCTACATTCCTGATCGTATACCTACCTCTCTCCTAAATATTTCCACTTCCATTTTGCCCAGGTATTAACACTTGAATGGTATAAATTTACTCTTTCTTACCCCCACCCCCAAACTGCACCTCCTTTTGCTACCTCTAACCACCTCAGTCAGCCTCAACTACTCTCTCCTGTGCCCCTTGCCATCAGCCACCATGGCCACTCTACACCTGCTCCTCTGTGCTCTGCCGCTCCTTCTTCTCTCCATCCACATCGGAGTTTCTGGGCCTGAGCATCGCTGATGTTTTGGGCGATGAGATTCTTCCCCGCAGGCGCTGTTCTGTGCATTGTGGGATGTTCAGCGGGGACACTCACCTCCGTGACCCTCGGCTGTTACTTTCCACTTGGGACAACGGAAACTGCTGCCAGCCATTGCCAAAATCGCCCTTGGGAAGCAAAATCTCTACCAACCCCAAAGTGAAGAGCACTGAGCTGTTCCTGTTTTATTTCAGAGTTAGATTGTCTCAATGGTTTTCTTTTTTAATTAGCATCTCTGACAATAAAATCTCACAATCTCACGCAGCCCATCCCACCCAACTGTCTACACTATGACCTAAATAATATTTCTAAAAGCCAACCTGACTTTACCACTTTCCCACTAAAAGCCCCTTTGCTGCCAGGCACAGTGGTGTGTATCTGTAGTCCCAGCTAACTGACTAAGGAGACTGAAGAGGGAGAGAAGGGGTGGGGGATTGATGGAAGGGAAGGAGGGAGGGAGAGAAGGAAGGAAGGAGAGCCAGCTGGCCTTGTTGCCTGTGATAAACTACAAGCTCTCTAAGTAGTCATACAAAGTTCCTGTGCTCTTTGCTTAACTGCCATCCTTCCATGTCTTCCTAGCTCCATCCTTTACTAGGAACATCAGTCAACAACTTAAAATGGTTCAAACTCACAATCTTCTCTGAGAGACAATGCCTGAACCTCATGAGATGCTTATGGCTGTCTTCTTTGCATCGACTCCCTGAGCTCAGCAGACTTTAGGTGACACAGCTGCCTCTGTCAACTAAGCTGCAACTGACAGCAGACCTCCAGCTCCACAGCCTTAAGACACCTCTGAAGCACTGCAGCCATGTAGGCTTTTTTTTTTTTAAACACAGAATAGAAGTTGATAAGAAGGCATGCAGGGCTGGGAATATGGCCTAGTGGTAGAGTGCTGGCCTCATATACATGAAGCCCTGGGTTCGATTCCTCAACACCACATATATAGAAAAAGCCAGAAGTGGCGCTGTGGCTCAAGTGGTAGAGTGCTAGCCTTGAGCAAAAAGAAGCCAGGGACAGTGCTCAGGCCCTGGGTTCAAGCCCCAGGACTGGCAAAAAAAAATTTTTTTTAATTAAAAAGAAAAAGCATACAGTCAAGAACTTGAGATTCTGTGAAAACATCTAGACAATAAGCTTCTTCCCTCCAAAAAGTCTTAGGACTCAACTGTGAGTTTTTGATGGAAAATAAGCCTTTCAGATGCTCATAGATCAGA
This sequence comes from Perognathus longimembris pacificus, assembly GCF_023159225.1. Lineage (NCBI taxonomy): Eukaryota > Metazoa > Chordata > Mammalia > Rodentia > Heteromyidae > Perognathus > Perognathus longimembris. The sequence continues at coordinate 21,483,315 of NC_063163.1, read as the reverse complement.
TCAACTGGATCTAGAGCAATATTTCCTTTCTCCTCTTAAGCACCTCCTAAGAGCTCACCGCTGTGCCAGCTATTAAAATGTGTGATACTTTGAAATGAGATTTACTGATAAAAACAAAATTTATTAAGAAAGATGATTTCCAATTCACTTTACCAATAATTGTCCTATCACTAGTAGGCAAAAATTAAAATCTCAGCAGTGAATAAAGATAGTAGCCCCAGAGATTTATGTAACTCTAGGATGAAAATCTCAGAGGAAGAGGAAGGAAAAATCAAGTAAGTGAGATATGGTCTATAAAATAATTCAAAACAAGACCTTTTACAAAAGTTTTATTTTATTTAGCCAGGTACAGTGACTCACGTCTATAACATTGACTACTCAGGAGGTAAGAAATCAAGAGGATTGTAGTTTGATGCAAAAGGTTCACAAGACCCCATTTCAATCTTGCTGGGCATGGCAGTGCCTCCTGTTATACCAGTGATGCAGGGGTACAAACAGGAGGAAATGGCTTAAGTGTAGAGTTTCTCTCTTGTGGTCACAAGGCCCTGAGTTCAGACTTCAGTACTACCCAGAAGTTTCATTTGATTTATTTTATTTTATTTAGTTTTGTCAGTCCTGAGGCTTGAACTCAAGGACTGAGCTCTGTCCCTGAGCCACTCTGTGCTCAAGGCTAGCACTCTACCACTTGAACCACAGCGCCACTTCCAGCTTTTTTTGTGTATGTGGTACTAAGGAATTGAACCCTGAACTTCAAGCATGCTAGGCAAGCTCTCTACCACTAAGCCACATTCCAAGCGCTTATTTATTTTAATTGACAAATAATATTTATGGGGTACAGTATGATATGTTAATACACATAAGCATTGTGAAATGATCAAAACAGGCTATTTAGCCTGAAATATGGATTACTTCTTTGTAGTAACAGCATTTAAAATTCTCTTTTTCCTGTCTTATTGTGAAAGTCTTACTGTTTTTTGTTTGTTTGTTGTTTGGGGTTTATTTAGGTACCTATCTTGGGGCTTGACCTCATGGCTAGGCCTAGGCACTGTCCCTGAGCTTTTGTGCTCAAGGCTAGTACTCTACCACTTGAGTTGCAGCTCCAATTCAAGCTTTTCAGGTATGTACTTGGCAATAAGTCTAACAGATGTACTTGCATGAGCTGACTTTGAACCATGATTCTTAGGTCTCAATCTCACGAGTAGCTAAGATTAGAAGCATGAGCCACTGGTGTCCAGCTCCTCTACTGTATTTTGAAATATACAATTTATCATTTATGGTCATCAACACACTATACAAAAGAACACAAGAATTCATTTCTCTTAAGAGAAAATACCCTTTGACCAGGGTCTCCCCTTTCTCCCTAAGCGGATATAAACAGCACTGTACTCTCCATGTTTGAGTTCAACTTATTTAGATTCCACCTACCAGTGAGATCATCCAGTACTTGTTTTTCTTTTTTTTTCAGTACTTGTTTTTCTTAACATGGTTTTATTTCACTTCACACAATCTCCAGTTCCATCCATGTTGTAAAAAATGACAGGGTTTTATTCTTTTTGTGGCTGAATCGCATTCCATTTGATAGGAGCCAAGTTTCCTTTATTCAGCAGTTGATGGATACTTGAGTTGTTTGCATAGCTTGGCTACTGTGGATAGTTCTGAAAGGAGCAGGGATGTGTACATATGTCTATGACATACTTATCTCAGTCCCTTGGATATAAAGCCAGAGTGAGATTGTTGCCTCAAATTAGTAAAGTTATTTTATTTTTTGAGGAACTTTCATACTGTTCATCAAAACCGCTGGGCTAATTTATTTATTTGGTTGGTCTTAATTTCTTTTTTTCCAGTCCTAGGGCTTGGACTCAGGGCCTGAGCACTGTCCCGGCTTCTTTTTGCTCAATGCTAGCACTCTACCACATTAGTCACAGTGCCACTTCTGGCTTTTTCTGTTTATGTGGTGCTGAGGAATCGAACTCAGGGCTTCGTTCCTGCTAGTAAGCACTCTAATTTCTACCCCGCTAAGCCACATTCCCAGCCCCCGCTGGGCTAATTTTTACTATCACCAATACTACTCCAGAGAAGTGTTCCCCTTTCTCTACATTCTCACCCAAAGCTACCTTCCATCCTTTCGATAAGAGTGCATGTAATACAGGTGTAAGGTGACTCCCGCAGGGATGCTTTTCATTCCTCTGCCGATCAGAAGTATGGTGGAGGAGCATTTCCCCACCTAGCTGTTGCCCATCTGCATGCCTTCTTTTGAGAACTGTCTGTTTCTCGGTGGTCCTTTGCTTATTTTGAGTAGGATCGACAGTTTTGTGGTCGGGATAGGGTATGAGCCCCTCCTGTCCCTAGTGATCTGTTTCCTCCAGCCAAACTCTATCAAGTGGAGTTTCTACCACGTTCTAAAACAGCACCCTCGCTGTGGGACCAAGCTGTTCTCACATGAGCCCATGGGGAGCATTTCCTACCTCGACCATAGCATGCTTGCTGCTAGCGGCATGTCACAAGTCAGAACAGCCACTGGCTTCCACGTGGTGAACCTTTTCCGTGTCATGACGCCTGAAAATTCCATGGGAGAAACTCCCCAGTGTGTGGGGCGCGTGCTCTGCGGGCTTCTTCCCATTCAAGGGCTTGCAAAACCACTCTTGCCCAGCAGGTGGCACTGTTCCACCTGGGTTCTCAGTGCTGCTCCAAGCTTTCTCCCCCTAACGCCTGCCACTTGGGGTCACTGTGCACAGCCACTCCAAATCACTCTCTTTCCTTCAGAGCTCCCACTGCCAGCAGTACCCACAAGGGTGCTGGGCCTTGTTCATTTTTACTCACTCCTTTCTCATAAGATCTCTATAAAATGCCACATCTCATGTGAACCCATCCTGGGCCTTCCAGACAGGAAGTGGTTCCTGGTACTCTAGCCACTGCCATTAGGCTGCATTCATGATTTGTGTTCATTCATTTCCACAAATAATTATAGACTATCCTATACAGACCAGACACTATAAGAGTCCTGGACACAGAAAACTGGTGCACAGGATCTGCTGTCAAGAAACCAGGAGGCTGGGGCAGGAAACAAGAGCATGGCTTCCGGGTGGTAAGATGAGAATTGTGAGGGTAAGGAAATGTGAAAGTCTCCATGCTGGATTAGACAGACAGTGGAAGATAAAACCAATGAAAGACACTCCTGGTCTCCCAGCATGAATCAAGATAGGGATCCAAATGAGATACAGAGCCACTCCCCACCCCCTCCCCAGAAGACACTCTTGAGAGAAAGATGATATATTCGGTCTGCTTTACCTGTGGGCATGCAGGTAGAGACAGCTACAAGGCAGCTGAATGTCTGAGCTTCAAAACTGGGGATGCAGGATGAGCCAAAGAGCTGGGTCTGGTACTGCAGTCAGAACCGTGAGTGCTGGCAAGATCTCTTGGAGAGGATTTAGCACAAGCTCAGGAAGAGCTCTAGAGAGCACCAGGGACAGGAGCTAGCTGAGGAAAATGAGACATCAAGGACATACAGAAACAGGGTGTGGAGGCTGGAGAGAGCCAGGAGGCTACTCCACAGGAAGAATGTTGAAGGAAGGACAATGCTGTGATTGAGGGCATAGATTCTCAGACTGCCTCCAATACTGTCTAGCACTTACATGGCTGAAGAAATTATTTTTTTTTACTCTGCACCTCAGTTTCCTCATCTGTAAAATGGGCATGTTGGCAGAGGAATATCGTGAGCATGAAATAGCTTAATATTAAAAAATAGATTAACACACCACATCTATTGTGTTCTTGACAAGCATTAGATTCTTATTATAATAGATTTCTTTCTTTGTATTCCCTAGTCCTTAACCACAGCACCTCGGGTGTAACAGAAGTAATTGTTGAGTAAACTTCCTACATTGAGAATTCCTGTGTGGTTGAAGAATTGTTATGAAAATTGCCCAGGCCTCTCTAAAGCAAGAAAGGGATATCTTTGAGGGTGAGGGAGATGTGTTCACACTGCAACCTATACTTACCCTCTGTTATAGATTGACCAGTATTAAAAAAAAAAGGGGGGGGGGGATAGTTTTGTTGTTCCAGAAAACATTCCATGGGCTAATACAACCCAGGTAGTGAAGAGACTTTGGGAATTGTCTGGTTGGATTTCTTTATTAATGCAAAAAGCCTTATGCAATCCATGAAGTCTGACTTCTGCTCAAACACCTGTGGTGTTCTCAACCCTATTAGCATACGTTTTAAATCTTAAATAGTCTTAAATAAATTGTTCTTGTGATTGTTATCAGTTGTAGTTGTTAGTCCTAGTTTTCTCTGATGAATTACTTGACTGAATTACCTACTTCTGCCTAATCAAACAATGCTCTGTCACACAGTTAAAAGCAACTACATTTGAGGTTTTAAAAAATTACACTATTTGCACTCTCCATACAGTCTATTACACTTCAGTTAATTCATTTGAAACTCCTTGCTTACCATCAAGTTGTTTACTTGTAGATTTAGAAGCATATTCTAACTACCACAACTGAGGGAAACCATGCAACCTATGTTTCTCCAGGCCTGGCTTTCTTCGCTTAGTATTATTTTTTCCAAGTCTTTCCATTTCCTGAAGAATGGTACAATATAATTATTTCTGATGGATGAGTAGAATTCCGTTGTGTGTGTATGTGTGTGTCACGTTTTCTTCATCCATTCATACACTGAGGGGCATCTGGGCTGATGCTATATCTTGGCTATGATAAATAATACTGCAATGAATGTAGCTGTGCTTGTACCTTTAGCCCAAGAAAGTAAGTACCAGAAAATGGGTACTTACAAGAGGGGAGGAGGGGGCCAAGGGGAGAGGAATAGAAAAATGAAGATAAGATTAAGTAAGGGAAGGAGCGGGTTGGGAGGGGTGAGTGAGAATGTTGAAAGGGGTGACATTGATAAGATGTACTGCTTTGGTAAATGGCAACAAATACTTAAAGATAATAGAAATATTCCCCCCCAAAATGAGAAAGAAATATCTAAGATCTCTTTCTTATAGTTCTGGGGGGTAAGAAGGTCAAGTTGATCTTGGCAATATCAGAATGAGCCAGTTCTGATGAAAAGAGCAAATATGGTCTTTTTTTTTTTTGGCCAGTCCTGGGCCTTGGAGTCAGGGCCTGAGCACCATCCCTGGCTTCTTCCAGCTCAAGGCTAGCACTCTGCCACCTGAGCCACTGCGCCCCTTCTGGCCGTTTTCCATATATGTGGTGCTGGGGAATCAAACCGAGCGCTTCATGTGTAGGAGGCAAGCACTCTTGCCACTAGGCCATATTCCCAGCCCAGCAAATATGGTCTTAAGGCTCACTAGTCAACCTCTGGACTTCTAAGCATCAGTTATCTGAACTCTGCTGGTTTTCAGTAGGTGGGGATGTTAACAGAAGAACTTACCCAGAAATGGACAGCCAGGACTGTGAGCTATTTGGCAATTGTGGACACAAGTAAGGGAAGTTACAGTAACAATTACACTTGACACACTTCTGCTTTGTGGCCATTCTAGTGGTAAGCCTTCATAAAACAGCTCAAAAAGTAAACTGTAAATTGTTCAAGTAAACTGCTAAAGACTTCTTTCTATATTTTAGTGGTTGTTTTCTGAGTGGTTCTTTGGCCTGTTTAGGTCATGGTAAAATATCACAATGGAACCTGAGATGCATCATCTAGCTGTCTATTTTAATTTGTATCATCTATAAAGTTGACTAGAGTGTTTCCTACAATCCATCTAAGATTCCAGAAGGAGACAAAAAGGAAACTGATTTTTTGACCCAAGAAGTCTCCTTTCCCCTCAATCTTTTATTTATCTATAAAATGTGGTTGAATGATCTTTAAAGCTAAGACCAGAATAAAGACTGGACAGATCCTTGGGAATTCTATCTGTACACTAGACAATAAATTGTCTATCACAGGACTTTGAGTCTACTGACCTCATAAATTATGTGCCTAGTACTGTGCGAATGAACATTTTCTAGAAAAAAGAATCCTGGAATCACAACCCAGATAAGGGTGTGGATACACCTATGAGGGGCACTAAGCCTACCAACATCAGGGGTATTTATGCTAGGAAAGGAGTGAAGGGCAAGAGAAGGTAGGGGCTGTTTGCTAAGTCAAGTTACAGTTCATTGATACTGAAAGAAAATATCGATGCTATAGGATCATAATTATACATTGTTCTTTACAGAATGAAAGTAAAGTAGAAACTGGAGTTTGCTTTCAAGACTAACATTAAGAGTGTTTTACAAGATACAGCAAATATGTTTTGCTCCTAAGGTCAAGTATTAGCAAGGTATGGTGGGGCACAGCTATAATCCCTGCTACTTGGGAAGCAGGGATCAGTTTGAGACCACACCAGGTGAAACTCCCATCTAAACAAAGCCAGCCGGATATGATTGTGCATGCTTGTGATCCCAGCTATGCCAGAGGCTGTAGATAGCATTGTTCTCTAAGGCTGGCCCAGGCAAAAAAAAAAGGAAAGAAGAAGAAGAAAGATCTCATGTGAAAAATAACCTAAAGCAAAAAGAGCTGTAAGTATAACTCATTTGGTAGAGTGCCTGCTTGGGAAATGCCTGACCCTGATGTCAAGTGTCAGTAATACCAAAAAAGAAAAACAAAAACAAAAGCACAAAGCAGATCAAGTATTAGTACAGCACATTGCTCTTAAGACTTAAAATATGAACTCTAAATAATAAAAATGATTTAGGTGATTGTTATAACAATAATAAAAAGTAGCTTTTTTCATGGACTGTGAATTAATAAGGTCAAAAACATGTTGTTGTTTTTCTTGATTCTTGACCAAGGAACTCCCTATCCCTTTCTATTTCACCCTGGCTCACAACCACAAAGCAACTGTAATCCAGCCTTTGTCAAAGGACCACATGAGACTCAGATTGTTAAGAGTCACAAGAGCTATAACAATACATTATGGATGGCCTCTCTTCCAAGGACTGCCCCCAATAATGGAAACGCAATGAGAAGCAACCTAGCTAGCTTATATTATCTAAGCTCCCTAAAGCTATGTATTCCTTTAATCCTGGCTTTTGTGTTCTTTGGCTTTTATAGATGGTTGATGCAAGGACTATCACTTCAATCAATATTTGGGTGACAAGCCACTAAATTGGGAAATGCCTTTACTGAAAATATTCAGTTGACAAATTGTTACTTGAATTGGGGCAAGAAGCAGCTCCATTTCTCAAGATTTGCCTCTGTCCCAGTCAAACAATAACTGCTCCATAAACTATTTCCCCTTATTTTGCCTTATCTCCAGGAAACTCAGAAGTTACTGTGTCCTGGAGCAGAAATCCATTTCTTTCAAGAGCTTGAAGGTATGGCTTTCCTGGCTATATTAACATGTCTGGGTGTTGAAAGGATATGTCCTGGCCATCCCAAAGGACCATGTGGAGATAATCACAGACAGGAGAAGAAGGTTCTATGAGGAGGTTTATTAGTGGGGCCCTAGTTCCCACGGGAGAGGGAGCTACATGGCATCTGCATCTTATCCAGGTGGCAGCTTCTCTCTGGGGGTAAAAGAGAAGTAGTTAGGTAGTTAGTAGGAGTGGCTCATTAGGTATGGGTGGATCTGGGGGCTAGTGGGAGGAGCTGAGGACCTGAGGCTAGGAAAATACTAACAGGTGTGAATAGTGCATGGTGTTTGGTTTTATAAGTAGCTTTGAGCTTTCCTGAAAATAGGTAGGATACCAGTTTAATAGCATGCATTTGGGGGCTGAGGGTTAAGCTCAGTGGTACAGTGGGTGTCTGTCATGGATAAGGTTCAATCCTCAGCACCTCAAAAAAAACCAAATTTTTATTTTACCAAGAGTTTACTTTTTTTTTTTTTTTTGGAAAAATATTTATCACAGAGAACTAGTGGCTCACACTTGTACTCCTAGCTACTCAAGAGGCTAAGATCTAAGGATCAGGGTTCGAAGGAAGCCTGAGCAGGAAAGTTCATGAGACATTTATCCCTCAATTAACCATCAAAAACTGGAAGTAGAGCTGTAGCTCAGGTGGTAGAGCACCAGCTATGAGAAAAACAGCTAATGAACATTGCCTAGGCCCCTAGTTCAAACCCCAATACCAGTATAAAGAAATAAACATTTTATCTTAATGTCATTTTGGTACTTCTTCATCTGTTTGATTCATTTGTCATTCTTATTGGAATTCTATTTCCCAGGAATCAGACCAAGCTTGCACAGATTAAGCAATCTGGAAAAACTCAATGGCTTTGGAGAACACATTGTGTTTTTTTTCTTGCTCTCAACAGTTGATTGTGGCTGTGCCCAAGGTAACTGGTAGGTTACCAAGACAAAGAAAAGAAACAAACTACAAATCACATTCTAGCACTTCTGCTCCACTAGCCACCTCACAGCCATGTGGCCGGAAAGGGCGGAGCCCTGAGGGAAGGGAAAGGAAATTCCACTTGTACCACACCCCGAGGAATTCAGCCCTCTGGAATTACAAATTACATTTTCTTAAATGGGGATGTGCTTTATTAATTTTTTTTCCGCTTATACTTTTAAATTCAGGCAGTCAAAAGTTGTTTTAGAAGAAAGTTAATTTCAAAAGGTCACATGATACCATCATTGGCCTTACTTGGGTCAAATATTCTTGTTTGAGTATGGGCCCCACCCCCGGTGCCCCACCCACCCACTCCCACGTAGATCACAGTAGAAAGAACCAGGTGATGACTTTTCAGCACCCACTAGCCTGAAAGGCTCGGATGACTGCTAAGGGTCTGTGAGGAGCTTCCGCCTCCTGCAGAGGAGAAGACTAGCCAACTTGAATGCATGCCTGAGCTCTGAAGAAAACAGAACTGCAAAGACCATAATTGAAAATGCAATGGGAAGTAGCAGGAAGTGGGGAGCCAGGCCCTGGGGTAAGGACTTCCTGGAAGCAAGGGAGCATGCTCAAGCTGAGCACTTACAAAGGAGACCCCAAAAAGCCAAACTCATTAGCACCGCTGCCCCAGTAGAAGACAGTCTTATACCAAGCCAAGTTTGGCTAGTAAAAATACAGGACACCAAGTTAAGTGGAACTATAGATAAGAGAAAATGCATTTATAATATTCATATGTCCACTGCTCAGAACTGACTTAACAATCAAGTTTTATTTGTCTGCAATTAAAATATAACCTGGCAACTCTGAAGACTCTTCGCCCCCAAGAAACACCACCCACCAGCATGAAGAAGCCTAGAAATTCTGGCTTATCTAGTGATCTCTGAGTAGTGGAGAACATCTCCCCTAAGGATGAGCTAGCAGCTGGGCACAAAAGGCTCAGGCCTATAATCCTAGCTATTCAGGAGGCTCAGATCTAAGCATCATGGTTCAAAGCTAGCCAAGGTGAAAGTCTGTGAGACTCATCTCCAATTAATTAACCACCAAAAAAACCAGAAGAGGAAGTGAAGTTCAACTGGTAGAGTGCCAGCCATGAGCAAAAATAGCTAAATGAGAGTGCCCAGACCAATTCCAAGTCCCAGTACAAAAGAAAAGAAAGGAAGAAAGAAAGAAAGAAAGAGAGAGAGAGAGAAAGAAAGAAAGAAAGAAAGAAAGAAAGAAAGAAAGAAAGGAAGGAAGAAAGAAAGAAAGAAAGAAAGAAAGAAAGAAAGAAAGAAAGAAAGAAAGAAAGAAAGGAAGGAAGAAAGGAAGGAAGAAAGGAAGAAAAGAAGGAAGGAAGGAAGGAAGGAGAAAGAAAAGAAGAAAGGAAGGAAGAAAGAAAGAAAGAAAGAAAGAAAGAAAGAAAGAAAGAAAGAAAGAAAGAGAGAGAGAGAGAAAGAAAGAAAGAAAGGAAGGAAGGAAGGAAGGAAGGAAGGAAGGAAGGAAGGAAGGAAGGAAGGAAGGAAGGAAGGAAGGAAAAAGAAAAGAGCACATTGGTGTATTTCTCTCTTTACATGGATTTCTCAGTTGACTTCATACTTCCTTCCTGAGTCTAATTGACTAGGTCAAAAATTAGTCTAAGAAATGCTCACCCAGCTGTGGTCCTCCAGGCCTTTAAAGATAAGCTCACAACCTTAAATTACTGATGGGCTTCCTGTGTGTTACAAGCAAGGCAGGCACTGCAAAAGTTGTGGATACCAATACTAAATCGTTTCCTTTCAAACCCAGAGAAAATTAGGAAGGAGGGAAACTCTTGCCTGCTGATCTGAGATAAGCACTGCCTTAAATGCTTTCTAAAGTCCCATAAGAGGTTAGGGCCATAAGGAGGGTGGCTTAAGTAGTAGAAGGCCAACCTAGCAATTGCTATTCCCAGAGTTGAAACCCTTGAATCACCAAAAACAAAGAAGTTTTTATTTGAAGTCTCAGTCATTTTTTACATTTAAAAAAAGAAAAAACCTGATATAATCTATTTTTTTCTGCCTTTCTTTGTGGTTCAAAATGTAAAAAGTTACCATGAGAACAGCTTTCTCTTATTCCTGTTTCTTACTACCTTAACTAACAACTTTCATTTCTGATTTTCAAAATATTCGAACTCTAACAGTTTAACAGTACATATTTCAGTGCATTATGGTCCTGATAGAAGAGAAGGTATAGTTATCCTGAGAAAGGTCAGCTCTCCCCTGCTGGTATATTCCTGCATGAGTAGTTTCATGTAAACAATGGACATTGCTGATGTCTGGCAGAGGTTACCCACCCTCTCTAAGTGGATGTGATCAGAGGCCATTTAGAGTGAGTTAAAAATCCAAAGTGGAGAGACAAAGGGTAAAAGGTGAACCGATGCAACAGCAACACTTACAAGACAGTATGCTGTAAACCAACTGTACAACTCAGGGGTGGGGAATGGAGGAAGGAAATTGGGGAGGGGGAAGGTGGGAGAAAAATGAGGGAGGAGGTAACAAGTTTGATGAGAAATGTACTCACTGGCTTACGTATTAAACTGTAACCCCTCTATACATCACTTTGACAATAAATTAATTAACTTTTAAAAAATCATCAGTCCCAAATCTCCCGATAATCTTATTTGGTTTCCTTTGTGGCTGGAATATAGATTAATGGCATATGTATTTTAGATATCACTATCAAATAAGATTTTCTTTTAGTAGACATTGAAAGTCTTAGATGGATAAAGGACTAGGTAGTTTAAATACATGCTTATCAATGTGTTTGAAAAGCACAGCAATGTGCGTATGAATCCCATATGCAGGAATTTGTTAAACACATTTTCCTACTTCTCCTCTCAACTTTCACTAGTAATTTCCCCTAAAGTTTTGCTTTAGACATGATCACCCCATGTACTCCTGGATTCAAACTTGCTGAGCTCGTTGCTGCCCCAGCACAGGGGTACACAGATTCTATCTCAAAGGTAAACTGCCAAAATTCACATCTAATGACTAAGTTCTCTTCGCAAAACAAGAAACTTCCAGAAATGATGTCAGTGTCTCAAGAGGACACGAGGTGCTGCATGTCTAAAGGTGGGCTGCAAACAAGCTGGTGACAGGGAATCAGCTGTAACGTTTATAGGAACTGCATGGGAAAGCTAGCCTATGAGCTGTCATGTGTCCAAGTGTTGCAACCACTCAGAGATGCGCACTATGGAATTTTTTAAGAGGAACAAACAAAAAGTAATAAACAAACGTGACTCAGGCTGACATATCGTATAGCAGAGCACTGGCTCTCCTGGTGGTCGAGAACATGGGACATCTCAGCCTCCGTAGTCACATGAGACATTTCCCATCAGAATCTCTTATGTATCTATTGCTATCATTTAGGTAGGGTCTGTGCTTCCCAAATGTTCTTGTGCTGAAAGACTGGCCCCCAGTGTGGCAGTGTGAAAAGGCAGGGAGTCCTTGAACTATGGGACCCAGTGGGAGGAAGTGAAGTCATCAGGAGCCAGCCTTCACAAGGGATTAGCACACTTCTAGTGGAACCTCAGTTTCCCTCTGCTTCCTGTCTCACACTTTCAACTCTTACTCTCATCTCCATTCCCAACAGGAAGATGCCATCCACCCAGGAGGTCCTCAACAGAACAAACCAAGGCTCTTGATCCTCCAGACCCAAATAAAATGTATCTTATGAAATAAATAAACTCCTTTCCTTTACAAAGTACCCAGCTCAGGCATTTTGTTAATGTAACAGGAAACAGACTGAGACACCAGCATATATTCCCCTGGATCTCTTTCTCTGGAGAACCCCGACTAATACATCACCATTGCTTCATTCTGGCTCCACACTGAACAATGAGTATCCCATTATTTGAGGGCCTTCCCAGCCAGCTGCCAGAGAAAGATGACTGAGCCTTTACTGTGAAGGAGAGCATGATGCATTAGCATTGTGGACAATGGCTTGGGTTCTTTCACGTGTGTTTGGTAGGAGAGCTCTTTGTGAGAGCTAGGTGATTTCTTAAAAGCAGGAGCTCAGGGAGAGTGCCCCAACCCTGAGTTCAAGTTCTAGTATGGCACCAAAAGAGAGAAAGAAAGGAAAAAAAGAAAGAGAGAGAGAGAGAGAGAGAGAGAGAGAGAGAGAGAGAGAGAGGAAAGCAGGGAGGGAAGGGAAAGGAAAGTCATTGCAAACTAGTTTTTCTGGGTAAATTGCAGAAAATAATAGTGCTCTTTATAGATAGCAAGTTAGAGAAAAAAGAAAGGGGAGCCAAACTAAGTGGGAATTTGAGAAGACAAAGGCCAGGCAGCCATGTGGAAAGCACCAAGTCTGAAATATCACAAAAGATCACGTTCATTCTGGTTTTCTAAAATCTGGAGGAGATCCTAAGACAACCTCTAACACATGCAGACCCTAGGCATGTACTTAGAATTGGTGATGACAAACAAGTCAGCTGACTGAAACATGCCAAAGAGTCAGCTGTCATCCCTGGGACACTCACATGGAAGGAATGGATGCCACCCCTCCCTCTGACAAAATGAGGGTGATATGCTTGAGGTAAAATAATGATAACCAACATCCAACTGTCTGCATTGCACTATATCTTAGCATTATGATTTCCATGAAGACTAAAGGTTAAATAAAATGAAGATAATTTATGGTAACTAAAAGGTTAATAAAATAAAGGTAGAAAGATGATTCTGAGTAACTCAGGCTCTTCCGTGTGTTCTATGAGCTGTAGATATTTCTTAGGATGCTAACACTGTCTAACAAGAGCTTGGCTGACTACGTTAGCCCTGTTGTTTTTAAGCTGTGACAAATACTGATCACTTGAACTGATGCAGAATCTCCATGATATCTGTCCAGGAAACTTATGATCTTGAAAAATCATCAGAATCCAATGAAGCCCAGAATCCAGACTGGAGGTGTGGCTCTAAATGGTAAGGCACTATCCATGAGCAAACAGGAGCTCAAGGAGAACCTAAGGTTCTGAGTTCAATGGTTATCAAGATGAAGAAGTACTGTGAAGCATCCTAAAAGAAAACTTTAACTTTTGAAGTAATTTTCTCCATCACAATAAGAAGTTACAGCATTCATAAAACCAGGAAACAATGAAATAAAATGTGAATCCGAGAATAGGAAAGAATTCTTACCAAGTAAAAACATGATTGCTATGGTTCGGATATTGAGTCTTCTAGGTGTAGTCCCTAGGGTGACATTACTGCAAAGTGATATACTCCTTAAGAGGTATGGCCTAGGGGAAGGTCTTTAGGTCATTGATGATGTGCTTTTGAAGGGTTTCATCTTTGCTCCTTGGCTCTAAAGCAGTTTTGCTTCCATCCTGTAAGCAACTTTGCACTGCATATACTCCTGACATGTATTTCCCTCACTCAAGCACAAAGCCACAGGACCAACTAATTAAGATTGGGGCTTTCAAAACTGTATGCCACGGGCTGGGGATATGGCCTAGTGGCAAGAGTGCTTGCCTCATATACATGAGGCCCTGGGTTCAATTCCCCAGCACCACATATACAGAAAATGGCCAGAGGGGGCGCTGTGGCTCAAGTGGCAGAGTGCTAGCCTTGAGCAAAAAGAAGCCAGGGACAGTGCTCAGGCCCTGAGTCCAAGCCCCAGGACTGACAAAAAAAAAAAAAAAAAAAAAAAAAAAAAAAAAAAAAAAAAAAAAAAAAAACTGTATGCCACAACAAACCTTTCTTCTTTGCATGTTAATTGTCTCAGGTATTTTGGAATAGCAATGGAAAAATGAGGAGAAAACTCACTGAAAGAGCTGAACAGTAAAACAGAATCAACTGGAGAATAAATTAGTGATGGAAAGACCAAGTCATTCAATCCTATGAGAACATCTAGTAAAAATATTTTTTAATTTAAAAAAATTATTATTATTGTAAGGGTGATAAACAGTAGGGTTCTAGTTACATGAATTAGGTAAAGAGTATATTTCTTTTTGAACAATGTCACCCCTTCCCTCACTCCCAGATTTTCCCTCCCATCCCTACCCACGAGTTGTATGGTTCATTTTCCACAGTGTCCAGTGAGCACCATTGCTGTACTTGTTCACCCTTTGAACCACCATTTCTGTGCCTCCATTTACCCACGCAAAGACATATAAATGAACTAACAAGATGAAAACAAAAATAGCCACAAAGAAAAAAAATAACTCTTGCTCCTATTTTCTAGAGTACAGAGAGGTTACAGTTTCATACATTAGGCCTTGGGTACATTTCTTGTACTGTTTGTTACCTCTTCCCTCATTCCCCCTTTTTCCGTTCCCCTTTTCCTCTCCCCCCATGAATTGTTCAGTTGGTTTACACCAAATGGTTTTGCAAGTATTGCTTTTGGAGTTGTTTGTCTTTTTATCCTTTGTCTCTCAATTTTGATATTCCCTTTCACTTCCCTAGTTCTAATACCAGTATATACAGTATCCAATGTACTCAGATGAGATACAGTGGTACTGTGGGTAAAACCACAGGAAGGAGATACAAGAGGATCATCAATAGAAGCTACGGTTTCACATGGCCTGTTGAAAGTAATTACAACAGTGATATAACAGTCATTTCCATAACATGGAGTTCATTTCACTTAGCATCATCTTATGTGTTCATAAGGGTATAGCTATTGGGCTCTTGTGATCCACTGCTGTGATTAGCCTAAACCTGTGCTAATTATTCCTTATGAGGGAGACCATAGAGTCCATGTTTCTCTGGGTCTGGCTCACTTCACTTAGTATAATTTTTTCCAAATCCTTCCATTTCCTTACGAATGGGGCAATGTCATTCTTTCTGATAGAGGCATAAAATTCCATTGTGTATATGTACCACATTTTCCTGATCCATTCATCTACTGAGGGGCATCTGGGTTGGTTCCAAATTCTAGCTATGACAAATTGTGCTGTGATGAACATTGTTGTGCTGGTGGCTTTTGTGTGTTCTTGTTTGTGGTCTTTTGGGTAGATGCCTAAAAGTGGGGCTGCTGGGTCATACATAGGGGAACTCTATGTTTAGCCTTCTGAGGAATCTCCATACCGCTTGCCAGAGTGGCTGAACCAGTTTACATTCCCACCAACAATGAAGTAGGGTTCCCTTTTGGCTACATCCCCTCCAACATTTTTTATTGTTAGTTTTCTTGATAAAGGATATTCTTACTGGGGTGAGGTGGACTCTTAATGTTGTTTTTATTTACATTTCTTTTATGGCCAGTGATGTAAAGCACTTTTTCATATGTCTCTTGGCCATTCTCATTTCCTCATCAGAGAAGTCTCTTTTTAAGTCTTTAGCCCACTTGTTGAGGGGTAAAAAAAAAATTTTTTAAATATGGGAATGATGAGATTTGAGTGAAGACATGAAGGATAAATTCAGAGTCATCCTATCTCTCTAATACACAGAAGGGGAAGTAGAGAAGGAACTGAATCAAGAAAATGGCAACAGAAAAATTTAACTGTACTACTTGTAGGCCCACAACAATTGTATATCTAAATTTAGAATCAAAAGAGCATGAACTACTTTTATTCCATTCTGTCTGCTAAATTGCACAACTTCCAAGCAGGCTCATTTTTAAAAATCTGATAGATTTATTCAATTACAGCCTGGATACTTAATTCTAATTCTAGGAAATGTCTGTTACAAGGCAGCCCAGGCCACGGATAATCACTCAACATTTGCCAGTTAACTAAAAATATAACAGGCTAGTTTATGCTTGTGGAAAGCCACAAACAATATCTTCCTATGAGGCAGAGAGATTTACAGAAAAATTATCTTCACTCTGAATTTCCATTTCCACAAACAAAAAAGTTGCTTCACAACAAAATAAACTGAGCATATTATATTTAAGCAATGATTAT
Organism: Perognathus longimembris pacificus; assembly: GCF_023159225.1. Classification (NCBI taxonomy): domain Eukaryota; kingdom Metazoa; phylum Chordata; class Mammalia; order Rodentia; family Heteromyidae; genus Perognathus; species Perognathus longimembris. The sequence goes on along the minus strand of NC_063163.1, from coordinate 21,467,153 downwards.
GCAGTTTTATATTCATCCAGTTGTTTACATTTCTCACCTTATAAGCCCTGGAGCCTGATCTCTTCCTGTGCTTCTAGACAGTTCCATCAAAAGTTAATAAGTTGCTAAATTAAACAGAATAGGTAGGACACAAATACGTAAAATAAACATTGGCTATGGTGGCTTTTATGGTTAATATATAATTTAATTCAATTTTTATTAAATGCATTTTATCTGCCTCATAAACATAAAACTGTACATGTTTAGGAGATGAAATAATACCCTAAAGATTCTGTTTGAAAATCTTTCCTAACATCTTTCTAGAGTTATCATCTTCCTTGTTCAAATTTGATTCTATTGTCTTGTTTAAGGACTTGGAAAATAGAGGCAGAATAATAGCAGGTAGGTGATAACTTGAAGTGGAAGAGATTAAGACCATTGTTGTTTTCAAGGGAAAATATAATTTCCCCAAGATTCATCTTGCTCAAAAATGTCCTTGTGATAAGTCTTTTAATTTACTTTTATTGTTAAGATAATGTACAGAGAGGTTACAGTTACATATGTAAGATAGTGAGTACATTTTTTGTCAAACTTATTACTTCCTCCCTCATTTTTCTCATACCTTCCCTCCTCCCCAATTGCCCCCCTCAAGTTGTACAGTTAGTTTACAATGTATTATCTTGTAAATATCTAAGTATCACTGTTGCATTGGTTTGTCTCGTCATTTGTCTCACTATTTTTATGTTCACCTTCCCTTCCTTAATTCAGATTAATGTATGTACAATACCCAGGGTACCAAAATCAAATACAGTGACAACAGGTGCTATCTCAATGACCTAAATAATCTAGGAGGTAAAGTCTAGGTGCTACCACTGGGATTTCTCATAAAATGTTAACTTACAAAAAAAAAAAGAAACAATAACAAACATCATGAGATTGACTAGTCAGATTTTGAGAAATAACACAGGAAGGGCGAGGGAAGGAAAGAGGAACTGAAACTGAAATACCCCAAATCAGCTGTACTAGAAGAAAAAACTAAATAGATTTATATGTTATTTTTCCTGTTCACATTTACATTCCCAATGTATTTTTTCTAATATTCCTGATGTTTTCCAAAAGCTTACATTGTCCTACAAACAATTCCTATTCCTGCTGTTGTCATCATGGAAAGAAAGATTTGTTCATTGTAAACTTTAAAAAAAATTGCTTTTATCTCTGACTAGCAATACAAAGCACTTGCAATACAGCATGTCAGTTTTTGAGTAAAGTGCACCTTAGTCATGAAAAATATTAAGGTTCATTGTATGCTCACAGTCAGGACAACATTTCAGCCATTGCAAAATGTATCTTCCTAATGTCTTTGCCTGTCTCATTTGGCTTCTTCAAAGCTCAAAAACTACTTGCTAATTCAGTTAATATTTACAGACATCTGTTGTTTATGGAGTCCTGAGTGTAACAGAAAGGGCTGCAGTTTGAGGCCTAGAAAGAACTTTCCTATGGAGCGAGAGATACTAAGAGGAAACCCTTCTGACCTAAGAACACAGGCAGGTAGAGCATTTCCCTAAACTTAAGATATGGCAGAGAAGCCTGGGACATAACCTAGGAAGATAGTGGCTAGTTCACTTTGCTCCTTAAGCTTTGGGCTCAGTTAATTCTTTGAAGGTTGTATGGATTCTGCCCACTAGATGCTAACATGGCATGGTACTGTTAAATGCAGAGGACAAACTCACTCCTAGCTAAGATGAAGGATGAAAAGAAAAATGTTAGGGGGAAGAGGGGAGGGAGGAGTTGGATGGAGACAGAAGACCCAAAAAGCCAAAGAATCACTAGTGCAATAATGGCTTCTACAGCAGTGAAGACCAGAGTGAGCGGGCAATGCTATGCCCCATGTGAGAATGGACAGATGCTCAAGGTCATTCCCAAGGACCCTTGCAAGTCATGTGATCAGATTCCAGTTTATATTCATCATCTTTTGCTACGTGTGATGGTCCCTAAAAGTGGGCCATGTGGTGATCAGATATTTGGTCAGATACTATTCTGGATGCCTTTGCTGAGATCTTTTAGATGAATTTAAGTTGACAGACTGAAAAAAGATAACTATCCCCAATATGGAAGGGCCTTACACAGTAAGTTGCAGGCATGACTTAAAACAAAATGGAAATTCTGTCTGCCTATTGCCTGGACACCAACACAAAGGTTCCTTGTTGCTTTCAGAATTGAACAGAAATATCTGCTATGCCTGGATCTTGATCCGACTGGCATCTAGACTAAAACTACATAATCAGGTCTTTGTATTCTCAGGCCTTCAGCTTTCGACCAGCACTACACAACAGCTCTTCTGTGACTCCAAATATCAACCTCGTATCTTAGGATTTGTCAGCCTCTACTGTCTCATGAGCCAACTTCCTATAACTCTTTTCCTTTCTCTCTCTTTCTGTTCCTTTCTTTCTTTCTTTCTCTACACATATGTGCACACATACACATCTACATACATATTCAGTTGGTTCTGTTCCTCTGGAAAATATGAATACATGATGATCTTCAAATTTCTCCAGTTAAAACAATAAACCTAGGCTGGGTACAATAGCTCACATCATGAAGCTTAGCTTAGCTACTCTGGAGACAGAGATCAGTAGGATCATGTTTCAAAACCAGCCTAGGCAAAAAAATTAAAAAAGGTATCAAATCCCCCATCTTAACAAATAAGCTGGGAAGTGGCGCTGTGGCTCAAGTGGTAGAGCACTAGCCTTGAGCACAAAGAGGCTCAGGGACTGAGCCCAGGCCCCGAGTTCAAGCTGCACAACTGACAAAAAAAAAAAAAAATTAAGCTAGACAGGGTGATATACAGCTGTAATCCCAGCTACATTGAAGGCATAAGTAGGAAGATCATGTTTAAGATCAGCCCAGGAAAAAAATACAAGATCTTATTGGAAAAAAAACAGCCTAACAAATCAGTAAATAAGTGACAGATTATGAAAAATATTAATAACCTAAAACAGAAATAGTTAAAAGCCTAGCTCAAGTGGTTGCGCTTACTTGCTAGCAAGTAAAAGGCCCTGAGTTCAAACATCAATCCTAAAACTTAAAAAACATAATGACTGACTGATAAATAAAGAGCAAGCCAGCAACACCTGAGTTATCTCAACAGTTTCTAAAAGCCAGGATGCCTCAGTGCTGCCCCTGGTGAGCTGCCCACCAGTCAGCATACCACACTGCTACCTGCAGGGGGTCTGATCCTAGAGAGCTACACTTCAATGCAAGAGCCCAGTCAGGTGGCCTAGAGCAAAGAGAGCCTGCCTTGTATACATGAAGCCCTGGGTTCAATTCCCCACCACCACATATATAGAGAACAGCCAGAAGTGGCGCTGTGGCCCAAGTGGTAGCATGTTAGCTTTGAGCAAAAAGAAGCCAGGGAAAGTGCTCAGGCCCTGTGTTCAAGGCCCAGGACTGGCAAAAAAAAAAAAAAAAAAAAGAGCCCAGTCAGGCTCTTGTGGCTTACACCTGGAATCCTAGCTACTCAGAAGGCTGAGCTTTGAGGATTTCAGTTCAAAGCCAGCCTGAGCAGTCAGGTGGTAAGACCCTTGTCTCTAATGAAGCACAAATAAAAACCAGAAGTGGAGCTATGGCTTGAATGCTAGAGCAAAAAATGCTTGAGCAAAAGTCCCTCAAGGACAGCACCCAGGCCATGATCTCAAGTCCCAGGACTGACATCAAAAAATAAAGAAAGAAGAATTTTCAAAAGCTCTGGCCCCTATTTACTTATTTTATTGTCAAGGTGATGTACAGAAGGGTTACAGTTACATACATTAAGGTAGTGAGAATATTTCTTGTCAAACTTGTTATCTCCTCCTTCAGTTTTCCACCTTTCCTCCTCCCCAACCCCCTCCCTTCTGAGTTGTATAGTGCATTTCCAACATATTGTCTTACGAGTATCACTGCTGCATTAGTTTCTTCTTTATCCTTTGTTGTTTTTTTTATCCTTTTTTTTTTTTTTTTTGCCAGTCCTGGGCTTGAACTCAAGGCCTTAGCACTGTCCCTGGCTTTTTTTTTCTTTTCGCTCAAGGCTAGCACACTACTACTTGAGCTACTGAACCACTTCTGGCTTTTTCTATATATGTGGTGCTAAGGAATCAAACCCAGAGTTTCATGTATACGAGTCAAGCACTCTACCACTAGGCCGTATTCCCAGCCCTGTCTCATAATTTTGATGTTCCCCTTCCCTTCCCTAATTCAGATAAACATATACCATAACCAGGGTATCAAAATCAAATACAGTGACAACAGGGGTTAAACCATAGGGAATAAAAACAAAAGAAAAAGGCATAATTTCATATAGTACATTAAAAATAACAACAATGAAAAACCTCTTGTTTCCATATCTTGGAGTTCATTTTGCTTAACATCATCTTATGTGATCATGTGTACCTATTGACCTATTATAATCCTCTGCTAGGACAAAATATATACTAATTACTACCAAGGAGGGAAATCATAGAGTCTATGTTTCTTTGGGCCGGGCTTACTTCACTTAATATGATTTTTGGCAAGTCTTCCCATTTCCTTACAAATGGGGCAATGTCATTCTTTCTGATGGAAGCATAGAATTCCACTGTGTATATATGCCACATTTTCTCAATCCATTCTTCTACTGAGGGGCATATGGGTTGGTTTCATAGTTTAGCTATGGTAAATAATACTGCAGTGAACATGGGTTGTGCTGATAGCTTTAGCATGGCCTTGTTTGTGATCCTTTGGGTAAATGCCCAGAAGTGTGGTTGCTGGGTTATCTATGTTTAGCCTTTTAAGGATCCTGCATACTGCTTTCCAGAGTGGTTGAACAAGTTTACACTCCAACCAACCGTGTAGTAGGGTTCCCTTTTGGTCACATCCCCATCAGCATCTGTTGTTATTAGTTTTCTTGATAATAGGCCTTCTTACTGGGGTGAGGTGGAATATCAGTGCTGTTTTGATTTGCATTTCTTTTATGACCAGAGATGTTGAGCATTTCTTCTTGAATCTGTTGGCCATTCTCATTTCCTCTTCAGAGAAGTCTCTTTTTAAGTCTTCAGCCCACTTATTAATGGGGCAGTTGTTTCTTTAAGGATTTCCTTTGGGTGAACTTAATTTTTTTTTTTTTTTTTTTTTTTTGGCCAGTCCTGGGCCTTAGACTCAGGGCCTGAGCACTGTCCCTGGCTTCTTCCCGCTCAAGGCTAGCACTCTGCCACTTGAGCCACAGCGCCGCTTCTGGCCGTTTTCTATATATGTGGTGCTGGGGAATCGAACCTAGAGCCTCGTGTATCCGAGGCAGGCACTCTTGCCACTAGGCTATATCCCCAGCCCTGAACTTAATTTTTTTAGTTCTGAGTATATTTTAGATACGAGGCCCTTGTCTGTTGTATGGCCAGTGAAGATCTTCTCCCAGTCTGTGGGCTTTCTGTTTATCTTGCAAGCTATGTCCTTTGCCGTGCAGCAGCTCTGCAGTTTAATGCATTCCCATTTGTCTAACCTTTCTTTGATTTTCTGTGTTTCTGGGCCTTTAATAAGAAATTTTTGACCTGTGCCAAGGAGTCCTAGTGTTTCTATTATTCCTACCTGCAATGTTTTCAGGGTATCAGCTTTTACCTTGAGGTCTTTGGTTCACTTGCAATTGACTGGTGCAGGTGATATAGAAGGATCTAGCTTTACTTTTGTACAGGTGTTGAACTAATTTTGCCAGCACCATTTGTTGAAGAGGTTGTCTTTCTTCAATCCTGTTTTTGTTTTTGTTTTTGTTTTTTTATCCCTTATCAAAGAAAAGGTAGCCATAGGTCTGCAAGTTCATTTCTGGGTCTTCAATTTCATTCCATTAGTCCTCAGGCCAGTTCTTGTGTCAGTGCCAAGCTGTTTTTATTACTATAGCTTTGTAATAGAGTTTGACATTTGGTATTGTTATTTCTCCTGTACTATTCTTCCTGCTAAGGATTGTTCTTGCTATTCAGGGTCTTTTATTGTTCCACATGAATTTTTAGATTGCTTCTTCTATTTCATTAAAGAATGGTGTTGGGATATTGATAGGTATTGCACTGAATTTGCAGATAACCTTTGGCAGTATTTCCATTTTCATATTAATCCTTTCAATCCAGGAGCATGGGAGGTTTATCCACTTCCTTAGTTCTGCTTTCTTTTTTTAGGTTTTTAAAGCTTTCATCATAGAGGTCTTTCAGGTCTTTGGTTATTCCTAGGTTCCGCCCCACCCCGTGGCTATTACAAAAGGAGTTGCTTTCTTGATTTCAACCTTGTTCTTTTCAAGGCATACAAAAAGCCATTGATTTTTGAGGATTAATTTTATACCTTGCTGGTTTGTCTGGCTTCTATTTAGATATAGAAGTAAAAGGCATGGACATTCATCACTTAAAAATGTTTATTGAATTTGTGTTAACTACAACACAGAAATATTAAAATTGTTCACATTAATGAGGTAATGTGATGTTTTGATATTATATGCAGACGTCCAAGGTTTAAATCAACGTACACCTATCTTCCTCATTCTGAATATTTAATAAAAGTCAAGTCAAATACTCATCAATTCTTAAAAAAAAAAAAAAAAGCTTTCAAGGTCTGGGAATGTAGCTTAGTGGTAGAGAGACTGCCTCGCATACATGAGGCCCTGGGTTCAATTCCTCAGCACCATATATACAGAAAAATCCAAAAGTGGTGCTGTGGCTCAAGTTGGAATGTTAGCCTTGAGCAAAAGGAAGCCAGGTACAGTGCTCAGACCCTCTGTTCAAGCCCCAGGACTGATTAAAAAAAATAAAAAAGCTTTCAAAATCCTTGTATGGAGTTCCAGTCAGATGCAGTCTGGAGTCCTTTGTCTTGAAGAATTTGAAGAACAAAATTTCACAGCCAAGAAAGAAGAGTGAGTGCCAAGTACTGAAGTTTGTTTATTTAGAAAGCCAGTGAAACTCCCAGGGCTGGGAAGACTCCAGGGAAGACTGCCACCAGCAGTCTTTTTTTTTCTCTCATAAATATATATATTTACTATTAAAGTGATGCACAGAGGGTTACAGTTTCATAAGTAAGGCAGTGTGTACATTTCTTATCCAACTTGTTACCTCTCTCCTCCCCATTACCCTCCCCCCCATGAGTTGTACAGTTGGTTTACAGCATATAGTTTTGTAAGTATTCTGTTGTATTGGTTTGTCTTCTATCCTTTGTCTCTCCATTTTTATATTCCCTTCCCTTCCCTTGTTCCAATAACGAGCAGTCTTTTGTCTAAGGGTCTTTATGCAACGTTTGAGCCCACTGGGAAGTGTGTCACACACTTCCTACACATCAAACACTTTAGTGATCACCCTTGAGTTCATGCAGGCTAGAGGCCTATCAGCTAAAGGGCCATTTATGGCTTGCACATGCTGGGAGGCACCTGCTGGCTGACAATGAGTTTGCATCACACTGTGAGTGAGACATGACATGACATCTTTTTACTCAGTTGTTATTACTGCATAAAGTCTCCTGATTGTGCAATGAACAGCACAGAACTTCCTTTTTCCTATCTACCTGTAAGTTTCTGCTAACCAACCTTTCCCCATCTCTCCCTCCCCACTCCCCTTAGTCTCTGGGAACCACATTGTTTCAACTTCTATCACACCAATCTTTCTAGATCCCACAGATGAGCTCCTGGGGTATTTGGCTGTCTGTGCCTGGCTTATTCCACTCAACATAATGATCTCCAATTTCATCCAAGTTGTCAAACAAAACAGAATTCCATTCATTGTGGCTAAACAATATGTATGGGTACCATATTTTTCTTTTCCCATTTCTCAGTGCCTGGGCACTGAGGTTGTTTTTCACTTCTAGGCTACTGTGAACCGTTTCAGTAAACATGGAGTGCAGATTCCTTTGTTGTCCTCATTTTATTTCCTTTGGATGTATTGCCAGTTGGAGGATTGCTGAATCATATGGTAGTTCTGGTTTTAAGTTTTTGAGGAAACACCATATTGTTTTCCTAATGGTTGTACCATTCATGTTCACACGTACATTGTACAAGGGTTCTTTTTTTCCCACATACTCACCAGAACTTGTTAATCTTTTCAATTTTAGCCATTGTTGAGGCAATTTCCCACTGTGGTTGTAATTTGTTTTCTTGATTATTTATGATGGGGAACATTTTTTTCATCTATTGTTTGGCCATTTATATGCATACTTAGGTCTACTGCCAAATTTTTTTTTTTTTTTTTTTTTTTTTTTTTTTTGGCCAGTCCTGGGCCTTGGACTCAGGGCCTGAGCACTGTCCCTGGCTTCTTCCCGCTCAAGGCTAGCACTCTGCCACTTGAGCCACAGCGCCACTTCTGGCCGTTTTCTGTATATGTGGTGCTGGGGAATCGAACCCAGGGCCTCGTGTATCCGAGGCAGGCACTCTTGCCACTAGGCCATATCCCCAGCCCATACTGCCAAATTTTTAACCAAGGTATTTTTTGAATAGGTTATTTTTGTTTGGCTTTGCTCTTCAGTTTTTGGCATTGTTCTTATATTCTGGATAGCAACCTCTTTTCAGATACAGTTTGCAAATATTTTCTCCCACTTTATAGATTGTCTTTTTGATCTGTTGATTGTTTCCTTAGCTGTGCAGAAGATTTTTAGTTGGAAGTAACCTTGTTTTCCTACTTTTACATTTGCTGCCTGTTTCTTTAGGGTCTTGTCCAAAAATAATCCTGCCTATTCTGATACTCTGCAGCATTTTCTCTGTTGTTCCTCTGGTAGCTTCACAGTTTTAGTCTTACATTTAAATATTAAATTCATTTTATTGGATTTTTATAACTGGTAAGAAATAGGGGGAACTTTCACTCATCTACATGTATAATTCCAATTTTCCAGGACCATTTACTAAAAAAAAGTAATTTCTTTTAGAACTTTTGTTTAAAATCAGTTTGCCAAAGATGGATGTGTTTATTTCTAGGTCTTTTATTTGCTCCACTGGACCTATGCATCTGTATTTAAACCAGCACCATGCCAATTTCATTCCTATAGCCTTTCAGAATATTTTCAAGTCATGTAGTACAGTGCTTCTTGCTTTGTTATCTTTGTCCAAGATAGCTTTCTAATTTGTTCAGTTGATTCTTATTTGGGGATTGTTTTGTTAGGTGTGTGTGTGTGTGTGTGTGTATGTATGTGTTGTTATTGTTTCTAGTCCTTTGAGAAATGTTATATATTGATTAGGATTGCACATTGCTTTGACTAGTATGGACATTTCAACATATTGATCCTTCCAATCCATGAACGTAAGAGTTCTATCAAGTTTTGTGTGAATCTTTACCTATTTCTTTCATCAATGTTGCCTACCATTTCCTATTGGAGAGTTTTCAATATACTATTTATCATTTATGCACCTGAGTAGCTACAGAGTGACTAATTGCAGAAGAACCTAGTTTTCTGGTTGGTCTCAGTTGGCCTGTGGTTATACTCTGTGACAGTGATGTGCCAGGAGTATGGACACATTTTTATCACATATATAATTTCCAACCCTTCATTCTTTAAAATATAATCAGAATGGTTTGTAGGTTGTTGTTTTTTTTGTGGGGGGGGGGAGGCTTGTACTCAGGGCCTGGGCATTGTCCCTGAGCCTCTTTATGCTCCACCACTTGAGATAGGAGTCTCATGGGGACTTTTCTTCCCAGGCTAGCTTTGAAGCATGATCCTCAGATCTCAGACTCCTGAGTACCTAGGATTACAAGGATGAGCCACCAGCACCAAGCTAGAAAAACTTTTTAATTGAACTTTTAAATTAATTAAAACAAGCATGGTAGTGTACTCTGGTAATCCCAGGTACTCTGGAGGCAGAAGTATGAGAAATGTGATTTGATGCGAGCCTGGAAAACAGTGTGGATCCATATCTGAAAAACCAGCTATAAGCAAAGTCTATACTAAGAAAATGATTCAATTAGCAGGGATGCTCTAACACTTTTTCTGAATCTAAAGTGACAAAGCTGAGGCCCAGAGGATCTGAATGAGGAAACAACCATTAAGGTTCCACAGACTTGATGGAGCCCTGGCTTCATGTAGCCTTGCCAGGGGGAGGTAATTAGGGCCATCGCCCTCTCTCTCTCACTTTCAGGAAAAACATTCTTAGAAGGCTGACCTTCTAGTCTCACTGTGAACTCAAAAAAATACAGTCTTTAATTCTAAGTGTTGATTCTCCCAATCAAATTTATTGTAATAACAACTCTTATGGAGTTTCTTTTAGAAAATAAAAATATCTACTACATTACTATGTGTATGTGAATGAGAGCAAATACTTAAAAGTTGGAAAAGCCAAAATTTTCCATTATGAGATAGTTTTTATGTTTGTCAAGCTAGATGTCTGTTTTCTTCAAGTCTATTGGATTGCAATAAACACCAATTTATGTAGGCTAACAAATTAATGAAGAGTGAAACGAAAGGGCTGTGATTGTGATTGTACTCCATAGTCACTATCAGGAGAAGGGATTATAAGGATGAGGACTTGGAGGTGTTGAGATTCTGCTTACAAGTCCACTGTTTCTTGAAGTGGGCCTCCAAGGCACAGTCCAGACTCACAGTCAACACATGTGGTGTGTTTATACACCAACCAATCATCTCTGATCATCTCTATTTGATAGCTGTCAACTCCAGATTCAGCTAGTAGGGATTCTTATATTCAAAGAACAAGATGAGTATTTGGGAGCTATCATGTAAGAACAATCAGTTCCTGTGAGTCTATCATTTATTATAGCCTAAATAGTAATATTTAGCAATGGAGAAATTAAAAGAACATTGAGTACTTTCCTAACATATAACAAAGCACAAGAGACAACGCTAGTCCTACTGTGAGCTTACTTTTGAGATGTGTGTGAAATCATATGATCATGGCTACTGTACCTTCTAGCGTTATTTTTTGTCTTGGTTTTACTTTTGTGCTGGCACTGGGGCTTGAGCTGACAGCCCTCCAGCTCTCGCTCAGCTTTCTTTTCTCTTTGCTCACACCTAAGGCTCTACCACTTGAGGCATACCTCTAGTCCCCTAGCTTCATTCAATTCTTCATGTACTGGTGAATGGAATAACTCATTGGTAAGGAAGTTAAAGTGAGACAAGTTTAAAGGTTTTGAAATTGTGGAAATTCCAGAGTGAAAACAAAAGTGAAAGAGCATTGGCCTGAGTGAAGGAAGATATAAAGGCAGTCACCCAGTCAACTCCTCCACCCAGCTCCTCCAGTTCACTCCTGAGCCAAACTTCCCCTCCTGAACATGATGCTCAAGGTATTGTGCCTTTTTATGTGGCTACTTCAAACTGCTTTCCAAGCTTCAGTCTTCCTTTCTGTCTTCTCTGATTTTAAGCTACCTCTGTGCATCAGGCATTTCAAATTTGTTCATAGCACCTGGGCTACCTAATTAATTGCTTGTCTGTTCTCATTGGTCTTCTACAATAAGAGACATTAATCCGCTGCTTAACACCAGGAAGAAATGGCATATACTACTGTGAATCATTGTAAACTCACAGAATCTGAACCTCTAGGTTTTCTGTGTGTCCTTTATGACTTTTTCTTACTGCATTTCTAATACAGTAATGACCTTTTGGCTATTGTCATCACTGAGAACTTTATGGAGTAAAAAGTAGTTGAAAAACTAGCATACATAATGTGTCATGAGAACTCTTGCCATGTATTTATTAAATCTTTGCATCTTGTGTATTCATGTATTTGTCACAATATTTTACTAAAAAAATAAGAAAGATTCAAATGCCACAAGAAAGTCAAGCAAACCAGAGAGAGATTTTAGATGTGAGAGTGTTACTCTTTGACAGCAGAGCAACAGTTCATTTCTCTCTTCCTTCTCCTCTTCCTTCCATCTCTTTTTCTTTTCTTCCCTCCTTCCACAGCCATGAGGGGCTCTTTGTTCTCTGGCTCATGAGTGGTGGTTAGAACTTGCAAGGGAACCCCATGGAATCCTTCACAAGCCCCCAACAGCATGGTCTCCAGTAGACTGTGGGTGGGTTCATACTGAAGTTTCTCACTTGCTTGTCAGGCACTTCTCAGTCCTTAAAACTCTAGAGTGAAGTTCATAGATCAAGACAATTTGTTTTCTTCCTTCTTTGCCTCCAAATGTTTAGCAGCATTAAAATCAGTGTTCAGGTTATACTCTGCCCTCAACACAAAAGCATCTTTCTCTTTCCTAGCCATCTTCTTTTCTGCCTTCTCCCACTCCAAGCTCTCCTCTCTTTCTACAAAAGCTTCAGAGACTCAAAGAGTCACCCATATTTCAGAAGAATGGCAGGAATTCCTTGACTTGATAAATCTGGAGATTCTTTACAGTCAGATGATGGTCAGGGTGGAGGCCTTTCATCTGGGCACCGGTTTCATCTTTGTAACTTTCCTTTGGTACTGAGCTCAGTTGAAAACATCCCCAGCTACCTCAGATCCCCTAACTAGTAATTCCACACACTGCTCATTTATTCTTGTAAATGGGGAAGCTAATGCATAGAAAAACAAAGGAAATTCTGAAATCATGTAATCATTAGAGATGAGGACAACTACTTACATCACATCTTACTAGGGACTACTAAATGCTAGGCATATGGTGAAATACCCTTAAGGCTGGATTGTTGGTATTGATGTGTGTGGAGTGTGTGTGTGTGTGTGTGTGTGTGTGTGTACACTGTTTTCCTATCATCCCTCCAAACCCTGGCTTATGCTGCTACCTCTGCCTTCACCTTCATATTCACCCTCTGCATCTTTTTTTTTTTTTTTTTGCCAGTCCTGGGGCTTGGACTCAGGGCCTGAGCACTGTCCCTGGCTTCTTCTTGCTCAAGGCTAGCACTCTGCCACTTGAGCCACAGCACCACTTCTGGCCATTTTCTGTATATGTGGTGCTGGGGAATCGAACCTAGGGCCTCATGTATGCGAGGCAAGCACTCTTGCCACTAGGCCATATCCCCAGCCCCCATCCTCTGCATCTTACCTAGCTCTTTACTGTACTTTTCTAACCAGACCTAGTCGTCTAGCAGTCCTCAAAAGGGAGCAGAGCCCTGACTCAACCTCTAATCTGTGATGTTCCTTGAAACTTCCTAGCAGCCATGTTCTAAAAAGCAAAAAGTAACAGACTAAATTGGTATTTTATTTACCCAACGTAGTCTAAACATTATACTGTTGAAATATCGTTATGAATCTGTATTTTTAAAATTACTGAGATGTGTTATATTCTTTCCTGTCAACTAAGTCCTGCAGATTCCTGTGTTGATTTCCCTCTTCTGTCTCAGTTTGGACTGGTCATGTTTCCAAGTGCCCAGTAGCTGGGGGAGTAATGCCATACTAGACACGACAGAAGCACCACATTTAAAAAGCACAGAAAGGGCTGGGAGTCATGGTAGAACATGTGTGTAGCATACTCCACACCTGGAACTCAATGCCCAACACCATAGGTTTGTTTTTTTCTTTTTTTTCTTCTTTATTGTCAAAGTGAAGTACAGAGGGGTTACAGTTTCATATGCAAGGCAAATACATTTCTTATCCCCTGCCTCCCCAACACCATAGTTTTTAAGTGACCTAGAGAATGGGTACCTTGGCTCATGTTTGTAATCCAGTTACTCAAGAGGTAGAGATCAGAAAGATCATGGTGCAAGGTCAACCCAGGCAAAATGTGAATGAGATCGCTTCTTAACAAAACAAGCAAGGCTACATAGGAGGCAAAGGCAAGCGGATCAGTCAGAGGCTGGCCCTGGGCAAAAGCATGAAGCATTATTTGAAACATAACTAAAGCAACACATCAAATCAAATAAGTCACCTAGAGATCTGAATCCAGAGAGTGCTATGCAAGGCTTCCCAGAGTTGTCATTCTGGAGCGAATATAATTCTGGCCATCTGGAGTTGAGGCCAAAGATGTCCATTTGCAACAAGAATCTCAAATGATTCTGATGTGTGCGCTCCTCAGACTGACCTTTGGAAATGTAGGCTTAATACCTAAGTGCTCTGATTCTGAAGTCTACTCAAGAGCTATAAGAATCAGTGAATTCCGTTTGTGAGGTCTCACTCTCCTCACCCAAATGAGACTCACAGCCCCCACCCTGGCACTGTAGGGCAGACCTCGCACCCAGCCTTCCCTGTTTCATAGGCTAGATGTCCATCTGTGTTCCTCCGTCATTGCCTGGGCTTCCCTCTTCCATCGCTCAGCATGCTCTGTTGCCACCCTGTGACCTCAGCTCATCTGAGCACAGAATCCGGCTCCTGTGCAGGTCCACATCCCTGAGCTCTGCACACAGATTTTTTAGAAAACGTGGAACTACATTTTCCTCAAGGCTTCCTAACAAAAAGAAGTGGGTCCATTCCAAGTGGGGTGTGTTCTATTCAACCCTGTTCTCTTTGAAGTCTGTCACAGAAAGCTTCGCCAGCCTGATCCATGGCTTGAAAGCGGGACACCTGACAGCTCCTGTCATTCAGAGGAGCAAGAGGATGATCCTGGACACCCTGGGTGCCGGCTTCCTGGGCATCAGCACAGAAGTGTTTCACAAAGTCAGCCAGTACAGTAAGGTAAGAAGCTCAATGCCAATTGGAAAGATAAAAACAACATGTGTGCCTGCCTATGCTGAGGTAGACCCAGAAGTATGCACCTCTCTTTATTTACTCTACACTTCGTTTTATAAATACTACTTGATGTGTGTGGACACCATATAGATTTTTTTACTCTCTTGTCATTATCTGATTTTTAAAATTCATCTACAGCCTTTATTCAGATGTAAGATTATACACTGGTGCTATCTCACAGTTTATTATTAGGACCCAATGCACAGGCCAACCTGAACATCTTATAAGCAAGGGTATCTACTACTCCACTACTCCTCAGCATTTGTCCATGGGAGGGATTTAAGATTCTCTCATATCATGCTCTGAGTAGAGAGTAGGCCTGGACACAGGACAGAATCATTCACACTCCATAGAATGGAGGAAGATTGTAAATCCTTGCAGAAGGAACAGAGAATCCTCATCACTAAGGCCTCTATCACAAGTTTTTTAATAAGGGCTGTTAACAGATCATCTCCAAGGATGAGGAATCACTACTGGATCACTGCCCTAAGACATTGTGTTGAGTGAATCACTGATGGATGTTCTTCTATTGCAGATCTACAGCTCCAATACATCCAGCACTGTTTGGGGTCAGTCGGACTACAGGCTCCCACCCACACACGCTGCTTTCGTAAACGGTGTGGCTGTAAGGATGTTTACATGTCTATTCAACTATTAAATGATCATCATGAGTTCAGAGCCAGGAAAAAGCTTTGAAATTGCCTGATTTTCATATCTTACATAAGTGATCACTGAAATGAGGGAGATGATAAGCCCTTCCTCTCTCTTGTGGAATAATTCTAGTTTTCATTTCTTTTCAATAAATTGATTCTTTTCAAATTATGGGGTACTGTAAATAAAAAGATTTAGGGTTTTTTTTTCTTTATGCCAGTCCTAAGGCTTGAACTCCAGGCTTGGGATCTGTCCTTGAGCTTTTGTGCTTAAGGCTAGCATTCTATCACTTGAGCCATACCTCTACTTATGGTTTATTAGTCATTAGTTGGAGATACAAGTCTCACAGACCTTCCTGCCCAGGCTGGCTTCGAACCATGATCCTCATATCTCAGCCAACTAAGTCATTAGAATTAGAAGCATGAGCCACCAGCATGCAACAAAGTTGTTTTTGTTTTGTGTGGTTGTTTTTAAGCTCTCCAAAGTACCTCAAATCTCAGCCTTAAAAATTTTTAAATGATCAAACCCAATACCCAGACACAACGTCTCCTAAATTCTTTCTGTTGTGGGTACCAATTGCCTCTATTCATTGATTTGACAATATTTATTGAGAAAGAAATAATGGCCATACGGTGGTCTATATTTTCTGAATGCAATACTTGTCATCTGGGAGATAATTTTTATGGCTTTTTTTTCTGTGTGTCAGGGGAAGTGTACAAGATGTCATCTGGGCATAAACAAGCTGGAGTTCCTAAGATATTTTTATAGTTTATGAGGACAGTTGACCAGAATATAGAAATTCAAAACCAGTGGTGCAATCAGGCGTAAATGACTGGCTAGCTGCAAAAGACATAGCAGACACATCAAACTCACATAAAAATCTGTTTTCAAATAAACTGCTGGTTATTTCTATTTTATATGTAGGAAAAACAAATGGCTTGCTTGGTTGAAGGAGAATAAAATCCTATAGCAACAAAATAATGTTTTTCAAATACAGCTTAATAGTTAATCTAAGACTGAGAGTTCTTATGCTACTCTTACAAGCTCTCTAAATTTTTAAAATGACTTCATAAGAGAGACACACACAAAGTGCATGACCTGAGATATAATAACTGGAAGGAACTTCAAATATGACTTGTTTAAAGAGGCAAGAGAAGAAGGAAAGAGCAGCTTTGCAAGAGAGAATATAGATTTTTTTTTTCCTAAGGGACTCTAGCTATCTGGGCAAGATCTAAGATGCTTGAGGTTTGCAAGAGTCTTTCCAAGCTCCAGCACCTTCTAGATAGAATGACAGGGAGCCTGGTGCCCAGTCCTGTGATTAAGAACCACAGCCAGTTTTCAGGTTTGAGCATCAGAGAATCAGTTCCAACAATCTTGCAGCAAACACAACGCATTGCTAAATTATAACTTTACTGGCCCCAAAGCCAATGCATTCAAGAAAAACCTGAAGGGAGTTGTTTGTACCTGTTTCCACAGATTCACTCAATGGATTTTGATGACACCTGGCACCCTGCCACACATCCTTCTGGAGCAGTCCTTCCTGTCCTCACAGCTTTATCAGAAGCCTTCCCTCACACTCGAAAGTTTTCTGGCCTTGACCTGCTGCTGGCTTTCAACGTTGGTGTTGAAGTTCAAGGCCGATTAATGCATTTCTCCAAGGAAGCCAAAGACATACCAAAGAGGTAAGGAAAGTTTTGCTCCACTGAGAAGCAGTCACATTCCCCTTATCTGCCTGTGGGTCTCTCTGTAGAGCTTAGTTAGTGATATTCACAAGGCTGCTGGCAGATAAATCAGTTCTGGGTGCATATCAACTCTATGTCCATACATAGAACTATGACTTCAGAAGTACAGCAGAAATTTCCTTTGAGTTCTGAGAGTCAGTTAAGCAACTAGGACCATGAAATAAACTGTGGCTTTCACCCTGGGGTGATCACTCTGGCATCCATGGATATTCTTGAGTCTTACTGACTCCATTCTCAGAATAGAACCTACTCTGATATTCACTAGGGACCTTCAGACTAATGAGAATGTGTAGAATACCTCAATCATGACTGTTCATCATGCATCCATAAATAGCCAAATGTTGGCTATATATATAGGGCCCAATGGAAACATTTATTTTGCCTGTTAGGCTTGTGAGGAAAAGGATGCATTGGACTAGTGTCCGGTGAACTTCCATAGTCTCTACAAGGCTCTTAATTCTTACTGTTATTTCAGCAGTCGGCAATTTTTACATTTATGGCAATAACTTTAACAGTTCTATTTATAAAAAAAAACTTGCTATTAGATACTAATGAAAAATATGTGATTCATTCAAAGCTCTCAAACCCTATGAGACAAAAACTTTTATCATAACCAATTATATAAGAAAAGAATAATGATTCCAACATGGGGAATAACTTTCCTAGGATAGAACAGCTAAGTAAGTGGAAAGGATGATATATGAACTAAGGTCCTCTGTCTTCCTGACTGATGGTCTTGATTGCTGTACAACACTTCCCCCTGCCGGCTTAGAATTGTAAGTCTCCAATCTGTATTGCCTTTCAGATTCCATCCCCCATCCGTGGTAGGAACTTTGGGCAGTGCTGCCGCTGCATCCAAGTTTTTAGGACTCAGCTTGTCCAAGTGCCAGGAGGCCCTGGCAATTGCTGCTTCTTATGCCGGAGCACCCATGGCAAATGCTGCAACTGAGACCAAGCCCCTTCATGTGGGCAATGCTGCCAGACATGGGATAGAAGCCACTTTCCTGGCCATGCTGGGTCTCCAAGGAAGCAAGCAGATCTTGGACCTGGAGAGAGGGATGGGAGCCTTCTATGTCAACTATTCCCCAAAAGTCCTTCCAAGCCTGGATTCCCACACGTGGCTGCTGGACCAGCAGGATGTGGCCTTCAAGAGTTTCCCGGCACATCTGGCTACTCACTGGGTAGCTGAAGCAGCAGGGGCTGTGAGGAAACACCTTGGGCCTCCAGGCAGAGTCCTGATTCCTGCTGACCACATTGAGAAAATTGTGCTCAGGATCCCAGATGTCCAGTATGTCAACAGACCCTACCCAGACTCAGAGCATGAAGCCCGTCATTCCTTCCAGTATGTGGCCTGTGCCATGCTGCTAGATGGCTATGTCACTCTATCATCCTTTCACAAAGCCCAGATCCACAGGCCACAGGTCAGAGAGCTGCTCAGGAAGGTGGAGCTGGAGCATCCTCCAGACAACCAGCCCAACTTCAACACATTGTACTGTGAGATCAGTGTCATACTCAAGGACGGAGCCACTTTTACTGAGCGCTCAGATACCTTCTATGGCCACTGGAGAAAACCACTGAGACAAGAGGACTTACAGGAAAAGTTCAGAGTCAATGCCTCCAGGACACTGTCCTTTGATACAGTGGAGAGTCTTATGAAGATAGTAGAAAAGCTAGAAGACCTAGAAGACTGTTCTGTGTTGACCACACTTCTGAAAGGATCATCTCCTCCAGCAGAGTCTTCAAAATACACAGAATACAATCTTTCCATTGCTCCATCTCTCCTGAGGCTGACCAACATGTGAATGAATGCCTCTGCAGTGGGGAGATGCTGATTTGCTTTATAAACAAAGGCCTGCTACTCCAAGGGCTCAGGAATAAAGAAAGCAAGGTGAATCATCCAGATACAGAATGACATGCATATGGAAGCAATTTTGTCCTATGAGATCTTTCAAATGACCTTCAAGATACTATTTAGGAAACAAAAAAATGAATCTATAAAAATTTACAGGGGTGAAGTTTAAGTCCACTGCGATTTTGCTTATAAAGAAGTCTATATTTATGAACTTCCTAGACCTCAGGGCTCTGGGCTAGGCCTCAGAAAATTTCTTATACAATGTATTATTGATCCCTTCCATACTGCAAGAGATGATTTGGCTCCTGGGCAACTACCCAAAACATCACACGCCAGGATACTGACACTTGCACATCTATGTTTATTGTTAGACTATTCACTGGAGCCAAGTTATGGAAACAGTCCAGATGCCCTACAACAGATGAGTGGGTCCAAAAATTATAGTACCTATAAACATGGAATTTTATACCGCCATTAGAAAGAATAGTATTCTCTCATTTGCAGGGAAATGGATAGATCTAGAACAAATCATGTTAAGTGAGGTAAGCCAAGCTCAGAGAGACAAATGTTTTGTGTTTTCTCTTATATGTGGAAGCTAGATCTAAAATGCATAACAAATTATATAGGACTGTAGACATTCACACACAGTGAGACCAAGGGGGGATACTCTTAGGGGAGGAAAACAGAGGTGCAATGCCTCTGTGGCTCTGATCATTATAAAATAATATTTATCGAAATGAACTCTAGGAAATAGAAACAAGAGAGGTTTTGTTCTCTTTTCTGTCTTGTTTGTTCAGTTTTCTGTCTTGTGGGGGGAGGGTAAGGAAGGTCCCCAAAATGGTGGGACATAGGGTGAACAAGTGCAGCAGTGATACTCGGTAGAAACTATGTTGAAAATGAACTATACAACTTGTGGGTGGGGAAGGGAGGGCAAAAAATGGGAGAAAACAAAAGAAAAGGAACAAAAAAAAGGAAATGTTCTTATTACCTATGAAACGTACTCATGAATGCACTCATTACCTATTAATGCACTCATTACTTATGAAACAGTAACACCACTATATGTAACCTTTGTAATAACAACAACAAAATTTAAGACATGATTTGGGATATTCATGGGTTCAAATCCTGCCCCTGCTGGAACCCTGAGCATATTATCACGTATTCTCTGCTTCAACTTCTCTATTTATAAAATAAAGCATTTTATAAAAGTAGTTTGGCTAGGGATATGGCTTAAGTGATCCAATTCCTGCTACTAAGTATGAGTTCCTGAGTTCAAATACCATTACTGAAAAAAATAAGGAAAAGAAAAAAGTAGCAGGTGTCTTAGACAGAGCACCCTATCCACAAGGTTCTGTTAGGTTAGGATTCTTGGGCTCTTGGATCCACAGTGACGAGCCATTCCTTATGCAAGGACAGACAACCTTGGGAGCCAGGCTAATATTCTTCAGCAAGAAGTGTCAAGACAAATTCTTGAGTCCTAGATGGGCACTGGTAGCTCACATCTGTAATCTTAGTTGTTGAGAAAATGGAAGAGAATGGAAAAGGAATAGGCTGGACTCAATCCTCAACAGACAAGAACTGTTTATTGAGGAATAGCGAGGGGCACAGACCTTCCTGTGGGTTTGGAGGTTGTGCCGCTGACTGGGTTTGGGGGTGGGCTTATACAGGGATTAATAAGGAAATAGAAAACAGAAAATGGGTTATGGTCCCATGGTGATGTCCTTGACCAGTCCCACAGTGGAATGCTCCACCTGGGGTGAGGGGCTATTGTCCCTTGGGGACCAAGGGTGGTGTCCTTGGCCCGGCTCAGATTGGAAATGACTGCTGACAGGCATGTGATCAAGTGTGTTGTCTTGCTTGGTCTTTGGGAATAAGTCAAGAATCAATCCTTCATATTCTATCTTTAGATACATAGAAAGAGTGGGCCTAGATGGGAGAGTCAAGGAATCAATCCTTCATTAGTCACTCAGAAAGCTGAGATCTGCGGAACACAGGTTAAAGCCAGCCCCAGGGCAGACAAATCTGAGAGATACTTATTTCAATGATCCAACAAAAAGCCAAACATTGAGCTGTGTCTCAAGTGGTAGAGCACCAGTCATGAGTAAGAAAAAGCCAAGAGACGCTGAGTGCTGGTAGCTCATGCCTGTAATCCTAGTTACTCAGGAGGCTGAGGTCTGAAAAATCACAGTTCAAAGCCAGCTTGGACAGGAAAGTCCATGAGGCTCTTATTTCCATGCTAACTATCCCCCCCACCAAAAAAAATTGGAAATGGAGCTGTGGCTCCAGAGATAAAGCACAAATCTTGAACAAAAAAAGCTCAAGTACAATGCCCAGGCTCTGAGTTGAAGTCCTAGAATGTGTGCACGCGCGCATGCACACACACACACACACACACACACACGAGTGGAAGAGAGCATTACTAAAAATGAAGAGGGTGATTACATAATGACAAACAGTTCAAGTTGCTACTTAACTAACATAACCTGCCTTAAACAAGAATTTCTTTGGTGTCAGCGGTCCTGGGATTTGAACTCAGATCCTTGCACTTGCCTTGCAGGGACTGTAGCACTTTAACCAAGCCCCAAGCTCTTTTTACATTGTTATTTTTCAAGTAGGGTCTTGACTTTTTACTTGGGGGTGACTTCAGATCTCCATCCTATGACCTATGACCTCCAACTAGCCATGATCACAAGTATATACCACCATACTTGGCTTTAAGTAGGTGTACTCTTCCTAACATTCTGCTTAAGCAGAAGCCTCAAATCACAATCCTCCCGATCTGTGCCTCAAATCATAATCTTCCCAATCTCTGCCTCCCCCATAGCTGAGATTACAGACATTCACTACTATATTTGGCCTTCATGAGACATTGTTAACATTTCTCCCAGCAGTGACAGTTAAAAAAATAACAATGAACATAGATATACTCTGCAGTATTTAAACAAAATCAACATATGTTTACAACCATAAGATAGAAATTCTGTATGCCAAAACTAAAGAATTCATAATGTGTTAAATGACTTTACAAAAATGGAGCATATACTGAAGCATAAGGAAAGACTGTAAAACTTTTCAAAGAACTGGATCATAAATGGCATTTTCTCTAATCATAATGTAATCAAGCTAAAAATCAATGTGAAGAGAGTGACCTTTAGACAAAACTTAAACATAATCGGTGACCTTTAGACAAAACTTAAACTCTCTTCCTGTCTTAATGTTCCAGAAATTCCTAGAGACAACTCAGAAAACCCCTGGCAGATCCTCAAACCAACAGCCAGGATGGCCTGGCTAGGGTCTCTTGTACCCACATGCAGACAAGATGTCCATGTACAGAGAGAATGGAAGGCTCTTCTAACAGGCTCGAGGGCCATCTGCCTACACCTAAGCCATACACCGAAGACAAGAAAAAAGCAGAGAAAGGGGGCAGGAGAGAGATGGGGTCCCTACCTCCGCTCCAGTAACAATTCCTTCCTCAGATTCAAATACTGGGACAGTTTTCAGCAAATGTGCTAGAGAGATGTTTTGATGGAATATTATAGATAAAGTTGACCCCTCTTTCTTGTCTTTTCCTTTTATGGAGAATGAGCACTGCTTTAAGTTGCTCTGCCCCTGAAGAAGCCCTGAATATTACCCCAAAGAACTCTAAAGTCCAATCATGGCTGAATGTGTTGGCTTTTCTCCTTCCATTTTTCACCTCCTCAAGTTACATAAGTTACATGCAAACAAATGAGCCCCGAACAAGGAGCAGGCTGGTGGCAGCAGCTCAAGACTGTAAAAGGAGGCTGACATCTGAGGATCATAGTTCAAAGCCAACCTGGTGAGAAAGTCCGTGAGACTCTTAGCACCAATTAACTAGAAAACAAAACAAAAAAGCTGGAAGTGGAGCTGTGGCTAAAGTGGTAGAGTGCTAGCCTTGAGCAAAAGAGCTGAGGGAGCCTGACCACCGGGGAAAATCCCACTCTGAGACTCAGTGAAAGCTTCAGTTGACATACAGACTTGTTCCAGCTCCTGCCTGCATTTCTGTCACCTCAGCACACATCAGAGCCCAGTCACCAGACACCCTTCCCCACTCTCAGGAGCACTAGTCTGGCTATTGGGTATGCTTGGGAATCCCCAAGACCACACATCCCTCTGGGAAATCACTAGAAAGATTCAGTCCTCATGATTCAGGCTTATTACAATGAGAGGACCATGAGAAAAAGACACAGATAGAGTCAGGAAAAATCCATGCATACTCCCTCACCTGAGGAGACATGTCCGGTGTGTTCCCATTCTGTGAGGATTCAGCTGTGTGCATGCAACTTCTCTGCAGTGGGGAGTCTTGATACACAGTTTTTATTAGAGGCCCAGCAATAATTTGATTTCCAAATTAAAGAAGGAAAACAGGTGCCTAGCTTAAATCACACTGCTTGCAGTGAGCCAGTCTTCATGGTCGAGGAGTGGGCTATGTATTCAGGTCCCAGACACTAGCCAAGGGCCAGCCTTGGAAGCAACTCTGACATAGAACAAAGAACCGAAGGGATTCTAGCCCAGCACTTAAAATGAAAATGAGAATTTGGAAGGCGTTTTATTAATTGTATTTTATAACAACTTTAGGGGCTGAAAATGTGGCTAAGTGGTCGAGTGCTTGCCTAGCATGCATGAAGCCCTGGGTTCAATTCCTCAGTACCACGTAAACAGAAAAACCTGGAAGTGGCACTATGGCTCAAAGTGGTAGAGTGCTAGCCTTGAGCAAAAGGAAGCCAGGGACAGTGCTCAGGCCCTGAGTTCAAGCCTCAGGACTGGCAAAAAACATAAACAAAAAGAACAACTTCATTTGTCAGGCATTGTCTACAACAGAGATTAATCCAATCAGGTAAGTTCCCTATGAGAGGCCTAGGGACCACTTCAAGGTCCATGACCAAGTATACAGAGAAGGATGCTGGGTAAGTGGCAGGCTGTCATTCAATTTGACATGTTATGCTGAGGATTTACTATGTGCCAAGGGGTGGGCTTTGGTGCTTGATAGAATAGTGAACCAAATAGGGAAAACCTAGCGCTCTCATGAGCTTGCAATCCAGAGTGAGTAAAGATACTAAGCAAAACATGAAATTGGATGAGTGAAGCCCCTCTGCCAGCCCTGGTGGCCTCTGACCCCCATGTCCCTGCCCTGGTAGAAACGCCAACTTCTGATCTGAGCGGGTTCATCTTCTGCATCTCCCAGAGCTAGCATAGACAATAGGGCTACAAAAGACCTCTGATTCTGCAGAAATACAGCTGCCCTGCTAATTCTAGAAGATGTCCCCACATGGACCAAGACTAGAGGGAGC
Organism: Perognathus longimembris pacificus; assembly: GCF_023159225.1. Taxonomy (NCBI): domain Eukaryota; kingdom Metazoa; phylum Chordata; class Mammalia; order Rodentia; family Heteromyidae; genus Perognathus; species Perognathus longimembris. The sequence goes on along the minus strand of NC_063163.1, from coordinate 21,443,051 downwards.
CCAAGGTAGGGGCAAAGTCACCAGAAGATACATTGCTGTTCCTTCTAGTAGTGTTTATGAGTATGCACAGTGTGTGTGTGTGTGTGTGTGTGTGTGTGTGTGTGTGTGTGTGTGTGCGTGCATGCTCACACATTGACAATCTCTTCCTACCAACATGGAAGCCACCCCCAACAAAGAAGTTGGTTATTTGTTTGTAAATCATTTGAGAATTGTTTCATCCTTTCTTTCTTCCCCAACCTTATGGAAAAAGAAAGACATAAAGGAAAAAGGAGTGCAGAACAATGATCGTGGTAGAGGGACCCAAAGGAAGCGGGTGCTTCACAGGCAGCCACTCCACTCCTGTTGTACCCTGGGTGCCATTCCTGTACAGCTGTAAACTAATATCAAAGGAATTTATGATACAGAACTTCAAAAAAAAAAGTGACACGGCTATGGCTGAATCCGAATGAACACAAAATAAACTAAACTTAGCTTAATCATCTAGTTCATTTGCAAAAAGAGGAATCAACATTCTGATACCAGCATCTCACTTCAACTCTCTCTAATGTGCCATAGTTATTACCGTTATTACCAAAAGCACCCTCAACCACCTCAGCTTTAGTTGGTGCCTGTACAGGAGCTTCAGCACAAATTCTGGAACAGCTCAAGGCCCATCTCTTGGAAATATGGCATGAGTGTAGCTTCTGTCTTCAAAACCACAGTAAGCCACGCTTATGTAGCAACTATCTGTTCTGAGCAATTTCATGATTACTTAATTGTGCATGGAGAGCATGTGTGAAGTATGTATCAAGAGATAAGAGTAAGCAATTTTCTTTGGCTGGAGCTAAACTATTTCTATTTGTTCTTTGAACAATTACTGATAACATGCCACTTTCCAAACATGCTCTAAAATATCCCAGTCACTTTTCCTATCATGTGAAAAATATTACACAGAGACCATACCATGAATACACAAGTTGATGGCAGTTTGGGGTAGCCTCCCTGGGGGACTTCCTCACAGATGTCACTACATCTAGGAACCTGCATTGCAGGAGCCTTGGGATCATCAACAAATCTTGAGGAAAATGGACAAGGATCACACATTTCATAGGCATTGTTAGTATGATTGTGCAAAGGGCTGTTAATCAGCTTCCCTTGGTCACTCAACATTGTGATGCTCAATGAACCTCACTGCACACACAAGAAATCTGTTCCAACTGGCTATTAGCAGTCAAGTATGTCTTCCTAGCTATTTGGGAGGTCACAACTGGATAGATCACAGTTCAAGGCCAGCTTAGGCCTACGCAAGGGACTCCTTTTCAATCACAACTCGGACATGATGGCACACACCCGTCATCCAGGAAATAGGGAAGATTGTGGTTTCACGCCAACCTGGCAAAAAAAGTCTGTAACTGCATCTCAGTTGAACGATCTGAGTGTGGTACGAAAGCCTAAAATAGGAGCATTGTAGTCAGTGCCTATTTAAACTATTTATTGGAAATAATTAAAGCAAGCATAATATGATGCATGTATCTAAGTGATAAAATACAGGAGGACCACATACCCTCCTTCCTGTAATAAGAATTGCTGGAACATTCTTGGCAACTGCATTCAATAACACCCTCTGCCCCTTCTCTGCTTCTTCAGCAGGTGTGGGGAGTGGCCTAAAATGCCTTGGATGGGAAGGGAGGCATTTCACAGGGGCCTGTGAGGACTCCTGCCACCTTCCCCAGCCACTAGAAGAATAAACAAGCCAGACTTGTTGGTAAATGCTTATAATCTCAGCTATTTTAAAGACAGAGTCAGGAAGACCTCAAGTTCAAGCCCAGCTAGGCAAAGTTTGTGGGACCCTCATTGCTAAAGCAAAATACAAATAAAAGAGCTGAGTGAGTGATGCGGTTAAGAGAGAGAGAGAGAGAGAGAGTACTCCAGGTCTTGAGTTCAATCCTCAGTACCTCAGAAACAAGCTGACTTCAACTGCTTATTTATAAAGGATAAATATGTAACATATAGTTCTTTAGGAAGATAAGAGGTCAAAAGTACTTGAAACATATCAACTTTTTAATTTGAAGTAGTACTGTTGATGGAAAATGTTTTATGCATTAAAAATAAAATCCAATAAATGAGAAAAAACAAAAAAAAAAGAAAAAGAAAAGAAAAATAAAATCCAGAACCAGATAAACCCTCTATGGATTCCAAACCCTGAGGCCTTTAGGTGTGGGTCTCACATTGTCACCACTTGTCACCATCTGCACCGTGACATTTCTTGGTGACTCAAGCATTCTTTGAACCTGGTACAGAAAGAAGTCAGACACAGTGGCACATGCCAGTAATCCCAGATTCTAAGAAGACATGCTTATGTCTACATAGGGGAATCATCTAGGCATCTTTACAACTCCCCGAATCAGGCCAAACCCCAAACAATGCAAGCACAATTTCTGGGGGTGGGCCCCAGGCAGTGACGGATTTGAAGCCCACTAGGTGATTCCAATTTTCAGTCAAGTTCAGGATCCACCGGTCCCTCTGGAGCACTGGAGGAATTATCTGGGGTGTATTGAGAAACACGGTGTTGATTTCCACCCCAGCAAGTTTGATACAATAGGTTTCAGGTGTGACCTCAATGCCAGGTGTCAGAAGCTATCTAAGCAAGTCTTATACACAGCAAAGTTGGGAAACACAGACCTGGAGCATGGCACAGAAGGATTCAAAATGGCAGCTGAGCTAGCAACATTCTTAGCAAGGAGAGTTTAAATTCAGTAGGCATTAATTAAAATGAACAGTTAGCCTCCCAGCTTTCCGGCTAACTCCCTGGGTATGCAGCCTCATACACACTGAAGTTCGAGTCTGCCAAATCTTTTATGTCCCCACTGGCTCTCCTGGCACTCTCCTCCTACATATTTCTCTCTTCTACTGGGCTCTCTTTCAAGTGATTAACAATTTTCATCTGCTTGGCATTAAGAGCAAACACCTTCATCCACAGAAATAGAAATAAAAACAAATGAAGTCACTGCTTGTATGAAAACAATGGAGCAAATCAATCTTAGAATCTAAAGCTGAAAAGAAAGCTGGTAAAACTACTAATTTGTGTGAACTCTAAGGACCAGACCAGCTACAAACATTACAATTCAAGTATAAGGAAGAAAATAAAGCTACAGTTTTGGCTTCAAGAAAGAAAGAAGCCAGAAATATCACAAGGCGGCTGGGTTCCAAATGCACACGTTTTATATCAATAGCTTAACACATGTATAAGTGCATATATTCATATATATGTGTGTATATATAGTTTTTGTTTACTTGATATTTTTAGAAAAATGAACCCAATTTTATTGAGAAGGAAATACAGAACTGAAAGGTATTGGAAATAGATGAAACTGCACAGCAGTGGTTCTTTATGTGGCTACATCACACACTGATCAGCAGTCTCAGGTAGGAGATGCTCAAACAAATTCTCTGGTGTAGTATCTTATACTGCAATGGCCTAGTAAAATTGATTTTGCTGGATTATAGGTTAGGCAAGGACCTGAAAGAAAACAGATTAAAATTCAATTGGGTTGGCCTGCAAACTGTTTTTCCCCTTTGGGTGTGAAGCTGGAACAACATGATTGTTAGGTGGACACTCTACTAGCTGTGCCATGCTCTAGTCTTGCTGTTTTACTGATGGAGCCTAGGTATATTCTCTGTGTAAACTGACCTTGAGCCATGATATTCCAGATCTCAGCCTCCTGAGTAGCTAGGATTACAGGGCTAAGGCACTTGTACCCCAAACACGACCCCCAAGCTTTAGAAAGCCATGGAACAGAGGGAAGCAATCAGTATAAAGAGGAACCAGGCAAGAGTAGCAAATTAGCTTGGCTATGGGCTCATAGCCAAGAGGAACAGAGCTTAACCCAAGCTGCCACAGAGGGCAGAACCACGTGAGGGAGAGAGAGCTGCGACCAGAGTTTGCTAGGGCCACATGAGGAAACAGTGTCTCACCATGAGAACACTCTGTACAGAGCTGAGCCATCAGAAGAACCAAGAGGGAGGTTCCCACCATTAGCTAATGTCAACCTGGACTTGTTTTGGTAGCTCTGAGAAGAGCTGGGTGGTAAGCTCTATAGTGGCATTGTGGCTAACTGTACCGTGCAGACTCTGACTTGGGAGCACCGAGCCTCTGAAATAATCTGGAAGGCATGATCAAGGGTGGGTCTGCACAGAGCCTTGCAGGCGCACTTGGAATCAGATACTACATTTCCGCTTTCATGGCTGGGATGCCTTCCCTTCTCCTCTTGGGTGGAGGTTTTGAAGAAGCTTGGTTGATGTGGGTCATTTTCCATGGAGTAACGGTATATGGAAAACTCAAGGATTCATCTAAATTTGCCTTAGACACGTGGATGTCAGCCTTGTTTGAATTTCCCCACAACTCCCAGCCTGGTGCAGCATGTGGGAAAGAGTCCTCTCCTCCATCCATCCATCCTCCCTTCCTTCCTTTGTCAGTAGGGAAGACAGATTCTCACCCACTTGGGGAAAAGGCTATCACTCCCTGCCTCCCTGCACCACACCCAGTTGTGTTGTGGTCACCTCTGCCCACAGAAGACATCTTGCTGATTCGATATGTTTGCAACTATTAGGGTTCACACACGTCTCTGGTAAAGTGAAGGAATCAATACATCCCGGCCTAAGGGTGCTGTGTCTGCTGTCTTCTTAAAACAGGGCCTATGAGACAAAGCCATTTATGCATTTAGGTCTAACTCAGCAGTTGTAGGCAGCAGCATGGCCGACTCCCACTGTTTTCTGGAGATGGTGAAGGGTCAAAGAGAAGACAGTGTGGAAGCTTCTTCCTAATTCTGTGGAAGGGGGGAGGAGTGGCCTGCATGGGCAGCTTGGATGGCAGCACGGACTATGGGCAGCTGGTGACCACAGCTTTCCTTCTTCATTATTCAAATAAAGACTTTCCAACTCCGCCGTTCTGCACAGCTCCTCTGGGCCCGGAGAATCGGGAGGTGAGCGAGGGAGAGTCCCCAGCCGAGGCCTTCTTCGCACCGAGCCCCGCGTGCCTTCCTCCCTGAAGTCAAGCCAAAGAGGCAAAGTTTGCAGGCCGCGCCAGGGTCACGCGCACGGCACAGAGGAAGGGCGGGCCACGCGCACGGCGCCGGGGAGGGGCGGGGTCACGCGCTCGGAGGCGTCACGCGCGCGGGGACGGGCCTCGCGGACGATTCCTATCCGCGGTGGCGCGCTGGGCCCGGGCCGAGCGGCGGCGGGAGCGGGGAATCGCGGGTGCGCGCGCACGGCGCTGACAGAGCTACTGCGCTCGGAAGATGGCAGAAGCCCCGGAGCTGCCTATGGCGCCGGCGGGGAACGTCGGGTCGGGCATCGGAGGCCCGCGGAGCGCGAGCACGTTAGGGGGGCGCGCGCCTTGGCGTTGGGACCTGATGCTGCTCTGGCTGGTGGTAGCTTCGAGCTGGTCTCTGGCGTCGGGCGGTGGAGTCCGGCGCCACTGGCCGGTGCCCTACAAGTGAGTGCGGGGGCGCGCAGCGCGGGGGCACGCACGGCCGGGTTGGTGCGCGGGGGCGCCCGAGTCCGGGACGCGCGGTGGCGGCGCGGGAGCGGGGACGCGCGCAGCGCAGTGGAGCACGAAGTGGGGAACTCCTGGGGTCGCAGGCACCTTAGGGTGCCGCCCTGGAGCCTTCTGTCCCCCCGGAATGCCGGAGCCTGGCCCGGCAGCCACTTGATTGACTTCGGTGCTTGTGGCGGAGTCCCGGAAGAGCTGCACTCATTTCATACCCAACCTTGGCACAGCGCTCCGACCGGTCCGCCTCGCTTCAGCGTCTTCTCCCCACGTCCCGGTATTCTCGTCCCCGAGCAGGGGACGCGTCGGGGGGGCGGATCACCTGGCTCCATCACGTGGAGGGGCACGGGCGCTGCAGAACCCCCCTCCCCCCAAGCCGGCCCTGGCGTGTGCCCCGGAGGGCGTGGACCAAGCCTTAGACGGCTGGAGATGGGGAGATACAGGGAAAGGAAAGGGTGTCATAACCCAGCATCCCCTGGAAATTGAATATAGTACTTACTTTTGTTAGTGAGTTCATGCTTGAATTGTGCTTTTCAAGTTACCTTTGACTTCCTGTCGGGTTTTGTTGGGATAAATGAACCCTACATATATTTGATTAGATGAGGCAAGTAGTTAAATTAACATAGGTGTTGCATTTATGTATTCGGATTGTAATATATTTGGGGAGAAACTTCGGGATCTTAGTGCAATTCTCAGTGGATGGAAGACGCTTATTCTTCCTTCTCTTCAGTGCCGGGTATAGCAGGTGTAAGTCCGAATGCAGGCGGAGCCCACTCTCATTTTGCTCTGTGGTTTTCTCCAATCCTCTTTCCTTGCCTGAACTCTTGCATTCACCTACTCCCTTCCCAAAGCAAAAGTGGGAGCTGCTCACACTTCTCAATGCCAGAGTCAGAGTGACAGCCTCCCCCTACCTCTCCGTTCCGTCCTTGAAACCCCAATTTTAGTTTTTCATCCCTACTGAAGATACTTGAAATGTATTTGTTTTTACAGTATTTAATGTTTTCTCTCCTTTTCTGTCCTAGCCTTCATTCCAAGTACTTAAAACCAAGGCTAGGTCATCCATCTGCCTGTGTCCTCTTCCATCCCATGCACCGGGTGAAAATTTCTGCCTCCTTTGTGTCATGGGATTTTGCCTCCCTCCTTCCAGGCTCTATAAGGGAGGGAACAGCACTGAGATTTTTGTTTTCCTTCTTCCCAGGATGGCCCTACACATCGTGAACATTAGTTGATTGAATGTTGGTTAATTCTTCAATAAATGTAGAGTGTCTTCTAACATTTGCCAATAAAGAAAATTTGAAAGTGTGTTCACAAGAAAAGAAAATGTTCATATTTATTCACTATGATCTAAACTTCATTTTCCCTAAATGCTGTGAAATGAAAATTTGGAATTCTAAAATGCATGCAAAGAACCACTTGTTGCAATGTAATTGGATGGTTTTGTCTGTCCTGTTAGACGCTTTGCCTTCCGGCCAGAACCAGATCCCTACTGTCAAGCAAAGTACACCTTCTGTCCCACCAGCTCACCCATCCCAGTTATGAAGGGCAATGATGTCATTGAAGTCTTCCGACTACAGACCCCCGTTTGGGAATTTAAGTATGGAAATCTCCTGGGACACTTGGTAAGGATGCATCTTGATCTTACAACTTTAATTCACTGATTGGTTATTAAGTTGATTGAGGAAGCCATCAGTACTCACATGGCTCCATTTAGATTACACCTACTGTTGTATTTATTAGCATATTTTAACCGGTAGTGCAGTAGTTATAACCAATGACATGAGATTTCTGGTGTTCTAACTTGCCTGTTTATATACCTGGGGTCACATAAACTTCTTCCCTTCGATTTCTGTCAGGAACTCTCCACCGAAGGTTATTCTGACTTCTTTCTTTTCTTGGTCATAGATGAGAATCTGAACTCAGTATTCAACGCTGTTGTTCATTGGCTAGAACTCTACCCACTGAGCCACGCCTCCAAACCTGGTTATTCTGATTTCTAACACCATAGTAGGTTTGCTTCCATTGTTTAGCAATATAAATGGAATAATGTACTATTTATTTTATCAGCATTGAATTTGTATGAGTCAACATACTGTGTCTATTGGTAATTTCTTCTCTTTTAACCTTATATTTATTGAATTAGTGGAATAACAAAAATATCTTTCAGTGGATGTATGTTTGGATTTTCGCTTTTATTTTTGGTGCTGGAGATGGAACCCCAGGGCCTCTGGAAGGCTTGAAAATTCCTGTCACTGAGCTACACTCCCAGCCTTTTCTGTTTTTATCTATTCAAGTATTGCTGGGCTATGGGTGTGGCTCAGTGGTAGAGCATTTGACTCACGTGCACATGCCCCTGACTTCCATCCCCAGAAGTGCAGAATAATAATAGCAGTGCTGTTCTGTGCATGATTCCTTATTCCTTTAGTGGATATAACACTTACAAAACCCACGAGAATTGATAAATCATAGCATACGTGCTTCTTTAACTTCAGTTTTCTGAAGTAGTACTAATTTATCCTCCTTGTATCAGTATAATGGAATTCCAGTTATTTCCATATCTTCTCCAGCACTTGGAATTTTTTTTATAATTTTATTTTAGCCATTCTACTAGAAAGATATGTGATAAAAGGTCACCATGGCTATAATTTGCATTTTCCTGATTATGATGTTTAGTGCTTCTCATTCTTATTGCTCTTTGGGTTAATCATACTGATCTGCCTAATTCCTGGCCCAGTTTTAAATTAGTTTATACTTTCTTTTTTGTATGAATCATTTATCAAATATACTTTCAGGAAAAGTTACAATCAGACTGGGCATGGGGGTACATACATGTAGTCTCAGCACTCAGGAGGTTGAGGCCAGAAGATCTCAAGTTCTAGGTCAGCCTGAGTAAGAATGTACGTATGTGTATATACATATGTATATGTGTGTATAAATATCAATGTGCATATATCTACAATCAATAACAAATATACTTGATTTCGTCTCTTTTAATATTAGAAATCCGACCCTAGGGAAATGAGGAGAGAGAGGCTCAGAGGGGTGGGCAGGCAGAAATCACTTGTTTCCAGGCCCTGCTGGCTATAGGCAGTTTAGCCCGATTGTGATGGGCAGTGGGCAGAGCTCCTCTCTGAGGCTGGCATGGAGGTCTCTCACGTTTCTTCTATGCTGTAAGAAAATAATGACTGTTTGTAGCACTTATCTTATGGGAAGAGCTGCCGTGACTAGAATCAGAGTGGATGAGAGCCTGGAGTTTGAGGACACAAGAGGAACAGCTGGTTAACACACATGTGTACAGTACATGGAGTATACCACGTTTGCTTCCATCTGGTGGCCCAACCCAAGGTTACTCCACTGATGTTTTATCTCTACACAGAAAATTATGCATGATGCCATCGGATTCAGGAGTACCGTAACTGGCAAGAATTACACGATGGAATGGTATGAACTTTTCCAGCTTGGCAACTGTACGTTTCCGCACCTCCGGCCTGAAAGGGATGCCCCATTCTGGTGTAATCAAGGAGCTGCCTGCTTTTATGAAGGAATTGATGATGTCCACTGGAAGGAAAATGGGACATTAGCCCTCATAGCACGGATATCAGGTAAGTTTCAAAGATGTGGCAGGGTTTCATGGTAGAGGAACAAGTTGCTTCTGTTGAGACAATTCAGTCTTGTCCTACTTTTTTTTTTTGCCAGTTCTGGACCTTGGACTCAGGGCCTGAGTGCTGTCCCTGGCTTCTTTTTGCTCAAGGCTAGCACTCTGCCACTTGAGCCACAGCGCCACTTCTGGCCTTTTTCTATATATGTGGTGCTGGGGAACCAAACCCAGGGTTTCGTGTATACTAGGCAAGCTCTCTTACCACTAGGCCATATTCCCAGCCCCCAACTTGTCCTACTTTTGAGACTTTACTTTTAGAATGTTCTGGCTGCATAATACCTTAACTCCACCTGGATTTATGTGGAGCTTCACCTATGGGTGTTGAGTTTATCTGCTGCTCTACTCTCACTCTGTAAGAACAATGGTTTTAATAAAATGCTTTGTACAATTAAAATGGACTTTCTAAATAGAATTAGAAAAGGAAATCCATAAAGTACCTGATTAAAGTGTCTACTAACTATATATGATTTTTTTTTTACTAATTATCTTGTATTAAGAATATAGTAATTAAGGGGCTGGGGATATGGCCTAGTGGCAAGAGTGCCTGCCTCATATACATGAGGCCCTGGGTTCGATTCCCCAGCACCACATATACAGAAAATGGCCAGAAGGGGCGCTGTGGCTCAAGTGGCAGAGTGCTAGCCTTGAGCAAGAAGAAGCCAGGGACAGTGCTCAGGCCCTGAGTCCAGTCCCCAGGACTGGCCAAAAAAAAAAAAAAAAAGAATATAGTAATTAAGCTGGGTGCTGGTGGTTCATGTCTGTAATCCTAGCTACTCAAGAGGCTGAGATCTGAGAGTCAAAGCTGGCTCAAAGCCAGCCTGGGTAGGAAAATCTGTGAGATTCTTTTATCTCCAATAAACTACTCAGAAAAATCCAGAAGCAATTTCAATACTTTATCTGAAATTCTTATCTCCAATGTATATTTATATGATCTTATATGCTAACGCAACTTAAGTATTTTATCTGAGACTCTTATCTCAGAATAAGCCAGAAGTGGCCCTGGGGTTCAAGTGGTAGAGCGTTAGCCTTGAGCACAGAGAGGTTCAGGGACAGAGCCCAGGCCCTGAGTTCAAGCCCCAGAACCCGAACCAAAAAAAATAAAAAAGTAGTAATTAGATACTGTCATTGCTAGACTTACTCTGGGCCCAGCTGTCTTCAGTGCTACACTCTCCCATAAAAACCCTGTGAGAGAGTTACTGTTATTTTCCCCATTATACAGATGGGAAACAGAGGCAGAGAAGAGGTGAAAGTTACAGAGCTGAGTGGGACTCCAATCCTGGCAGTCAAGCCACATAGACGATTCTCTTAATAATTCTGGTATACTATCTCCCAAAATGTATGTGATCTTATACTTTTGAGGCCCTCTAGATCAATTTAAATATCTGAGATTTTCCTTAGGATGCCCCAAACTATTGTAACAAAATGAAAATCCATCTCCCTCCACATGCTCAATAAAAAAGCTTCTCCCTCATGCCAAGTCTCCATTTCTGCCTACATCATCTGAAACTTTTCCTTTTGACATCATGAGTATATGAACAATGGCCACGGCTGACTGTAAAACAGTTTGTAAAATGGCAATACTTCAGCCCTCTGAATTGTCCCATGATTAATCGGACCTTCATTTTTCAAGTTAGTTGGTTTGGAGCCCAGGCATAGCTTATCATAAGAACATCAGTACCTCTGAAGTTGAACACATCTACAAAAACAGTACAGTTTCCTTTGCATTAATAGGTTACACACATCACCCACTGTTTTACAAACATACTTATTTGGATATGGTGGAAAGTGAAATGTTGGAGCCTAGGTCTGTTGAGCATTTATAATGTCCAGATAAGGATGGTAATCATGCAGAATATGGTATTTTTTAAGGATTTGTCTGTCCTGATAAAGTGCCAGTAAAAGAGTTAGCCATCCTGGGATCTGTGTAGTTGATGAAGTTGGCCTAAACTGTTTCTGGTTTGGTTGAGTCATTGGAAAAATGTGTATGGTGGGTAAGGAGCTAAAATCAGGAGGAAAAGAGAAACAGCAAATATTCCACAGAAGAGGGGGTACTTGAAGCTTTCAGCAGACCAGCCAGCCTTCCTCAGCAGGCAGCTGTTCTGCCAGCATCCCATGTTTGACACAGAAGCGATCAACCACTCACTCTCCTCTGTTGTACTTAAGCTGACTTTGTTATTCAGCTTTTCCTCTTCCACAATCTCTTCCTTGCTGCCCCTTCTGTCTTTTGCCTCTGAATCCAAAATTTATCAGGCAGCATAAGAGCTATTACATTTATTTAACCTCACTTTGATTATAGCTTAAGTGAATTAGGAAGACTCACTTCTCTTTATTATATCCAATGTTGGTAATCCAGCAAGGCCTTGAAGAATGGGAGAGGCAGGTTTGGAAATTCAAAACCCTTTCTTACTATATTTACATGCATCCATAGTCTGAACCAGGTCAGAACACTTGACTTAAAATTCATGTAATTGTCTTTGATGTTGACGTGGTTTTTTTGTTGTTGGTCTTTTTAAATTAGGAAACACATTTAACAAAATGGCAAAGTGGGTGAAAGAGGACAATGAAACAGGGATTTACTATGAGACGTGGACTGTCCAAGCCAGCCCAGGAAAAGGGGTGGAAACGTGGTTTGAATCCTACGACTGTTCCAAATTTGTGTTAAGAACGTATCAGAAGCTGGCTGAGCTTGGAGCAGAGTTCAAGAAGGTGGAAACCAACTATACAAGAATATTTCTTTACAGTGGAGAACCTACTTATTTGGGAAACGAAACATCTATTTTTGGACCAACAGGAAACAAGACTCTTGCTTCAGTCATAAAAAGATTTTATTACCCGTTCAAACCACACTTGTCAACTAAAGAATTTCTCTGGAGTCTCTTGGAAATTTTTGATTCAGTGGTGTTGCACAGACAATTCTATTTATTTTATAATTTTGAATATTGGTTTTTACCTATGAAATTTCCTTTTATTAAGATAACATATGAAGAAATTCCTTTACCTAACACATAAAATATAAGAAAAAATTCAAGGTTGATAAAAAAAACACACAAAACTTAATGGTCTTCTTCCTCCAGCCACCAGCATCAGCTTTTCTGGAATTTTATATTTGTGGGTTCCTTGCAGCAGAAAAGTAAAACACTAGGTGGAGTAAAGTGAGCACTCAGTGGTCTTGATTTCAATTTCCAAGCTGTTTCCAAGCAGTTGTTAACATGGAGTATGATGGTAATAAGATATGGAGCTTCTTTGGTACTAATAGACACATTTATATGGTGGGAACTACTTTGATATGGCAGTTCTTTTTCTTGTTTTGTTTTTGCCAGTTCTGGAGCTTGAACTCAGGGCCTGAGCACTGTCCCTGGCTTTTTTCTCAAGGCTAACACTTGAGCCACAGCACCACTTCTGGCTTTTTCTGGTTACATGGTGCTGAGGAATCTAACCCAGGGCTTCATGCATGCAAGGCAAGCACTCTACTGCTAAGCCATATTCCCAGCCTGATATGGCAGTCCTGTGTCTCCTTTAAGTGCTTTTGGAGGTTTGCCTGGGGAAAAGGCCGCTTTTCTCTGTGTTTGTCTGCACAGACTTCCCCCTCCCCTTTGTTTTCCATGCAGGACCACACTTGCCTTCCCCAGAAGTCTCAGTGGAGCACCTGTATTACCTAGGTGACCAGCACACCTGGGGGCAGTTACCTCCCTCCTCTGAGTTCACATCTCTTTTAGACCACAGGAGATACCCAGACTCTTGTCACCTCAGTCAACATCAGCTGTAGCCACTCCTCCCTGTCCTCCCTAGATTAGCCCCAATCCCACCAGGTGGCAACCCCTTGTATGTGCACCTCCATGGTGAGGGCCAGCAGCTCAGAATACACGTTCCTTTTTCCACCTGAAGACTGCATGGCAGTTTTCTAGGCAAACCTGACCAGAACTGTTACAGCTGTTGGAACGTTTGGAACCTGGTCAAGTTATGCATGCTTGTTTCATTCACATAACTCTTCATTTTTTTGGACACTGGATCCAGGGTTGTCCTTTCAGATATAGTAAACACAGCATTAAAGGGAGAAATGTCGGGACTGGGAATATGGCCTAGTGGTAGAGTGCTTGCCTTGTATACACACAGCCCTGGGTTTGATTCCTCAGCACTACATATATAGAAAAGGCCAGAAGTGGCTCTGTGGCTCAAGTGGCAGAGTACTATACTAGCCTTGAGCAAAAAGAAGCCAGGACAGTGCTCAGGCCGAGTTCAAGCTCCAGGACTGGAAAAAAAAAATAAAAAAGAGCAAAACTTCTGACTAGTACTTTAGAACTAGCTGAGAATCTTCACTCTAAAATGATTTAGACCTCAGGATTTTTGACAAGATTGAAGTCACATTTGTGTAGGAAGGTCAGAGTACTAGTGCTTTAGGACTGTAATGACTCATCAAAGAATGAAGTGCTATCCTTGAGGTTGCCCGATGTAATTATTGCCAGCCTTTCCTAGGTTTTGTAATTTAGGAGCCTTTAGCTGACAGTGTAGTGCTTGATTGCACTCATGGGTGTAGTTCTTCTGACTCCCTCCCCCAAATACGACCAGCACAATGAATGAGGGTGCACATGCTACAAAAGGACAGGTTTTTGTCAGCGATCTCATCTCTGTGCTTGCTTTAGGTCAAACAAGCTCTCAGGGTTATGTATTTTAAAATCAACTGAACACGTGTTTTCCTCTTTGTGGAAAGTATTAGGGAAATGATGCAGTGGAGATCAGAGATAACCATTTAATATGTAAATGGGCCAATTATTCAGTTTTAGCTCATGTCAGAGTGTTTGCTAAGAGGCTAATACAATCATTGAATGCTTATAAAAAGCTTAAATAGCTGTTATTTGCCTGATCCAATAAATTGGGACTAGGTGATCTTTCTATGGCTACCCAATTAGTAATAATGGAGTCAGATTTTTATCTCTGGTTCTGCTGACTGAAATGGATGCAGTTTTTTTTCTCATCACTACAGAAAATGAGGTCCATTGACCAGTACCTGTCCACCAGATGTTACCCATTTATGAAGAAAATTAAGATTTTGACAGGAAGCACTTAAAAGCAGTTTGTTGAATATTTTATTTGTTGCATCTAATTTTTTTAAGAAGCTAGGGCTTGTATTCTTGTCTTAGCTCTTATTTCATTCAACTAGGAATTCATTTTGTTTTTCAAAAGCACTACTAAAATACAGACTCAGTAAGACCATAGCTTGAGCAACACAGCACTATACTGTACTGCCTAATGCCAAGGTAAGGTTGCCTCAGATAAGCAGGGAGAATGTTCCTTCACTGCCCTCCAGTGAGTCTGCTAACATTAATGTTGCCTCCTTACCTGCTGAAGGGTTTTAGAATGTCACAGGAAAACTGGATCATTACATTAGCACCATCTAGTGGCTAAATCTGCACAACACCAACCTTTACCAGATTCTTGAAATTACTCTGGATTTCCTCAAAGGTGGCACTGACAAGAAAAGACTTATACCAGGTTTGTGTCAATCCAAGTCACAGAACTTAGTTCCATACCAAATAAAATGAAGACATCTGTAACCTGAAACTTGAATTTCAGAGAAAGATTCTATGTTTTAAAAGCCACTTAAGGTATTTTCATTGTTCTTGAGAATATTAAATGAAGTTCTGAGGAAGTACTGTATAGATTCATATTAAATGAAGTTCTGAGGAAGTACTGTATAGATTCAAGTGGCTATAACAGATACATAGCACTCAGTAAACATTTCTAAGAATTTATCAAATCTGTCAAGCCTATTTCAAAAGGAAATAATGCTGATTCAAGAACAAGCTTTCAAATGGTAACTGGAAAACTCCAAACAAATCTAAGGTACTGTTAGCTTTGAGTTGTAAATGTATAATTTCCTTCATTTTTTGTGAACGTTTGAATATTAGAGCCTTACATTGAAAATGTGAGTATACCCATAGTGTCATCTAAAAAATTCAAAAGATGAAAACTATTTCTTGGAACCCCCAACCGATATTAGCTATTTGCAAAATTCACAAAGGATTGGTTGTGGTAGTACATGCCTATAATCCCAGCTATTCAGGAGGCAAACAGGAGAATCTCAATTTGAGACCAGTCTAGGCAAAAGTTATCTCAAAAACAAGCCGGATAGACACTGGTGGCTCACAACTGTAATCCTAGCTACTCAGGAAGCTGCGATCTGAGAGTCACAGTTCAAAGCCAACCCTAGGGGAGAATCACTCTTACCTGCAGTGAACCACCAAAAAACCAGAAGTGGATGGAGGTAAGGCTCAAGTGGTAGAGTGCTAACCTTGAGCAAAAAAGCTAAGGGACATGTCCAGGCCCTGAGTTTAAACTCCAGTACTGGGATACAAAGCCAGGTTCAAGGACCCTTTAAAACCTAACTATTTTTAAGTAGTGATTTATAAATGTTAGAGGGAGAAAACTTTTTTTGTGTGCTTAGCTATCACACTTGAGCTATGCATGTGTGTACATGCATGCTGGTACCGGGGCCTGATCTTAGGGCCTTGCCCTCTCACTTGGCTTTCTCACTCAAGACTGACGCTCTACCACTGACCCACATCTCCACTTCTGGCTCTTTAGTGGTTAATTGCAGGCAAGAGTTTCACAGAGTTTTCTGCCTGGGCTGACTTTGAAACATGACCTTTATATCTCAACTGCCTGAACCCATTTTGTCTTTTTTGCTAGTTAATTGGACTGCAATCTCTTGGGCTTTTCTGCTCAGACTGACTTTAAACCTCCAGCTACCAAATCTCAGCCTCCTGAATAAATAGGAGTACAGTGTCAGCCACTGGTGCCTGGTCCTATTCTTTAATCATTTTCTGCACACAGTTTTAGAAAAAAAAAGATATATATTCATGGTAAATTTTATAGGCATCAGAGCTTATTTTTAGAGCCAATGTGCCTACTTTTTTTCAAAGAAGCCAGCCTGCCATAGCTTAAACATTATATACAAATATAGATTTAAAACTAAAACTACTGATTTTTAAGTTTAACTATTTTTAAAGAAAGAATATATGGTTACATAGTTAAGATAATAATGCAACAATATTACAGTAATTATCTTTATTCTCAATTTGATAAAAGCATTTTATATATACTTTACAGTATAAACAAATTAAGTGCTATATATTTTGTTTATAAAGTGACAAGTTTCAGACATTATATAATTCAATTTGTACAAAAAGTAAATTTTCAAATAAACTTTGGTTAGTAGAACTGGTTGTATATACTGTCAAATCTATTTCCAAAGTTATTCAAAAAGACTTATCCACTAGTACAAGTATTTCTTTATGAAGTGTTTTACTATTTAATAAGGGGAAATACGGTAACTGCATTTAATTTTCAAGTGCAGCCTTTTTCTCATTTCTGTGCAGCTGAAAGGTAGAATATACCATCATTTTTGAAAAGTATAAATCATGTATACAAAACCAGTATTACCTTCTTTTTTTTCCTTTTTTAACTTTGTTTTGGTGCCAGTACAAGGGCTTGAACTCAGAGCATCAACTTTAATTCAGCTTGACTGCTCACAGCTCAAGCTCTACGACTTGAGTCATTGCTCCAGTCACAAATGTTGATACTTAAGAAAAGATGGGAGTCTCTCAGACTTTTCTGCCCCGACTGGCTTTGAATCTCAAGCTTCCAGGTATCCTGAATAGCCAGGATTATGCATGAGCCATAGAAGCCTGGGAATTCCTATTGTTAGGAAGGTCCTCTATTTTAAGATTGTTAGCTTCCATTTAATTACCAAAATACTTTCTAAAAGTCATACTACTAAAGAGAGCCATATCAAGCATTAATATATTCCACTGGAATACATTAAAACAACTTCTAATTTCCCTCAGAAGAGAATATAGAAGAGAGTATATCCACTAGAACTAGTTCTGAGAACCAAATTATATATCTTTAAGAAACCTAAATATAGCCCCAAACTTAGTACTTTGTATGTACAGATTGAAATGGATGCAGAGATTTTTTTCTTTATTCATGAGAGCAATACAAAATGCTACCTACCTTACATAATATATCAGTTTGAGTCACCACAAAACTGTCGACATTTTCCTATTAAAATTTTTCAATTCACTGTGCAATACTGACTCAAAAATATGACTCAAGACTTTAACTTCATTTTAATTTGTTTATGTTGAACTATGCAGATGCTCCATTTTTTTGCTTTTTTAAAAGTTCTATTTATATGACTATGTAATTCTAAAATGGAAAAATGAGCCATCACTAAAATTCACTGGAGACTAATTCTTTCATAGAAACAATTTATAAGCATTTTAAAAGTTCTAACTTTAATTATCTCAATTTGGCTTTTTTAAGTAGTTAAGATTTTAATTTCAATTATTATGTAATACTTAAAAACTAGTTTAAACAAAGATAAAACATAAGAAAACTGGTTAAGTATTCCTTACTTTACATAAAATGCTTCAAGTGTCATATACATAGTAACAGGTCACAGAAAAGAATTTACATAGTTTAGCAGATTACAGAGGAAACCTAAAAGTTTATACAAAACTAAACACTGCCTTCCATTCCATTTACTTTCTCTTTATTTGATCTTGGCTCCATATTACCCTTCTATAATAACCATGTGTGAATAAGTTTTCTAAAGGTTCCAATTAGCTAAATAAGCCTCTGTGTTTTTAAATAAGTGTTTCACATTTGAATACATTCAACTAATCTTTTCCAATAGATACAATATAAGCTAAGTTTTTCTCACAAAATGCTCACTTTCCTGAGCTATATTAAACACCTTATAACAGGTGTATTTATAACTGAAGACCCTAAAATGTCAAGTTTACATTTTTAAAAAAATGCATAGAGAACATTTCAGAAAACCTATTGGTACTCAACTTCTAAGATATTATAATACATAGGTTTTGTTTCCTTCAGATTATCAACTGTTCAATCTTTGTAACTGGTTATTACTTTCAAATATGAAACCACATGTTTATATTTTTCAGGTTTGACTATTAGGCTAAAGAAACAGATGGAGTTTTCTAACCATAACTGATTTGTAGGTCTTATAACAATCATACCAGTATATTTAAGATATCAAATTTCTGTGCTACAAAAGAATAAAATTATATCAGAACTATAGGAAATAAACTTTAATACATTTGCTTAACATTAAGGTGCTATTCATCACGTTCAACATTATGAGGTCCTTACCAAGTGGGCATCATGTCTGGAAACCATACCCTACCAAGATGCTTGGAAACTTCCCAATGAATCTGCTCCAAGCTATACTTCTGGTCAGGAATTAATACTTCTTCCATAATGGATAATTGAGACAGGCGGCCGCCGCACATCTTCACAAACTCAACAAAGGCACTACATGATACTTCACATTCCCCTAGTCCAATAGCTGACAAGTTTTTGCAACGTTCTGCAATGCGAATTAACTCTTCATCAAGGGGTCGTAATCCATTAGCACACACTACTAGTTCAACTAGTCTAGGGCATGTCATTCCCACTCTGCCTAGTACATCTTTGCTTACTGATCTCCCAAAGTAAAGGTGAGTGGCAGGTATTTCATAACGAAAGAATGGGTCAAATTCCTCTTCATATAGGAAAAAATACATCACTAAATTGACTTTAGGTGAATGTTTGATGAAAGCATCCCAGCTGCTCTTCTGAATACTATGGAAGTGTGTCTGTCCAGGGTTCTCACTGACAACATCAATGCGCAGATGTTCTAAGCGAACGTGTTTTTCAGAAGATAGAGCCAGTAGCAACTCATCACTTAATAAGTGATAGTTCAGGGCCAGTTCTCGTAAGCCATGACATTGATCAGCCACACAAAGGATACCTTGGAAGAAAAAAAATCTCATGATTTATAAGCTTCTGTACAAATTAATATGTTCAAAAATTAGTAAGTGCATGTCTCACAAAACTGTGCTGCATTTCCCTTTTCATATAATAATGTAAAATAGACAGGTGCCAGTAATGCCTGTAATCCTAGCTACTCAGGAAGCTGAGATCTGAGGATCACGGTTCAAAGCCAGACCAGGCAGGACAGTATGTGAGACTTTGATCTTCAATTAACCACTAAAAGCCAGAAGTATAGTTGTGGCTCAAATGAAGAACATTAGCCTTGAGCAAAAAAGCTCAGGGACAATGTCCATGCTCCGAGTTCAAGTCCCAGAACTGGCACACACAAAAAACCACAACTGCAATTTAATCCAGTTGTGATGTTGAATTAGTAGAAAGTGAGTCACGAACATTTTAAGTCACTTCCACTATAAAAAATTGAAACTGTGCCTGGTGATGGGTGACTCATACCTATAATCCTGGCTACTCAGGAGGCTGAGACAGCAGACATGGCTCAAAGCCAGCCTGGGCAGGAAACTCCACAAAAGACTCATGTCCAATTAATCCCCAGAAAACTGGAAGGAGCACTGTGGCTCAGAGTACTAGAGCACTAGTCTTGAGCAAAAAGAGCTCAGGGAGGGTCCAGGCCCCTGAGTTTAAGTCCCACAACTAGCCAAGAAAAACCCAATTTTAATGAAGTCCATTTATCATGCCAGAAAAATCATTTATTAGTAACTGCCATCTTAAAAATATGGTACAAGCAAGTAAGATTCATCACAGTAAGGCAATTACAGGTGCCTTATTTTCTTGCCTATTTCTGGCAGTACTGGAGTTTGATCTCTGTGCCTCTTGATTGCTAGGCAAGTGCTCTATTACTTGAGCCAGGTCCTAGCTTTTTTTTTTTTTTTTTAACTTATTTTTTCAGGATTTTGCCAACAGCCAGTCTCAAAACCATAGTTCTATCTTTGGCTCCCACATGTCTACAATGAAAGGCTTGTGCCCCCATCCCTGACTTACTGAGAATGAGATGGGAGTTTCTAACGTTTTGCCCAGCTGGCCTCAACACACTATTCTCCTAATCTTTGCCTTCAAGTAGCTGGGATTACAGACATGAGCCATTGTGCCCTGTCTTTTAATTCTTGTTTGGTTTCCTGTGACAGGGGCTTGCTATGTAGCCCAAATTAGACTAGAACTCACTGTATTCCTCAGGCTGGCCTCAAAATTGCAATTCTTCTGTCTCTCAAGTTACAGGAGTGCACCACTATGTCCAATTTTTGTTTCAAAAACTATTTCCAATACTTATAATTTAAGAAATCTTACCTGCTCACTGCAACAGAAACCAAAAGGCAAATTTTGTAAATGAAATCATAAAATCCTACTTAGGTAAGATATAGTCATACACATCACAGAAATCTACAATCTACATAATTAAAAGCATTTACAAAGTTAAAAAAATGCCACTAAATGATCATGAGTTTAACTGCTAGTAGGTAGAGAAATATGGAGATGAAAATGTACACAATAGACCCACCAAGTAGTTCCAATATATACTCAAGTTTTGCCCCAAATGTATTACCTGAGCAATATATGATTTTATCAAAAGCAAGTTATTTTATTTGCAAAGTGGCTTAACAGAATTCTGCCTCAAAGTGATACCCTATACTACCTGATAACCCACTCAATCTCTAAATAGGTCACCCCAGCAAATCTAGATATTCTGTTTTGAAGTTGAGGCAGCTAAAAAGTAAATCTGGAATGCCAACATTGAAGTTTGTTCATTTAATTTTTGCTTAAGAAGTGATTAGATAGGCTCCCAATAAACCAAAAGCTTATAGCTGTGGAAGAAGACATCGTAATCAGAAGAAATAAACTGATTTGTGAGAATGAGAATCACTAGGAGGAAGCTATGGGCCTTGTGTGTCACTATTCAGCCACTACAAAGTTGTATTCTCCACAAGATAGGGAGGGTGTGTGAGGGTGTGTGTGGGTGTGTGTGTGTGCTTTGAAATATATTCTGACCATCCAAGATAATCCAAGAATATCTCTGTTCTTTTTAATATAAAAAAGCTTGACCTAAGACTGGGAGTGCAGTTCAATGGTAGTGTCTTTGCCCAATGTGATCAAAACCTTGGCTTCAGGGGCTGGGGATATAGCCTAGTGGCAAGAGTGCCTGCCTCGTATACATGAGGCCCTAGGTTCGATTCCCCAGCACCACATATACAGAAAATGGCCAGAAGCGGTGCTGTGGCTCAAGTGGCGGAGTGCTAGCCTTGAGCAGGAAGAAGCCAGGGACAGTGCTCAGGCCCTGAGTCCAAGGCCCAGGACTGGCCAAAAAAAAAACAAAAACTTGGCTTCAATTTCTTTCCAGCAATGAAAAATAAGTAAATAAACAAAGCATAATAGAAAACAGACAAAGATACAAAGAAGATACTTTGAAATATTCAGTAAGTAATAAAGTATAATTCTATGTATTTGCCCCACCAACCCCAGATCCAATATCCAAATGCCTGACATGTATGAGTACTGTAGAAGATCCATTAATTATCTAATTTTGTATGGCAAAGTGGGTCTTATAAATTATCTGAGTAACTTTAATCATCACATGGGCCCTTTTAAAAGCATTTTTTTTTCTGATGGGCTGCAGAAAAGCCAGAGAAATTCAAAATACTAAGGGGATGAAGCATGCTATTGTTGATTTTAAGACATGGAATCTCTAAGGAGGGGGGGAGAAAATGGAGAGTAGGAGAGGGGGGAGGAGAGGGAGAAAAAGGGGAGGGTCAGAGGGGAGGATGGAGAGAAAAGGGAAGGGGAGGGAAAGCAGGAGGGAGGACAAAAAAGGAGGAGAAGGGGTAGAAGGAGAGAAAACTCGTGTGGTGTGCTCATTTGCTTCTTTCCTCTTCACATCTGGCAGGAAATCAAACCCTAACTCAAACCTGGGCAGGATCCCGGGTGGCTTATGTTGGTAGAGTACCAGCCCAGTTAATGCAAGGTCCTGAATTCAAACTTCATATCACCCACAGAAAGAGCAAGAGAGCAAGGAGTTTACCACAAAGATTGAAAAAGTTTTCATACAGTGTGGTAAAGCTACTATGGAAACATACAGGTAGGGATCTAAATCAGAGAAGAGAGGGGTTTAAAAAGATAAAAAAGTAACAATTCAGTTGAATTTTGAGGCCAGACTGCAATCAGCTAAAGAAGTTAAAAAAATTTTTTAATATTCTACTGGTTATAGTATACTGTTCATACACAAAAAGTTTAAACATATTACTATAGTTCCATAAGGCTCAAGGAAAAGCTGCATGTGAACAAACAAGACTAAAGAGGTAGGTGGAAGTCAAATACAAAGGACCTTGGTGCACAATGATGTGTGGACCTTACCTATTTATAATTTCTATCTAATTGGAGCAAAACCACCACCAGCCTTCTGGCAACAGTAGGAACTACCCTAGGGCCTTACACTATTCCTTGGTATTTTTCTCTTAACCTTGCCTTTACAAACCTTCACAAACAACCTCTTTATTAAACATTCCTGAATTACTCTGTTTAAGATTTCCTAATTCCTGCTGGAATACTATGGATATTTCCTTTACAAACATGTATATATGGCCCAAAGCACCCCCTCACCCTATTACTGATTTTCTTGCACATGCCAAATAAAATAATTGGAAAATAAGCTGAAAGTCAGTGTCTAGGCTTGTTAACAAAACAGATTTTTTAAACTGTATTATGATAAAAATATTTTTAAGCAGAAGAGTGTTATAATTTGCAAGTTAACAAAACTATTGTGGTTTATTTGATGAATAAGTCAATGTATTTTATTTAAATGTTTCCAGCAAAACAAAAAAGCACCACATACCTGCTGGAGAAACATGAGGACAGCTGCTCATTTTTAGCAACTTGAGCGTATCGCTGTTGTTGGCCACCAGCACTTTGAGGGATGGGTCATCTACTGGGGTATCATCTATCTTAAGCGAGGACAAGGATTTGGAGTTTACAAACACAACTGTCAGTGCAGAGATAAAGTGAGACTGGAAAGCAAAAACATGAAAATACTGTTTCAATTTTTTGAAATAAATGTTTTAGAAATAAAGGGTTCCCAGGTATGGTTCATCTGAATTCTAGTGATTTCAAAACTGTTAAATAACACCTTGCACTCTGTTAATATAAGTATGGCAAAAAAAAATGTCATTAACTACCATCTCTGAGATGAGCCCTTTTACATGTGGGAGAAAAATTAACTTCAATTATCAGAATGTCACTTAAATCGTTGTAATGCTGCAGTTCAGAATAGGAATCTCTCAAAACTTTACCACGTCTGGAAACAATACTCTAGGTATGACTCAAGTTGTAGGCTTCTTAGCAAGCACAAGACTCTGAGTTCAAATTCTAGTATTGTACTGCCCTGAAAAAAAAAATAAACACAGCCAACCAACAATGGAAATCGTATTTGTACCAGTGCCCCAAATACTAATGACCATGAAAATAGCAGTAACTACTGGCACAATCACTAAAAATTAGTAAGTCAATCAACCCAAAAGCTATGACTTATTTGGAACATGGGAGCTTAAAAACTCCCATAAAAACTGATTTTAAAACAGCTAAAATCATGTTTAAATAAAATTCCAAATTTGAATTTCTCTCAAAACATGTGAAATTGTAATCTCTGCAAGTACTCTATACTTAATTTGAATGTCTTATCCACAAATATACCAATTAATTAAAATATCCTTCAATCTATCATACATATTCAAGCACCTATTGGACACAGAACCTAATAGACACCACTCTAGGGAAACAGATTAAGAACATTTTAAGTATGTGACTTTGAATGAGAGCTGAGCTAATAAATGGCTCCTGCACAGACCTATACAGAACCAAGTTTATTCTTCACCTATCAATACAATAGCAGAAAAGAATGGAGGCAAATTAACAGACAAGAAAATGTTCATACTAATTTACTTTTCTCCCCACTGTGCCTAGATAATTAATAACTAGATAACCATTGAAATTTTAACATTCTAAATGTTTTCATTTCAAAATCATGTATATATTGTGCAATTGTATTTCTTTATTAGTATAGCACGTTCATGCCTGCATCACTGACTTATTTCCCCAATGCCCCAATTTAGCTATGGTCAAATACCTCTCTCTTACTTTTTCCCATTCTCTTAGGTTAGCTAAGATAGCAACATCTTATTTCAATCTTTACTAAAAAAGCCATAAAGGAAAAATGTAAGCATTCAAGCACTTATGTAATAAAGAAGCAGTCCTAGCTACATCAAGAATTCTCAAATTAGTATTACATATAGTATAGTAATTCCAAATAAGACAAAAAATTATGTTCCATATACTTTTAATACTTTGTATTTCCTATTAGCTTACATGTGAATACATGCATTTAACTAAGATAGCCCAACAATTTCAATTCAGAACCTTTCCTTTCAGTATAATACTTGAAGGTGGTACGATATCATGTAACTCACTTTCTTAGAGCATTATGATTAGAAACATCTAGACTATCTGAAGAATTGGAATCACCCTCAATTTAGACTAGGTAAACCAAAATTTATGCACAATTAAGTCTGAAAACTACCGTAATTTACAATCTTAAAGGGTTAAAACCAGCAGATTTTCTTGTCGGTTTCCTTTATTTAGTCTGTGAGGAAAAATTTTTTTTTTTTTTTTTTTTTTTTGGCCAGTCCTGGGCCTTGGACTCAGGGCCTAAGCACTGTCCCTGGCTTCTTCCCGCTCAAGGCTAGCACTCTGCCACTTGAGCCACAGCGCCGCTTCTGGCTGTTTTCTGTATATGTGGTGCTGGGGAATCGAACCTAGGGCCTCGGGTATCCGAGGCAGGCACTCTTGCCACTAGGCTATACCCCCAGCCCCAGGAAAATATTTTTATCTCAAAATCTACATATTTAATCTAACTTTTAGAACATTAAAGACTTCTGAAAAAAAACTGGTGATACTTTGGTATTGCTATTCAATTGAAACATCCAGGTATTAAATACAAGTTAGTAATATTCCTTCCTGGATCACACTAGTAAACTATTGGGTAGTTTTTTTTATTTTTGGGGGGATAGTTTTTTTTAATTTTTTTTTTGGCCAGTCCTGGGCCTTGGACTCAGGGCCTGAGCACTGTCCCTGGCTTCTTCCCGCTCAAGGCTAGCACTCTGCCACCTGAGCCACAGCGCCCCTTCTGGCCGTTTTCCATATATGTGGTGCTGGGGAATCAAACCGAGAGCTTCACGTGTAAGAGGCAAGCACTCTTGCCACTAGGCCATATTCCCAGCCCTATTGCGTAGTTTTTGAAGTGTCTATTTTTGGCTTGAGGTATACTCTGAAAAAAGCTCCAAATTATTATCAATCTTCAAATTATTATCTATCCTTAGCATATGTGTGCATTATATGTATATACTTACATATATGTGTACATTATCTCTATAAATATTTAATTTTCATTTTTCTATTTTAAGAGAAGAAGCTGTTAAAGACTATCTCCAATTACCTAAAGGATGTTAGAACATACAATGTGAATTTAGCAGTTCTTCACTAAATATATAATCTTTAAATAAAGGCCTAAAGCCAAGCCATAATTTGTTCAAGAATAAATTTTTACAGAACACTTGCCAGAAGTTTATTTTAGTAGGCTACCTCTGCGCCTACTATTGGTACACACTACTTTTCTTTGATTCCAACCTTACCAATCTACTCTGCAAGCTAAGGAGTATCTACATTTCTTTTTTTCTAATGTTTGTTCTGTTTTACTTTCTTTAGCCCTTTCTAGAAAATCTGCAAATCATTTTTTTCTCTTTAACCTTACCAATAAAGACACACAAAGTGATTTTAAAAATTTTGAAAATACTATTTTGTGAACATTCTCATGATAACTGGCTTTCTTGCTATTTTTCTCCTGCTACTTTCATTGTCCTTATAAGAAATGTTTAGGCTTTCACTGGATTTCTCAGTAACAGCTAGTAAAACAAAATGAACAGATAGGTACCTTTGGTAAATCCATAAAGCTTGGCCGAGCAGTTGAAATAAGTCCAAGTGTTTTTAAAGAGCAATTCACAAGTTGTGATAATATATCACAAGCTGCTTCAGCTGATTCTTTGCTGCTGTCCACCTTAGAAGAAAAGAAAACATCTTTTACTCATACACATATTTACATCTGTGTATGTCTTAACTTTACAAAAGAAAAGCGTTATTTCTTTTTATTATCTGGTCTCCTACAACTTCATACTTAAATGCTCCTGAGAAATTATAAGGGCAGGCTGGGGAATATGGCCTAGTGGTAGAGTGCTTGCCCTGTGTACACAAAGCCCTGGATTCGATTCCTCAGCACCACATATACAGAAAAAGCCAGAAGTGGCACTGTGGCTTAATTTGTAGAATGCTAGCCTTAAGCAAAAAGAAGCCAGGGACAGTGCTCAGGCCCTGAGTTCAAGCACCAGGAGTGGCAAAAACCAAAATAAGGGGCTGGGGATATGGCCTAGTGGCAAGAGAGCTTGCCTCGTATACATGAGGCCCTGGGTTCAATTCCCCAGCACCACATACACAGAAAACGGCCAGAAGTGGCGCTGTGGCTCAAGTGGCAGAGTGCTAGCCTTGAGCAAAAAGGAAGCCAGGGACAGTGCTCAGGCCCTGAGCCCAAGGCCCAGGACTGGCCAAAAAAAAAGCTTAAAAAAAAAAAAGAAATTGTAAGTACAATTATCAAGATAGCATTCAATGTTATGTATTTAGTGTTGAAACAACTAAGATGATTCATTCCAAACTGTATAAACTAAGGGAATAATCAATTTGTAGTCTTTGAAAAATAATTGCAAATATAGTTCGTTTGTAAAATATGTACATGTGATACATATGTAAAACATTTCAAGGCACTAGAAATTAATGACTATGTACTCATAATGTTCAGACAAACCACAATTTGGGCTCATAATTAAAATTTTTGATGGAAAGAATTTAGCAAAGTAACAATGTTCACTAAACAAGTGCAAATCTGAACCAAAAATATATTTTAAAAGTAGCTTTGCTATCACACATCACACATTCTTCTGCCAAGATGCTTCTAGAAAAGAGGAAATGTGGCCAAAATAAAAAGAAACAAAATACATCCCCAAACCCTCAAGGAATTCTGAAAAGTCACCTGCTCCCAGAACTAAAAATTATCTTACAGAGAATAGCTAGGAAAATAAAAATATACTAATTTGTATTACAATTAGGTTTCTTTACACCAGTGGTTCTTAAAATGTGATCTCTGGATTAGCAACACCAAATTCACTAAAGAATTTTTTTTTCCAAATTTTTATTATCAAACTGATGTACAGAGAGGTTACAGTTTCATACGTTAGGCATTGGATACATTTCTTGTACTGTTTGTTACCTTGTCCCATTTGAATTGTAAACTTTCAGAGTGGGCCCCAACAGTGTCTTTATATGCCCGGTAGGTTACATTGCACATCAAGTTTGAAAAACCACTGTTCTAGACTAGTACTCTGCTAAAAAGCCTCTGAAACTCAAATTTAACTTGCCATTCTTTTCTTTTTGGGGAGGAAGGGGGAGTGGTGCTATACTTGGCAATCCACATCTCTAATGTCGAAAATGTTCTTTATGCATTTGGAACATGCCCACAATCCACTCAACCATTCCCATTACACCAAGTATCTTTTTCTCCTTGGACACAGCTCCATCTCAAGAGGGAAATAACATTCTTGAAAAGATGAGTAATTATGATATGAAGCCCTAGGTTATGAACCATTGCTTTATCTAAATCTAACTCTGACCTTTTAACAACTGATACATAAAGGTAAATCAAGAATCCATATCTTTTTATTTTTCTTTAGTGATTTAAAAAATTGTTTTATCTGAGACAAGGTCTCTGCTATATAGTCCATGCTGGCCTTAGCTTTCTGAAGGTTTGGATTACACATATGTATACTGTCACTTTTCAGCAAGAAGTACCATTTGGTTTGCTTAAAAATTTGATGCTTGTCTCAATAGAGATTCAGTCTGCATGCCTATATTTCACAGTTTCTAAAATGACATTAAAGCCTCTCTACCATACGTATACACACAGCTGTGATTTCTTAAAATTATTCTAGATAACTCAAAAGTAAACCTCACTTTTACCTCAACATTTTATCAGTTCCTATTTGCCCCTTCCAGCAAAGCAGCAGTTTCCTCTGGTATATTTTCACGCATCCTTTTCTCTTTCTTTGTAAAATATAACAAACTAACCTTGTAAATATTTTTGTGCCACATACAGATATGAAGATCTCATATCAGTGAGATCAAAAACACAATTTATTGCTGTATTTTTTAAAAAGAAGATTTTAAAGTATTACCTTGAAGCTGACATATTGTAGATGATTTGAATGTCTTTTAATTATCTGTTTAATCAGCTCTGGATGTGTAGCTTTTAAATAAGATGTAGCTGGCTGATTCAGTTCAAATTCAAAACACCTCCACAAGTCAGGCATGTGAAATACCTGATTCCAGTTGCGGCAAACTTGTGAGGCATGCGCCCGGTCAAGAAGAGGCAAATACTTAAATACTTGGAGAATAATGTCCTGAAGGAGATTGCCCCAATCACAAGTCTGAGAATGCTCATTTGTAGTCCTCAGTTTCTTTGATTTCTCTGCAGTACCTTCTTCAGATGTATTATGGT
Organism: Perognathus longimembris pacificus; assembly: GCF_023159225.1. Classification (NCBI taxonomy): domain Eukaryota; kingdom Metazoa; phylum Chordata; class Mammalia; order Rodentia; family Heteromyidae; genus Perognathus; species Perognathus longimembris. Next base: position 21,414,380 of record NC_063163.1, on the reverse strand, counting down.
CACTATCTCTTCCTCCTCGTTTCATCCTACTTGGAAAAATGAATCATTTTCATTCTAATAGAAATAAATTCAAAGAGAGATAAACACAAATTCACAAAACACAACTATGTACAAAGAACTGGACCAGTGATTTTAATTACCAAAATACAATTAAAAAACACCATTGGAGAACAACTATACATTTCTGGTAGATGTTTCTTCTATTGTTTTTATTTTATTTTGTAAGTATACACTTGTATTGCCTGTAATTATAAAACTAAACCTTTAAATCTGAAAAGTAATAATCAAAATGAAAAAAAGAAACTATAGTTATGCTTTCTAAAGGTTTATTAAAATCATTTTAAAATTCATGATGGGTTCTTGAATTCAAAACAGACCATATTCCCCAAGAACCACCAGAGAGGGTATGAATAAGCAGCCAACTATTTTCCACACTGACTAGCCTGTGATAATGTGCTGCTGATGGAAATTACTAACCTCTGCTTAATTCAAGTATACCTAAGCTACAGGTGTAGTCCAGAGGTAAAGTATTTGCTTAGGATGCTCCAGACCCTCGGTTTGATCCATAGTAACAGAAAAAAAAGAAAAGAAAGGAAAAGAAAAGAAAAGAAAATGAAAACAAACAGCTCTATGTTGTTTGGTCTACAATAGGACTTCTTATCACTTACTGTTCTATATTTTCCCCATTATATGTTTCTTTTTTATTATTTATTGTCAACATGATGTACAGAGGGGTTACAGTTTCATACCTAAGGCAGTGGGTACATTTCTTGTATAACTTGTTAGCTCCTCCTTCATACCCCCCCCCACCTCATTATGTTTCTGAAAGACCACTACATGTTAATTTTATGTATATTCTTACTACTTTCATTCAGTTTGTTTCTTTGAAAGACAATCTTTACTTGGACTTGGATGTAAATCCTACTCTACTTCTCACTAGCTATGTGGCTTTGAGCAAATTATAAAATTGTCTGTGCCTCAGTTTGTAATATGGGATAGATATTAAGACTGAGGGTTCTTGTGAGAAGGAAATATTAGGGCTTTTGATACTATTGAACTCTAGTTTAGAAATGCAGTCCAATGTCAAAGTCATTGAGGCACAAAACAGGTATAGATAGGTTGTCAACTAAAAAGGTGAACAATGATCCTAAAGCAGGTTTGAGACTGCTTACCAAAAGGTGACCAAGTATTCCACTGGGCTATGTAGCAGGGGCCTATTCCTCATTGCGTGTAATTTTAACTATGAATAAGGTGATTTAAATGTACTGAGGAGGGGGAAAGGAAGGGACAAAACAAAATGACAGATGTGACAGCAACAAGGTACTTTTATGGAAAAATGAAACATATAACTCTACAGTTTTTGAAAGGTACTGAGAAAAAAATAATACAGTGCCTTGTTTTAACATAAAATGCTAATAATAATGTTCCACTAAAAGTTGAAATAAAACTGTCATTATGACCCATTTTTCTGTGTTAACTTATCCTGAAGAGTTACTTTAATTTTAGCAAGTACAACTGGGTCAATGACCAAATATTTTGCTACTCTGGGCTTCCAATTTCTCTTGTGATTACTGGAATACAAAAATGAAAACAAGAATGAAGCAGCCTCATTTTTTTCTATACCTCATTATTAGGATGCTGATAAAAATAAAAATGTTATGCTGGGCACTGGTGGCTCATGTCTGTAATGCTAGCTACTCAGGAGGTTAAGATCTGAGGATTGTGGTTCAAAGCCAGCCTGAGCAACCAGCTGGTGGGCTTATCTGCAATTAACTACCAGAAAACTGGAAGTGGAACTGCTCAAAGTGGGAAGGGTGCTAGCCTTGAACAAAAATGTTGAAGGGCAGCGCACAGGCCCTAAGTTCAAGCTCCACAACTGACAAAAAAATAATTTAAGTGCCATTTTGTCCAAGTTGATATTTATTTATGCAAAAACTTCCAATGCTTTCATAAGTATTTTATAAAAACTATTTACACACGCAGATCTGTTGTACAGAAAGTTAAATAATTTAGGCTGGGTGCAGGTGACTCAGGCCTCTAATCCTACCTCCTCACAGTCTGAGATCTGAGAATCATGGCTGGACACCAGTCCTGTAGAAAAGTCCCTGAGACTTATCTCCAATTAACCAGTAAAAAGAAAGAAGTGGAGGTGTGGCTTAAATGGTAAGCACCATTTTTGAGTAAAAAAGGGGGACAGCGCTTAGTCCCTGAGTTCAAGCTCCAGTACAGAAAAATTTTACATCAGTGGACTTTTTGTCTCAAAGCAGAGACATTCTATAGTTGGGTAAGGATCAAACAGGACAATACACAAAACCAGGCTTCCTGGACTGGCTGAATTTCATGCAGTGTTTAGGAGCCTTAAATGATGCAATTATGGCAGCAAGGGCTTTTGGTGATTATTACTGCCAAGTGCCAAAATGCACATTAATGGGGAAAGAGTACAGACCAGTTGAACAGCTCAGGGAATCAGTGAGCTAAGTTAGCATTTCCCTAAGTGTAAGAGGAGTGGTCAACTTGATCATTAAAGAGAAAACTAATCTGGGCGTATCTCACTGTCTTGGGCACATTTACCTAGGCATACAGGAATTTTTTTTAAACCCATGTGTACTTAACACTGAAGGCCAGATTAATTCCATTATGCTCTGTTGCAACAAATATAAACATCGATAACACATTCTTTGGCTGAAATATAAAGGACAAAATAATAGAAATCATTTCTCAAAAGAATGGCATGGAGAGTATACTGGAAGACAACTCCAATGGTCACCAATAATTAGTAGGAGTGGATGGCATTTGTATAAATGGGTGAGGGATAATAGAAACCAACATTCTTTTTCAAGGACGGAAGAAAAAAATTAATTTAGCCAATCGATTAGACACCATTAACAACAAGGAAAAACTATTCTTTCCTCTTAGGACACAGGCAGTGTCCCCGACCCTTGGCTTCAACTCCACCTAACAGGCTGCACACGCCTAAAGCTGCACACGGCTAAAGCAGACTCACCGCTCACCAGAAGTTGACCAAGTTTTCCACTGGGCGTCGCGGCGGGGGCGTCTCCCCCCCGACGTGCCACCTCCGGGAACGGGCTTTCCCTGACATTTCTCCGGAGCCCTATTCCAGGAACAGCGCTTTGTTTGGCTACCTCCTGGTGTCCACCCCACACCCCCCACCTCAAGCTACCTGCACGCGCGCCGGCCCGAGAGAGAGAGCCCCGCACCGGGCGGGCCCGCGGTGCGCGTGGCCGAGCCCCGAGCCCGGGACAAGGGTTCGCATCGCCTCACGCGCAGCCCGCCTTGTTGACATGTTTTGGAGCTGCCACGGCGGGGCAACGCCCCCAAGCGGGTTCCAAGGTCTGGAGCCGCGCCCACGTCCCGCGGGCGTTCCCGAGGGGCGGTCCACGGGGGCCCCCTTCGGAGCCCCCTCCGCTACCGCCCCCGCGGCCCGCCCGGCTCTCCGCGGACTCCGGCCCGGCCCGGCCCCTCCGCCGTTACCTGCTGCCGGGGGCGGCTTCCCCCATGCACCTCCCCGAGCTCCGGGGACGGCGGCCGCTGGTCCCGCGGCTCTCACATGAGGGCCCCCGGGGCCCCCGCTTCGCGCTCCCGCCGCCTCGGCCCCCCGCGCTCCGCCCGCATCCGAGACGCTGGTCCCGCGGCGGGCGCCGACGCGGCTCCACCTTTGCGGCTGCGGCGGCCCCGGGAAGAAGCTCTCCTCAGTCCTGCGCGGTCGCCGTCCTCGCCCCGGTACTCCTCGTCGCCACCAAAGACTCCGTCAGAGAACTGCGGCTAACACGGAGGTCCCCTCTTCCCACCGCTCAAACAGCCGAATCCAAAATGGCGCCCGGAGCTCGCGGGCGCGCGCTTTCGCGGGCGCGTCTCCGCCCGAGGGCGGGCGGGCGCGTGTCCGCGGGAGGCGGGGCCGCACAGCCGGGGCCGCGCCTGGCCGGGCGGGAGCGCGCCTGGGCCTGGGCCTGGGCCCCGCCTCCTCAGTTCCGGGTGGTGAGCGGTGCTGGCTGGCGGCGTAGGGATTTGTTGTTTATTTATTTGGGAGAGGAACGTGAACATGCTGGAGCTGAAAAGATTGCGTGCGATTGAAACTGGAAAGTGTGGGTGAGGTGTGGCCGAACAAGCGGGGAGTGTCTGCGGAGCCCGCCAGACCCAGCCGCCGGTTCCACCCCCGCGGACCGACGCTGTGGCCCGCTGACAGCGACACACCTCCTCCGGGAAGGCGCGGCCTGGAGGTGGCCCGGCCCCCGGTGAGCTCCGGACCGGTGACCTGTGGAGCTAAATACCGGCCCCAGAGACCCGGTGCACCGGCATCACAGATCGCAGAGCCATAAGCCTGAAAGAGCACACGTGATTTTTATTTTAAAATACTTGTATTTCCGGACTTTCCTACAAGGATTTATTTCTCCCTTTCTTTTTACCAGTTAGTACTTTTTTTCTAAGCCACAATGTCTTTATGAAGTACACATAACTCTTGAAATTTATAAAAGAAAAAATACCAAAACAAAGGGTGGAAGGTGTAAAGAAGTAGATTAAATTAAACAGCTCTGGTGGAGTCATCTATAAATAAATCAAGGTGTCTTGACAACTGACACAGAGTTGGCTTTTTTTCAAAGTTTTGGGACAGTGTTTTCTTAAAGATAGAGATGTCCACTAGAAAGAATGATATGGTATTATTTGTAAAGAAATGGGAAGACCTAGAAAAAAATATATTAGTTGAAGTCAGACCCAGAGAGATGGTGGTTACATGTTTTTCCTCACACATGAAAGTTAGAATTATCATAAACATAACAATAAAAATGTTGGGTAGTAGGCAAATGTATGAAAGTGTATTAAATATGATAGGTTCAAGAGAAAACTCAGTGTAATTCCTTAGAAAAGCAAAAGCAGAGTTCAACAAAATAAGCACCAGGCAGCAGGTAGTTACAAGGGGTGGAAGAGGGTCCATGAGAGAGGTACAGGGATAAGAAGAGAAGAAGGGAAGAATGCAATCCATAATCCAATGTATACCCTACAAAATTAAGAAACACAAGTGAAGGAGTGGTTTGGGAGGGATGGGTGAGAATGTTGAAAGTGGTGACATTGCCAGGCACTGATTACAGGCTCAGGCCTGTAATCCTAGCTATTCAGGAAGGTGAGATCTTAGGATCGTGGTTCAAAGCCAGCCTGTGCAGGAAAGTCTATGGGGACTCTCATCTCCAAGTAACCACCAGAAAACAGGAAGTGACATTATGGCTCAAAGTTGTAGAGCTCTAGTCTTGAGCAAAAAGAACTGAAGGACAGCTTCTGGGCTCAGAGTCAAGTCTTACCCCGCCCCCCCACCACACACCACCCCCCCAACACACACACAAAAGTGGTGACATTGATCAAGATGTTTGTATTTCATAAATGGCTTTGTTAACCGGAAACTCCTTTGTACAACTACTAAAAGATAATAAAATTTAAAAATTTAAAAAGAAATGTCCTTATATGTGAAATCAAACCAAGAAGTGATTTTCCATCCAAGCATGTCTTTGAAATCTAACCCTTCTTTAAAAAAAAAAAAAATGGATGTCATTGCTTCCCAGGAGACTTCTGTTCTTTCTCATTTTCTTTTTTTTTTTTTTTTTTTTTTTTTTGGCTAGTCCTGGGCCTTGGACTCAGGGCCTGAGCACTGTCCCTGGCTTCTTTTTGCTCAAGGCTAGCACTCTGCCACTTGAGCCACAGCGCCACTTCTGGCCGTTTTCTGTATATGTGGAGCTGGGGAATCGAACCCAGGGCCTCATGTATATGAGGCAAGCTCTCTTGCCACTAGGCCATATCCCCAGCCCTCTTTCTCATTTTCTAAGAAAATGAGCCAGTGAAGCCAAAGGAAGAAGATCCAAGGTGGGAGGCAGGTTCTAGTGGTGCATCACATAATCCTAGCACTGGGGAGGCTGAGGCCTGAGGCTCATGAGTTTCAGTCCAGCCTGGGCTAGAGAGACCCTGTCTCAAAAGATTTTTCTTTAAAAAGGAAAGGAAAAAGGAAATGAAAAGGGAAGGAAAGGAAAGGAAAAAGGGAAAGTAAGGAAAAAGAAGGGGGAAGGGGGGAGGAAAGGAAGAAGGGGAGGAGGAGGGGAAGGAGGCAAGGCAGAAGGAATGGGGAAGGGAAGAAGAAAAGGAAAGGGAAAGCAAACGGAATGGTGGTAGCTCAGGCCTATAATCCTTGCTGCTCAGGAAGCTGAGATCTGAGAATTGTGGGTCAAAGCCAGCTTGGACAAGAGAGTTCAAGGGACTCATCTTCAATTAAGCATCCAAACCCAGAAGCAAAGCTGTGACTCAAGTGGTAGAGTACCAGCTTTGATCCAACATTAAAAAAAAAAAGTTAGTGAAGAGAAGTGCTGGAATACTGATATTGGTTGCTGCTGTTTTTAACTCCAGACCATCCAACTATGTAGTTTTCAAAAACATCACAGCTGCAGCCTGAATGTAGATGCCTCAGTGATTGGAAGCACTAATAGTTAAATAGATGAAAAGGTTTTTAAAAATGCTTAAAGCTAGGCTAATATTCAGGAACAGAACTCCTGTGCGAATTACTGAAGGATGTATCACTCAAAGTGTTATCCAGAAATGAATGTAGAGATGTCTAAGCTTCACACTATATGATAAGCACTGTATATGCTGAGGGATGGTAGACAGACGAGTGGAGTTAGAGATCTCATTTACCAATCATAATTCATCTCACCAATTTTGAATCAAATCTTGAAGAAAGTAATGAAAATTGACAGTGATTGGGGAGGCAGGCAATATAACCAAGTGACAAGAAATTTTCAAGCTAGTAACTGCAAGATGATAAAATAGGTGTGTGTGTGTGTATGTGTGTGTGTGTGTGTGTGTGTGTGTGTGTGTGTGTGTGTGTGTCTTCATGCACTCATTTGGACAGTTTCTTCTCTGGAAACTTGGAATCATCACCAGAAGAGATTAGTCCTTTCCTAGGTACCTTGTACTTGTCCCACATAAATCTAAAAGAGTTATAGGTGGTGATTTCCTGCCACATGTCCTGAGTGGTAGAGAAAGCAGCTCTGCAGTAAGAAAGAAGAGTGACACAGATGCACCAGGGATCCATAGAGAAGAGATGAACCACAGCTCTGGTCTGGGCTATCCTCAAGGCCTGGAGGTAGCCATTTTACTTATCTTCTGGTTTGCTAATGTTAGTTTGAATTTGTTTTCCTTTGAATACAACTCAGATTCCTGACCAGTACCAATTTGAACTGGGAAGACTGTACTGTGGGTCTTGAATATGTTTCTTCAGCTGACAGGCAGTCATATAATTTGGTCTGCAGGTATGTGATGAATTAATCTCTACAGCTGCTATTACCCAAGGGTGATTCTTCCTGAGAGTGGTGATGATTGCAGACAGCTCCAATGTGGGTGGAACCCGGGAAAATGGCTGGATATGGTTACGCCCAATTATGGAAAATTTATTGTTTTCCAGGTGACAGACCAACTACTAATATGACTTTATGAAAAATGCATGAAATTCTTTTCTGGGGCAAAGAGCGGTTGAATTGGGAGAAGCAGGTAGTTGAATCTGCAAAGGAAAGGCCTTACAAGGTACATGTGCGCATGTACTTTCCTACTCTCTGATTTTTAACATTTTGATCTGGTCCCCTTTCTATTTTATTCTGGAGTTCCTTTCTTTCCGGTTTCCTCACAAGAAGAGGAATGCTTGTCTCTTTACCTTCTTGAGTCTGGCACATTTGAGAGCATCAAGTCAAGCCTGTTCCTAAAGTGGCGAGTGTTGTGAGGGTGTGGTATCTGGGTCATGGATTAGGCTTGGAATCGGATTCTTTTATTTATTGGGTAAGTGAGTTTGGAAAAGTTACTTAGCTTTTTTGCTTCTGCTTTCTCAAAATTGGGGTAATGATAATAGGTGCCATGTAAGGTTGCGATGCAAATAAATGAAGTAACCTGTGAAAGAGAAATCAAGCACTTGTGTCTTAATATGACAATCATTGTGTCATCATTGTTGTTAAGACTGTTGGTGTAACTCCATGAGTGAGGACAGAGGTCATTGTTTCTAAACTGTGATGTTTTCTCTCTGCTGAACCTAAGCAACAGAACTCTTCACCAAAGGGAACTAACATCATAGGGAGGAAGATTTCTTCCCACCAGGACTTAGTCTCTGTCTTTGAAAACTAACAACCCAGGCAAATGCTATGACACACTTGCCTTTTCTCTGGCTTTGTATGCCTGACATGATCCATACTATACTTGTAACCTACTATACAGACAAAGATTCTACTGGACGCTAAATTGCCTCAGCCTGCCCCTCCTCCAGTAGAGGTCAGTTTGCATTCGTTCTACCTCTTTAACTCAGTCAGTCTCCCTAACAGGTGTTCACCTGCTCAGCCTCTATCTGCACAGCTGCAGCAACACACCACCTTGCCAAGGATATTTGTTCCACTGCCAAACACATACATTTGTTAAAACATTATTTTGTATGTGCAAAGAAGTGTATTTCTTTGTCATTGTCACCCACATTTTACCTTTAAATGGCATCAAGCTGTTCTCATTCTAAGTGTGCTTGTCCAGATTGCCAGTCACTTAAATCCACATTGGTTAAAGTTGAATCCAGAAGAGCAAAACTCTTTTTAGTTGCCTATTTCTCAAATGTGCCCCATATCATCCTACATTGGCAAATACTCATGTCTAATCAGGCTTGAAAGCTGTGCTCAGGTTTGGGATACCCATGTGGACATGCTTTTACTTAGTACAAGCATAGAAATCTTTGTTGTTGTCGTCATTGTCGTTTTGGTCGTCATGGGGCTTGAACTCTGCACCTGGGTGCTGTCCCTGAGCTCTTCAGCTCAAGGCTAGTGCTCTACCACTTGAGCCACAGTGCCACTTCTGGTTTTCTGGTGGTTAACTGGAGATAAGAGTCTCATGGACTTTCCTGCCCCAGCTGGCTTTGAATCATGATCTGCAGATCTTAGCCCCCTGAGTAGTTAGGATTGCAGGTGTGAGCTACTGGCACCTGCAAGCATAGAAATCTTTAGCTTCAATGGGAGCTACTCTTTACAGGTAGGCACTTTCATAGATGAGACTGAGCTTGGTGACAATGACAAAGCCTTTGTTTACAATTACGTCAGACTTTCTTGTTTCCTACATCCATCTTTCTGGAGAACGTTTAGGAATTAAATAGAATACAGATTTGCAGAGTTATGTTTCAAGTTTTCATTCTATCTGCCCAACAGATCTATTTCTTTGAGACAAAATAGGATGTTTTAAAAATATGATTTTTAATTACTGTTATAGTACTTTCTTGTTATCTTGGCTATATTTGTGAGGTTTTACTTCTCCATACTACAATATTCAGGTCATATTTCTATGTAGACTCTACACAGTCATACCTAATATTGTATCCATTTTTTCACTAGTACATTCTGCATGTAGCCTCTCAGTCATGTGTTAGGGCAGTGTTAGGACATTCTAGGTACAGGTGACATATTTCATTCTTTTCTGTGAAGGAACCATAATTCTGGTACTATACGCTGCTCAAGTTTTTGAGTTGATACTACTATATTTACTGAGAGATACATAATCATTTGTTCCCACTTCAGTAACTAAAAGTTAATGACTGAGCAAGCTGATGAATCTTGAAGGGCTGGTTGCTACTTCTTGTTCATTTTCATGTAGCAGGGATTGGAATTTGTCCTCTCACTGGAACGCACTGAGTGCATTCATCTTTATCAAGGTCAAAGGTAAGTTCATAGGCCTGGCATCTTAGCTGATGAATAACCATTGTCTCTTCCTGAGTCATCCTCGATGATTGTTTGTCTTATTTGTACAAGGCATAGATTATAAACTCTGCCGAGTGCACAAGTCTGAGGAATGCGGAATGATGGAGTCTGCATGTGTACTCCTGAGTAGGCCCTATTCGGATCAGCATATAAAGTATCCCAGACTGTACTGCTTCCTCCCACTCAATGCCCTCTCAAAGGCAACCAGTATTCAGAAGTCTATTACTATAAATTGTTTATGCCTATTAATTAGGATGTTATGTACATGAAATCATAGTTTTTGTGTCTATATTTTTGTCTGCTCAGCCTCTTATCCAAGGGATATTCAACCACTTCTTGACACACACATTGCTCAAAGTGATCTATTTTTTCCTATGGCAGCATTTCTACCTGTCCTGTTGCCATTCCAGTTACTTGAGAACATCTGCTTATCTAGGACTCAAGCCTTTCTTCATTTTAAGAGTTTTCCTGCTAAATAAAGAGAATGAGAATAATAAATAGATGGGGAATTATAGAGCTCACTAAATTCTTGCAGAAACTTCCTTGGGCTTGTTCCTCTCCTGGGTGGATAGAAGCCAGACCTCTGTGACATCTTACTGCAACCATTTTCACTACCCCATAGCTCTCACTCTGCCAAGTTAGCCTACCTAAAATCATTGCCATGGTAAGTCATGGCTTTGCATATTAACCCTATCTAGAGTGAGATTTGTTAGTTCCTCAAAGGAAAGAAATGGACTCAGAACTCCGACAAGATCCTTTAGCAGATTATTTGTGTTGATGCTATTAAGGTATTTTAGTTGTGTACATATTTTAGATTAGTCCTTTGTCAGGGAAATAGTTTTCAGATATTTTCTCCCATTCTCTAGGCTATCTCTTCATTCTGTATCATTTGGTAGTTCATTTTATGGTAGCTCATCTTATGGTAGTTCTACTTTTAGATTTTTTTTTTTTTCTGTGCTGAAGCTGCCTAGTTTGATTTAATCACATTTGTCTATTTATGTGTGTGTGTGTGTGTGTGTGTGTGTGTGTGTGTGTTGTTGGGGATATTGCCAAGTCATTGCTATACCAGAGCTTTGAAATGTTTCTGCTATGTTAGTTTTTTTTTTTCTAGTAGTATAAAGTTTCAGGTTTTACCTTGATCCTTTTTAAGTTAATTTTTTTTTATATGGTAAGAGTTTGGTTTGATTCCTACATATATTGATATCTAGTTCTCCTAGAAATGTATTGACGAAGCTTTTCCCTCTCCAATATAGCTGGAAAATTAGAACTTATTTCTTCTATCTGCATTTTATATGTACCTGTATTTTGGTACCCATTATCAATCTTCCCTCAATGACCCCAGCTTCTCACATTCTAAATCTATTTCATACTTTCCCCCATGCCATTTTACACATCATTGACCCTTGAAATGCTACTTATAAAATGAAGCTTGGTCTCCTGGCTACCACTCTCCACACCATAAAAACAACAAAGTAGTGATGATTTTTCCTAAATCCTGAAGCATTTTACTTGGCTTTTGAAATTTAGTAGAATGTTCTGTAATATAATCATCTGTGCTTTGATTTCATCTTTTCTTTATGGACTTACAAGTTCCTTTAAGGCAAAGGCCGTTTACTTGTCACAGATACCACAAACATCATTATGCTTATCAGTGATTTCTATATTGGAAACTATGTTCTAGATTTCCAGTGACAGGAATTTAGAATAGTACAGGTCAAATCCTTTATTAGTCACATGAAATAAATCTCATGATTTATGATAAATAATAAATCAATAATTTAGAGGCCTACAATTTAGAGGCCTAGGGGCATGGTTCAAATAGTAGAGTATCTGCCTAGTAAGTGTAAGGCCTTGAATTCCAACTGCAGTTCTGCCAATACAACAGAAAAACAAAACAAAACCTAAAAATGGGGTTGGGAGGTGATAAGAAGGGGAGGGACAAGATGGGAAAGGAAAGGTCTTTTAAAAACACTGAGCTACAGAGACCTACAGAAGATAAAGACTAGATTTTATTATTTTATAAAAATTCTAAAAGCTACTGTTTAAGAAAATAGAAGTTAATTAAATGTGAAAATATATGTGTGAAAATATTATATATACATAACTATATTTTTATGCTCCATGATTTCCTATGCAGCATTTAATTAAGATTCAAACATGGTGGTTCAGCTAATGGGTCCCTAACAGTTATAGAAATTATGATTTGCAATATTTGTAAGTTTTTATCTCAAAGAATCTTTGATGAACTTTTGTACTTCAATCTGTTTAAAATTTTGTTTCTGAAAACATTTTTTTGTCTCAAACACCTTACACAATTGTTACTTTATCACTGTATAAAAATGTACAGTGGTTTTATTGACATGTACATTCCAATATGTTTACAGCTGCAAGATAATGAGGCACACTCAGTATTGCACTTCATTAAAATTTCAGGCTCAAACTTAACCTAGAAGTTTAAATGAAACTGCATTTGTAATTTAGTAATTCATATACAGGACAAACATTGATATCTTTATATACAGTGTGATACTTATTACATTATATGCTGTCCTAACACAATTTTTTTAAATAACAGTCTAGGAAATAAACCAGAATATTCCTCTTTTTATCCCCACCCGTGATGCAATTGTACAGTAATACAAAAAGGCAGTATACAATAAACAATGATTATTTTTCTTTTTTGCTTGAAAGCCAGCATCATTCTAGTCCATGGGTATGGTGATTTTTTTTAATATCAATTATCAATAAAATGTCCAATGCTTCACAGGCCAATGACAGTAATGGCCACATGCAAACACCTCACAAGTTTGATGTCTTGGTTCAAAAGAAGATAAACCAAAATAATGGGGAAACTTTCCCTAGCAAGAATTATATACATGGTATTTGGCATTCTTCTTGCACTGTGAACGGTTCATTTTCATGGATGTAAAAGTGGTCCCATTCTTATCCTGAGCAGAGTTTAAATTTCACTGCATCCTCATGGTGGATGAAGGCAACTTTCCTCTCTGTTGACAAAGGATCTTAATGTTCTAAAATGTGTGAGCATTTCTGCAGACTCCACACCCAAGAGCAAACTCTTCCCCAGTGGGCGGATGAACAACATGGAGTGGACATTCTGTTCCTTCCAGCTGCTTGCCTTTGGGACCTGTATAAATTGTGAGGGAAATAAAGGAATATAATCTGAAACATGCATACACCTGCACACACAAACCTTGTACATAAATAACTGATGTTACCAAATAAACAGTATGTCTATAGTTATATAAATATAAAGCTAAAATATTTTTCTTTAATTGTGAAAGTAAAAACATTCATAAAAACATCAGTAGAGGAAGTAACATGGTCCATTAGTTACAATGTCCTGCTTAGAGAAAACTACTATGAGCTATAGATGTTGTTCTATTAATAGATGATAGATGACAGTGAGAGAATATGATAGAAGTACAAACGTATGAAAATAGCATAATAAAACCTGGTAAAATCTATTTAAAAAGAGAATCAAGGAGGGGTGCTAAGTGTAAAGTGTATTAACATATAGATGTAGTGAACTTGATCAAAGTATATTATGTGCATGTGAGTAAAGAGTACAATGAAACTCCTCTGTATAGTAAATTTATGCTAATAAATTTACAAAACAAATTATTACATCACTTTAAAGTGGAGAAGCAAAAAAGTCATGAAAACCCCTCTTTTATTTAATAAAAAATCATTCTGGTTCGGAGAACATGAACACTTTTCTTTAGGATGTTTTTAATGAACAAAACCAAACAAGTAGAAATAAACCTGGTTACATATCTACTTCCATTGCACATTGGAAAAATAGGAAGACTGATTATTGGTGTTATTCTAAAAAGTATATGTATAAAGGGACAAAAGTAAAAATCAGCTCAAATTATGAACATTAAGATAATATACAGTAATCTGTTGGGAAGTAAAAATTAGTAGATAATAAAGAAAGTAAGCTTTTAAGATGTTAATAACCCTATACTTTTCTATTTTTTAAGGAAATTTGTTATGGTAATGTGCTTCATGCCATATAAAATAATTACAAAGGATTTATAACTCCTTTTTATAAATAAGGAAGAGCTTTAGTATGTCAGGAATACAGGCTATGGCCTACATTTAAATGGAGATTCCCTAATGATCTGTAGGGGAACAGCTTGCCACTGCTAGTTTTTCAAAATAATAAACATAAATTCTGATTGTGCTTGAGAGAAAAATATCATGAGATCCAATCGAGAATAGAATCTCATTCAATTTACCTTTTCTGGGTTTAAATTTTTCTCTGCTGTGGAAGGAAACTATGAGGGGTAAAAGGCTAGAGTTTATAAAACTATTAGCCTGGCTCAGTGTAAATGTCCAATTATTGTTAGATATTACCAAGTAACATCAAGCCGGTGCCTGGTTTTAAGGAATAAGAAGTACAGTACATAGGAAAATAAGACCAAGGAGTGGAGGTGGGCATCCAAGTGAAGACAGCCACACTTAGAAAGAGAAGTCAGCTGCGGCTTTGCACTAACAGGCACAAGAACAGCGTTGTGCTTCACAAATAAACACAGATACAGACCCAGAATGTGTCAACAAAGGAGGATAACTCAGACTGGCTAGCAAGCTATTTATCAAGTCTATCTGCTGTCTTGTTCCAAATCACATTGTACTCAATGGCACATAGAGATCAGGTAAAAAATTATCTATGATGGCTCTTATAAATTGCATTGTTTGTGTTTGTCCAGGGAAACAAAACAAAAACAAAAAAAAAATGCGACCATTTCTTCTATAAGTATTTCCAGAGTACCTAACATATAAATCGTGTTCCCAGGTACTTGCAATGGAAGATGAATAGTGTGTGACATTATGTTCAAGTTCACAACTAACATGATGGTAAGAAAGAATAACAAAAGTAAAAACAAAGAAAAAGCTACTGAAGATGGACACCACTGGCTCATGCCTGTAATCCTAGCAACTCAGGAGACTGAAATCTGAGGAAGTCAGTAGTTTGAAGTCAGCCCAGGAAGAAAAGTCCATGAGACTCTTATCTCCAATAAACTACTCAGAAAAGGCAGAAGTGGTACTGTGGCTCATAGTGGTAGAGCACTTAGCTTTGAGCACAAAGAGGCTCAAGGACAGCACCCAGGCCCTGTGTTTATGCCCCAGGACTGGCAGAAGGCAGGTAGGCAGGAAGGAAGGAAAAAATGAAGGAGCTAATATATTACTTTTCTCATGCATCAACCTTTTAATCCCTGAAATGTCCTAAATTTATTATTCCCATTTTATAGGTAAACAAACTCATTAAATTAAATTTTGTGATTCTTAGATCTTATTTGTAAGATAGGTGCAGCAGGGTGCTGTTAATATTAAAAACTGGTACCAAAAAGACAGTCAATACAACTTAGAAGTAGATAAAGGAAATTATGTTATACTCTGAAACTTCTGGTGGTTAATTGGAAATTTTGAATGTTAAGAACTTTCCTGCCTGGGCTGGATTTGAACCATGATCCTCAAATCTCAGTCTCTTGAGTAGCTAGGATTACAGGTGTGAGCCACCAGTGCTGGGCTGAATGTTCTTACAGCCTTCAAATTCCTGTGTGATGTAGGAGCTGGGGTTTGGAGGAGTGATTAGATCCTGATGGCAGAACTCAGAACTACGATGAGTGCTCTTGTAAATAAGAATGTGATCCTATAGACCCCTTGTCCCTTATTCCATGTGAGGACCCAGCAAAAAGTTGTATATGAACAAGAAAGTAGGCCTTTGACAGAAACTAAACCCACCAGAACTTTGTCATTATGTTTCCCAGCCTCTAGAACTATGAAAAATACATTTCTGTGTAGGGGATGGCTATGCCTTTGAGACCTGGGACTGCCAGGCTTCTGGCCATTCCCATCTCCTTCCGGGTTCTACCGGAAGAGATGCCAAACCAGCCCCGCCTCTCCTCTAAGAGCACATGTGGCCACCATGGCGCCGGCTGAGCCAGGAGGCCGAACCAAGAGGCCGGGCCTCTGTGGGAAGTTTCGTGACATCACCGTGATGGACAGTTCATTAGCCAATCGTTAATACCCAGTTAGTCCCTCCTCTTCCTGCCGCCATTACTGTTATATAAACCCCTCCCACGTATAAAACTCTTTGGAAGCCGGTAGACCATTGGATGGCTCCCCCAGATTCTCTGTGTCCAGTGTCTTCTCTTAAACGTAAGGAGGGCTGGGGATGCAGGGGGGTTTCGGCAGACCTATCCCAGCTCAGCTTAGCCCTACCGGGACACGCTCTGCCCTCCCGCTGGTGGGAGCAGAGGGCAGAGTCGAGTGTCCCTCACAATTAAAGGCTTGACATTTCCCCAGGGGAGACGTGGAGATTAAGCCCGACATTTCTGTACCTTAATAACAAAGTTCATACCACTTGTTGTATCACTACAAAAGGATTAAGATAACCTACTTCAATTTCTTAATCATTTGCTCAGCTTCACCCATATATTGAAGCACACAAACTAATACGGTTGAGAGTTTTTCAAAGAATTATTCTTTTTGTTCTTCTGAGTAAGCTACATATGGTCATCTTCTCTACTTAAATTACTTTGGGTTCTCCTTTAATTCTATTCCAGTTCTCAGTAGATGAGTCAGAGGAATCTGTGAGTCCAGAACAGCAAATCTTTGTCTCAGTGTATGATGTTAGGCCAATTAATCACTTTCTCTAGGCCTCAAGTTTCCATTTATAAACATGGAGATACTTCCACTTTTAGGGTGTAAAAGTTATGTGTAAAAATGTTTTAATATGTGTGAAAATTCTCAGAATCAGTATTAGTTTCTTTCTCCTGCCAATTCCCTAACTCTTCTGCCTCCATTGTGTGGTTCACAACGGCTGGAAGAATAAAGTCCTTATTGTGTCTGACCAGATGGTGTGAATGCATGGAAACCTCACTTTGCCTGGCCCTTCTCACTGCATTGTCTAGAATATTTCTTTGCTAACTTACTCAGTGTATGTTGTTTTGCCTCTACAGAATATACTTTATTTCACTAGAAAAATCTGGATTTTCCCTGATGACAGAGCTTGCCTCAAACTTTTCTCCACTGCAAATTGGTTGTTGCCTTAGTTCTTCCCATGTGGTAAGGCTAAGAAGCACGAATGACATTCTCTGGTTCTCATCTGTTTCTAGACCTTGACCTACAACCATTATTCAATAATCCACTCTACTTTGGATCTCAAATCATCACGAATGTGGCCTCTTTTTCACTCTTTTCATCTGTTGACCTCTGCTCACGACCCTATCCTTCTAATCCTGGCTCCCGGCTCTGGTGTGGCCATCACTTTGAACATCCTATCCTCACATCATTCTCAATTTGCTTCTTTCAAAGTTTTCTACTTTTATCTAAAACAACAACTAACTAGACAAAAAAAGAAAATATTTTAACACAAAAAACATCTTGTAGGGCTGGGGATATGGCCTAATGGCAAGAGTGCCTGCCTCGTATACATGAGGCCCTGGGTTCGATTCCCCAGCACCACATATACAGAAAACGGCCAGAAGTGGTGCTGTGGCTTAAGTGCCAGAGTGCTAGCCTTGAGCAAAAAGAAGCCAGGGACAGTGCTCAGGCCCTGAGTCCAAGCCCCAGGACTGGCAAAAAAAAAAAAAAAAAAATCTTGTAATGTTTAATACAAGGTTTTTTTTTTAATGAAAAAAGCAAGTGTCTTGAAGTACTGATACTTAAAAAACATTCTAGCTATTTTTAATTTAAAGGTTAATAAATTTTACAGGATATACAAATCAAAATACTAAAAAAATTATAATCAGAAATCATTTTACCTCCATCTCTATCACCATATTACTCCTTTTCCTCAATAATCAATTGACTTAGGAATATTTTCCCAGAATTTCTCTATGCAAATATGAACAAATCAGTATAAGTAATAGTCTGCCTGCAGACTATATATTTACAGATTCTCTATGTGGCTTTGACCAAGTATGGCAAAAATAAACAAAATCAAGCTCCAAACTTATTAACTTCACCTGTGCACATTATGCATTTCAGTGCATGTGGAGAAGCTGTGCGTTGTTTCCAGTTTTTTTTTTTTAAAACTTTATTGTTAAAGTGAAGTACAGAGGGGTTACAGTTTCATATGTACGGTGTTTCTAGTTTTGTTTAAATTGTATGATCTGCTGAGTGCTTTAGTTTTGTGAAAATATGCTTCCCCCAAAGCAAATGATGCCCAAAAAAGCAAAGTAAAAGTTCATGTGCTTCATTTACATGACAAGACAAAACTTTAGGCTTGTTGAAAGGTGATATGTCTTTAGTGTAAGTTTGGAGGTGTTATGGAAAAAATGAATCAAATGTCTGAATTCTAAGCATCCTGAGCATTTTAACTTTTTCCTCAAGTGTCCACAAGGAACTATTCTAGTCTCTTTTTCTCCTCCTTTTCTTTTTTTTAAATAAAGACAACATAGACTGGGTGTAACTTGTTGAAATTTTAAAAAAATCTCCTAGAGATCTTTCTACATTAGCACAAAGAAACTCAGTTTTATGGTACGTAGTTTTTGGTCTTAGCCATTTCCTTACTGTATACTAGTAACACAGGTTAGGGGTATTTATTCCCATTAATACTTTAGGTTACTTTGAATTAGGTTGCCATCTTTTGAAACAGCATTCTCCTGTAATCTTTAAACTAAATATTACACAGATAATAATTGTGATGTTAAAATATTGAAAACATACCTGCAGGACAGTGTGGAAGTTCTTCCTTAGGAATACTAGTCATTCTTTGAAAATCATCATGACAAGCATTACAGAAATGTGTCGTACCAAAACAGAAAAAGACAGCTACTGAACAGCAGTAGCGACACTTATATTCCAAAAAGTCTGTTCCATGTTTGGGACACATCTACAGCAAAAGAAGGAACACAAAAAAATTACAGTGAGCCTGCCTCATCTCTACTTTATATAGTCATATACATAATTCATTAGTTCATATTTTGAGAGTACACATCTCTGAAAATTGATAATCCATTTGTTAAAAATGAAATCATTAATATATGGTTTTTCTCAAATGGTCTGGACAAGTCCAAAGTCTTAGCTCTATTTCTAGTACAACCAATCTGACTAATACGCAATATGCTTAATTTCCTTATGAGAGCAAATTAGTCTGTTAAACTAAAAATTGATAGTATTTTACCCCATTTCCCAATCTTACTAGTATACATGTGCAGAATTCATTAAAGAGAAAATACGAAAGGTTGACCACAGGATTAGTAAAATAAGCAATGTTATTTGTTGTTTGAATGTCACCATTTCATAGAAGATTGAGTTTAAAATGAAAACATCCAAAAGAAGTAATAAATATGAAACAATTTGGAGAAGTATTCAAAGCTGAATAAATATCAGAACACATCAAGTAAGGAGGAACTTGGTTATATTGGATATTATTATTATTATTATTATTATTATTATTTTTGGCCAGTCCTGGGCCTTGGACTCAGGGCCTGAGCACTGTCCCTGGCTTCTTCCCGCTCAAGGCTAGCACTCTGCCACTTGAGCCACAGCGCTGCTTCTGGCCGTTTTCTGTATATGTGGTGCTGGGGAATCGAACCTAGGGCCTCGTGTATCCGAGGCAGGCACTCTTGCCACTAGGCTATATCCCCAGCCCCTGGATATTATTATTTTAAGAACACAGTTTTGACCTTTCAAATCTCTCCTAATAAAACATTGTGCCCACCTGAGCCCTGGACACATCAGAACAGGCGCCACAGATGAGCTCTCTGGGGTCGTAATCATCCCCTTGCCCAGCTTCAGCGTCACAGCGAGCTTCCCCACCAAAATATGCCTGTGGAGAGACCACATGTCGGTGATGTCAGGAAAAAAGGACATTTTGGGGTGGGTGTAATAAAAACCAACAGGGTCTTAGAAATACTGTTCCCATCCAATCCCTTACAAATGCTATGTGTTCAAATGCCTGTTCATTGACTATATAATAGTATAGATCAGGATAAGAAATAGTTTAAAATGATCTCAATTCTGGAATGGAGTCATGCTTTTCATAACATCATTGTCACAACAAAGTGATAACAGAATTATAACATTCAAATAAATATCACACATAAGGTTAAGCAGTAAAATACAAGGCAGTCATTGAGTAGTTTTTCTTATTTTTGAATATCAAACAACACATGCCCTTCTACTGAATAAGATATGCTGTTAATTCCAAAATTATAATACTGTAGAACAAATACTGTAGAACACCAGCTGGGTGCTGGTGGCTTCTGTCTGTAATCCTAAACTACTCAGGAGGTTGAGATCTGAGAATCATGGTTTGAAGCCCAGGCAGGAAAAGCCGGAGACTCTTAACTCTAAGTAACTACCAAAACCCAACCAACTAAACAAACGAACAAACAAAAACCCCTAAAACAAAAGCTAGAACTAGAAGCTGTGGCTCAAGTGGAGAATGCTATAGCCTTGAGCACAGGGACAGTTCCCACATCCTGAGTTCAAGCCCCAGGACTGGCACAAACAAAACAAAACAAAACAAAATGAAAATTTGGTAATTCTATTCAGAATACTACTCATACTTAAAGCTACACTGTACTCAGGGTATAGACACTTGAGAAAATGAAATTATCATGATAGATGATTTACTTGTGTTTGCTTAGGGCACAAAAAAAATGAGGCCAGGAAATTGGGACAATTTGCATGCACATCACATCTAAAAAGCGAAATCAAAATTTGGAATAAACAAGATGAGTCAATAAAAACCTATTATTTGTACTAGAAAAACAGGTTAAAAGCCAGGTTCCATTGACACAGTGGTTATAAATGGTCATCGACGAACTAAATCTGGCCCTACAAAGATTTCAATTTATCTTGGGACCTAGTTGGGTATTCAAGCCATTTATTTACCTTTTGATATTCTCCATTTGGCTTCCTAAACATTTGACTGGTACAATATTTGGTTATGATGCTTACTACAAATATGCAGAAATAGTATTTGTATGAATACAAGTTTCACAAATGTACACTGTTGCATGTATGTTATTTATCTGCCTTTCTGGCTATCACCTACATACTTAGCCTTCTACTTCTTAACTGTATTTTCTTTTTATTACATAGCATATGTAATAAGAAAGATACATATGTATCTTTCATTCATTCTTTATTCATTTTCTAATTACCTTGGTATTGTCAAGTAGGGAAAGTGAAATGAAAAAAATAGTCTGTTTTCATAGAACTTCCCAAGTGGGGCAAAGAGATAGATAAACTAGTAATATAGTGTAGGTTGAGTGCTATGATGAATACCTGCAAAACAGCAAAACTGTGTTTGAGGGTGGTTGACGGTAAGGAGTTGGGGGCACATACATTACTAAGGAGGTAAACTCCAAGTAGAATCCTGAAGTAGGAAGTGACAGACTTGACCACATACATGCGTATGGAATAGATGTGGCTGGCAGAGTAAAACATGTAGTAGGAAGCAGAGAACATTCCAACAAGAGCAACCTCCTGCACAGTGCCATAGAGCCTTCTGGGAGTCAACACTGCTGAAATGTAAGCTGTCCAGTATGTTGTAACACTGAGTAGAATGGCACCATACCTGGGGAGGAGACTGGAGAGATAAGGCTACAAGATTATAAGCAGAAGAATAAACTCAATAATTAGATTTGAGATCCAGAAATATGAAGCCTCCAGTGGCAGTGCATGTATGTGAAAAGGATGGAATGGAGGCTTAAGGGTATCACCTAAGAGCTGGTAAGAAGGGTACTAGAATTACAAATGAAAATAGAGTTGAAGAAAAGACTCAACAGAAATTTAGAGACAGAATTGACAAAGCTTATAAGATTATAGATATAGAGGGAGTCAAGACTGATGAATATATGAACAGACACATGAACGTTGTAGAATTAGAGGGAAAAGAAGTAAGGGTAAAGGAAAAGTAACGGATAAAGCAATTAAAGACAAATGACCACAAAGGAAGGAAGACATCAAAAGAATGCTTTGCTGGAAATAGAAGGATTTTAAGAAAGGAATGGTTAACAGTGAAGTGAGAGAAGTTTAAGAACCACCTGTACTAGCAAACAGGAGGTTATTACTAATGAGACGTTTTTTGTACAGAAGTACATGTTTTGGAAAATGCCTAGGAAAAGATTACAAAACAAATTAAGCAAAAAAGTTCAACTTGAAGCGTCAAACTAAATTCCTTTTTCTTACTTTCAACTTCAAATTACGATAAAATAATCTAAAAATATATACATCTCTTACAACCTCTTAGCTCAATTTATAGCTTACCTTTCTGCATTTGTAGCAAACATAATATGCATATCTATTCATGGCATAGCCAGCTGGATCATTGTAAAACCTCACACCAGGTGTTGTGATAGCTTCACTCTTATGCAGACCTTCATATTCTAATCTCATTAAGGCTTTTCTTCTGACATCCTCATAGAGTTCTTTTATTGGATCAAGTAGGTCTTTTAATACTATATGATTAATTTTGTTCTGAAAGACAAAAGGTCATGCTATACCAGAATCACTCATTAATTCCTCAGACCTTATATATACATACGTGATAAGCACTGTGCCAGAATATAAAGTTCTGTTAACCTTTTCTCTGTAAGATGGTACTAAATAATAATTCTGTAAATTCCTCACAAGCACACGTTTTCCTAAGGACAAATGAGACTAGAGCATGAAAATTCCTTATTTTTAGCTTCCCATATCCCAAGTCTGAATGTCTCATAATGCCTTAGCAGTTCTGGGACTAAAGATTTCCTTGATTTCACTTAGCATCATCTTTTGTGTTCATAAGGTTATAGCTATTGGGCTCTTGTGATCCTCTGCTGTGACTAGCCTAAACCTGTGCTAATTATTCCCTATGAGGGAGACCATAGAGTCCATGTTTCTTTGGGTCTGGCTCACTTCACTTAGTATAATTTTTTCCAAGTCCTTCCATTTCCTTACAAATGGGGCAATGTCATTCTTTCTGATAGAGGCAAAAAATTTCCATTGTGTATATGTACTACATTTTCCTGATCCATTTGTCTACTGAAGGGCATCTGGGTTGGTTCCAAATTCTAGCTATGACAAATTGTGCTGTGATGAACATTGTTTTGCTGGTGGCTTTAGTGTGTTCCTGTTTGTGGTCTTTTGGGTAGATGCTCAAAAGTGGGGCTGCTGGGTCATAGGGGAGCTCTCTGCTTAGCCTCCTGAGGAATCTCCATACTGCTTTCCAGAGTGACTGAACCAGTTTACATTCCTACTAGAAACCTGTTATATCACTGTTGTAATTACTTTCAACATGCAATGTGAAACCGTAGCTTCTATTGTTGAAGATCCTCTTGTATCCCCTTCCTGTGGTTGTACCTGCACTATCTCTGTATCTTATCTGAGTACATTGGAAACTGTGTATACAGGTATTAGAACTAGGAAACTGAACGGGAATACCAAAATCGAGAGACACAGGGTAAAAAAGACAGACGATTACAAAAGCAATACTTGCAAAACTGTTTGGTGTAAATCTACTGAACAACTCATGGGGGGGAAGGGAAAGGGGGGGAATGAGGGAGGGGGGTAACAAACAGTACAAGAAATGTATCCAATGCCTAATGTATGAAACTATAACCACTCTATCAGTTTGACAATAAAAATTAAAAAAAAAAAAAGATTTCCTTGATGCCACAAATGTGACACACTCATATTGTGTGTGTGTGTGTGTGTGTGTGTGTGTGTGTGTGTGTGTGTGTGTAGGGGGCTTTGGCTCTATGGAGATCAGGCAGTGTTGTCAGGTGAATGAGATGAGCAAGTAGTTATTTTCTTCCCCACCTTGATGTACCTTTTTCTAGCCTCATAAATGTTACTTTTCTCTGTGGTACCACATGAGGAGAAAAAAACACTGTTAAATTAATCTGTTTAATTACTCCTCAGTTTAAGCAATGATGTGGTAAGTCTTCTCATGTGAAACACTTTATAGTAGCTTGCAAATATAAAGATTAAAAACAAGTAGAAATTAACAGAACAAAGGACTAGAGAAGAGAGAAGGCCTTGCTACATTCTCTTTATCATCAGTATGTTATTAATTGCAAATAGTTTTGAAAACAAGTTCCTACTTTGGTTACTACTTTTTGTAGAAAAGCACATCATCCATAGAAATCTGTCAAATGCTAAGCATTTCTCCTTATTTTAATCTACTTCAAAACAATCTCTTCTACTAATATTAAAGATCAAGCTTCAATTCTTTAGTAAGAATAGGAGGATCTTTTTTTTTAATTGGTAGTCACCATATCAAGAGATAAAACTCTCAGGAGGTTTGAAAATGATGTTTACATCATTCAGTATGTTGAATCACTATTACCAGTTTTTAATAGCAGCTACAGAGATCTTATGCTATTATTATTACTTAGATGAGGGGGGAAGAAACTGATGGGGGTCGGGGGCATAAAAACCAAATGGAAGGACACCAAGAAATGATAATTCTTTATCTTGAGAGATGGAGCTAAAATGGAAAAGAAAGAGGAAGTAGATAATTTCAGGTTTATTCCATACCTTGCAAATGGGACAAGATATAAATCCAAATGTTATCCTTGGACCAAGCCATCTGTTTTCCAAAACTCGCCGACAGCATTGCATGTGGAACACATGACTACAGTCCAGCTTTAAATAAATAAGAAGGATGTAAGCAAATGTAGTAAATAATAAACACTGATTAACTAGCAGACTATTGTACATTGTAAAATGTTACTTGAGATACATTACGAGTAAAATCAAGGAATTAAGTGGAATGAAATTTCAGTACTTCGTTATTACGTATGGGGCTTTATTACCCTCAATTTCTCCTAATTTTACCCCCAAAATATTAATACCACTTATATAAAAACTACCTAGAAAGCAATCTGTGTTAGGGAAAAATATAGTTATTTAATTTTGTATTTCATAGAAAAAAATTACTGACAAAGAAGTAAGATTTTTGAAGTAATACTGATAAAGAATTAAGAAATCACTAACAAGATTTTTCAAGGAGGATTCATTAGTTCAAAATCAATCAAACACTAAACTGGTATGGAAATATGAATAGATCAATTATGTAATGCTATGAAATAGTCGGCATTTCAGAAACCAAGAAAATAGCTCTCTGATTATGTAATCATGTCCTCCTTCTGAACATTTTGTGCTGTTGGTTACATGGACTCACAGAAATCACAACTAAGTAGGTTACACAAAACTGGAAGCAGAATATGAACAGATTTTTCTCCTTAACATAGGACATATTTTTGCCCAGTAATAAAAGATATCAATCATTTCTGTACTTGACAACTATATTTCTAATTTCCCACATAAAAATCAAGGTATAGACAAACAATTACAAAAGCAATACTTGCAAAACTGTTTAGTGTAAATCTACTGAACAACTCATGGGGGGAAAGGGAAAGGGGGAGGGGGGAGAGGGGAATGAGGGAGGAGGTAACAAACAGTACAAGAAATGTATCTAAAGCCTAACGTATGAAACTGTAACCGCTCTGTATATCAGTTTGACAATAAATAAATAAATAAATAAATAAAAGCTGAGACACCTGAATGGCCGGTGCTGCTGAGAGTGCTTCGGTGAAACATATCATGCACATGTCATCTGCATCTTGCTTCAGTGTTGTGGCACTTTTATCGCAGCCATGCAGACAAGGCAAACAATGTTCTTCATTTTTAACACCACCACATGGATGGCCACAAGGATGTGTCTTGCTACAGGCTATCTTAGCATATTCCTAGGAAAAATGAATCACAATGGTATACCATGATAAAAAGGCATATATACTACTAGTTATACCTATATTAATTTTGTAAAACTACTTTCCTAAGGGGAATGCTCATTAACAACAATAATCCTTTCCTTGAATGTGTATTAGGATTAGTGACCCTGTTTTTAATGTTGTTAAAAAAAATTCCTATCCACATAAAAAAAATGCTGGTACAATGTAAAATTATAATCTGCCATCATGCAGGCCAAAAGTTTCTGTTGTATAATCTCTCACTTACTATGCCTTCACCGAAAGAGGGGTCAAACCAACAAAAGCCCATAGGTAGCTCTCATTATCTTGAGATTCATCCAATTGTTGTTTTTTTTTTTGCAGTAGTCCTGGGTGGTTTGAACTCAGGACCTAGACACTGTCCCTGAGCTTTTGTACTCAAGGCTAGGCACTTAGCCACTTGAGCCACAGCTCCACTTCTGGCTTTTTGGTGGTTAATTGGAGATAAGAGCCTGGCCGCCTTTCTTGTCTGGGCTGGCTTTGAACCACAATCCCCAGATCATGGTCTTGAGAAGCTAAGATTATAGATATGAGTCTGGTACTCAGCATTATCCAAGTTATTATTAGAGGAGCTGAGAAAATTTGGATAGCACGGAATATATGTATACATTTTCAAGACTCAAGAATGCTCAGCTACTAGAAACATTATAAGGAAATAAATTTTAAAAGTAAAGAAACTACAGTCCACAGATATTTTAATTACAATTAGCACGAAAGAACATATTAAATAATTATAATCATAAGAAACACATAAAAAGTTTGGCTTGTGTTTCAGAGCCTTATTTGATGCATTTCTGGATTTGACGAAGAATTTAACACTTGACAAAATGTAACTGAGCTGAGGCTGAGTTCGTTTTTCTATTAAATAGAGGTGTTCCCTGGGGCATGGTAACTGTCTACACACCTGGCAATCTGCATCAGAACAAACACTGCCAACTGCAGATAACTCTGTTCCACTCCTGGACCCACAGAAACGGCACGCTTCTGAGCTACTTGTGGTAGGTTTACCTAGGTTCAAAGAGAAAAAGAAAAAACTTGCCTTCAGGACATGACTTCTATATACTGCAATATAACTACTTTAAAAAAGCCAACAGGAATGGAGGAGGAAGGGTAAGCAAATACAGTCATTATATTCCATGTTCAGGTAAAAAAATGAACTGTGTAACTTGAGGGTAGGGACAGAAGGGGGAAGTGGGGGAAAACCTGACTTATGCAATTGTAACCCCTTTGTACAACTACTGAATAACAACAATAAAAAATAAATAAAAGTAAATACATCAATAAAGTAAACAAGATTTGCATTGGTTGCCATTATTGGGAAATTAGCCAAGGGTTGTAAATTTCCCTGATTATAAAGATCCCCAAAAGGTGATAAGAAACTAAATAAAAAAAAAACTCTTGACTTTTAGTGAAAGAAATAGACGATTCATGTACTCATGTTAATGTACTTAGCATGTCTGGCAAGCCCTTCATTCCAAATGCATAATTCTAGATAAATATAAACATCAAAGATACTGAAATATACAGAATACAGTAGGGAAATCAGCATATTTTATATAATGATAAAATGTTAAAATATTTATATAAATAGCAGAAAACATAGCATAGCATACAACAAAAATAAAGTAAAAAATCCTAAAACCTTGAAAATTATAAAACAATCTTTCTTTTTTTTTATTTTTTTGAGACAGGGTCTCACTAGGTAATCTAGTTGACCTTGAATATGTTTTCATGACTCAACTTCCTGAGTGTTGGGCTTATAAGTGTATGCCACCATGTCAGGCTCCGGTGCTCACTTTCAAACACAAGTACATAATTTGTAAATATTGTTGCTACACTCAATTCAGTAAAATATTTTCCAAAACGGTAGTTTATATCATGAGTATGAGGATGATTCAACATCTCACTGTTAAGCTAATATACACTACTGAAAGATTATAAGAAGAAAAAAAAATCAACAATGAGGAAAAATGTTTTTTAACATGTAGGTCTCTACAATAAACAGTAAGAATTTCTTTCTCAAATGTAAATGTATGTAAAGCCAGTTTTATCAAGCATCAAGAAGAGGTTAACTATTTTAATTTTCTTATATCTTTTACCTTTCTTATGTTATTTTTAGAATAGCTGTTACATACTTCTCTCAAATTCCTTATTATAGGTCCTACAATTACTCATATTTATAGTTAACTTGTTCAGATGTGTGCTAACCTCCAACATCAGCAGTTTGAATAAGTAAGACAAATGGTAGACTACAGCTCTGCTACAAATTGAGAATTTGTATGATTAATGTAACATTAAGCTAGGGATATATAAGATTTCTTTAGACAAAGAGTGAAATGAAAACTGCTTTGCTGGGTGCTAGTAGCTCATGCCTATAATCCTAGCTACTAAGAAAGCTGAGTTCTGAGATCTGAAAATGGAGGACTGAAGTTGGCTGGAGGAAGACAATCAGTAAAAACCAGAAGTGGAGGTGTTCCTCAAGTGGTAGTGTCAGCCTTGAGTGAAAAAACTGAGTGAGAATGTGAGGTCATGAATTCAAACACAAAAACAGAACAAAAATGTGTGTTACTTTTTCATAGCAATAATTATTCATCTTTGTTATTTGATTACTCATATTAATGGAATTATTCTATTAAAAAGCCTTATTCTTCTTGGTCTATAAAATGAATCAATATAGTACAAAATCAAAACCCTACAGTTAAAAGAGATCACAGTGATCATACAGGGCAGAACTTTGATTGTGGGGCTGCAACCAACAGAAGGGAGGTGAGGAGGGTGGGAGGGACACCAATAGCAGTGCATCCTGTGTTCAGCACACACAGATGGAGGGATTCTCCCTCCTACAAAGACAAATAGTACAGCAGCTTCATTTCAGAAATAAGTCCTCATTTGTTCCTAAGATGTTAAATGACTTGCCCAAGGTCACACAACCCTTTAGGGACCAAGTAAGTTTCCTGACTTTGAGTCAGAATACTTTGTCAATAAATACCATAAATAAACATTAGAACAGAGAATCACTCCATTTTTTTTATTCCTGATAGACTAATACCTACTTTAGTCATAATCTATAAGCATAGCTCATTTTTTTCTCTAAGGTATATTTCAATTTTTAAATCTCTCACCAGTATGTTCTCGGAATTCCACCATTGCCTTCATTGTTTTAGAATCGGCTAGTGCCATCAGCCAGAACAATTTGGTCCTACCACAACCTTCATGAAGGTCAACCTTTATAGCTTCTTCTTCTTCTTTGAAGACCTATTATTTCATTGAAGAAAAGGGAAAATAAACATACAAGCCACTATGAAAGGAATATAAAATTTACTTAAGAAAAGGATTTTCATTTAAGTACTGTAAGAAGTTCCAGGTATTTACAATCTTTATAATAGCCCCCTTTTAATAAATGTGAATCCTTAGTCTTGGAAAAGTTAGCTCAATTTACAGTTGATAACTGAAACAGGACCTCAATTAAGGTCATTGATACCAAAGCACCTTCCTTACCATTCTTTTCCACATTTATTTCAAAATTATTAATTAAATGTATCTTCTGCAACAGACCTTTGTTCTAGATATAAGGATCAGTATCTTTACCTGTCTTTGGTGAGTTTTGGTCCGTCGATGAAGATGGAGGAATCTGTCACAGTCAGTACACAAATTTCCACAAATATTGCATAAAATAATAGCTGCAGTTTCACCATCATCATGGTTATCACACATAGGCTACAATAAGACAATTCCACAGGTTACATTAAACTAAAAAGAAAGCCTTAGACACACAAACTTAAGTAACTATGGTTAATTTTTAACTGCAATATTATTCCCAAGACTACTAAGATTTTTAGAACCTGAATGTTGAAACAGAACTATGACAAATAAACTGGACTATAAAAATCTCAAAAAATAGTTAAAGTCTAATGTACTATACACAAGTTAAATGGTCAGTAAAACATCAAAATATGTATTTGTTTAGTGATTTAATAAATGGTTTCCCATTATATAAGCCAAATATTCTGTACGCTAAATGAAGAAAACACTATTTAAAACCTGAATATTGGCTGGGCCCTGGTGGCTCATGCCTGTAATCCTAGCTACTCAGAGGTGAAGAAGGGATGCTAAGTTAAACAGATTCATAAGATAAATTTGGCTAATTTGAACGTAATTTTTAAGCTGTATCACTAGTTGTATACTTTGACTTGCTTGTTTTTTCCTTGTAAAGCTGAGGATAAAGAAACTTAAGATAGTTTCTGATACAATAATTCTTACCATTTGTTTTTGTTGCCCATCCTTCCCCATCCATCTTCCCGAGGAGAGGCGATCCACATGGTCCTGATCCAGAACACACAAGGATGCTAGAGCAAGCCAGAGCTGTTGAGAAGGAAAACTGCCTCACTTACAGAATACTGACTGCTTGACTCGTCACAACAGTTCAATAAACGTTGAACTGGAAATGTACAGATACTCAAAGGCACTCATTCATGTGATGTGGTACCAAGTATACTCTGTCATGTGCCATGCATTCAAAAATTTACACAACAGTGACTGCTTCTCTCATGAACTATCCTCTTTTCTACTAACATATGAAATTATCCTTTATTGGCTTATATAGTGAAACATTTAAAAGAATAATTTACATATTAAATTTCCTATTTCAGTGTCCTCTGCATATCTAGTACCATACTCCTAAGGCACTAAATTCCAAAGAAGGTATGTTTTTTTAGTTTTGCATAGTCCTGTGAGTATATGGATACATAACATTCCAGATAGAGTGTTTATATCTTAGAAGTTTCTGTAGCTTCAAAAGGCTTAGCATTTACTTGGTATACTATGTCAGAAATAAGTACCTAATAAACTTTGGAAAATTGCCCTCAAAAATAGTTTTTAGAGCTTAAGCTTCAGTTTACATGGAACAATACGGTCCTTCATTAATGAAAAAGCAGAATATTATTTAACTGGTTCAACTCTATGAAATGCATATGAACATCATTGGAAAAAGAGAACAGAGATATAGAAAACTAGGGACAGAAACAACAGAAAAAGAAAATAACGGACACAGGAACAAAGAGAATGTCGAATCAAAGAAAGGAATTCACGAGTGGTAGAAAAGGATGACTATGGAATACACTCCCTTCACGAGTGCCACTCACTGGAGCCATAACCTGGTTTTCTCTGCCCCAGGAAAATACGATGTACTTTCTGTTCTAGATTTCGAAGGATGAACCTATACAATTCTATTGCTGTTCACTTCTTCCTAATGCTTCTCTACTACGACAAAATCTCAAGTCTCTTTGGAATTATATGGTACATGACATTTGATGTTAGAACTTACTATAGATGTCTCATTTGAAGAATCCAATGTGACTTCCTCAAAAATTCTGACCCTACCCTACCACTGGTGCACAGTTTTCAGTTTTTTTTTTTTTTTTTTTGGCCAGTCCTGGGCCTTGGACTCAGGGCCTGAGCACTGTCCCTGGCTTCTTTTTGCTCAAGGCTAGCACTCTGCCACTTGAGCCACAGCACCGCTTCTGGCCGTTTTCTGTATATGTGGTGCTGGGGAATCGAACCTAGGGCCTCGTGTATCCGAGGCAGGCACTCTTGCCACTAGGCTATATCCCCAGCCCACAGTTTTCAGTTTTTAAAAGTATGACCTACCTAGAAGGCAGGATTCTTCATTAGAAACAATTGGACCATATAAAAAGGAGAAGGAAGGTGCCTTGTCATTGAAAAATGATCAGTCTGTCACAGAATACTACTACTAAATTTACTGCAGTAATCTACAATAAATAGGTCATATGAAAAAAAATACACACTATGCAATTTAGTCTTTCTAAACAGCACATTCTTAGCTTCTTTAATAACAAAAATAGTGATGCAGAACACCTAAGAGTGAACAGTAATGACTACCATATTTTATCCCTAATTCATAAAGGCCTTTTACTTTCTTTTTGGTTTTTCAATAAATATATTAGTTAAAAATACAAATTAATCTCACTGGATGATCAGAATTTGTTCAAATCTGTTATAGAAAAAGAACATGTAAGTATATAGAACAAACAAACAAACAAAAGACACAATGAAAACCTACTCTAGTTGTTGCAATGCATCTCACTGGAGACCTAAATTCTTCTTCCATCTTGGTCAAGGCGATGATAGTTTCTGCAATAGCATTTTTTGTCACTCGGGACCAAGCCTCTGACAGATGACCCTATTAAGCAGGACACATATTTTAATAAGTGACCATAAGTCCATTATCACTGTAAACTCTTCCTATTAAATAACATATCTTAAAATAAATGTAGAGATTTACTTGCAGTAAGACTATGAAGAGGCACAGATTTAAAAGTAAAAATCCTTTACAATATTATGAAAAAAAATCAACTTCCAAACAATGTTTTTTGATGACATAAAAGTAAATAAGAATCTGGGGCTAGGAATGTGGCTTAGTACTGGAGTGCTTGCTTTGCATGATTCCTCATCACCACATACACAAAAAAAGCCGGAAGTGGTGCTGTGGCTCAAGAAGTTGCTAGCCTTGAGCAAAAATAAGCCAGGGACAGTGCTCAGGCCCTGAATCCCAAGCTCCAGGACTTGCAAAAACAAAAAAAGTAAGTAAGAATCTAAAGTTTCAATATGCTTTTCCTGTAGAGTCAAGGGCGATTTGTTTCAGAGTTGTATGCAAAACTGTTTGGTGTAAATGAACTGAACAACTCATGGGGGGAAAGGGAAAGGGAGAGGGGGGAGGGGGGAATGAGGGATGAGGTAACAAACAGTACAAGAAGTGTATCCATTGCCTAAAGTATGAAAATGTAACCTCTCTGTACATCAGTTTGATAATAAAAATTAAAAAAAATAAAATAAAAGTTAAAAAAATATAAGTACTAAGGTATGCATGACTGAGAAATTTTGGTCATAAAACCATGTTATTTAACATGAAACTTACATAGCTATAGCTATATGCTCTAGATGGTATTACTAGATCTCAACAGCGACATATAAGTTTAACTATAATTACTTTTATGTGCTATGCTGTATTTTTTCCGAGGATCTTAGGTATATAATATAGCTGTGTAGCTATATTGATTCTTTTAAATCAATATTTAACTATTATAGAATTTAGTTGTTCCAAATGTTCTTCTTTAATCATTTTCATTCAGTAAGCATTCTCAGAAAGTCTGTTTGCCACAAAAGTTGAGAAGCTGTGCATACTATTGGAAAAAGTATGTCTTTCCCCAGGAATAAATAGCCTTCCATTTCCAACATCCCCATGTTTTCAATCTGTTAAACGGCAATTCAATTTCTTCTCTTAAAATGCCTTGCTCCCTGCCTCTCTGGGAGCTATTTCTATTCTGCTTGTCTTTCTCATGTTACCTTCTGGAAATACAAGGAAATTTAAAGAAACTGTTACTATGGAACAACTGAGAAAAGTCAGGTACTCTGTGAAGTAAATCCTTGTTCTTCATACTCCCAGATTTTCCTCTAAAGCCAGCATCTTATGGCAATATTCACAGGATATTAATAAGCTTTATAAACTATGAATAGGCTAAGAATCAGAACCTTTTACTTTTTTTCTTTCTATCTTATGGTCTTTGTTAGGCCAGAAAGAGTACATCAAAGCCTTGGAAGACTTAAATAATTCTCAAGTTAACTGGACAGTGTGAAATGCAAATAGTTTATATTAACAACAAATGGATTGCTCACTGAAACACCAATCGCAAAGTAGTTAAACATACTAAGAGTAGTCTTCAGTACAGTAGTAGTATCTTCCTTTCAATTCAGCAGGCAAAGCTGCTTGGTGTCAATCAGATCCTGTTGCACCTCATAGCTATAACAAAAGAATGGAACTTACTGCTGCCATATCCTTAATAAGTTTAATGATAATTTCTGAGATCTGAGTAGGAGTTGAGCCCTTCATCCACCAATGACTTTCACCTCGTCGAAGGTAACTAAAAAGAGAAATCAGCACTTATGAAACAAGTCATTTCGTAGTTGTACCAATAAGAAGGATAAAAATTTTACTTCAGTATACAGCATGTATATGTGTGTGTGTATGTGTATGCATTTATAGACAGGGTCTTGCTGTGCACCCCAGTTTCTATTAAACTCACCATTCCTGCCTTGTTCTCTAGAGTGGGATTACTTATGAATACCACCAACTCAGATAATTAAAACTTCTAAAGAAAAAACAAAAACATTACCTCAAGTCTCTCCTTTAAAGAGAGCAACTATACTGATTTATATTCCTTGCCAAATATTTTTTTCACAATATTTTTATGTTTGCTGATACTCCAAGTACCAACTGTCTGTTTCTAGTGAGCATGGAGATCACAAGACACTTGCCAGAATATAAAGCAACTCCATCAATGTGCACAGTACTGCTTGGTTGAACCCACATTTTTTTTTGCCTAGTAAACTGTCTATATGAAGGAAGCAAAGGAAAATGTGGTTTTAACTCTTGTCATGGACTAGTTCTATAATTTTTTAAAATTAAAAAGTAAATTTTATTCAGTCCAAATAGTCACCAGAATTGCTTTCTTCTAAAAAGGTGTAAGATACCTAAATTGTATGAAAGTCATCATTTAGTTTGCCTGTTAAGTGGTTCAAAGTGTCCAGTGATTGCTTAATTGGGGACTATATTGTTTTGTAGGAAAAGGCTACAACAAAAAAGCCAATAGTCTATCAGAAAAAGGTACAGTGATGTGGAGGATATGAAGAAATTTCACAGCCAAAGTCAATTAATTAATTGTGGACACAAAATGTGGTCTCCTGTTTGTTAGCCAAAAGTTGGTTTTTGGTGGTACTGGGATTTGAATGCCAGGACCAAGTGCTCTACCATTTAAGCCATACCCACCTCAGCCCATTTTGCTTTAGTTATTTTTCAGATAGGGCCTCAATCTTACTCAGGCCAGCTTTGCTTCATGACTCTCCTACTTCCCTACTCCCTACCAAGGTAGCTGGTATACAGGCATATACCACCATACCTTGCTTGTTTTGGAAACGGGTTTTTACCAAGTTTTGTTGTTGTTATTTTTAACCTGGGTTGGCCTTGAACTGCAATCTTTCTATCTTTAGTGGATCTATAATTTTTCACTTCCAGAAGTGTCAAATTTTCTACCATTACAAGTACAAATATACTTTTCTGGATATGAATAAAAGTTTTAAAAGCAGATTGGTAGGTTAGAGGATATGCCTAGCCAAAAATGCTACAGAAATTTATGTTATATGAACATGTCTATTCTCATATAATGTTGCCAAGCATCAAAGGTACTTTACAATGACTTAATCTATATTTCTCTGATGTAAGGTTTTTCATATATTTACTGGAATTTTAATTTTTTTCTATTGACTATTGTCTTATATTATCTTAATTCTTCATTGTCTATTATACAAGCTTAAATATGTCTGTAAGTTAGTTGCTTGCATTTGAAAACACTGCAATAGGATGATCTATCTTTCCTTTTTTTTTTTTTTTTTTTGCCAGTGAATTCTGAAGCTTGATCTCAGGGCCTGGATATTGTCCCTGAGCTTTTTTGTTCAAGGCTAGGACTCTGTCACATGAGCCACAGCTCTACTTCTAACTTTTCTGGTGCTTAACTGGAGATAAGAATCTCACAGACTTTCCTACAACAGGTTGGGTTTGACTATGATCCTCTGATCTTAGCCTTGAATAGCCAGAATTACAGGCATGAGCCACTGGTGTCTGACTTCTTTTCTTTCCTTTTAAAAATGTTGTCATTTATTTATTTGTGTGTTTGTATGTGTGTGTGCCAATAATGGAGCTTCTACTGAAGTAGTGCTCTTGCTTGGCCTTTTCGCTCAAGGCCGGCACTCCACCACTTTGGTCATACCTCTATTTTTGGATTTTTTCCAAGTCCTGGGGCTTGAACTCAGGGCCTGGGTGCTGTTGCTGAGCCTTTTTGCTCAAGGCTAGTGTTTCACCACTTGACCTACTGCTCTACTTCTGGCTTTTTGGTGGTTAATTAGAGTCTCATACATTTTCCTGTCTGGGCTGGCTTTGAACTGCAATCCACAGATCTCAGCCTCCTGAATAGCTATGATTAAAGGCAGGAGCCACCAGTGCCCAGCAACTTGCAGTTTCTTGCTGGCGATAAGTCTTAGAAACTTTCCTGCTTGCGCTCTGAATGCTGATCCTCAGATCTCAGCCTTCAGAGTAGCTAGGATTACAGGTCTGAGCCACCAGTGTCTGGCCTTTTCATTTTTATACAATCAAAGCTATGAACATTTTTCTTTTGGAAAAGTAACTTTGGGGTTGTGTATTTTTATATAGGAAGGTAAGAAATATATTTTTTTCTAGGAATTGTAGAAGAATTTTAAAATAATTACATAAAGTTTTAATGATCTGAAGTTTACCTCCTTCCCTATATAGCTTATTTGTTTTAATGGTAGTAAAATCCACTTAACATAAAACTGAAGTTCATTTCTATACATGAAATGCAATCTACCTTCTTTATCAACATAGATATCTAAATATCTTAACATCATAAATACAGCTTATTTTCTACTCCCTAATTACAAATTGACATTTTTACTGCATATGATATTCTTTTTATACATGAGTCAACTGTGTATGGATACTCTTTGCTGAGAAAGCCAATAAGGTCGAATTTGAAATCATGTTTTAGTTTTGTTCTTTGGTACTGAAATGGATGGTGACAAACCTGGAGTTGAAAATCATTGGAAGTGTGACTGTTGTAACTCCTTTGCCCACAGTGGTCCCAGCTGTTCCTGTGATAGTGGTTCCTTTGGCTTTTAGTTGCACAGTGAGCGCTTTGGCAATGCACCCTAGAAACATGTCCAAGATACCCAGTTTATTCCAATCTCCTTTTTCAGTTGAGTGAATGATATCACTGATATCTGCTGGGGGCAAAGATTTCACTCCTATGATGCTGGCCAGGCGACTGGGGGTTACTTCAGGCAAAACTCGTCTTAGTAAGGAGGTTACCTGGTAAGAAAAATAAAAGAATCCATTTAAAGATTAGCATTTTAAACTTTTTAGTTAAAAATGTGCTGTAATGTCAAAAATCTATGTATGAGAAGATCAGAAATGTCACTTAAGTATTATTTTAATTCTGAGAAATAAAGAATTATTTAAACACTTTAATTTCTACAGTAGTAACGACCAAAACAAAATATGACTGGTTGACTGATGACAGTCCTGGGGCTTGAATCAGATCCTGGGCACTGTCCCTGAGCTCCTCTTGCTTAAGGCTAATGCTCTAACATTTTAGCCACAGCGCCACTTCTGGCTTTTTGGAGACAAGTCTCATGGACTTTACTGTCCAGGCTGTCTTCCAACCAGGATCCTCGTATCTCAGCTTTCTGAGTATAGATAGGACTACAGGCATGAGCTCCTGGCACCCGGATGCTTTTTAATTTTGGATAGGACTAAATGACACCATCTATTTAATGGTAAGAGTATAATCAATAGCCAAAATATTCTTTATCAAAATACATTAGTATAATGGACAATATTTTGCTTTTTTGTATTCCTATTAAGGGTCAAAAGTAAAAATTAAAACACAAAGTTAAAATATAGGCCCTAATCAAAATATATGGAGATCCATATTTAAGGTGATTTTTTTTGCCTTGTTATTTTTAAGTGTTTCAAGAAAAATGAAGGACAAAAGTAAATGGCATGATGGGTCACCTGTCTTTGGACCCTAGGAGAAGCTGTGTGAAGAAGAGAAAAGAGATCCTGAAGCAGAGTGAGCTGTTGAGCCAGATACTGCCGGCCGACATTAGAACCACTCAATGCTAAAACCATGGAGAGCAGCTCAAAGCAGTAAGCATCAGAGGAGGCATCTTCATCATTCGGTTGAGAATTGGCATTTTCTTTGCTTGATATGGCATGTTCCCATTCTTCACGAACTCGGGTGGCTTCCATGCGAATAGCTTGGACGATGTGAGCACATACCTATGTGAAGGCAATGTACATACATTTGTAAACTGACTACTCTTAGAAAAACAAACAAAAGGACAAGAATGCAAGTTATCTATTTAACACTCATATTCCCAAGTTAATTAGCCATTTTATCATTCTCTAAATTCATCTTAACAACAATGGAGTAAAGCTAGGGAACATGACAAAAATATATTAAATCATATATATCATATATATGAATCATAAATATATAAAAATACATTAAATCACTTATTGTGTAGAAACTGTCAATATGTTACCAATGCCTCTCTCTGCCCAAGAGTTAGCATATGAAACCAATCCATTCAGCATGTTTTGACATTTCTATTCTTAAAATTGATAGCATTCACAGCATATTTAGAAAACTTTTATTTTTGATTTATAAGCATCCAAGTTAATGAATATAGTACAGATAAACCATGTACAGAAATGTAAAGTACAAAAAATTCAAGATGTTATTTTTTCTAAAGCAAATGCCGCTAAAATTAGTATTTTGACTCTTGTGCATCCCATTCCACCAAATCTAGCAATATCCTGGTAACCACTTACACTGAAAAATATTAGTACTGCTGTAGTTACCTCTATTAACCTGTTTAATGAAAAAAGTAAAGGAAAAAAATAGGACAAGAAAATGCAATCTGGTTGAGCTGAGTGTCATCTCCCTGAAAATGAGAAATGTAAGAGCATCAAGGTAAGAAATCTAACAAACTTTTTGGAGTGATATATTCGGTGTAGAAAAATAATCATTCATCTCTAGAAAAAGATAAAACACAAATTCTGTGGAACCTATAAAAGACCTAAAGCTAAAAAGACTCCATGAAGTTTAGAAAATATTTTATACTATAAAAACAAAAGAAAACTAAGAAGACAAAGTAATCACAATTCACCAACCTGTTTTTGTAAATTTGTCAGTTTACTCCTGCTGAATATAATTCCAACCATATGCTCTTTCAGGTCAGCATCTGATGTTGCCTTAACATACGAAAAGAAAGAAAATGAAGTATATACTCTTTAAAGACAACTGGAGTATCTGATATTTCAAGGTATTTTGAGAAATAATTTTAAAGAGAATTCATTTAAATTGAGGCTAAGATAAAGAATATATTTCACTTGGTCAAAGTGACTAGACTGAACAAAGGAGATTAAGATAAAATAAAAAAATTAAATAAAAGATAAAAATAAAAAAGAGCAAACAAGAAAACCAAATGCTGATTCCTTGACAAGACTGGATTGAACTTTTTACCATGTTATGTTATCCCAAAATGAAGACAGAAGTTAACCACATAAAGAATGAGACAAAAAAACAAAACCCAACAATAATGAGATATCACAGCAGATTCTAGATATTGAAAGGACCGAGTATAACTTATGTTAATAAATTCTACAATTTAGGTGAAATAAATCACTTGAATGACAGAAATACAAAAGTACACTCAAAAAGAAAGTGAATTTGTAGAACAAAGCTTTTCTTAAAACTTAAAATACTTGCTAGATTATACAAAATCTCCTAATCGCTTTACCTTTGTTTAGTTATTTTGCGTGTGTATGTATGTGTGTGTGCCAGTTTTGGAGCTTTAACTCAGCCTGGGCTCTGTCTTTTAGTTTTTTTTTTACTCATGGCTGGTGCTCTAGAACTTGAGTCACACCTCCCTTTCCAGCTTTTTGCTGGTTAATTGGAGATAAGAACATCAGGAACATTCCTGTGTGGGCTGGCTTTGAACTATGATGTTTAGATCTCAAGATCCTGTGTAGCTAGGATTATAGGCTGGTAATTATAAGCATTGTACCTGGTTTATTTTTGCCTTTTAAGCACAGCTTCATTGAGATATAATTCACATACTATAATGTTTACCTCCTGGAAGTCTACAACTACAGTGGCATGTGCAACTATCAACAAACTGAATTTGAAAGTATTCTATCACCCCTGCAGAAGCATTGAGCCCCATAGCTGCAGCTTCTAGTTCACTGTATTTTTCATCAAAGGAAAACAAAGTACCTAATAAGCTAATGCCACAAACTGATTAAAATATACAGCAATATACTTACTGGCTACTCTACTCAACAGAAAGAAAAAGAAGAGAAATATATAAGAATATACACTATAATGGAAATTCCTGTAATTTAAAACAGAAAGAAACTTTTTCCATCTGATGAAAGACATTTATATTAAAAAAAAAAAAGAATCTATAGTTCACATCATAACAGTAAAAAGTTGAGTGTTTTCTGTCAAGGTCCAGAACAAAGCAAAGATCTCCTCTCTCCAG
Organism: Perognathus longimembris pacificus; assembly: GCF_023159225.1. Taxonomy (NCBI): domain Eukaryota; kingdom Metazoa; phylum Chordata; class Mammalia; order Rodentia; family Heteromyidae; genus Perognathus; species Perognathus longimembris. Next base: position 21,374,656 of record NC_063163.1, on the reverse strand, counting down.
TTTTACTTGGCATACAGCAGGCTTCAATAGAGCTGCAGTTAATACTAAAAGGCTGAAACTTTCTTCTTAGGTATAATGCTTTAGTTTAGATGCCGCAAGTGAAGTAATTATATTACAGAAGAAATTTCAAGGGGGCTGGGGATATGGCCTGTAGCAAGAGTTGTTGCCTTGTATACATTAAGTCCTGGGTTCAATTCCCCAGCACCACATATACAGAAAACAGCCAGAAGTGGTGTTGTGGCTCAAGTGGCAGAGTGCTAGCCTTGAGCAAAAAGAAGCCAGGAACAGTGCTCAGGCCGAGTCCTAGCCCCAGGACTGGCAAAAAAGAAAAAAAAATAGAAAGAAATTTCAAGAATACTTATATAAAGAGTAATTATTTCAATAAAAATGTATGATTGTGCCATAGTGGGTACAAACACAAATGCACCTGGTCTTTAAGAATGTGTGGTTCAGGGGCTGGGATATAGCCTAGTGGCAAGAGTGCCTGCCTCGGATACACGAGGCCCTAGGTTCGATTCCCCAGCACCACATATACAGAAAAAAAAACGGCCAGAAGCGGCGCTGTGGCTCAAGTGGCAGAGTGCTAGCCTTGAGCGGGAAGAAGCCAGGGACGGTGCTCGGGCCCTGAGTCCAAGGCCCAGGACTGGCCAAAAAAAAAAAAACAAAAAAAAAAAGAATGTGTGGTTCATATAAGTAACAGTGATTCATGGCTGTAATCTTATCTACTCAGGAGGCTGAGACAAGAAGATTTCAGTTCAAAGCCAAGGCTGAGCAGGAAGTCTGTGAGACTTATCTCTAATCATGAAAAAGCTAGAAGTTGGAGGTGTGCCTCAAGTGGTAGAGCACTAGCCTTGAGCAAAAAAGCTCAGGGACAACTCCTATACCCAGAGTTCAAGCCCCAGGAATAGCACAATTATCTACTTGTAGATAAACAGAGCAATAGAGAAACAATAAGAGGAACATATAGATTGTTATTAAATTTAGAAGAGGGAAAAATCTGCTTTCTGTTTAGGGAAATCATAATGATGATTATTTGTGAAGATTTTGTGAAGACTGTAAATATTTTGACCTAAATTGTGAGGGACAAACAAAGGGAGGGAGAAAGAAATTTATGGTGCACAGCATAATACATGTCTAAGTCAGCTTTTCATATAGTGACAAGTGAATATAACGACCCTAGGTATAAACTAACTTTTGCTCTGACTTATAATACTAGCTAGATTATACATAAATAATTAATTTCTTTTAAATGTCATTTTCTTTCTAATTATAGTAAACAAAAATATATGGCAAATAAGCTATTACCAAAGAAATATCCACTAAAATAAAAATCTGCATGGACTAGTCCTCTGAACAAAAGAAAATGAAAAGGAGAAATAAATGTTTAGAATATAAGTAAATACATTGTATACTTTTTCCTCTCCTTCAGGTGATGACAAGAGTGCCTTCTCCTCTTGTTCTGGTGTAGGTTCAGCATCTCCAGAAATGAGCTTTCCAAATACCTGATAAAGATGGTAGACACATGAGAATTAGTGTCAGGAATTACTAACAATTAAAAGTTAGGGCTGAACCTACAATTTGCTATTGCTCTATATACCATAATTCTGAGTTCTAAATGCAACATGAGATCAGGAGAAAGGCTACGAGAAGTCAAAAGGGGGCACCATTTGTAGGCAGCAATCACTAACAAGTTTTATAAAACGTTGTATGATCCTGAACTATAATAAGCACTCACTTGAGATGTAATAAGTCTGAATACTCGCAGAGTCTCAGCCTCACAGTTCCTCTGCTGGGCCACACTAGCTGAAATCTGGCCTGCAATTTTTGTGCTTTCACCATCTTTCCAGCCAAGGACTTTTACTTGTCGAACTCTGAGTGTATTTTCTGGGCCCTTTAATTCAATTTTGATGATGTGATTATCTCCTCCTGGAAGTTCACTTGTTACCCAGCCAATGTGTCTGGAATCCAGATCGACCTGGTTGAATAGAAAAGAGGCAGGAACCTGATGCAGCTAAGTCACTGTCGTCACCACCTTACACTTAGCATTAATTATAGCAATGTCTGTCATTACACAGAGAATAATGGCTATTAGTAAATGCTATTTCACACTAATTTATTTAAATTCTGTAAGGATATATAATATTACATATAGGAGTAATATTACTTATAGAAGAAACAGGTCAACACAAGATGAATGATTCTGTGATGGAATTGAAAATTAAAATGCAGGCCCAACTCCTAACTATCAGACGGCTTTCTAGTGTGTGTTATGTAAGTGGTGCCATCACTAACAAGTTGCACAATTGTACTTCATGCATACTGTAAATAGGAATCCTCTCGAGATCAGCAATGAATCCTTGCACTAAAGCACCACTAAAATACATGAATTTTCAGTGTTATTACTTAATATGCTTTATTTTAAAACATAAATTGTGTAATTTTATGCTTTGATTCCTTAGTTTACTGAATTTCCTTGAGAAGATAATTTTCTTTTCTAAGAGTTAAATGTGGATACAGCATGGGATACGGTGTCTAACACTATTCCTTTGATATAATTAAAATTATGATTATGGTAGCTGATAACTAAGAAATGAAATGGGGATTGCAAAATGATTTACTTAGTCATTGAAGATATTACTTAGTTGATAGTGTCATTTTTCTAAACTGACATTGGTATGCATCTTCTTAAATACTTTATAATTTAAAAACAATTAGTATTTGTTTTATCTAAATATCTTAATATGATTTGAAAAAGTAATAAAAAGAAACCTTTATAAGATCAAAAAATCCCAAAGGAACAGCTTTGATGAAGTTTCACTAATGTAACTAAGAGGTATATACAGAATCTCATGCTCCTGACAGAAAAGGGTTGACTGTTGATTGAGTTATTTTGTAAACTGACTTGCAACATAAATAAGGCTTCAGTGTGTCAGGTGAAGATTTTTTTAACTAGAAAATAACCTATTTAACCTAAATTGTAGGTAAATGGAGGGACTGTGAGTCAGATCTGTGATGAATTTTAAAGCAACCTGAGTTTTCTTAGGGAAGTAGACAGTGGGAGACTATAGGCACAATATAATAATAGTACAGGCTTGTCACAGGAATATACCTAGAGCACTATTTCTGATGTGTCCAGCACAGGGATGGCTGTTCCTGTCATCACAAACACACTAGTTGGTGTTTGTAAATTAATGATTTCTTACAATACTTAAGTCATGTCCTAAAACTAGAATTCAACATTGGAGGCCGAGAATAATTGTTTTCCTCTGGTGGCAAAACATTTAATGATATAATTTCAGTTACCTGCTTTATTCTGCACAAATCTTCTACTGCTTTGCCAGTTAAGAAGGTCATTGAGGTAACTTTGTTCTAAAATAGAAATCCAAAGTGGTTATGCCATATTCTTGCTTTACAAGTTACAATGGTTTTACAGTCTACTAATACCACATCAACTATTATGCCTGCATTTTACAGTCCTTCCTAATTAGCCCTATACCATCTAAACAGCTAACAATAATTCCTACAACTCTAGAATATTTATTTATATTCATTCATTCATTCTGTTATTATGCCAGTACCTAAACTTGTGTGAATCTTGAACTTGGGGGTCTCATGATGTTGCTTAGCTTTTTCTATCAAGGCTAACATTCTAACACTTCAGCTACACCTCAATTCTGGCTTTTTGGTGGTTAATTGGAGGTAAGCGTCTCAGATTCAAAACACAATCTTCTTATCTTAGTCTCCTGAGTAGCTAGGATTAACAGGCATGAGCCACTGGCACTTGACTTTCTACAACTGTATGCGTAGATATTCTTACAAACTCTATCTTTAAAGACACTTGTCATACTATTAAAGGCAAAATTATCACAGAAAATAAATTTTAAATAATACAAGTACAGTCATTTCAAATACAACAAAAAAGTCAAGTTGGTAGGAGAGTCAACTATCTCAAAGTTAATGAGTTTTCTGCAAAGCACAGTCAAAGATTAACATACTAATTCCTTTTAGAATTACATAGTATGACTATTACAAACCAGAACAATCCTAATCAACAAATGTTAAAGACAATGCTGGGCAGTTTAAGTGGGTTCACACATACTTGGTTCCAAAAAGAACAGATATATGTTTCTGAGAAGAAGTATAAATGTCATCTTACATAATATAGATTAAAAATGAATACTGCTGTATCTACTGTAAGAAAAGACAAAAATGTAAGATGAATTATAATCACTGTTCTGAGAAAGAGTATGATTCTTGTATTGAGGTATAAGTGTTGGAGAATACTGTGAAAGGAAAGGAGAGCTCTGAATGCAGAGTGGTTAGCTTTATATCCAGGTTATCTGAGATACAACTCTACCATGCTGTTTCTTCCTGGAAAGTGAATATGCAGATGTGTAGGTGCAGTTCTTCAGTGGTATGAAAAGATCTTCTGGCAGGCAATATCTAATCTGAGGAACAAAATTCCAAGAGATATGCTTCCCCAAGAATAAGGGTAGAAGAATGGTATGGCAGTTTGTACTATTTTATTGACTCAATTAAATACAATTCTTTCCCCTTGTTTAGTGCCTTTTTATGAAAGAGTGCTTGATTATTTAAGCTAGTTCAAGGACTTTTCCTCCAGGAGGTCTGAGGATGAGAAGTCAAAATATAAAGTAATTTTGGGGCTGGGGATATAGCCTAGTGGCAAGAGTGCCTGCCTCGGATACACGAGGCCCTAGGTTCGATTCCCCAGCACCACATATACAGAAAACGGCCAGAAGCGGCGCTGTGGCTCAAGTGGCAGAGTGCTAGCCTTGAGCGGGAAGAAGCCAGGGACAGTGCTCAGGCCCTGAGTCCAAGGCCCAGGACTGGCCAAAAAAAAAAAATAAAATAAAATAAAAAATAAAGTAATTTTAATATAGGTCAGAGTGTACTAAATACAAAAACAAAAGCTAAAGGAGAAGGAAAAAAAAAACATTCAGTGGAGAAAAGAGTTATTTTTTATAAAGCAATTACCTAGACAGGATTTCTCCAAATATTTCTCTAAATATTCTCTTAAATATTTGGGGACTATCTGATACGCAGTTTAAGTGGAATATTTTTAGGCCAATGGAATAGCTTACACAAGAACATGGAAGTGGAAAATTATACAGTTAATTTTTATTTTGTCTAGTTATAGTTGTACACAGAATTTGGATCTCATTTTAGAATTTATATCCCATACTTCCCCCAAATCATGTTAATCTGTGTTTATAGTTAAGATTTATTTGTGAAATGTTGGTGAAGTCCCAAGTGGTAAATCTTTTTGGTAAACTTACAGAAGAAAGTGCATAATTACTAATGGTCTGAAAGGAATTTAGAAGCTAGAAATTAAGTTCTCTTTCTTACCCCAAGGTCCCGAGAATTGTCTACATGAACAGATACGTAACGGGCATTGATTCCTTTCACACAGTTGATAGTTATGTTCTTAGTTTTGTTTTTATCTTCATCTCCTGATTCCCAAAAGGTTTCTGTGGAACCATCAGTCAAACTGCCAATCATGGCAGGTCGGCTTGAAGTTTTTATGTCAACAATGCTGGTTAAGTCCTTTAGGCACATAACTATGCACAGTTCCTAGCAGAAACAATATAAACATTTGTAATTTTAAAAAAAGAAATCTTTCATGATGAGAAAACAGACATTTAACAATAAATGTTAAGAAAACCAAATTGTTTTTAGTTTTTCCTCATAAACATTGTAGACTATTTACCGTAGGACAATAAACGTCACTATTCTGTCACTGACCTGACTCATAACTTCAAAGCCAGACTGAACACTGATGCTGAAGCTCTCCTCACTATCCCCATCGTCTGATTTTGACAAAATATTGTTAATGTGGTGAAAGACATTGCTCTGATGAAGGAATTGGTGATCAGATTGCTTGAATTTGAGACTCCAACACCTAAAATACAACACACAAGCAATATAAATACATTAAAAATACAAAATAATGATTTTTCAGAAATGTCTAAAGAATTCATGGAATGCTTATAATACTATGTAGCTATTACCTGAAAATTAATAGTCTAGTGAAAAATTGAAATCTAAAAACATCAGAGAATGAAATCATTGCCATTTTTAAAGGAAAGTTCATCTACTTCAAAGATTATAGACAAAATAAGAGGCCATAATCCTGTATCAAGACAACTTTGACAGTTTCTCAAATATTTCTATGTGATAAAATCACACAGAATAATGCATTAGGATATAATGTATCTTTAATTTCAAAAATATTATGACAAGAGGACAGAACTATTTTTCTACTTCACAGGTTTCATCATTGTGATATAGGAAGCCCAAGCATCTTATCAACTTACTCTTACATAAAACAATGGAGGATTTGAGGATATATCTAATAGTCTCTCTCTCTCTCTCTATATATATATATATAGTCTAATGGATAGAATAATAATAAGGTTCAAAATGTAAAGTAATGCCAAATTCTCAACAGATTGCAAATGAAAATTATGCTCCTTGAAAAGCTTTAAAATTGGGTGCATATAACTGTGGTCCATTTTTCTTTAGGTTCTTTTAAAGTTGGAGACTATTTTAGGTTTTATTTCTATGATTAATTTTCATTGTTATGTTTTGTGACACTGAAATGAATTGAGGTAGGAGAGAGAAGTGTGAGGGAGATGGTTACAGAAAGCATTTGGAGCACTAAAATGTATGTGATACCCACATCTTACAGAACAGCAAGCAGGGTACCAACCAAAAGGAACACCATTCAAAATTAGGAAAGTAAGGAGGAAGACACCATTTACATAGTATAAGGATTCTTTGTATTTTTCCATTTAAAGACGATTTTGAGCATTTAGTATTTTGTACTTTTCATAAATATTTTCTGTAGCGGTACCTAGAATACCTAGAGACAAAATTACCGTAAGGCCATTTGCTGCAATGAACTGCCACTGGGGAGAGACATCATAAGATCAGAGATTGTTTGTAGTAAACGATGAAATGTGTGTGGCAAAGGATGGGCAGCTTCGCCTGCAATCACTATATCTGAAAGCGGATGTTCACATACTCTTGTATCTTTCTCCTAAAGTAGATATTGAAAGCAAGTTTACTAGTTTGTAAGCTGGACAGAACTTTCTTTACAATAGATAGTTTTAAAAATATTTATAGTTAAACCATACTCAATACATACAGTAAGCAAAAATTTCCTAATTCTATTTGTAATATTTACAGGGAAAAAGTGGTAAGATTCCTCAACAAATCATCAAATAAATGAATATCTAACATACTAATTTTAGCACACACATAAATATATTGGTAGAACAAATTCATGTGTACACATGGTAAGCTATGTGTATGCTTATGCTTATGAGTTTGTATAGATGCTTAAAAGAACACATGTTTAGAAGTAGGGGTCATTACTAATTCACCTGGCATTTTTTTATGTGAATTAGACAAAACAGCTTCTTCCTTTAGGTAGGTGCAACAACATAGCTTAGAGACAGAAACAGATGTTGGATTTCATTTTCAATTCAAACTCTCAGTCTGGTGGTTCTTTTAATAATATTGCTTATGGAATAAACATATAAACTATTTAACAGGAGTTTCAAATTCCTAAAGAAAGATTTCTTAAGAAAGTGATCACACACAGTTCCAGGAGGAGTCAGAAAGGAGAAATGGAGAGCAAACACATGCCGGGGAGGGGAGGCTGTGACCAATGAAGGTCATGGATTCAGTCAAACTGCAGAGTTTCTGGTCATGCTAATTCCACTGTGGGCCAGCTCACTACAATTAACGTATATTTATGCATTCCTCTAAGGCAGAAATTACCCCAAAATTATGAGGGTTTGAGGTCAGGGGTTTATGATTGATAGGCGCTTTCCAACTTGAGTCACACACCCCAGTCCTTTTGCTTTTAGCTTATTTTTCAGAAAGAGCTTCTTTCTTTTGATTGGGCTGAACTCAGACCAAGATCCTCCTACATCTATCTCCTATGTAGCTGGGACTAAAGACATGAACCATCATTATATTAAACTTATTTTTTGAAATAGGGTTTTTACCAACTTTTTGCTTAACCTAACCTCAAACCTCCAAAATAGCGGGATTACAGATATAGCACTACCTTATAAAGATTTTGACATGAAATTTCTAACTGTATCTAAACACCTTTAAAAAGAAATATACCTTTCTTTTCATTAAAGCAAATTCTTCATTAAATTCTCATTTCTAAAACTCACATATACACTTCTGTCATTGCATATAGCTTTCCTTCTATTGGGGGAATTACATTTCTTCTACTTTGTATAAACCAAAATCAAAACCTGCCTATTTGTATGTTAGAGCAACTTGCCTCATTTTACCTAGTGAAAAGTAATGTCTCCCTCCATGTGTTTCATCTAGCTATCTCTAGTAAAGTACTTACTTTTACAAGAAAAAATATGACTTTTTAAATCATATTATGTCATTAAAAGCTTTTAATAATTGTAATTTAAATGGGTTCCAATAATGTTGAACAAGACTTGCTGAATAAAAAAACATCTGTTTAACAATAAAAGTAGATGTTACTGAAAACATTATACTGTGATCCAAGCTTCACTACTGGCTTTTTATTTAATAAATTTATTCTTTAATATATATGACGAAACATTTAAAATGTATTAAAAACCAATGTGAGTCTTCTGTCCCAACATCCCAGCCATGTTGGTGCTCTGTCCATTGGTAAATCCTATTAGAGTGGACCAGATTACAAGATTTTTCTACAAATGTTTGTTTACACAAATGGCAACACACTATGCACACTGATTTGCACTCTCTTTTTTAAAAATTGACAATTTGTCTTGGAGAGCATTATCTTATTACTTATATATGTGATACATATTTTACTTCTGTACATGTTCTGATGAACAGAAGTATGAGTTCATCTTATCAGTTTACCTAAAATATAGCCATTTGAATTGCCATAAAAATCCTATAAAGAATTATTTCATAAATTCATGATAGGAGAAACTCACAGAAGTGAAAAATACTGTACCATTCTAAATTGTTTTGAAAATATTATACAAGTTGTTATTCGTTGGCAAAGATGAATATGCTTGATTCTTCATCTTGCTACTAAAGTGTGCTTATCAAAGTTTTCAACTATGTCAATGAGCTAAGTGACAAAGAGAATCACTTTTTATTTCTTTTCAGGTCTATTGATTACATACCATAGGAGTCCTAGTTTATTTTCATATAGAGAATGTTGTGTTCAATTCCTTCATGTGAGATAGCAGCCCATCTACATCCTGTCAAAGTCTACCATCCAACTTTGTTAAGCTAAGGCTATTTCAGTTTTGTCCATGGTTTTAGGAACTGAACTTAATTGTCGGTATTCCTCTAACATGGCCTTTCAAAGATTTCAATTGTATGCAAGCAGTATTCACCACATTCACCCCACCCATGTCTTCCCAGTCCCTGGTCCTCTATATAATAGTGTTGTTATCATATACTACATTGTAATAGCATATATTATCTGTTATCCACCTGACTGCTTTATGACAGATGTCACTCTCAACATTTTCACTAGAGGCAAAAACCTTCACTAAGTATAATCAGTAATCTGTTGATAGCATGAAATGTTACTCTTTTTATCAAGTTAGATACTCTGTAACGATGTATGCAAATTATACTATCTGAAACCCTATTACTTAGCTTCTTTAAAGTACAGAACAATGAACTGAACAAAAATCTTACTCACTTGCTCTGCATTTTCTTTATTTGTTTTATTTTCTTCGTCTTCTTCTTCCTCTAGTTCCAGTGGTGCAGGAGTGAGTGATGCCACAAAATGCCACAGAATATCATGGAGAGAAGTTGTTTGTATGACATTGCATAGAAGCCAATTGAATGCCTGAATAAAAGAGTACAAGATAAAAGGGAAACATGAGTCACAAATATAGGGGATTTCTTAGAAGTACTTCAGAGAACTATAAGTTCAAAGGCATATATCGGAAAATTTGATGTTTATATTATTTAAAGTACATTGAACTAATGTTAAACAATTAGGTCCTAACTAAAATGTATAGTTTGAAACAAAAATAGTTATGAAACACAATGAAAAGAAAACATCAGAATAAGTTGTTACCAGTACATTTATAATCAAAAAGCCCCATTTCTCATCCTCTTTGTCAATTCATGCTAGTGAAATAAATTCTCTGATCATAAAAGCTTAAAAAATGATCTCAAAGCTGGGCGCCAGTGGCTTGTGCCTGTAATCCTAGCTACATAGGAAGATGAGACCTGAGGATTGAGGTTCAAAGCCAGCCCAAGCAAGAAAATCCATAAGACTCTTAACTCTAACTAACTCAACAAAAGCCAGACATGGAGCTGTGGCTCAAATGATAGAGTGCTAGCTGACAAGGGGAGCCTTGAGCAAAAAAACCTCAGGGGCAGTGCCAAGGCCCAGAGTTTAAGGCTAGGACAGGTACCACCATGACCACCACCAACAAAACCAGAAACAAAATAAACAATAAAAAACCCCAAACAACAACAAACCACCTCAAGATTCAAATTATTAATTAGAAATAAACACATTCACAGTACATAAGCAGAATTCTAAATTAATTAATAATTTAATTTTGATGTGAGTGAAGAATGCTTTATGTTTTCAAAAGGCAAATGGCATCTAATTTGATGCAAGTTGGTAAAAAAAAAAGTATTATTAAATAGAGTCAGCATGTATTTGTAAGATCCATGAATTGTATTTAACTCCATTAATATATTCATACCTCCATAGCAAAAACTCGACAAGCAGATTTCCTTAGGGCCTGTTTCATTGCTATTTCAAGACCTTCTAGATCATGATGCTGTATAACAAAAGCCAAAACTGGCCATTGGAAATTTCGTTCTCCTTTGGAAAGAGAACTGTGGGCTGAGATTAGCCGGGAAAGCTCAGGTGATGGATGTCTCAAAAGGGAAGAACCAACTTCTATTAAAAAAAAAAGAAAATTATTATTTTTCATAGGTGGTATATATGATTAACATATTTAGTATCACAAATATTATAATTTGCATACTTAGAGCCTTTTGAGAGGCACATGACAAAATCTTATAAGTACCGCACGCTAAATGATTGCGCCACTGGAGCTCCATGACAAAATCTTAATGATTTCAACTTTGAAGAAGAAATAGAGCATCAGAAAGATTAAGTATCTTAATTTCCTAGAGTTAGACTATCTAAAGTTACATTGGTGGGTTTTGAATCCAGGACTGATTACAAAATGAATACTCTAAAATATTCTAAAAGCTAGGCGAGTTACAGTTTCCCTAGTGGAATCTGAACTTCATCTCCATCATTTGCTAAAATACTGCTTTATAACAAAAGTGTCTCAATAAGGGATTCAAAATACTTATTGAACAAATTTGGTGGCATCAGGTTTTGAACTCAAAGCTTTGTGTTTTTTTTTAGGAAGGCACTGTAACACTAAGCTTCCAGTCCTTTTTTTGCACTGGTTGTTATCTTTCCTCCTTTCCTTTTTCCTTTCCTTTCCCTCCCTCCGTCCGTCCCTCCCTCCCTCCCTTTCTTCCTTCCTATCTTCCTATCTATTTTCCATCTTTTTTCTTAAACTAGAGTTTGAACTCAGGGACATGTTATAACTTGCTTAGGTCTGCTTTGCTCTACTACTTCAGCCATACCTCTAACCTTGCTTTGTGCTGTGCTGATTATTTTGGAAATGAAATCTCAAATTTTTCTGTCAAGGCTGGCTTCAAACTTCAATCATCTGAATCTCAGTGTCCTCAGCAGACAGTATTACAGACAAGGCACAAGTGCTCGAGTGCTCAATACACTGGTTGGTTTTGATAGAGTCTCACTTTCTGCCCAGACATGTTTAGATTGCAGTCTACCTAACATGGCTTCCTGTTGTAGCTGGGTTGAAAGACACATGCCACCAAAAGCCCAGCTTCTTCAACTGAGATGCAATTTAATGGACTTTTCTACCAAGGGCTGACTTGGAACTACAATCCTACTGATCTCAGCCTCCCATGTTGGTAGGAGAATAGGAATATACCACTGTAATAAGCTATAGGTTGAGATCAAAGAGTTCTGAACTTTTCTACTGGCCTTAAGCAGAAATCATTCTGTTCTTAGCCTCCCAGGTAGCTAGGATTACATGTGTCTCCCTTGAACAATAAATTGTTGAAATATGCTCAACTACAATTTTCTTGAAGAGCTTCAATAATAACATACATAAGCTGGTATGGTGGAACGGTCCTATAATCTCAACTACTTGGGAGATTGAAGTAGGAGGATTACAAACTTGAGGGTAAGCCTGGGAAACAACAACATTCTGCCTCAAAAAAGGAAAATAGGGAAAAAAAGCTTACTCATCTGCCTACAATTTAATGTGAAATTGACATTTTTAGGAAGTGGTCTACCTGTCAAATCATCACCATATTATCTTGTTCTATTGAGCTTCTTCCATTCTTTGTATGAAAAATCTTCAGCTCAAATATGAGGCGGTTGATGGTTAATTGGCCCAAATTAAGAATTACTTAAGAATACTTATATCTCCAAAGTTTTGTATGTATTCAGAGTGATAGCAGCTGTAAAAGTTTTACTTTTTATGAGAGTGGAGGTAGGAGTGGGAAGATAAATGTGTGTATAAGCTATTGCAACTCCTAGTTCATTGAAGCTTAAGTGGAAGGGATAATTAGTAACAAATTTGGCTTAGACATTTAACAAGTAAGACTATAAATATCAATTTATGCTCTGGATATCCCTTGTCACTGAGATGAGAAATTTAGGGAGGCACATATAAGGCTGGTTCACACAGAAGTTCTGTCTAACACAAAGTAAAAGTTAATCCATTCTCATCTCTTCAAATCCTAGATTTTAAAAATCATTGGCATAGAAAAGAATTTCTTTTTTTTTGAATAAAAATTTAGTAGTTGAATCACTCACTTGCCCTTTTACCTGTGTACTCACCAGTGTCTCCACTGTTAACTCTTCTTCTAGGGATGGCTTTAACTCGTGCAGGTAAAATGGAGTGCTGTTTGTCATATTCAGAAGCAACAACTGAGTATGACCTTTGGAAAACAGTTCTTTTTGCCAGATCACTATCAGTTATAGGACTAGTTTCCAAACTGCAGATAGAGCAAAAACAGGTGGAAAACAGGTAAAAACTTACAAGAAAAAAAAACAAATGAAATACAATTGTACTTACCATAGTGTACTGAAATATTTGCATGTCAATTCCATATGGGAATTTGACTCAAGGTCAACTTGAAAATCGCTTTATGAATCAAAATCTATTTTCTTCTTTATTGTCAAAGTGAAGTATAAAAGGGTTACAGTTTCATATGTAAGGCAAGTACATTTCTTATCCAGCTTGTTACCTCCTCTCTCATTTTCCCTCTCCCCACCATGAGTTGTACAGTTGGTTTATACCAATTAATTTTACAAGTATCACTATTGCAATGGTTTGTCTTTTTATCCTTTGTCTCTCTATTTTGGTATTCCCTTTCTTCCCTAGTTCCAATATACATACATACAGTATCCAGGGTACTAAGATCAGTTACAGTGATAGCAGGGGTAAAACCACGGGAAGGGAATATGAGAGAAAAAAAAAGGGGGGGGGATACAGTTTCATATGGCATGCTGAAAATAACTACAACAATAATATAGCACTTATTTCTATAACTTGGAGTTCTTTTCGCTTAGCATCATCTTATGTGTTCATACGGGCATAGCTATTGAGCTATTGTGATCTTCTGCTATGACTATCCTAAACATGTACTAATTATTCCCTATGAGGGAAACAATAGAGTCCATGTTTCTTTGGGTCTGGCTCACTTCACTTAGTATGATTTTTTCCAAGTCCTTCCATTTCCTTATGAATGGGGCAGTGGCATTCTTTCTGACAGAGGCATAGAATTCCATTGTGCACATGTACCACATTTTCTTGATCCACTCACCTACTGAGGGGCATCTGGATTGGTTCCATATTTTAGCAATGACAAATTGTGCTTTCTAATAAATCATAATATGGGAATACATGTGTTAATATTCTCAAGATCTTTCAAGTGTTAGCATATTTTTCAATATATGATGAATATGTCTAACACTGTGAGTTTGTTTTCTCATGGGATTATTGCCAATATTTACTTTACATCAATAATTCAACTCATTGATCTATATTTCAATTTTTTTGTTTTATTACATTTATGTCATCAAATTTTTCCTGTACTACAGATTATAGGAATTTTCTTGCTTTCTTTAAGATGAATTTTCTTCCAGATTGTGTTTCTCATCTTTTGAAAGACATGCTGTTTTCATTTTGCTAATGCTTAAAGCAGGCAGCTCTGTTTAGTTCTTTGGCTTGTTCTGATGATCAATCTGTGGATTTCCCTCAAGTTTCTTTCTTACCATACTTGACCACTGTTTTATTTCTTCCCAAGGATCACTTGAGATTTTTATTTGCTTTCTATACCAGGAATCAGTCTGTGGTATCATTCCATGGGAACTTAAATGGTCACTGTGCTTCATCAAATGCTGTTCAGCTGCAGTGGGGAAACAATTCCCTGGAAGTTTCCATTACCTTTTGTGATTTGAGAGATGGATAGTTGGGTGCATATACTGGAAGGGTCTACTTTGGATGTTCCCTAAGGTTTACATTCACCTCCTAGAGCTATTTTTTTCTTATCTGAAGATTATCTGGCTTTTCAGTATTTTGTTTCTTTTCATGGGTACCACTTTTAGAAATGTGTAGCAGCTTGTATAAGCTGGATCTGAAGAATTTTTCTTGGTATTTTTTTGTTATTAATAAAATTTTAAATTTCATTGGGAACTTGGAATGGAAATGTCTCTACTATAGCTTTATCTCATGACCTTTAACTTGAAGTTCATGCTACCTGATAGTAGTTCTAGAGAAATCATTAAGGAATCACACTAGGAATTAGACTAGTCTCCAAATGGACTCTACTCCTTCTTAAGAAGTATATATATCCTTTAGAGATATTTTTGGAATGATATAAAGTGCTCTGCTGTACTCTTTGCAGAAAAAGGTAACAAAAACCAAATCAAACCAAAAAAGCCCCTAATGATGAATAATTCCTACAGATTATGCAAATAATTTTGAGAAAAATACAAATTAGTATAAGTCCTATTACGCTTAAAGCATTCATTACTTTAATTTTTTTCTTTGTATATACAGTTTTAACACAGTGGCATATCTTAGTGAGAATGTTTTTTCTTTTTTGGTAAATATCTTCTTTTCTTTTACATGTTCACAGTTACTCATGCTAGAAATGTTATTGTCATCTTAAATTTATCTTCGTCATTATAAAGTTAGTCAACAAGGCACAGATTTTTTCTTTCCTCCTTTGTCCATCTTTCTCAGTTTTTACCAATGCAATGTAATTCCATAAACAAGGCTGAAATCTATACTAAATGTATTGGCTTCTCAAATGTCATGGTCTATCTTTGTATTTTTGTCATGGTATCTCTTCTCTAAAAGTTCCAGTGGTGTTTGATTTATTCGTGCAGTATTTTTACATTCTTCTATTCAGTAATAAGAAGCTCTTTGTTTTGATCTTATCATACCCAAGTCAGAAACCATTGTAAGGAACAAACCAAGTTCAATTTTTTTTTTTTGAACTGGCATTTCTCCCATGAAATGTCGGTACTGCTTCAAAGTCAGCTTTATTACTCTGGTTAAGTGCAGTACTAAATAATATAACATCATATAGTCTTTCATTATATTATTAATTGATCTTTTCTTTCCAACTAGTGTTTCTTCCATCAAGGACACTTTACTCATCTATGCATGCTTTTTCATATTGTTTCAATAGTAAGTAAGCAGTGCTGACTTATCTCAACTTCCACCTTAGATGGAAGGCTGTATTAAAGAACTTTTAGATCATTTGTTTCTAGTTCAAAGTCATTCTTCCACCAAACACTGGCTATTCAACAGAGAGGAGGGAAGTAAAATACCTTGGTGGCATAGATTTCATATTGCTCTCAGGCTCTTCAAATACATTAGGGCTTGCATCAGGAGTTACTGATATGTATGGGGCAGGTACAGATGTTGAACGTAGATATCTCATTTCATCCTGGAATAGGTTGTCATCTTGATAGCCCACAAAATTTTCATGATGATGCCTGCATTAAATCAAACCCAAGAACTTAAGGAGTATGGTGGCAATATAGATCGTCTCCATTTTTAAATTATCTCTTGTAAAAGCATCACTTGGAAAAGTGAAGTAAGTATTAAAATGATCAGATGTAAGTAGGTGGAACTAAGAGTCTGAGGACTTTAAACATATATATTTCAGGTGCCACAAACATTTCAAATCCATTTTCTTTTTCTTTCAAGAACGTTTGCATCTTCCACTGTTAACTGTCCAGGTGCTTAGGCTAGAATATCTCAGAGTAATGAGTGACTTAAGCTTATGATACCAGGTTTCCTCTCAAAACCATTCCCACTTCATATTCCCTGTCATCATAGCCATGGTGCAGGCTCCCAATTCTTGCATAGACTACTGAGATATTGGCAGTCACTTTTTTTTTTTGTGACGGGGGAAGGTGGAGGAAGGAATATATCTGAATCAAATTTGAAAATTTTTACATACATAAAATGTTTCATGGATCAGATGATTTATATTCCCCAGAGAGTTAAAGCTATAAAATCTACAACTATGTTATCATTTTCTCACATGTATGATTGTTTGATTCATTCCTTTTCAAAAAATTTTTCAAAAAATTCCATTGAGTACAATAACTGAAGCTAAAGATATGTGGGATTTGGCATAGCTGATGATTTCCACCTCAGTCTCACATTCCCATTTTCCTTTATAACTTACCCAATGGCAAACATTTTTTAAATATACACAAACTTTTTTTTTAAAACCTTTTAATTCTACTACTTAAAGATGTTAGCACTTTTACATATGGAACAGAACAATTAATCAGAACAATTAATTGTCTATGACAACCGGCAATACCTAGAGAAGTTCATTTATCAGTTAGTAAAGAAATTTGGAATATGAGAGACTGTTTTGGCACATGTGAGTATTATGTATAGTGTGTGAACATATAGGCTAACAATACAGGTAAAAAGATTTTTTTACCCCCAGTACTGGGCTTGAACTTAGGCCTTGCATGCTGTTCCAAAGATTTTTCACTCACGGTTAGTACTCTATCACTTGAATCACAGTTCTACTTCCAGCCTTTTGGTGGTTTTTTTTTTGGAGAGAAGAGTCTCACACACTTTCCTAATCAGGATGGCTTTGAACTTTGATTTGATCCTCAAATCTCAAATTTCTGAGTATATAGAAGCATAGCCATTTAACCACTTGCACCTAGCTGAATAATTCTTTTTAAAGGGAGACTACAACAGGAAACATAATTTCTTTTTCATTTTAGTATTTTCCATTACTAACAACTGAAGTCAACTTACCAGAGAACAAAAAGAATATAGTTACAACCTTACATTCTGAAACATATATTTTTTTTACAGGAAATAACCACATCCATGAAATGTATATCTTAGTAGTCATGTGTTGGCCAAGATAACACAGAAAATAAGTTTCTTGAGTATATACCATATCTAATGAAGTGTGGTAATCAGAAGAATTACTGACCTACTTTATAAAATTAATCAATAAGAGCTGTTAATCCAAAAGTTGATTAAAAACAAAAAGGACACAGTGTTATTACCTAGCTAATGTCTGCAGGTAGAGACAAGGCATTTTTACAGGAAGATCTTCAGAAATGCCCTCTTTCACACTGGGCAGCTGCGACTGGAATGGCTTTGTAGGATGGTAGCAGAGAATGCTTGGTTCGGCTGCACTGCTCAGGGACAGCAGAAAGAGGGCATTGGCTTTGATCACCTGGTGAGCTTCCATGGTGGGCAAGGCTCGTGGTGTCTTCACTTGCATTGGCTTTCTCCGAGACTGTTTCACCTGGAGACGAAAGAACTGAAGTGCTAAGCATTAATACAACTTACTATCGAACATTCTATACCTATTTTAACCTGGTAAGAACAGATATCATATTTGATCTTAGTCAAAAGGCCCAAAAGTGATCACTAGAACTATTTTGAAATAATAGAAGTGATGACTGAAACAGCGCTTACTTCTTGTTTCACCTAAAGTGATTGAAATGATTTTACATTGAACAAAAACTGTGTTTCTTTTCTTTCCTTGGGGAAACTTAACACCCTACTACTTGAATGCAATCATAACTACTGCAGTAATGAAGGCAAGGTTTTCAGTAAGTCAGGTGTGGTGTGTCACTCATGAGAATGATCTTCAGTTTCCATGACTCCTACAATTAGGTGTTACAGAAAAGAGAAAGAAGATAAAGAATAGAGAAACAACAGTCACAAAAGAAGAGTAAAGATAATGGTGAAGAGTAGAATTTATGTATAGATAATATGCAGTAATGAGCAACTAATAACAAAAAATTACAAAACTAACATTTGTCAGTAAGTAGTATATAATTCAACTGTTTTGTGCTATATTACTATAATTTACTGTTTAATTAAAAGGAGTTGACTAGTACAAATATCAAATTTGAATATCAATTTTAATATAAAAGCTAATTTTAATGTTGACTATTTGAAATCAACTGATTTAATAATATGATGATAAAGAGATTTTTACAAAGTATATCCATATCATTAGCACTATATCCCAGAACAGAATAAAAATACCTTTTCCCTTGCAGCAGCTTGTTTTTCACGGAGGTATTTTTCTCTGCAACGATCACATACCAGGTACCAAGTGCTTCCTCCTATGCCACCATCACCACAGTTACCAGCCCATCCTCCACAAAAATGTCCGATGCTGTTGTAACCTTGTCCACCAGCATAACGACCACAACCTTGAGGTGATAATTACAAAATATGCACTGAACATGTTACACGTTTTGACAGATTTGCTTTCTTAAAGCAAGCAAAATCTGAAATAATAATATCATTTTCATTTTGGGGGTGATTATTAGAAAAATAGCATGCTTGGCTGAAAGAAAACCTTATTAAATGATACTCAAAATATCAGAGATGTTTTATTTCTAATAAGCAGATTAAGAAAAGTATAAGATGTGAATATTTTCAGAATTATGTAAGAATGTAAATGAAAATAGACAAATATGAAATCTTATATAAGGATGATAAATTTTCAGGAATCCTATATTTACAGGACATTTGGAGAACAAATTGTAGAAAGAAAAATTTAACCATGTGTTTTATGTGACTTTTGAAACATTTTATGTTAAAAAACACATAGCTACCCAAAATAAAGTCTTTTAATAAAATAGCAGGTTTTATTAGATTTTCCACAGGAAAGTTCCCATAAAAAATAAGCATAATTCATTCAACTTTCAACAAGAAAACACTAAAATTAAAGGAGATCTAAAACAGGATATGCTCTGTTTGGACAGGCCATTCCTTCCACTGGACAAAACATTAAAACCATTCTCTTGAGTACCAAATAAAAGATTTTTTAAAAATAAGGAATATTTCTGGGATGTCTGCCCAAATGGTAGAGCATTTTCCTGGTGATTTGTACTGTAAAACTTAATATACTTTTACTATATTAAACTAGTACTAAATTGCATATTAGAATTTCTCTATCAATTTTTCACAAAATCAAGTCCTCTGACAATGTACTTTAAAGATATAAATTGTGGGTCACAGTTTTCTAATACTTTGACCTAAATTTTACTTTACTTTTACTACAGAAATTATATAGTTCACTAAAAATAAAGTTCTATTTACCTGTCTGTCTACCTATCTATCAGCATGATTTACCTGGATGAGCTTGTCTCATGTGATAGGTCACTGGGTAAGGATGTGATTCTCCACACAGCTCGCAGATGGTATCCTTCTCCGGTCCCCCTACTGCCAGCTGAGCCATCTCACCAAACAAATTGCCTCTGGGCCTAACTTCTGTCTTTTCTTTTTTCTTTTTTTCCTTTTTGGCTTTTTTGTTCTCTTTTTCACACTCCTTCTTTTTAAGTACTGCACAAGAACCAGGACTTGGAAAAATCATGTTCTGGGAAGCAGCTTTGATAGTAGCCAAAGAAATATCTTCCCAAAAAGCGACTAAGTGCTGTAAGGTCAAGGGAAGAGGAGACTTAGATTTCACCGGGTGGTGCATAGACATCTCGAAAGTGGCTTCAGTTTTTCCATCCTCACACTTTTCATGAAGGGGTGGTTCCTTAAGCATAGACAACACCTTATTTTTGTTGATGCTTCCCATTTTAGATATATCTGGTCCATGAGGTGCAATATTAAACATATTCAGAGCAGATGATATTTCCAATGAGTGTCTGTTTTTCAACTTGATTTCCTTTTCTTCTGTGGGCTGTTGGCTATTCAAACTACTCCTTATAGGAGCATGTTCTTTGGAAAGTTCAGGATTAAATTTTAGGAAAGAAGAACAGGCCATGGCATCATGCACTATGCCTTCATGCCACAGGAAAGAGGCAAAGACTGCTCTGGCACACTCAGCTACTGATGGAGACATGGCTTGCTTGGCTGGCTCTAAAGGTTTGGATCCATCTCCTTTAAAAAGAAAACTAGATTTTTCTTTTTTGGGCCTGGTGTGCCTATTAGCACATTTTCGACTTATTTTGGGGGATGCTCTCATTTCCTGTTCATCTTTCAGTGGAGCTTTTCCTATGCTGAAATGAACCTTATTTGAACTTTCATCCACAGTCTTAAATTCGCTGCTCTCATCACAGGTACTATCTGTTAGACTATTTGTTTTTAAAGTACTTGAAGTGCAGACTTCAACTACCTCACTATGAAGGTTCTCCTGTACCACGTGGGGCGAAGGGGCTCTGTTTTCAGACCCAGGAGAGTCTTTAGAATCCTTTGGTACTGATTTCGGTTTTGGTGATGTAGATCGCCCCCTTAGTGGTTCTGTGAGGGGCATTTTCTTCTTGCGGAGGGTGTCTGGATCAAGTGTGTAAGAATCTGATTTGGAACGTTCCCGAGGAGGTTCAAGTTTTGTCTTCACAGGAGTAGTGCTTTTTTGAGGTAGATTTTTATCTTGTGGTGATGAGGAGCGTGGAGAACTAGCCCCAGAAGGGCTAGACCTGTTGGCTGAGAGAGTCTTTGGCTTAGGAGATGATGACCGAGAACCTGGTCCTGGGGATTCTGCTCTGAAGCTAGAAGACATCCTCCCATCGGACTTCAGTGTTTGCAGGGTGTTATGATTCGGAGATAAGGATCTGCTATGAGAATCTGACCTCAGCTTTGCAGCATCAGATTTTAACATGAGGGACTCACTAGCAGATAAACTTTCAGTCCCCCTTGGCTTCTTCTGGTCAGCAGTAGTCCTGCTCATGCGTCCATCAGGCTTAAGTGATCTGCTATGTTTAGATGACAGTTCAGATTTTCCTGGTGTAGAGATTGGTCTAGAAGATGTTGACACATTTCCTCGGTCACCTGTGTGGTCCATTTTATAGTGAAACTTGTTAATAAATAATAACTTACTGATAATTTAGTCAGTAAACACTAAAATTAAAAAAAGATAAAGCTTCAGCATTTCTATTACTTGTCACATATAAAAAACCCTTAAGAATCAAGGAAACAAAAAGAGAAATATTTCCCATACAATTTATACTATATCATTATACTATTATTACGAGTTTCATAGAAGGCAAAACAGAATGAATAAATAGTACTTGTGAATTAGTATGGCATATGAATTTAAGCCCTAGAATGTCTAATCAAGGTTTCTTCAATGAGGGACTAGAGAGAAAAAAAAAGAATTATTGGTTTTAAAATGAGAAAGTATAAAAATATGTATATTTCACATGAAATAAACACAACGAATTTCCAATAGAGTGAAATCTTATTGGATTAGAGAACTGAATTTACACATTTCTTATTTTCAAGTGCACAAATACGTACAATAGGGCTTATAAAAGCTACTCAGGAGGCAATGGCTGGGTTAGATTTATAATCAACATAAATATTCTAAAAAGATTATTTAATTGTATGTAATTCAGGAATTCTACTGTATATAAACCTGCTGTACTCAAAAAGTTTGGTATGCTTAGATGAGTAGCTCACCGAGCTTATAGCCCAGGTAAAGAACAGTAATGTCAGAATCTCAGAATGAGTAGTCAAAATCTGAATTGTGAGTCAAATCTAGAGAATGACAAAATAAAAAGAAAAATATTCTCCCTTTTCTAAAGCCATGCAGAAGATGAATACATGAATACCATTTGTTTTTGGCATCCCATTAATCACTCAGTTTCTGTCCTTCCTAATACTCTCCTTATGCTTTCCTCTGAGTAATTAAGAGCCAGGATATTTACCTAGTCTCCTTAAAAATAAAAACACCTACTCTTACTGCAATTGATATTGTCAGAAAAAAAAGCAAATTGAATTTGTTAAAAAACTGAAACCCATAAATCTTGCTAGATTACGTATATTTTTGGAAGATGATATCTAGGCAAAAAGATATATTTTTAAACTGCACCTCTCTCTCAGAACAAACTTGGATGATGTAGGAAAATGATTGTTTTGATGTCTGAGTTTGCATATGTTAAGACTGTAGTGCTATAGGATTTGTTAATGATGTAACATTAAGAAAGGTTCTTGTAATACAGTAGGTGCTCAACAAATATTTGTTCATTTTTTCTTCCTTGTATTATTCCCAAGCATATGGATTCATTATGGCTCCTAAGGTTACAGGGCAAAAGTGATAGTAATTGTTATATAAGTGTTTGATGCAAACTGAATAATTCTGCAATGGAATAAAGGGTATGGAAAATAATGGGTATGGAAAATGGGCATGTAGAGCACACTGATGAAACTGAATGTTTACTTCATTTGTTACATATCAATGTTTAACAAAATATCCTGGTTCTTTGGATGAATCAAACTATTGTAAATATAATCTTCTGTTATATTGAGAGCTTTAATACTCTACCATAAAACTTAGCATATATGTATTCTTTACTTTTTGTTCTGGAAACTGGACCCCGGGTACTGGGTATGCCAGGAAAGTGCTCTACTATTGGGCTATATTTCCAGCCCTATGAGTACTTTTCATAAATTTGAGATTAGACTATATTTAGGTGATAACTGGTAAAAAAAAATCATGAGAAAACTAAATTCCACATATGTATTATTTTGGGAGAATACAGATAAACAGATGTGTTTTTCATAAATAAAGTACAGTACTTTCAAACTATTCAAAACTAGCTTAAGCAGTTATTGCTGATTTTATAGAGTAAATTTTGTAAACAAATAAATTGTATTTGGTAAGTGTATTTGGTAGTCTTAGTCACTAATTTGGAACATGTGATGTTTTGAGTTTTAATCTTAGAGCTGGAAATATTTTTGTCACTTTTTCACCAAATTTATCTAGAAGTTATACCATGAATATTTAAAAATCAGGACAAATGACTGACTGATGAGGTTTTTTTAAAAAAAATATTTAGTACTACTACCTGTTTCAGATGTTTCCTAAACTTGCAAATGTGTTGCATGGAATAGTGAACACATACTAACATATTAAATCCTATGACTACGAATTCCCAGTGTTAGATATTTCCTCATAATAGAAGTATCTTTTGTGGTTGGCTGGATAATGAGATCTTCAAATATTAGGCACATTGTTTGCCAAATGTGAGTAAAAGTGTGTAATATTAAGAGTGTTAGAAAGCACGAGCATTTGTATACTTTATTTCTATCCCACTAGTATAGGTGAAAATTTCCTAATACCAGTAACTGATGATAGCTAAATATCTGATGGAGTTGAGGTACATAAATAATAGCAGAAATATTTCTCCCTGAGAAATCTTCCTCAAATCATAACTAACGCCTTTCCAGAATCCTATCTATTCAGGAGGCTGAGATATGAGGATCATAGTTTGAAGCCAGCCTAAGCAGGAAAGTCTATAAGACTTTTATCTCCAATTAACTACCAGAAAACTGGAAGTGGCACTGTGCCTCAACTACAGTACTAGCCTTGAAAGAAAAAAACCTCAGGAACAGCGCCCAGGCAGAGTTCAAGGCCCAGGACAAGCAAAAAACCAACAACCACCACCACCACCAACAAACCATACTTTTTCAAAGTACATTCCACATATTAAAAAAAGAGTATGTTGTTTTTTAAGTGAGGTAAGCCCAAATGCTGAGATGTTTATCTTCTTCGGGTGGCTTTCCAAAGTTTTACAGCCTATTTGCAAAAACTGCTAAAATTTGTCATGTCGTATTTGCCCTTGAATATCGAGGTATAAGCAAATACTTTGCAAAAAAACCAAAGAACTCTTCAGGTGTTTAATATTTCACATTCATCATTTAACTTAGTTTGGTGACTATATTTGTAATATGTAAATTTTAAGTAATATTAGTGAAAAAAATTCTAACCTCAAAGAAACACTGAATAATAGGGAACAGGGGAGAAATTCAGTGCATTCAAATAAATTAAATGATACTAAATGTACTAAATGCTAGCTATTCATCCATTGAATTACTTGTGCGATTTTCTATGCCCAAATTAAAAATAATCAGTTTATATGATACCAACTAAAATATGACATGTTATAATATGTAGTATATACTGTGCTAATAATACTTTACCAGTTACATGCCACTGTTTAGCAAAAAATTTCTACATATTATATAGATCAGCTTATATAATTCTATTTACTGTTTATATATCTACTTCCTAATAGTATTACTTTTCATTGTCAAAGGAAAAATATAAACCATTTTGCTGTTTTTAAGAAAACAAATTAGTTACTTAAGTTTATATAGTATATTAACTATTGCTACAGGTTGTTTTTTAATATGGGAACTTTATACTTTAATGATATTTTAAGACACTTTAAGCAATTATTTGCAGTATTGTAAAGGACCAAAGTATATTTTTAAATTTTCTAAAACATTTCTATATTTAAAATATTAAAATTAAGTCATTAGGACAATACTGTAAGGAAAATCATGAGACAAGGCAGATCTCCCATGGCAGCTAAGATTAAAGACCAAAAATGTAATTATCAAAATATTTCTCATAAAAACTAACGTGGCCAGGCACCATTGGCTCATGCCTATAATCTTAGCTATTTAGGAGGCTGAGATCTGAGAATTGTGGTTTGAAGCCACCCCAGGTGGAAAGTCCATGAGACTCTTATTTCCAATTAACAAGCAAAACACCAGAAGTGGAACTATGGGCCAGGTGGTGGAGCACTAGCCTTGAGGACAAAAAGCTCAAGTTCAAGCAATACGATTGGCACAAAAAAATAAAATTAAACAAAAATTGTACAAATGTTTTTTTACATTACATATAATAAAATATGTTTAAAATCGAACTCTTACATAAGATTCTGTATTTGAATAGGTCATCATGAGCTTTATGAATTACATATATATCATCTTGCTCAGATATAAGTCCTCAAGTTAGATATTTCTTTCTTTATGTTTATTTTACTTTTTAAAGTTTTATAAAGGTTTAAAAGAAAGCACAAACAATACTTAACCCACAGACGAAAAAACATGCAGAGCAAGTGAGACACTCTATACTCTAATATGAATGGGACATCATAAATCATCACAAACACATAAAATTTAAAGTAAAATAATAAATATTAATTTAAAAAATGGAATGGGATGAAAATGACTGAGGTGAACTACCTCTTTTTTACTGACATATCTTTTATTTGCTAAGAATGACCCATCCATGGAGGCACGCATACCCACCCTTCAGTTTGTGAGATAGAGATGAGAGAGCAGAGGCAGGCCCAGCTACACCAAAATTTTTGTAAATGCGCTCACGAGAAGCAAGGTTGCGAGATGGAGATTCTACAGTGGAAAACATTGGCAAAGAAGCAGCACAGATTCAATGGAAAAAAATTTAGCAGAGAACACAAGCAAAAACAAAGCATTTCAAATGGTATGCAACTATAAATTGTTACTAATAATAGTTTATATTCTGCTAAATTTTTCAGTAAGTTTACATAAAATTAAAACTGAAAACAAATTTCAAATTAATTTAGACCTTAGCTCAATTTCCATTCATTTATTATTTACTTACAAATAGAAGTTTATAGGTAAATTATTATTTACCTATAAATAATGGTGCAAGAAAAAGAAAGGTTACTTACAGTATAACAACCTACTGTCATGTGGCTTTTCGAATGGACCTATTAATACTTTTATCTCAGAATGGACCTATGGTGACATTTCTGAGATATTAAGTTTGTTTATAAAATTTCTCACAACACAAAGCAAAAGAAATAAAAGAAAAACCACCTTACAACTTGCTGATAAACGTCACACACACACTAATGATTTGCCATGCAGAAAAAGAAGTACTTAAGCTCCTAGCTACTCAGGGGGCTGAGATCTAAGGATCACCATTCAAAGCCAGCCTGGGCCGGAAAGTCTGTGAGACTCATCTCCAATTAATCAACAGAAAACTGGAAGTGGTGCTGTGGCTCAAGTGGTAGAGTGCTAGCCTTGAGCTGAAGAGCTCAGGGACAGTGCCCAGGCCCAGACTTCAAGCCCAAGCCCCACTGCCGAAAAAAAAGGACTTAAGTAGAAATATTATGTAAACCTGTCAAAAAACAGTGTAATTAAGTCATGGCAATTAAACTAATTGAATTGAAATAAATTTAGTAATAACAAGATAACTTTCTTCTTATAGATATCAAAACTTAATATAACATACACTTCTCCGTATAGTAAAACTATTATTTTTGATTGACTCAATACCATGTAAAATAAAAGATGAATGACTCAGAAATTAAGAAGCCATTCAACATAAGAATATTATGTACTAGATGTTGTTCTAGACATGAGATACAAAGATGAACCAAAACCAAGCTCCCGTTCTTATGTAGGAGTGAGATACACATGAATGTGTGAATAATATACAATGAACACATAAGTATATATCAGGTGAGATTAGTAAAACCTATAGATATTGGGTAACACTCTGACTGGATAAGCTATTTAGGGAGTTACAGAAGGCAATTTTTCCCATTTATTCAAAGGAATAATAATATGTAAGGACATACAAGAAACTAGAAAAGAACTATCAGTGAGGCAGGCAACACTCACCAGAAAAAATGAAAACATTTCTAGAAGAGATCAAAGACAGAGGTCTGTCAATACTGCTGATGGATCAAGTAAAATGACAATTTAGAACTGACATGTGAATTTGGTAAGAGGAAAGTCACAGACAGAATAAAACAATTTCTACATATGGGAATGAAAGCACAATTGCTATGGGTTGAGAGAGAACAGGAGTGGACAGAGACACATATGGCATAAAACAATCCCGACTTAAGTTAAAAACAACAAACCTGTAAAACTCAATAGGTACTAGGCTTTGCAAAGGATTTCTTTTTAAATTCTTTCCCTTTTTTGTTGACAGAATGCTAAGCAAGCTCTTTACTACCTGAGCTACAACCCCAGCTCAGTTTTAAAATCTTACGCATAGATGGCAGCTATTATTGAGAATGTTAGGAGGGCAAGGCTTTTCTATTCTTCATAAGATAAACTATGAAGTTGGCAGCTTCAGAAAATAATTTGGATTATCAGTGTCTGGGAGGTCTCCAGGCATATGCTACACTCTGTGAGCACCAGGTTCAACAGAGGGTATATGAGCAGGAATTCCAGAGAATATCATTTTAAGTGTGACCACACATAAACAAAAATGGGAGACACTACAAGAACACATGCAAAGTAAAGACTTATTGACAAACTCTTGGATAATACCCTTACAGTCTTTTCAATATGTGACAAAGACATTTAGACAGTATTCTGGGTAGAATTAAGAGTAAACAGGTATAACTATTTTCAAAATAAAATCTATAAAGAGGTTATTGTTAAATGACCAGAGAAATTAAATGGACTACACACTAAATATTTAACTTGTTCCTATTTAAACATGCTTTGACAAAGTATTTAACTTAAAAAAATCCAATTTAAAAAAACAAACAATAAGATACATTGCTATTAAGTTATTACTTCTTTAAACATCATTTTATAGGGATTAAATCCTCATATTTAAAAAAAAATTCTCATCTGGGATGGAAATGTGGCTTAGTGGTAGAGTGCTTGCCTCGCATGCATAAAGCCCTGGGTTTGATTCCTCAGCACCACAGAAAAAGCCACAAGTAGCACTGTGGCTCAAGTGGTAGAACGCTAGTCTTGAGTACAGAGAGGCTCAGGGACAGAGCCCAAGCCCTGAGTTCAAGGCCCAGGCCTGGCACACACACACAAAAGAAAATCTCCATCTAATTCTATAGTTGAATAACCAATTGTATAGTTCAGCAACATAAAACTAATTCTCTTTAGGCATCATGTAGTTAAAGAGAATACTAAAACAATGAAGAAAATCAGAATATTTTCTAAGCAATTACTTATTGTGTCATTAGTTCCTTGTTTTTGATCTCAAATATCAAGTTCCCTTGGTCATTTCATTTTCTACTTTGAAAGACAATGAATTCAAAATTGATTAAATGGGTGAAGTAGGGTTGGGCTGAAGGAGAATTATCAAAGGATGACATTGATCAAGAGGTACTGTACTCATAAACTGGCATGTTGAATTGTAACCCAATTGTACAACTAATAAAGATAATTTAAGAAAAGAGACTTGAATTTACTGTAAATTCTACTTTAAAAATATTATATAGAAGCCAGGCACTGGTGACTTACATCTGTAATCCTAGCTACTCAGGAGGTTGAGATCTGAGGACTAGGGTTCAAAGCCAGCTCAAGCAAGAAAGTCCATGAGCTTATCTCCAATAAACTACTCAGAAAAAGCTGGAAGTTCTCAAGTGGTAAAGTGCTACCTTTGAACATAAAGAGGCTCTGGGATGGTACCCAGGCCCTGAGTTTAAGCACCAAAACTGTAAAATATATATATATATATATATACATATATGTATATATATGCACGTATGTATGTACATATATGTATACATATATATAAAGGATATAATAATTCAAATAGGGAGAGCTCTCTCATTTTACTTTAACAGATACAATGTTGAACTTGCGATTTTCAAGACTCTGCTGACTTTTATTTCTACAACTGTAATCCAGAAGAAATCAAGCGATTGTCATCATTTTGTGACGACATAAATGTTATTTGTTAAGTGGAAAAAGTAACAAATATACATCAGAAAAATCAGATACTTTGATCACAGGGGATGAATATTAATAATAATCACCATGTCATGCTTCCAGAAGTGATATCCTTAGGACAATGCTGAACACAGAGACAGCTAAAATAAACCACAAGCAAAAGTACTTCTAGGATAAGGTATTTAAAAAGTAATGTCCGGAGAAAAAAGAAAAAGGCAGCTATCAGTTTACTGATTTAAAAGGAGGAAAAATAAGGGTTGAAGTAGAGGGACTGTTTGGTTCATTCCTTTTAAAAGTATTACTCTCTTTGGTGTAAGTGAACTGAACACCTCATTGGGGGAAAAGGAAAGGGGGGGAGGAAATGAGGGACGAGGTAACAAACAGTACAAGAAATGTATCCAATGCCTAATGTATGAAACTATAACCTCTCTGTACATCAGTTTGATAATAAAAATTTGAAAAAAATATTATTCTCTGGGGTAGGTATAAGAGAAATTTTGTTTCCTTAGTGTCTAACAAAAACTAAGAAATACAGATGATCAGAATAGCCTGTGATAAAAATTACTTTAGGGGTTGATTATATAAAATAGTCTGAATGAATTGAACTCTTACTTTCCCCCCTTCTTAAAGTCTATGTCAGATTATCTAAGATATAAAACAAAACAAAGGGCTGGGAATGTGGCTTAGTGGTAGAGTGCTTGCCTAGCATGCATGAAGCCCTAGGTTTGATTCCTCATCACTATATAAACAGAAAAGACTGGAAGTGGAGATATGACTCAAGACATACTGTCCCTGAGTTCAAGCCCCAGGACTGGCCAACCCCCCACCAAAACAAACAACAACTGAAATTATATTTTAAAAAAAGTGGGGGTGGGGTGAGAAAAAAGTGGGGGTGGGCCTGGGAAGGTGTCTTAGTGGCAGAGTGTTTGCCTAGCATGTCTGAGGCCCTGGGTTCAATTCCTCAGCATCACATAAGCAGAAAAAGCCGGAAGTGGAGCTGTGGCTCAAGAGGTAGAGGGCTAGCTTTGAGCAAAAAGAAGCCAGGGACAGTGCTCAGACTCTGAGTCCCTAGCCCTAGGACTGGCAAAACAAAAACAAAAACAAAAACAAAATCCCACTAAGTCATTTAGTAGACTCTCATATTCAAGTCTTACACTTGCCAGCTAGCACTGGGCAAGATATCAAGAAATCTCTCCTCTCCAAAATGAGAGCCAGATGACATATTAGGTTCCTTAACAGTATAAATTGAGTTTTACCATCATATGTTATAGTACCTCCTGATGGTATAGATTTTTCTTAAAATTAAGGGAAGAAGAAAGATAACCTAACAATAATAATGAGAAATTAGGTTTAAAAGACAAATAGTTTGCTAAACCTAAGTAGTAACATACTGGGCTCACAAATGTGTTTTCCAAGTCCTATGTATGTAACTACCTAAATATTTTTACACTTGGTTCTTTACATTCTTGTGTTTATTTGCTTTCTGTGGTTGTGGGACTTGGAACTCAGGGTGCTGTCCTGTCCCTGAGCTCAAGGCTTATGCTCTACCACTTTGAGCCACTGCTCCACTTGCAGTTTTCCAGTGGCTAACTGGAGATAAGAATCTCCTAGATTTTACTGTCTTGGCTCAGTGTGAACATGATCCTCAGATCTCAGCCTCCTGAGTAACGAGGATTACAGGAGTGAGCTACCAGAGCCCAGCTCTCTACATACTTTTTTGATGCATATCCTACTCAAGTTCTCTTTCTACACCCTTCCACTACAACCTTTCATAATATTCATAATACATATCTACAACCTTTTTCATAATATTTTTAGTTATCTTTTTAAGTTTGCCAATTCTATAAACTAGACAGCTAATTTTGCTAATTTATAAACTATCAGATTATTTTAAATTCTAATGGATAACGTAAAAAAAAGAAAACAGGAAAAAAATTCCAGGGTGTTACTGAAAATAAGGCTCAAAGATATACCAGAGTATAGGGTAGTTTCTATGTATCTCTTTACAATTTGTGTAGTTATCTAGTGACTTAAAGTATAATGTTTACTTACAAATGTTGTAATTTTTCTCTTTCAAACTATTACTCTATTTAAAAAATTATAAAAGAGAAAAATAATCTGTCTAATCAAGGCTAATACCCTGCATGTTATATCTAACTACAAACAGAAAATGTAAAAACATATACTAAAGAATGGACTTCACCTTATTTATCTAATCAAGGCTGAATATTTAAAACATGTTTTTTCTTGTCAATAGAAGTTCAGATAATGTATGTTTCTAAGGAAAATCATCTATGATCTCTAAGCCATAGCCTCTTTTCCTGTAAAATGGGAAACACAGATGTGTTCTCAAATGAGGATATATTAAAGTACTTAAATATAGTCTTTAGTGCATAGTGATGACTATAAATATAAAAGCACATTTAAAAAATATGGTGGCAATGAATTAGTGCAAGGAAGTTGGGTATGCCTAAATCATCCTCCTACAGTAAATTGACATGCAGGTGGGATGCATGACAATGAAGTTGTGGGAAGAACATGCTATCTAGGGAGTTCTGACAATAAGCCCCACCTTGATCTTCCTAACATGAGAAAATACAATTATCAATCATGTGCAGCATTGAAACTATCTGATCCTACAATTGTAACATTACACTAAAATATTTCTCAAATTTAGAAGTCAAATGATTCTGCTGAGAACAATGAAGCTGAAATGAGAACAAGGAAGCTGAATACTTTCCATGGTTAGAATACAGAAAAGTAATGGTTCATAAAACTAGTAAATCGTGGGCTGGGAATGTGGCTTAATGGTACAGTGATTGCCTAGCATGCGTAAAGCCCTGGGTTCTATTCTTCCATACTACATAAACAGAAAATACTGGAAGTGGCACTGTGGCTCAAGTGGTAGAGTGCTAGCCTTGAGCAAAAGACCCAGGACTAGCCAAAAAAAAAACAGATCAAATAAACAATAACAACAACAAAGGTAAATCACACCTATCTAGGAGAAAATTACAAATTTCTCCAAGATGGTGGTACTAATAACATTTGTAGCAGATATTCACAAAATTAAATTGATACAACATCACTGTTACCTTGAATAAATCTAAATTTATTATACAGTCTTTATATACTTTTTGAAATATTGTTAGATTTGGTAAATTTTAGTTGAATTTCTTTTTGTGAAGACTTAAAATGATCCATTAGATGGAACTATAAAGGTCCTTACTGCTTAGTTGTGTTACCTGGTGCTTAGAGATTTATTTTTGTATTATGTATGTATGTGTGCATTTATTTATTGATTTATTTATTTGTGGCATTAGTGATGGACCCATGACCTCACACATACAAAGCAAGTGCTCTACGACAGAGCTCAATCCACAATTTGTTATTCAATATCATTATCAGAACAATTCTATTTAGAAACAAAATCTGATGTTAAATTAAGCTGAATTTTCTAATAGGATTTTTCAGTCTTATTGAGGTGATGACTTTTACCATTAAAACTCGCAAATCTTCACTTTTTTTTCATTCTAAAATAATGAAAAGAAATTTTACACATGACTCTGATCTGTTTCCTTGAAATTCTTCTCTTAAGAGACATTCAAGGAGGCTAAGGTTGGTGGCCAATTTGCCCTGTAATTCTAGCTATGTGAGAGGCATAAGTAGGAGACTGAGACTGTACAATGAAAATCTCAGAGGCATTCTTAAATGATGATATATTGAAGTACTTAAATATAATTTCTAGTGCATAGTGGTAACTATAAATATAAACACACATTTAATAAACATGGTGGTAATATGAGACTGGTCCCTGGAAAAATATAAGACCCTATCTGAAAACTAGTTAAGGGAAAAAGGGCTTGGGACATGGCTCAAACTGTAGGACCCCAAAAGCCCAAGGCTTCTAGGAACAAGAGAAACATTTAAATGAATAGTATAAATGAAGGGACATAAGCTAGAATTGCTGGCAATTAATGCCCAAACTAATTGCATTAAACACGCCTACTATATATTACCAACTCAGAAATGTTTATATTCTTGTATATACTTTACCTTAAGTACATAACGTAATACTGGGTATCACAGAGTTTGCTAACTATGTTGTTAAAAACACTCTGCTAGCATTCTTTTTTAAATGTAATAAAAACTACCAAAGTCTTTTTGTATAAAAGATAACCTAGGGTTCAGTAGGAATATATTTCAAGCAGAGAGTCATTCATTTCAATGCAAATAATGAATGTGTAAGTTGAGCCTTTGAAAAGCTATCTCGGCTGGGAATATGGCCTAGTGGTAAAGTGCTCGCTTCGTACACATGAAGCCCTGGGTTCGATTCCTCAGCACCACATATACAGAAAAAGCTGGAAGTGGTGCTGTGGCTCAAGTGGCAGAGTACTAGCCTTGAGCAAAAAGAAGCCAGGGGCAGTGCTCAGGCCTTGAGTTCAAGCCCTGGACTGGCAACAAAACCAAAACCAAACAAGAAAAGCTATTTCATTCAATCAGTGTGTTTACATGGATGACATGAGAACTGAATGTGGAGAAAAGAATATTATTGTCATACTGGTAGGAACACTCAGATGCTTATGTGAAAGATTCAGGAAATTATTAAGACAAAAAACATTTAGTTCAATGTATTGTTTGGATCTACTTTCCAAGTCAATGTGAGTTACTATAATGGATAAAGGCTAGACAGTAATCTTGGAAGTTTAATGTTGAATCAAATGACCACTGTAATGTAATAAAAATAACAAGATACAAAGAAGGGAGACAATGATAATTTGAGAATATTTGGAAACCTAAATTGCTACGTAATTCCTAGATACTAAATCTGCTTAGAAAAAAATCTTGCTCAGCACCTACATTCTGTCTTTAGCTTACTGCTATAGTGAAATGATGTATTCTTTCAGGGTATATCTTAAAGTAACAGAAATACAATGAGAGTTATCCCTAAAACTAATGATTAGCATAGACATGCACATACAAAAGAAAATTTGAAATAAAAAATGCTTTTTTACGTTTTATAGTGCACATTTACTATATTAGAATGAGAATACAAAATAGAAGTCACATTTCAGTAACTGCACTTATTTTAAAATGTGTAGTTAAAAGCAAATGTCTTAGCTTCAGAACTTCTTAGCTCTGAATAGCTTTAATACTTTAAAAATATGGGAGGGAAAACATCCTAATTAAATACAACCAGTCAGATGAGTTGATGATTAATTAGATAAACAACTCAGAGGAAAGCTTCAGAAATGCTTGATGAGGCAAGTAAGGCTGGCAGACTTACTCTGAAGCTGAGGCTGCTGGAAGGAAAGGGGCTGTCCAAACACAAATGGGCTGTGGACTAGGGAAGAGGGAGGCTTTGCAGCTTGATCAAAGATGGAAGGAGCTGGGAGATTGGGTCGTGACTGAATGGAATTCAATATGGCACTCAGTTGGTCACCTGTAGTGGGCAAAACAGTCAAAACTACAACTTGTTATTCATTAACATCCAAAATGACAATGTAAATGGTGCTTTATGACACTCAGAAATTACATGCTAATGAAACTGCCAATTCAGAAAAATAAGGAAGTTGGTGATCAAAGTTCTTAAATTAGGGAACAACTTTTGCCCACTGTTTAATTTAGCTTTTATTTATTTATTTTTTTAGTGGAAACATTCCACCAAATCTTATATAGTACTCCACCTACCAAAATACTTAAAATCACCTGCAATATTCCTCACTATTTCAGAGAAGATAAAGATTAAATAAAGAGAATATAGATTCCTTCAAAGGGAATCTTTAAGTTGTTTGGATAGTGCACCTATACAACGAAAATATAGGTGCTATAAATTATGTCAAATACAGATAATCCTTATCTGAAGAAAGTTACATGTAGAAAATAATCATAAGAGAATTCATATTTCTTAACAATACAGAACAGATGGATATAAAGTATGTACTTCTAACTTACCAATATATCTCCAGTAGTTATAAATCAGTAATGTCTTTTATAAAATTGCTATTACCAGCAAGGCATTGGTGGCTTATGCCTAAAATCCTAGCTACTCAGGAGGCTGAGATCTAAGGATCACAAGTTTAAAGTCAGCCCAGGCAAGAAAGTCCATGAGATTCTTATCTCCAAGAACCAGTGACAAACCAGAAGTGGAGCTGTACTACTCTTGAATCCAAAAGCTCAGGGACAGAGCCCGAGCCCTGAGTTTAAGCCCCAAGACCAACACATACACACACACACACACACACACACACACACACACACACACACACTATTACTAAAGACATAATTTTTAAAATCATAAAATCTTTTGCTTTGACAGATAGTACAAACATCTGTAACTCCTATAATATAAAAATGAATATGAGCAATCATGTTTAAGTAATGCTTCAATGTGATTACATATGAAGAACCATAAAATATTTTAAGCATATGAAACAACATAATTATTTATTCTTATTTGTCAGAATAGTTTCAACCGGGGCTGGGGATATAGCCTAGTGGCAAGAGTGCCTGCCTCGGATACACGAGGCCCTAGGTTCGATTCCCCAGCACCACATATACAGAAAACGGCCAGAAGTGGCGCTGTGGCTCAAGTGGCAGAGTGCTAGCCTTGAGCGGGAAGAAGCCAGGGACAGTGCTCAGGCCCTGAGTCCAAGGCCCACGACTGGCCAAAAAAAAAAAAAAAAAAAAAAGAATAGTGTCAATCATGCTGAAGAGTCCCACATCCAGATTACTTGATGCAGAAACTAGGAAATCTTTCTAGTGATATTTTCTAAATATAATAGTTAAAAATTTTAACTGAAACATGAAAAGGGACAGATTTGGATGTAAGCCACAAATGAACTTATTTTTAATAAATAAATGCTACAAATTACAAAAAGTATTTTACAGATAATAGAGTATAGTTGGGATTATGAAGCATGTGCTAGTTTTGAACAGTCTTCACAAAAGCAAGTAAAAATACTTGTTATTTCTGATAAATAACAAGTGCTTTGAGTAAGTTTTGTCATTCTTACCAGTCTTTGTATTTTTATTGGGCTTTGGTGAATTATGTAATAAATATTGATACAAACTATATTTTAAGTACTCATAGAAATCAATATAATGACTGAGACACTTAAAGCATACAATTTGAATAAAACATGGCTTTAAAACAGATTATTAAAGAAGTACTGTAGCAGTAAGTAAACATGAAAATTTGGCTTAGGAGTAGATAATAGTAGCAAGAGGGTAATAAAAGAAAACATCAAGCATTTGAGGTTGAGTAAATAGAAATCAGTTAGAAGAGAGCAAACAGGTAATACCAATGCCTGTGAAAGGAGTAAACAAAGGAGCTAAAATAAAACTAAAACATGTAGCTAAGTCTCCTTCATAAAAAAAGTAATATGAATATCTGATATAAACTGATTTTATTTTAAAATCAAACATTGTGTACACAAATAATTCATTTTTAATTGTTCTATAAGTCAGGTAGAAGAAAACTATATTTGTTTTCTAAGCCAAATCTTTTTAATTACTTAAAAAAAACTTGTAAAGTCAAATTACTTCCATGTGAGTTACTTTATCTCTCTACTCAAACATGTGTTACCAGGATTAGAAAGAACAAGATATGCTCAAATTTACCCAGAAATTCAATTTTGGGTAAAATTTCATACAAATTATTCCAAATTGATTATTTCAATTGTGATACTTGTCTCTTCAATAAAAATATCTATCTATCTATCTCTAAGGCCTGGTACTGAAATGCTTATCACTTCTGTTTTTTCTTTTAAAAATTTTCTAGTTTCATGATACATACTAAATTCAAACAACATTTCATGTAATTCTAAATTAATATAGCCAAGTTAGAAACATAAAATCATACATAGTTAAAGCTGAGATTCTGATTTGTTAAATGTATCCTTTAAGGAAATTCTTTGCTGCTCACTAATATTACTCTTTTGAAAAGTTTTCATGATTAAATTATTCTAAAGTGACATAGAATCTTTAGACTATAAATTCAAAGTGAATATTTTTATAACAGAAAAAAATCTAAACAAGAACGCCCACGAATTTAAACTAAAATTGGGCACACCAAACCAAACCAAACAATGCAAACCCCAAAACATAAAACACTGTGAAAATAACACTTTTCTAAATATTTCAATCATTAGTTTTCTAAGTACAAATTTTAATTTCTTATGAATTGGCAAACAAAAAAATACTGGATGAAGAAGTAACAAAAAATTACTAAAGTTAGATAAGGACAAGCCTCATTTTAAAAGACCTACCTTTATTATTTCCAAGTCCATAATCAAATCCTTGGGCACTGCAAGTTGCCCCTTTATTAAAGGCTTGAACTGAGAAGGGGCTTGGAGGAGGAGTTTGAGAATTTTGATCCAGAAGAACTTGTTCTAGAACAAAAGCAACAACTATAACGTTACTCTCTTATGTGGTATTTTTCCCTATTCGCATCAGAGAGAA
Organism: Perognathus longimembris pacificus; assembly: GCF_023159225.1. NCBI lineage: Eukaryota > Metazoa > Chordata > Mammalia > Rodentia > Heteromyidae > Perognathus > Perognathus longimembris. The sequence continues at coordinate 21,337,121 of NC_063163.1, read as the reverse complement.
AATTTTAAGAAAGATTTTATGATAGTTAGATTCAGAAAAACCCCTCATATTTAGCTCTGATTTGTCTATTTCCCAGTTGGGTCAGCTTAACACTGACATAGCCTATGCCATATATATAATATTGACAAAGCATCTGACATATATGTAATATTGACAGAGCATCTGACATGATATTGACAGAGCATCTGACATACATGTAACACTGAGAGAACATATAAAATGTTCTTAAGTAGCCAATTTACTTTAATTATAGCAGGAGACATTAAACATATACTAATATTTATGGATATTATAACGGTAAATAATGTATATGAGAGCACGTCACAAAACTAAAGTTAAATACCCAATGAAGTAGAAATCAAAATAGTTTTGTAAGCCAGGTGCTGGTAGCTCACACCTGTAATCCTAACTACTCAGGAGGCTGAAATCTGAGGATTACAGTTTGAAGCCAGCCCAGGAAAGAAAGTCCGTGAAACTCTTCTCTCCTACTAACCACCAGAAAACTGGAAATGGCACTGTGGCTCAAAGTGGTAGAGCACTAACTTCGAATGAAAAAGTTCAGGGACAGCACCTAGGCCCTAAGTTCAAGCCCCACGACCAACAAAGCAAAAACAATAATTTTGTTTATATGTACAAATAGAAACAAGTATCTTCAATATTTCTAAATATAGTATAAAAATATTTTCACCATAGAGTATTTTAAATTAGATAAAACCTTGTGCCTGGCCAAAACAGACCCACAATGTGTATATTAAAGAATAAAATTTAACTTCAATATAATCTTTGTTTTAACAGCTACAACTTTGGAAACTCAGAGGGTTTATTTTTGGTATTATGAAGGTCAATAACAGCTTTCCCAAAGCAATTACACTATCTAAACTTTGAAAAATAACACTTCGCCACTAGGAGAATAAGGAGTGGAAGACAAAAAACAAGATTAATGTTGAAAAACAGAGCTGAAAGTTAAAAATCTAACAGGGGTTGAAAGTATGCTTCAGTCAGTAACCAGCAGCCAGTGAGTAAAGTGTCAAGGTACCAAGTTCAAGTCCTAGTCTCGTGATAAAAAAAATTTTAAAAAAAAATCTAACAACAGGGTAGAAAACCCCCAAAAGATGCTATGCATTTATTTAACATTCATTCCCTTGATAAAACACAATCAGATTAACTTGTCTGGGAGAAGTAATGAGAATTATGATTTGAAAACTAAATTTCCAGTTCTTGGTAGAAAGGGTAGAAAGTCCTGGACTTGCAAAGAAAAAGAGATACAAATTCCTATTAATAAAACAAAAAGACCGTTTTTAAGAAAGATGGAGCCCCATGTTTCAAGTTTCTTTTTTCATGGGCATTCATTTAGTATTCATTTATTTTACAAGCCAATTTTGATAGTTTCAAGATTTTCAAACCCTTTGTTTAATGTAATGTTAAATTTGTGTATTTCAAAGGTTAATCAAAGTAAATCACAAATTTAAGCCAACTTGCCATCTTCATGCCGGAGGTACTGGTTTCCGCCTCTGTCTCTAGCTAAGGACCATGCCTCTCCTTCATCACTCTCACAGAACTCTACCATGCTGTTCTTATCCAGCTGCACCCATGTACCTTCAGAATTGGTTACCTGGTACATACAACAAAAAGCATGATTGATTGGCTTGGTTCTTAGGCTGAAAGCTAGTAAAAAGCTTAAGTGTTTTTGAACAGTGTAATCATTCCATTACATTCCTATTGTGAAATTATGTTTCTGAAATTAAGACCACAGCCTGAGGTAAAACAAAAATTAATTAAAAGCTCTTTAAAATACTACTTATGTAAGCCTTCAATTAAAAAATACTTTTTAGAGAACAAAGATAATCTCTAAATAATTATAAGTGGTTCCCAGCATACATAGCAATTTTTAAAATGTTTGTGTGTCTAAAATGCCTTAACATACCATACTTGCTATTATTTAGGTTGATAGTAGCTATACAGCAAATTGAAAATGACCCTGACCCTTAGAAATAGCATGACACACTACATCTTCAAGCTTATCAACTGAGGCAAGTGCCTCAGTGGTCTAAAGAACAATTTTATTTGCTCAGGACTTCAGTGAGACCTGTGAATGTGAACAAAGAAATGAAACCTTTTATGTCTTTTTTAAAAAACCTTTTATATCTTATCACACCTCCAAACCAATTCACGTAAAATATCTTAAATTCTTTTAACCCAAAACAATATAATACAGTTGTACTCACAATATATATGCAAATACTGAACACTTATATACACACTACAAACTATTTAACATAAATGTAATAAACACAGAATAATTTTAAGAATAAAATTTCCAGAAAAAAGCAAAGAAAAATTGTTAGTATTTCAAATATAAGATCAAGAACATCAACATTTAAACACCTGAAAGGAGATGATTGGTTGAATCATAAATGAAAGTAGTTGAAAATGAGTATCTTAAAAGTCATGAAGCTACAAGAATCCATACCTCTCCCACTGCTTTGACTTTGTTTCCCAGAACTAACATTCCAATTGGGATACCTCTAAGGTTAGGGCAGCTTCTGATGTTGTGACCTGAAGGTCCTGTCTTCACTACCTTGTACATCCCTGGCCCTCCTCGCAGAAATGGCATCTCTTGTTCTTGCATTGATGCTTCCTGTGGGCAGCAGGAGTTTATGTCTTTGAAAAAGTCATCAGTATTAGTTTTAGGTTCCTGGAAGTTTGAATAGGAAAAGAAAAATGAACAAAATACAATCTATTCTCATGCTCAAAATTCTTCTAATAAATAATAGCTTTCATAGCAAGTGTATGATACTGCCAGTCAAAAAAGAGAACATATGTCTAACAATAAAATATTAGTCAATACTATTAAAGAATATTTCAGTTTTTAAAATATCTAATGATATTTTAAAACAAATTGGAAGAAAATAGGGCAGAAAATATTATATACCTGTAACTGAATAACTGGCTTTTAATTTTATAATTTGAGAAATAAAGTAATGTACTCTGATTTTCCTTTTAACTTTTAATTAATATTCAAAAGAATATACATGAAATATGTAATATATATTTAAAAGAGCAGCTGGACACTGGTGCCAATCCTATAATCCTAGCTACTCGGGAGGCTGAAATATAAGGATCATGGTTCAAAGCCAGCCTGTCAGGAAAGTCTGAGATTCTTATCTCCAATTAACCATTAAAAAGTCCAGGGTGGAGCTGTAGCCTAACTGGTAGAGCACCAGTTTTGAGCAAAAAGAGCTAAGGGACAGTGCCCAGGCCCTGAGTTCAAGTCCCAGTACTGGCACAAAAGGAAAAATAAATAAAAATAATCATGCCAACCACAATTAAGTAATTTTGAATCAATGTTGAAACATTATTATATGTAAGTGTAAATACAAATTTCTTTACACTTTGTAATAATTATAAGTAGAGAAAATATACTTATTTATAAACAAAGATAATAAAATGCATAAATACAGCCACATCTCAGTATTTGCTAGTTATGACTGAAAGAAGAATGTTTACAAGATTTTAACAAATAATGGTTTTTAATATGCTACAAATGAAAATGCATTTCACAATTTGTTGTGCCATTACTATGAAGTTATATATTCAAGCCAATAACAGAAAAATATTATATTTTAGCAGAGAACAAATATTAGCATGGATGTATCTTGAATAAATAAAATGCATTTTTATTTATATTAGTGAAAAGTGACTTTGAATATCAAAGAAAACTTTTTCTACATTTTATGTTGAAACTGTTGTGATTGTTTCAAAATGCAACATATTAAAGAATATTAACCTAGACATATTTTCTCTTCTCAAATAAATTAGAGTAACAGTTTCATAATGAGATTCTTCCACTGCCATTAACTCCATTAAAGCAACTTTAAAAATGAACTTGTAAATATAGAAATACTGACTTGATTATATTCAAACAATGAAAGAGACAATAATAAGATACACACAATTAGGTTAACAGTAATATTTAATAATATTATAAGCTCAATAAAAATAGAAAATATTATGCAAGATAAAATTTTATTGACTAGTTTTATTCTTCAAAAGTACCATCAATTTTTAAATAAAAAGCCATGTCTATTTCTAGTAGCTATTCTTGTACAACTATATGAACATTTACAGTAAAAACTGAGTGTAAGATGCAAACTTTAAATAGTCTTCCCATGTGCACAATATTTTCATATTAAACATTTAAAAAATCCTATGAGTGACTGATTTCATTAAATACATAATGTTATTTCATAGTTGCAAGAGGCAGTTTTGTCCTATTTCATAAACTGATTTTTGAGTTACATGACCACATTAAAATAATAGCAAATATACATAAATTTAGCAAAAAACTATTTTGGTTTTATTTAATGATATTCCTGTAGCATTTAGTTATAATTTAGTAATTATAAGTTTGCTCATTCAGGTTAACAATCTAGGTACATCCTGGCAAACCTAATAAGTATTAGCTATTTACTGAAAGACAATACATGACAGCTTCTATTAAAATAGTTAATATTTTTAATCATCAATAAGCCTAAATATATTAATAGCAAAGAAAGTACATCTAATAGTTACATTAAACAGTATCTAAATAGACAAAACCATGGAACTGTGCTATTATTCTCAAGCAATCATAAAATACTTGCTTCAATATACAAATATGAGACTCAAGCACCAGTGTATAAAACTGGTGAATGTAAGTATTATTTTTATCTTGTCTATTCCCATCCCATTCTCGGATGAAAGTTCAAAGGGGCAACGTGAAAGAGAAGAAATATTATCACCTCAATCAGTTAGCTTTGAAAATGTAAAACGCAGATGTAACTGTTGAAGAAGTTAGCAAAAAACTAAATACAGCAATTGAGAAGTCATATGTGTTTCATTTAAACTTATTTGGTAATAAACTCAACTACAGAATTTCATACAAAGAGTTTCTGTAAGAAATTTCTATTACCCCTAACTGAAACCTTCAATGAGATAATTTAAAATGTGCTGTACATGCTAAAATTATCTGATTAATGTATGATTTCTCCTTATAATTAACTCACCTGGGGAAAAAAAGCTTTGGAAGTCCATGAAAATACGTCCAAATCCCTGACTCCTTGGCTAGCATTAAAGATATTCTGAGCGACAAAGTTTAAAAAAGAAAAATATCAACAAAGAAAGGGAACAGGAGAGATAATCTGCAGAAGATGCATTGATAGTCACAATATTATTCTGTACTCGAGCACCAAAACACAAAGTGTTTTACTAATGTGAAACTGAAGCCACCTGAGTAAATCATACACCAAAGAAGTTCTGAAAAATAACTTCTGTGAAAAGCTCTCCATGGATATAGTGTGTCATGCCATTTACTAAACTCAAGAGCCAGACTTTGCTGCAATACTATCAATGGAAGAAGGAAACCTTAAAACTCCTTAAGAAATGATTTGTCTAGTACAAGATAAATTTAAGACAGTAAACAGTCTTCTGTTTTATATAAAAAAGATTTGAACAATGCAGATCATATAGAAAATAAAACCATTATTATAAGTAATAATGTCATAGATATGGTATATATGAAGGAATTGTCACTTTTTAAGGAATAAATAGTACAAAAGTAAAAATAAACAAAAAACTAAGTCATTTTTCAATTTTACTTCCTTCTATAAATTGTTAAATATAAAGACATATTCTGCATCTTTATATCAAAAGACAGGTCTATATTTTTATATAGAAAAATCTGGAGATTACTGGCATTCAAATCTCTGTAGTGAGATTCCAAACTTTTCCTAGAGAACAACAAACACAGTAACATGATATAAAAAAGGTAAAATTGTTTACAAAATGTTTTCTTGTGTTTTTCTACAATGGCCTGGCTATTTAGACCAAGCTGGTTTGAAAGTTACAGTCCTCCTTGCCTCAGTTTCTTGGGGGTTATTACAGGTATGCACCTCTATACACCCAGGATATAAAATGATTTCATGACAATTTAAATATTTTAAATAGATGTATCATGCTATCAATCTACACTTATCTGAATCCACGTCAAAATTTTATGAGAAACAGTTGCATACTTCCACTGCTTAAATGCTGCAATAAATGGTTATTTTCTTTGGACTAAAAAGAAGACTCAAAATGTTAATAAAATTACCATAACCTAAGATTTGAACAAAGAAACATCATAAGTAGTGAACTATGAATCATTTGAGAAAATGAGAATATTTACTATTTTCTAGTTCTTTCTTTTCCTAATGTATGTGTATGTGCCTGTGTATGTATGTAGTGTATATGTACAGACATCTACACATCCATATACATACAGTTCAGAAATACAGAACAATAAAAGAGAAAAAATGAGTTTCTGTATAATAATTTACCACCATTGGCTCACTTCTCCAATCCTAGCTACTCAGAAGTGGCTGAGCTCTGAGGATCATGGTTTCAAGCCAGCCCAGGCAGGAGAGTCTGTGAGACTATCTCCAACTAAACACCAAGAAGCCAGAAATGGAGCTGTGGCTCAAGTGGCAGAGTTTCAGCACTGAATGAAAAAGCTCAGGAACAGCACCCCAGCCCTGAGTTCAAGCCCAGGTCCTGAAGCCAAACTCTAATAACAGCACAGGAAAATAAAAAGAACTAGTGTGGAAACTGACTGATAACTCTTTGAATTAACTGTGCAAACTTACTTGTCCATTGGGCCAATAACATGTACAATGATATAAGAAACTAATGTAACTTCCAATCACGGTAGTAATTCCCAATAATTTTGTCTTTTAATTATATGAAATCCAAATTTGACATATTTCCCTTGAGTTTTTGCAAGTGTAAATATAGTCACACTAGAATACTGCAAGATTAACTTCAATCTATCAAGTAAAAAAGGCTTACTACATAAAAGGTGGAGTTCAAAAATAAAATAGTTTTCTTTGGAAATTTCAGGAGTGTTTTAGTATAATAATAGGAACATACAAAAAATAATTTCTCCAAAGTCTCAGTTTTTTACTGAATTATATGACTGAGCTTTCATTTTGTATAATTCCATTCATATTGCTCTGAACAAAGATATTTATACACCCATGCACACACAAATGCACAAGTATTACTTTGAATCAGGTTATTCTTAAATCTCTTTTAATTTGAATCAGGAAAATAGAAAATTAAGGCAAAAGTACAAAAGCATAAGCCTACTATATTAACAAGCATCAAATTGTAATTCCAAATTGACAATTGGCACAGAAGACATGAAATAGGTTAATAATCATCAGAGAGAAAAATCCATGATCAAACTTGCCAAATGCACATGGAAAACAACAAAACACTCTTTTCACTCTGCCTGATAACAACAAAGCTAAACCTTATCAATTTTAAAGCAGAGAAAACAATCAAGAATATTAATTATAGCACATGTTAGTCAACAGTGCTGTTTTCACTGCCTTTTACTCTCATTCTATTTAAGAAACTAAAACATTAAAGAACAAAAAGAAGCAGGTTATAACCATCTTAGGATACGCACATATATTACTGCTGTATTAAGCAAGGATTTGCTATTACTAAGATTATAACACAGGCATTGTATATGCACACAATACACACAAACACACAAACCCATTAACAAAACAAAGCCAGGAAATTTGAGGTGCATAAACCCTGTACTGCCAAGAATGATTAGGTATTATAAAAGAATGGCTGGCTATGAAGAAATGGAAGGATAAATTTACCAAGTACGCATGCTAATCACAAAATTATATTTTTCCTTCATTTCTTCTTTAAATCCCTAATGTATAGAATATCAGCATACTTCCTATGTGTAAACACCTCTTAGCCTAAATATGAATTGATTTATGTAAATGACCAGAGATATTCAGATACCCCAGTTCCTGATGCAAGAATTTTGATGAGTGTTCATTCAGAAAATAGGACATCTTGGAATATCACTGATATAGTCTTTCTAGTCTACTCTACTACTCAAACAGACATTTGTCATTTTTGACGAACTGCCAGATCTAGCACATAAGTCTTACATATTAATAATGTATTATAAAAGTACACTTGATTTCAAAATAAAATTTTCTTGATTCTAGGCAGGCAAATGTCTCATATCATATATACTATTTGTTCTCTTTCTTTTACTTTTGTTTCCCATACTGTATGAGAAATTTGGCTAGAATCACATGCTTAGTTTCCAAACCATTAGAATTTTAATTTAAAATAAACCTTTCCGGTATGCTTTTACAGATAGACTTACTTGCCTATCTATCTAGCTATCTAGTTATCTAGCTATCATATCCTGCTATCCATTCTTATTCACTCATTAATGTTTGAATATTTACACTGTTTAACTAGGTAGTTTAAAGTTATATGATTGAAGCAGTATGATCATACTGAATTTTAAAAACTACACTGGATATTAACGAATGTTGCGTGATTACTATGGATAAAGTGTAATATTTAACATTTTGGAAAAAATAAATATGAGAAAGAAGTGATCTTAAATAATTCTTGCCTATAGGGGCTTAAAAACAGAAACAAGGGAAAATATAGATACAAAAAAAGCAGAAAAAAATGAACTACATAATGTGAGAAGTTGGAAAAAGAAGCCTTTTCTATTTCCACAGACTCAGGGTCTCATTAGAATGGAGAAAATAATTTTCCTCTACTAATCCTTTGCCTCACCTGTATCAATTATTCACCAGGTCCCAAACATACCATGTTATATCACTCTGGACATTTAATTTTCTGTAATTACTCTATTTATGTTTTCATTGGCAACTTTTGAAGTTCACTTCTAATTTCATATCCTAAATTAGGCTATTCCAAAACTTATCCCAATTCAACTTAAATATATGAACAACTTAAATATCTGTAGTTTGTCAGCTACATAATAGAGTGAGTTGCCTCAAAGCAAGATCTGTATCTTATATTTATTCTGAATTTTTCCCTCTGTCTCTCCACCTAAACCCTCTCACTTTAGTATTTGGTATTCAAAAGAATTCAATAGCTGGGCACTGGTGACATATACCTATAATCCTAACAACTAAGTAGATTGAGATCTGAAGATCATGGTTCAAAGCCAACCCAGGCACATAAATCTGAGAGACTCATATCCAATTAATTACCAAAAAGCCAGAACTGGAGGTGAGTCAAGTGAAAAGAGTGCCAGCCTGAGCAAAAGGCCAAGTTAAGAGTACAAGGCCCTGAGTTCAAGCTCTGGTACATGTACACACACACACACACACACACACACACACGATTCAGCAAATTAACTATTGAATGATCAATTAAAAAATCAATGACTATACTGTTATTATAGAATGCAGAGTGTATTCCCAAATACAGAGAAGAAATCAACTAGAAAAAATGTTAGAAAAATGGAAGAAAAGTAGATAAAGGAAATGAAAACAATGATGTAAAATTAAGTGTGCTATATAAAACCCAGGGCAGAGCTGGGTGCCAGTGGCTCACACCCTTAAGGAGGCTGAGATCTGAGGATCGAGGTTTAAAGCCAGTCTGGGCAGTCCATGAGACTCTTGACTCCACTAAACTACTCAAAAAAGCCAGAAGTAGCACTGTGGCTCAAGTGGTAGAGCACTAGCCCTGAACAAAAGAAGCCCAGGGACAGAGCCAGGGCCAAGAGTTCAAGCCCCAGGACATACATACATACACACATACACACATCCATCCATCCATACAACCAATGGCAGAAAGCTCTAGCATACAATGAATGCACAAAGGATCTATGGTGTTCATCTATTTAGCTATTTCTCCAACTGACTTAAAAATTACTTTAAAAAGTTATAAACATCAATTTGGATACTAACATATCTTAGCAAAATAATGGTATTTAAGGACACACTTTAGCTAAAGTACAAAGCTGCAATGAAAACAAGAGTTCTAAAATTCAAGTAAACACACAATGTAATAAAATTACTTTAAAACGTATTCCAAATTGAATTGAGATAATTATATTGTTTCTCAGTAGTTGACCAAGTATTCAGTTATTGTCCAAGTTTCCAGTCCCTACCCCAATGAATTCTCCAACTCCAGTCAAGATCCAATTAAGGTACATCTTTATGGGAATATAAAATTGTTTATAAGAGGTTGAAAAGGTAAGTGTAAGGATTACTGAAGGCAACTTTTCAGTATTTTTCTATTTTTTAAATTAGTAGCATTGATCTTTGATTATTTCTAATACACTTATACTAAATTGAGTTTCATATTTATCGTCCATACTTACAATTTATTTCACAAATGTACTAAAGAAGGTAATTTTTCCCTTTAAGCCCTAAGTTTAGCCTTGCAGAGTAATACATTTAAAGGTTACTGAATACAAAGCCTCTGCTCACCTAGATAGATAAAACTTTAAAAGACAAAACCTGTTCCTGTCTATACTAGATCTCTGTATGGGTATTCACCTAACAGCTATAACAGAAACATCTTTATAGCAGATCTATTTGGAATCTGTGGGCCAGATAATGAGCAATTCTGGGACTTGAACTCAAGGCCTCAAACTCTGTTTGGCTTTCTGGCTCATAGATGGTGCTCTACTAATTAAAATATACATAGTCACTCCAGCTGTTTTTGCTGGTTATTCGAGACAAAACTTGGGCTTTTCTGCCTGGACTGGCTTTGAACCTCATTCCTTGAGTCTCAGCCTCCTGAGTAGCTAAGATTACAGATGTGAGCCACTGGCAACTAGGTAGGCAAGTTAATTTTTCCACACTAGCTCCTCAATAGCCTCTTATACCTAAAGTATAAGAAGTCCTTTTCATCTACCTATGCTCTTGTTTGTATATTAAAGTGCTCTATGCCTGTCTGACTCCAAATCAAACTCTGCCTATTCCTAGCATCACTTTATGCTCCATGATACTTCTAGTGGCAAAACAACTTTCATTTGTAATCAGGTAGGTCATAGTGTTACAATCATCTTTTCCATATTCATGTGGCTGATTTTCCAACTTCCTAATAAGAGTTCTTAGACTTAGGCAATTCCAGTGACTTTCACTTGAGCTGTACTGTAGCTGCCTTCACAGGCAATGTAATGGACCATCTTTTCCATCAAACTATTCTCTGAAATCAAACACAAGTCTACCTTATCATGTAAACTGCCTGTAGCCAGTTCTTCACTGCACACTGTACTGATTATATTGCTCTAGGGTTCCCCAATTCCCTGGACTAGCCATTTGTTTATCTATCTATCTATCTATCTATCTATCTATCTATCTATCTATCTATCTATCTATCTATCTATCTATCTATCTATCTTTTTGCCAGTCCTGGGCCTTGCACTCAAGAGCCTGAGCACTGTCCCTGGCTTCTTTTTGCTCAAGGCTAGCTCTTTGCCACTTGAGCCATAGCACTGCTTCTGGCCATTTTCTATATATGTGGTGCTGGGGAATTGAACCCAGGGCTTCATGTATACGAGGCAAGCACTCTTTCCACTAGGCCATATTCCCAGCCCTGTTTACTTATATTTTAAACCATGCTGGATTTCACCTTCTCATGGTTGTCTGTTCTTGTATCAGGACTAGCAAGTCTATTTTCTCCTACTGCTTTAATTCAGGACACTTAGGATTACAGGGGAGTTGAATGGAATGTGACCATAAAGTAGTCATACTTGTTTTTAGTAATATGTCTCTCCTGTTTCTTTCTAGTATTATTATAAATCTTCACTGCAACTCTAAATCTTCTAATCAAAAGCATCTCATTCTTAACTAATGGATTTCTTTTTCATATTTTAAGCAAAATATGGTCTTCCTAAACTGTTTCCCTCCCTCCTTCCTTCCCAACTTATGTTTACTGCTATACACATCTTTCTTCCCTTATAGAAAGAATTTTTCCAAATGTGCCCTTAATTCTATCTCTTATTTCTCCAGTATCCTTATGTACATATTTTATTCCTTATTTTTCTATTAGTATCTTTCAAGTCACTAAAAATGAAGTAGAAAAATTTAAGGCTTCATTACGATACTAGACACTAAAGAAGTATTTACATTAAAAACTTCAACATCATTCCTCAACGTGTGTGTGTGTGTGTGTGTGTGTGTGTGTGTGTGTAGGGAGGTAGGTAGGATGGTATATATATATATATCATATATATATATTGGGATAGCATATATATATATATATATTTTGGGATAGCATTTCACTATGTAGTTCAGGTGCATTACAGGAATGTGGAACCCTATGGCAATATAAAAAAATACCAAAATACTAAAAAATACCCAAAGGCACTTCATTTTACTTTCTTCAATAGTCTACAAATACTTGTCTTTCTTTTTTATGTCAGGTGTGGGGCTTGAACTCAGGGTCTGAGTGCTGTCCCTGAACTCTTTTTGCTCAAGGCTAGGGCTCTACCACTCTGAGCCAGAGCTCCACTTCTAGTTTTTTGAGCAGTTAATTGGAGATAAGAGTCTCACAGCAACTTTTCTGCCCAGGCTGGCTTCAAACCATAATGCTCAGATCTCAGCCTCCTGAGTAGCTAGGATGACAGATGTGAGCCACTAGTATCCAGTTTACAAATAAATTAATAAGTTTAATAAGTTAACCTCTTCATTCATATTCCAAGAAAAACCTATTAGCAAGTATTTGTATGGCTTATTCTGTTTAGCTTCCTCTCTTGTTTTTGTTACTGCTCTTCTCTCTCAGACCTTACATAGACATGACAATATAAAATATGTCCTAACATGGGATTTAAAAGCATCAAATAGTAGAATAAAATATTCCAAAACTAAAATCAAGGTGTTTGCACAGTGCTTCTTGATCTTTCTCTTTTGTTTATTTTCTTGCTTTATCTGTGTTACAGTTTTGTCTCATTTAAAAATAACCATTTCATAATTCTGGTTATAATATCTCATGGTTTCCAACCATCTGAGCCCAATTTGGCTGCCTTGGATAATACAGAATTACTATTCCCCTTCAAGAACACAGCCTCTTTTCCTGAGGATGAAATTATTTTGTTTCTTTTAGCCATACATATAAATCTAAGAAAATTTAAGACATATCTAAAATTCAGTGTTTCAATGACATATATGTCATTGCACATTTTAACTTTAGTAAAGAAGTCAACACTCTTTAGAGTGTTGGATATATATGTCCAATGTGCCATTACAACAAACACACAAAAGAATGTTCTTCTGCCAAGAATCATCTCATATAACCATTGCTTTCAAAAGTATTATTTTGGACTATTAGGAAGAAAAACAAATACAATACATAGAAGAGTGATATAAGTGATAAAACATTTCACCTTGATTTTTAAAAAAGTTGGCTGATGGAATATTGAGTTTTTAAAAATAAGATGTAATGTCACCAGTAACACATACATTAGAGAGTAAAGAAGGGTTAAGATTGGGAGGGATGGGGAAGAATGATGAAAGGGATGACATCAATCAAGATTGTATTTATAAACTAATTTGTTGAATGCTAACACTTTTCTCAACTACTCAAAGATAATAAAAAGATTTAAAAATTTTTAAAAACACAAAATCATATTTTGGTTAAGTTATTTTAAAAGTATGATTACTACTGCATTTCACAGTAATCTTTTAAACTGCATTTATCAAAGGTATTCAACAAATTATCTCTATAACTAACGTATATACTATATAGCACAAGTCTGAAAAAGCATCTTATATTAACATAATTGTATTGTAGGCCAAGACAGAACAATTTAAACTCAAGACATAACACGAGAATTGCATAATACCAAAATAACATACAAACATTCACATGTATTACTGAAAGCATAGTAATTTTCATTTCATAAATTTTATTTTGGAATTCATTCCAAGCAGTAGTGTGAATAAGGAAAAAAATAATCAAGCACTCTTACTTCCTACCTCTTTGATGGGAATTCAGTAGGCTTTGCTTGTTTGGCTTTGTAGTACTAAGGTTTGAATTTAGGAATGGAGCTATAACACTTGCTACAGCTCTAGCCCTGATTTTTGCTGGTTATTTGGAGATAGAGTCTAGTGACCTTTATTGTCCGGGCTAGCCTCAAGCTGTGATCTTCCAGATCTCAGCCTCCTCAATAGCTAGGGTTACAGGTGTGAGCTGCTGGTTCCCAACAGCTTAGTTTTAATTTACTGCTTCTTGCTAGTGATTATCAAAATAAGCATTAAGGGGTTTGACACTGTCAAATTCCATTCTTGTTACATAAAAGCCCTTAGCAATCCAAGCACTTAATATGTAAGTTAGTTAGTAGTGGGTTACCTCAGAACTGAAAAGCCTTAATTAAAGAAAGTTATTTAATGACAAAAGAGTGTACCTATGATGTTTTTAAAAACCACCTTTTACTTACGTCAACAGGGACCAGAAGGCTCTTGCCAAGGTGTTGATTAAAAGAGAGGCACCAGGCTTCAGTATAACCATTCATATTAGGAACATACTTCTTTATTGTCTCATCATTCAGTCTCAGCCACACACCATCATCATTGTGGATCTATGGGAAGGAAGCAACAAAAACAAGCCATGCCCTACTGTAACTCCCATGTGCCAGAGAGCTGAAAGGAAGTAAAGTGTGCAGTGAAAAAAGATTTAAGTATCCAGGTTTGCAAAGAGTAAATTTGAAAGAACTTCTTTAAAAAACAAAAGGCAGAAAGCTATGCCTAAGCAATATGACAATTTACTAGGTGCAATTGTAGAAACAATTGTTAAGAATTAAAGCACAAGAAAATAACATTTAAGATGAATAGCTTAAGTAGTAAAGCCAAAGTCTCCCAAGAAGATAAGCCTTCTTTGTCCTCAATTTTGATCTGACTTTCAAAAGTTAATTGGTTGTGTTACTATAAAATTCTGCTGTAGACTATGTAAAGTTGAAGTAATAAAGAAATACATTTGGGCTAGGAAGTAGCTCAGTGGCAAAGCACTTGCCTAGCAAGTGCAATGTCCTGAGTCTGATCCCCAGTACCAAAAAAGAAAAGACCAAAAAAAAGAAAGAAAGAAAGAAAGAAATACATTCATAAAGGATAGCTATGGCCAGTTTCAGTGAGTACTTCTACAAGTGGTAACTACTATATTTAGCTGAGTACTTTTCATGCTCAAAGTATAATTTTGCTACATTTATGATAAAAGAGAACCAACAAAATGTTTAAAACTCAATGAACAGAATCTACAAAGCAAGTTCCAAAAGATTTCTCAAACTACTTAAAATATAATCTATTAGGAAACTTAGTAGTAATTACATTAATGTGCAAACAAGGCAAAAAAAAGTCTCCCCAAAATATATCACCAAGAGTTTCTTGTGAATTACCTCATCAATAAAAGTGATAGTTCCATTCACTTTTACTATGCCTATCTGCTCGCTCTGAAGGGAAGGGTGGCTCCGAATGCGGAGCCCTGCACTGTCCTTGGCCACAAATTTTCGAACCTGCCAAAGGCAAAGAAAGAAAAAAACATGAGACTAAAACCTCATGAGTACTAAACAAAAATTAAACACATCTGAAAGCAATGTAAATATGAAAATGTTTCTAAAATCATTTGTGGGTTGTTTTGTTCTGCAAATAGTAGTAATTTATTTGTGACAATCATGGAAATATAATTTTTAAGTATTGAAATATATATATTATTGGAGAAAACTTAAGAAAATTATTATACATTTGTAGTTTTCTGTCTAAATTCTGAAGACATATGGCAAAAAAGATAATGATGTCACTCACTACCTTTTAGTAAAGTGCAATATGAATTCATTCACAATTTTTCCTTTGTTTGTCTGTGCTGGAGATTGAACCTAGGGTCTTAAGGCTACCATTTCAGCCATGCCCCCCGACCTTTGTTTGTACTTTGTTTTTGAGATCAGGCTTACTAGCTTTCCCAGAACTGATGTTTAACTTTAAGGCTCCTGCCTCTGAAACCCAAGTAATTGAAATTGCTAACATTTGCCACCATATCACAGTCAATATTTATTTTCTTATGCAATCTCTCTTTTTCTTTCTTTTTTTTTTTTGCCAGTCCTGGGCCTTGGACTCAGGGCCTGAGCACTGTCCCTGGCTTCTCTTTGCTCAAGGCTAGCACTCTGCCACTTGAGCCACAGTGCCACTCTGGCCATTTTCTATATATATGGTGCTGGTAGAGAATCGAACCCAGGGCTTCATGTATACTATGCAAGCACTCTTGCCAGTAGGCCATATTCCCAGTCCCTTTAATGAAATCTCTTTAGTTGCTGTTTTTGTGGGGTGCTGGATTTTTTTTTTTTTTTTGAGTAATTGCTTGGTCAGCTGGCACTCTTTCTCGAGTCATGCTGCTAGCCAACGTTCTTTGCTCGTTATTTTGGAAATTGGAGTCTCCTCTTTTTTTCCAGACTGACTTTGAACCTCAGTCCTCTTGATATCAACTTTCTGAGTAGCTAGGATTATAGCCATGAATCACTGGTGCCTGGCTATTACTCTTTAGACGCTACAAAAATAAGTTTTTTAATAGTATAAGGTATTTTAACTTTGCAAATTTTATACTTAATTGAAAATTCTGAGTAACACAAAGTATACAAAATTACTTACAAATTACTATAGTACTATACAAAGAAACAATAAAGTACAGTTTCTATGATTTAAATGATTAAAATTACCATAAAATACTCTCCAAACTTTTCCAAGAATATTTAGAAAACAAATAGTGAAGTCAAACAAATAAAATATTAGATGTTTGCTGGACATTTTAAAATATGAATGAAAAAGTTTAAAATTTTTTGGCTAATTTAAAGCCTTTGACTAATTCAACGCTAACCTTGTTTGGCTGAGCTTCAGTTTTTGGCTTGACCAGTTGAGTTCCAGGTGGAATCATCCCCTTTGGTGGGTCTTTCACTTTTACTTCAAGAGCAGCATCTGTCAAAAAAGTAACAGAACTATAAAATTCAACAAAAGAAAAAGGTCTGAGACTTAATTGTATACACATTCATAGACTATTTAAAATAATTAAAACAAATATATAAATTCTGTTTGTTTTTTAGAATTATTTTTATTGTTTGGGTTTTTTAAAAGGTGTTTTGTATTTTTGTTTGTTTGGTTTTGTTTTTGTTGCCAGTCCTGGGGCTTGAACTAAGGGCCTGAGCACTGCCCCTGGCTTCTTTTTGTTCAAGGCTAGCACTCTGCCACTTGAGCCACAGCGCCACTTACAGGTTTTTCTATATATGTGGTGCTGAGGAACTGAACCCAGGGCTTCATGTGTACAAGGCGAGCACTTTACCACTAGGTCATATTCCCAGCCCTATTTTTGTATTTTTGATGAGCAATTGGCTGAACTTATAGCTATGGAACTCACAGAAAACTGAACATACCTATGTCTACCTATGTCTTTCTTTTCCCCAATCAAGAGATCTCACAAAAGTTGAACAAAAACAGTATTTTTAGTTGTACAACTTCTCCTACTATATTAAAGTAAACTATATGAATTTCTCATGTCTTGTAAATCTGTCTGGTCATAGGAAGTCAAGTTTTTGAGTATTTCTAGCAAGGGACAGGATTATAAGTAATCATATTGGTAAACTTTTTTTTCATTCTAGTCTTATTCTATTACATAGAGCATTTATGTACTAAGCAGCCATTCTATGCCAGGTACTCATCTGAGAATTTCACAGTTGAGTGAGATAACTTCTGTTCCCAGCAAAGAGAGAAAGACAGATAAGCCAAAAGGTAGAGACAGAGAAAGCATCGGGAAATACAAGAATTTGGAGGAAAGCAGACTGACATATCAGAAAATGAAGTGAAGAGGTCATGAGAGCTGTAATGCCAGAGCAGACACCAGCAATTACTACAGAATATTCACATTTTAGGAATGCTTTAATTGAATATTAAGGGAGCAAATGAAGCCACAAATAAGTTACTAATCTATATGTGTAACATAGGGGCAAAATTACCATGGAAGGAAGATTTTGATTCTACTTTTTGTACCAAGTGACTTATTGTGTTTTATGTACCTATTTCAATGCCATCAATGGTGACATGGATAGTGTAGAGCCCAATAGCCCCCGGGGTCCAGTTTGCACAGTAAGTCCCATCATTATTCACCCGGATCAGCATATTCTCACTGGGCCTGCAAAGAAATGAAACAGCTATAAGAAAATTCACTTTTGATCCAAAGACTTATGTTTCTAGCAAATATTTATTTTATTATCATACTGCCTTGCTCTACTGTGCTTCCCTAGTCCAAAACAGCTGGATTTCATTTCATTATAACTTCACATTTCCAGCATTTCTTTTCCTTAGTCAGTTGATCATGAACTAACTTTTTTTCTTCAGCAAGGAAAAAACAAGTCATGAGATACAGCTTCCAGGTTAAATTGAATTATTAAGCCTATTTTTCCTTACCTGCTCTTCTGTTAAAATGGAACAAGCATCCTGGATCTTACCATAAACCCTATTGCTTGGGCTATGATTCTTCTCTTAATACATCCATGCTACTATTTTGTTGTTTTCACTTGTACATCATTAATTTCTTATACTTTATTTGATAATTTCTTTAATGTAGAAATTTTAATATAACTTTTTAAAAATAATGATGACAAGAAGTTTATTAGAAAAAAATAGGAAAAGAAAGCATGTGGCATAGACATGTCACAGGAAAGATGCTAGTTTAGCCCACGTCTGTCACATTGGCCATATGCCTCCTCCATGTTCTTCATTATAAAACTTGGCCTTAGGTTCTATTAAGGTCTTACATCTCTTTTTGTCCTTTACATCAAACTGTAACTAAAGAACTAACAGTCAGCCTCTCCATTTTTAAAATTTCCATTGTTTTAATAATTAGTTGTTTATAGGTTTCTGCTCCCGATAGTCATCACAATTAGTGATATATAAGCCAGAAATCATCACTGTGTCCCAAATTTTAAGTCATTTCATTAGCCTCAGTAATCTGTCAGTCACATCTGGTAGCTACAACTTATTCTCTCTCATACCTGCCTGCCCCCCATACTGAGGCTTGAACTCAGGGCCTACTAGTAATCTACCTTGTGAACCACATGGCCACTTCTAGCTTTTAGGTAGTTAATTAGAGATAAGAGTCTCTCAGAGTTGTGTGCTTGGGCTAGCCATGAAAAACAATCTTTAGATCCCAGCCTCTAGAGTACCTAGGATTACAATGTGAACCACGGGAGCCCAGCTAACCTTCTTGAAGTACTTTCTCTTATTTCTCTGTGATTTCATTATGGCTTTCTTTAACTTCACTACTATTTTATTAGCTTGAACTCCTCTGATGATGATAATTTACAAAATGCTCAAGATTTAAATTTTCATCTCCTCCTTCCTAAAACAATTTAAACAGATTTCAATTGTATTCTTATAAATTCAATCAAATCTAAACATTATTATATTTGAGAAATCTCTACTTGAAAAATTTTACAGTGCTATAAAGAATTTATAAAGAGTGAAGTTGGAAGGCAGGATGACTTCTAGTGGTAAGAAATTGAAAATACATGTTTAGCTGTACTTTCAAAAAAGTAATTTTTGGGGCTGGGAATATAGCCTAGTGGCAAGAGTGCTTGCCTTGTTTACATGAAGCCCTGGGTTCAATTCCCCACTACCACATATACATAAAACGGCCAGGAGTGGCGCTGTGGCTCAAGTGGCAGAATGCTATCCTTGAGCAAAAAGAAGCCAAGGACAGTGCTCAGGCCTTGAGTTCAAGCCCCTGGACTGGCAAAAAAAAAAGTAATTTTTACCTCTTAGGAGTTGGTGATGCAAAACGCAGTTCTTCAAATGAGTAATTTTCATAAACCTTTAAGAAAGAGACCAATAACAATTGTAAAATCATTAGAATCATTCTTTATTGGTAGAATGATAAAATACTTAATAAACATTTCAAGAAACTGCTTATCAGTATCAAAGAAAATTTAAATGAACTATATTTGTAAAAACTGTAAAATTGTACAAATAAATTCTGATTGGGCTAAAGATCTACATGTTTAAAACAACTTAATTTAGATGAAAAAAATCACAGATATGCTCAAGACTAACATTTAAAATTTCCCAGGTAAAGAATATAAAGATAGAGAGAAGCCATCACCTGGGAGAAGCATACTGGTAACTCATAAATAGGATATGCACACATAAAGACCAGCTAATACTAAAGTGAGAAAGGATACACAAAAAAAATGAACAAAACAAGTTCATTAAGGAAATCTGAAAGACCAACAAATATTAGAAATGACTTAACTAAACTTGCAATCAGGAAAATGAAAACTAGACAACAATATAATCATATCGCTGCCATTCAATTGCTGATAGAACTCAGAAGCGCTTTCCTACATAGTTGAGGTACTGTATGTATTATTCCATCCATGAATAAAAGGGACAACGGTTCTTTTTTTCCATCTTCCACAGCTTGACTCTCTAATGAGTGGCAAGAAGTATCTGCTGGTATAAGAAAATCTCCTTTCCTGGAAAATGAGTATGCCTTTACTACATCCTTTCTCTCACATATCTCATCAGTACTCAAACTTCTAAGTCTCTGTTTATCAGACCCCTACCTCAATGCCTTCATTTAGTTACATTTCCTGTATTTCTTTTTCTTTTTTTTACAACCAAACATACTGACATTTTTTTTGTCTCTAGCTATTCTTATTTCCTATTTATTCATTCATTAAACCCACTATGCCCCTAAAACTTCTGTTAAGGTAAGTGATAAATTCTTGCTAAGTCTTTTTCAAAACTTCATTTCTACAGCAGAACATTTGTAATTCTAAAATGTCCTTGGCTTTTAAGGCATGTGATAAGGCAACAGGGGGCACAGTAAACTCACACCTGGAGTCACACTCTACCATTTCTGTGGCCTTGAGAAAATTCTGCCTTCCATTTGCACATGCATAAAATGGTAGTAAAAACAGTAAATTACAGAGTTCTTGAAGTTACTGAAGGTAAACTGGAAAAAGCAACAAAGTTAAGTGTTGTTGTCTTAGACCATGCCACTGACTTTGACTAGTAATTAATGTGACAAACTTTTATTCCTTATATGTCTTATACATCCATGCTTCTCAAAGTACACCTCATGAATTTGCCTGACAAGAGTGAGAACTAGAATTTCCCTTTTCATTCACCATGGAAGATAGATTGTATCTATTAATCTGAGTTCCTAATTATCAATGACTCCCAAATCCTTTTGTTTAAATCAAATTGCAATTAATTCTGGTCTGTACATTTAATTTCCTTTCATGTATCTTCACAGAGAATATTTGAAACTCCCTATAACCCAAACTGAGTTTATGTTCCTTTTTTAAAAGCCCAAACCTGCCTCTTCTTCCTACTTACTTCTCAAGCTCTATCTATAAACTTCCTTATTCTTTATCCCTCCCCGCCCCATTAGCTACCCAGGACTGCTGATTTAGTAGCCTAAATATCTCTTAAACTATTCTGACAAACAACACACTAAAAGAAGCCTTCAATGGAATATCACAGCTTTCTTAAGGTGTTAACATTCCTAACTTCAGCTTCATTGTTTCTGAAGATAAGTAAAAAAGATAAAGTATTTTTAAAACTTTGTCCATAAGAGCTAAGAAGCCTAAAGAACTAGGAACCCCAAAGACATGCACTTGGCATTTGGGAGAACATAAAAGTTGACGAGGTAAACCCTGAACCATTTTAGAGCTACATTCTTGTAGCAGCAGTAAACTGAAAGTATGTAAGTACAGTTGCTGGATTTAAACCACCTCAGTCTCTGAATGGATTAACTTGTTCTATAGGATCACCATAGGTGTATCTGCCAGAGACTAATGAAAATCATCTTGAGGAAAGTAACATCATTTAAAAAGTATATGCTGCAACTTTACTATCAGCAGCACTCTATATTTGTAACTTTGAGTCTATCTGACTCCCTGAAATGTTTACTAAATAAATGTTGGTGAAAATAAAAATAGTAAACAAAATAGTTTTATAGTAAACAAAAATAAATTACCTTCATCATTGTAATGGCAATATATCGAGCCTCCTTCACTATCATTGGTTCATATGAAACATCCAGTTTTGGTGAGGCCAGCCCGCCAAATGTCATGTCAGTATTAGAAGATGTTGCTGTTACTGCAGGACTACCAGGAATCCTTTGAAGTTTCTTTGTTTGGTCTTGTTGTAAAGATGTTTTTTTCTGAGAAACAGGTACAGCTTTTACTTCCACCTGACCACAACACAAAAGCCAAATATTATTATGTAATGATCCTTGACATACTGAAAAAACAAAACAAAAACAACTTACAATTCCAGGCTCACACTTATTTAAAAACTGTGTTAGCACTGGTCTATCTTGGTCATTCCCTTCAAAGGCTCCCATCTTTTGTTACAAGATGACTCTAAATATAGTGGGAAGCAAAACCCAACTACTTTGGAATAAATTATCAGATCTCAAAATACAAAAAACAATTTCACCACTAGTAAAGTGCAGGAAAACACAGCAGAATAAATCTATATAGAATTATTGTAGGAACTAACAATTGATCGTACCATATAATTCAAATATGCTTTCCCATAATCTCAGAATATAGAAAATCATTCATTTTAATTCAACTGTACTATTCTACAGAAGAAAATTTGCTTCGATACTTGGCACACAGAAAAAACATCTTTAGCCAAATGATATTTATTAGATAGCCCTGTCACAGACTTGATTTAAACAATAAAATTTTCAACCATAAAACAGAACTTTTAGATCCAAGACTGGAACTCAAACTTGGTACCTGATGGTTTTGCTCACTGGCTAGGGCTTTACCAACTGAACCACACCTTCAATCCAAGAACTATTTTTTTATCTACTTACTGTACTACCTAAATACAAACTGCTGTTAAAAAAATAATCTTAAAATGCAAACTGTCCTTGGAAAAGGTAGGTCATGTGCTCAGTATGCTCAAGTAAAAAAGAAATACTTTCCAGGAATTATAATAAACATTTTATTTTAATTTTTGTTTGTTTATGCACTGGCAAGAAATTCACTGGAAGCCAACCACTGATGGCTCACACCTATAATCCTAGCTACTCAGGAGGCTGAGATCCAAGCATCACAGTTCAAAATCCCATTGGGGCAAGAAAGCCTGTGAGAATCTCATCTCCAATTAATCACCCAAAAGCCAGGAGTAGTAGCGCAAGTGGTAGGCTTTGAATTCAAGACCCAGGACCAACACACACACACACACACACACACACACACACACACACACACACACACACACACTTGACCCCATAAACAATCAACAGACAAAAAAATCCCATGTAACTTCACCTCATACATAACAACAGGCTTATATAAATTTGAATGTCATATTATTAAGCTTGTGATTATATTGTGCTATTCCTATGGATGCTATGGATGCTCACCTACAGAGGACAGCAAGAATAGGTAGTTGAAACAATAGGATTTTGCAGAAGTAGAAAAGATAGGGCTGGGAATGTGGTTTGGTGGTAGAGTGCTTGCCTAGCATGCATGAAGCCCTGGGTTTGATTCCTCAGTACTACATAAACAGAAAAGGCTGATAGTGGCACTGTGGCTCAAGTGGTAGAGTGCTAGCTTTGAGCAAAAGAAGCTCAGAGACACTGCTTAGGCCCTGAGTTCAAGCCCCAGGACTGGCCAAAAAAAAAAAAAAAAGTAGAAAGGGAGCAAAAAGTGAAAGTGTTAGTTAAGTGATTATTTAGTTTAGTTTTGTCTTCTTTTATGATATTTGGGGTTAATCTCAGGACCTTATGCATGCCTAGACAAGTGCTCTGCCACTGAGTTATATCCCTAGTCCTGTTTATCTGTAATCATTCTATGAAACTGATACTTTGATACTCTTGAGAGCTTGTTTGGAGGTTCTAGCAGGGGAGCGCAGCTACTCATATACTCTTGACTGAAGACTGGCCCTCCTCTATCGGGGATGGTCATCCTCTTCGACTGAGCACACAGCTTTGGGAGGGACACACATGGAGTGGTGAAGGAGGAAGGGGACACCTGTCTGGCCAGCCAGATCAGCCAAATCTACCCTGGTGATCAATGGGGTGACAGTTGTCGCAGCCAGATCACCCTCATATCCTATTGATAACTCTGTCTACATAAAATCAAGCACAACCAATAATTATGTTCCACTGCAGAAGCATAATCTTCAGTGGAGGTTATAAGATCATTATTTGCACTGAGAATGCTAAAAACAAGCAAACAAAAAAAGCTTTAAAAAAAACCCAACCAGTCTCATAATTTGAAAACATTGGTTTGACAGTATAGTAAAAAATTTTAGCTCATAAAAATTTACCATTATTAACTTGTTAACATTAAGGCTGGGTTTGGTAATATACACCTATAATCCTAGCTATCCAGGAAGTTGTACAGAAATAGGAAGAGTGTGGTCCAAAGCCAGGAAAAGTCTTAGAATCTACCTGAAAATACTGAAAACAAAAATGGCTGGAGGTGTGGCTCAAACTATAGAATTCCTTCCTAGTATGTGCAAGACCTTGAGTTTAAACCCCATATTAGACAGATAGGAGGGAGGGAGGGAGGAAGGAAGGGAGGGAGGGAATCTATCTGTGAGTAAATTAACATTAGAAACACACTGAATCTTTTTTATATACATTGTTATTTTCTATATGACTGATATTTGTATTTAAATAAATCAGATTTCCTTGGAATATTCCCTTTATGTATAAAGTAATAATTATTACTCTCAGAAGCATTTTGCAAGTTACAGAAATAGTGTCTACAAATTAACATTTGTGTTTCAAATAATTCACTAGTGCTTAATGAGTATTTGAACAGTGTGAGATCTAAACAGTTCCTAAGAATTCATATACTATTTGTCAGACTGAAAGTAACTTAATTTGATTTTTAATTAATATGGTGATAGAATATTACTAACTAAAAAATCAACACATTTATATAAATCTACTCCTAAGTACTACTAAAAGAGTTTTCTAGATACAGTTTCTAAATTACAGAATGTGAGAATGGACTTTGAGCCCAGTGAATCAGAGGATTAAATGCAACAGACACAGCTTAGAAGCAGCAAATATATAGAAGAGAGGAAAGAAAAGAAGAATGATAGAAAAGAAAAGGTAACAAAGAAATATCCATAATGTGGTTAAAGAAAGAAACTCAATATGACCAAAAGATAAAATATAGTCTGACCTTGAAATGTAAAATATAAAAAAACAATACATTCCAGATATCAAAACACAGCAACAGAAGAAGCAAAGGAGAAAATATTTTAAAAATACAACTCAAGAAATACTATAAGCATAACAACATGAACATTAAAACTAAATGAAATGTTACACTAATCCCCAAAAACGGTATTACAAGCTGGCTCATACCTATAATCCTAGCTACTCAGGCTGAGATCTAAGGATCAAGGATCAAAGCCAGCCCAGGCCCAGAAAAGTACAGGAGTTTCTTATCTCCAATTAATCACCTCCCAAAAAGCTGAAAATGGAGCTGTAGCTCAAGTTGGTAGAGCGTTGGAAAGCTCAGCTCCCAGGACCTGATTTCAAGTCCCAGGCCATGCACATGCATGCATACACATGCACATGCAGGAGCACAAGCATGCGTGCATGCACACACACACACACACACACACAAATTGTGTTTACATTCACTTATTCAGTTATACTATACAGTGAGGGCCTTTCCTTTATGTCTCTAATATTCTTTATATACTCACTTTCTTAAAATTTCTTTGAAGCACCCTAATATCTAATATGTTGCTTGGAAAAGTGGAGACTAATTAATACTAAAATAATAATTTACAAAATTTTTCAGACTCCTCCATACATAAAGAATTGAGCAGATGAAGCCTAAGCACTTGCCAAACCTAAAACTTATCAATTACAGTAGTCAGAGAACAAACATCTAAATTTCTTTCAGAGAGAATTACCTTCATATTAGGAACATGTACCACATCCCCATACTGGTCTTTTGTTTGCACAGTTATGGTAGTAGGCCAACCACAACGAATATCATCCTTATTTAGGATTAATGATGTTTTCTGAGGGTCAGCATAGGAATCTGGTTGAAGCCACCTAAAAGTATTGAAAAGAAACAAACAATATTCATCACTATCACTGATATTTTACATGAAATTGAGCCAAATTAATCTTGTACTGACAAAATGCTAACCTTTACGTCACATTCAGTGATAATCACACTTAGAAATCTTAATGATAATTCATTATCATTACAGGTCAATACACATAAGATTCTGATGTTTAAATTATGTAGACAATTTCAAAGTCAGAAAATCTGAAAATTTAACCACGGCTAATTTAATATACAAAAAAACCCAGAAAATAATTTATATCATGGGTAATTTGAAGTCCTGAATACATTTACTGCTTGAAGGCAGTGTGATTTGTATATTGTTTTTTGGAAGAGATGGGTTTTGAACTCAGGGCCTCACAATTGCTATACAGGAGTTCTATTACTTGAGTCACTGTTCTGCTTTAGTTATTTTTCAGGTAAGGCCTATGTTTTTATCTTGGGCCTGCCTCACACAGTGATTCTCTTACCTTAGATTTCCATATAATTGGGACGATACACATGCCCTACAACACCCAAATAATTGAGACAGAAGACTTGCCTATATTTGCTCTAACAGCAATTCTCTCAGTCTACTCTGAGGTAGATGAGACTATAGATTTGAGTCAGAGCACTCACCTTTAATATCCCTTAACACACAATTTCTCATTCTCATACTTTTCTTTCCATGCAAAACTTGTCAATTTCCTATAGTTTACAATATCCACTCCTGATTTACATTCCATGGTTTACATTCAAGTTTTTCTGGGATGAGTCTAAGTACTTCTATCATGCATTATATAGAAATGATTATAAACATAGCAGTGAGGCTAAAAGATCTGCTATTATTTTCCGGTCACCCTTTGGGTTTTAAAAACTAAAGGCTATGTTGCAAATTAAAAAAAAAAACAGAAAGGAGTTATTTTTTATTAGTAAAATGATTTTTTTTTTTTTTTGCCAGTCCTGGGCCTTGGACTCAGGACCTGAGCACTGTCCCTGGCTTCTTTTTGCTCAAGGCTAGCACTCTGCCACTTGAGCCATAGTGCCACTTCTGGCCATTTTCTAAATATGTGGTGCTGGGGAACTGAACCCAGGGCTTCATGTATATGAATGAGGCAAGCACACTTGCCACTAGGCCATATTCCCAGCCCAGTAAAATGATTTGAGAAAGACTATTTTTCATGTTCATCCTTCAAAAAGAACAAATGTAAAAAAAAAAATCAATTATCAGATACCTCAAAATATTATTTTATACTTTAGAAAGTTCAAAAGCACACAAATCATATTATTTTAGAAGCATTTTTGACACGATGACATTCATTTCTCTTCAGAATGAAGCCTTAAAAGAAAGTAACTGTAGCACTTAAAGTACCTTGCAAGCCTTCCACCACTTGATCCTGGGACACAAGCAATAAAATCATCCAGAAAGGACTGCTCATTGCTTTGAATTTGAAGTGGTAAGTTTCCTTCAAGTGCCTCTAAAATAGTTGGTGAATGAGAAAGCGCTAAACCCTTTCCAAGAATGCCAGAATGGGTTTTGCACACCTGTTGGGTAAAAAAGAAGAAGTTTCTATTTTACTTTTTATTTTCATTACTTAGTTATTTAATTAACTTCTTTGTTTTTTGAGACAGTCTTGCTAAGTAGCCTAGGGTAGTCTTGAACTTTTTTTTTTTTTTTTTTTTTTTTTTTGTTTTTGTTTTTTGGCCAGTCCTGGGCCTTGGACTCAGGGCCTGAGCACTGTCCCTGGCTTCTTCCCGCTCAAGGCTACCACTCTGCCACTTGAGCCACAGCACCGCTTCTGGCCGTTTTCTGTATATGTGGTGCTGGGGAATCGAACCTAGGGCCTCGTGTATCCGAGGCAGGCACTCTTGCCACTAGGCTATATCCCCAGCCCAGTCTTGAACTTTTGATCCTCTTGCCTCAATCTCTTTAGTGTTGAGATGATGGGTCTTTATCATTATTCTTTTTTTTTTTTTTGGCCAGTCCTGGGCCTTGGACTCAGGGCCTGAGCACTGTCCCTGGCTTCTTCCCGCTCAAGGCTAGCACTCTGCCACTTGAGCCACAGCGCCGCTTCTGGCCGTTTTCTGTATATGTGGTGCTGGGGAATCGAACCTAGGGCCTCGCGTATCCGAGGCAGGCACTCTTGCCAGTAGGCTATATCCCCAGCCCCTTCATCATTATTCTTGACATATATACATTTTTAAGTAAAAAACTTTACATGATTTTTATCAATATCATATTTAAAGAAAAAAAATCATCTCATTATACCTCGGAGTTCCATTCTTTAGATCATAAGTAGAAATTTCTAGGAAGGAAAAATTTAAGACAAGAGCACCAATCTCTTTCCTCCTCAAAACTTAGAGATGAAATGGTTAATGTTCTTCTTCTCTATATGCGAAATCCTCACTTGTCAGGGCTAGAGCTTCTTTTGTAGGGAACTATAGAATTCTTTTTCTGTTGTTGTTTCTTTGTTTTTTTTGGGGGGGTGGGGTGGGGGGGTCAGTCCTGGGCCTTGGACTCAGGGCCTGAACACTGTCCTTTCTTTTTGCTCAAAGCTAGCACTCTGCCACTTGAGCCACAGTGCCACTTCTGGCCGTTTTCTGTACATGTGGTGCTGGGGAATTGAACCCAGGGCTTCATGTATATGAGACAAGCACTCTTGCCACTAGGCCATATCCCCAGCCTGAGAATTCCTTTTATGTTCTCCTTTACTGGTAACAATTATGGGTTAGTTGGTCTGCTTCCTTGAATAGAGACATAGCAAGGTATCTGCTTGAGTGGGGAAAAAAGTGGGCTGAAGCCTAATTGTAGCTACAAACAAGCCATAGTAGTCTAGTTCTAAACAAAGTTTTTGAAAAGATAATAAAGTTAAAACTAAATTCTTAGTTTTCACCTACATGACAAGTAAATCTTATGTATATGGTATGACTTGCTTTAAATGCTGAAACTAGAATTTTATTTTTTGGGTGTCAGTTGTAAAGCTTGAACTTGGGACCTAGGCACTGTCCTTAAATATTTTCATTAAAGGCTAGTTCTCTACCAGAGCCACAGCAAAACTTCTGGTTTTCTGGTGGTTAATTGGAGATAAGTGTCACATAGTTGCCTGCCTGGGCAGGCTTTGAACTGCAATCCTCAGACCTCTCAGCCTCCTGAGTGGAAAACAGGTGTGAGCCACCAGCACCCAGCAAGAAACTTTTTAAAATTAAATTTCATTACATATTTTTTATAGGTAGACCTTTCCAGGACTACCAAATTTATACAATAGTAACCTTCACATTCTACAAAGCATACCACTTCAAAACTATCACTTGAGAGTCAGAGAAACTTGAATTAAAACCTGACTCTAGGTAAGTGTATGCAATTTATTTTTTACTAACAAATTATCATTGTTTTTTTTATGTATATAACACTTGTTTTTATTTCTTTTTTTTCAAATTTTTATTATCAAACTGATGTACAGAGAGGTTACAGTTTCATACATTAGGCATTGGATACATAAACACTACAAATTATCTTTGAATTTAAAAAAGTGTCAACTATTGAAAAAATGTCTCTTTTATGTAATAATTATAACATTTAAATTTAAGAACATAAATAAAAAGTTTTTCATTGTTTAAGAATGAGATACATTAATACATTTTACATCATAATTATATGCCAAAAAGATGGGTTATTTGGGGTAGCTTTGTTTTTCTTAAATAGTAGCATAAGTGTTTCTTTGTATTTAAGCTTCAATAAAAGTTTATATAGCATAGTAATCTTTAAATGGCTCTTATAAAACCCTGAATTTATGTCTGACATATATTATTTATTAAATGTTTGTCATCTTTGTATCCTGAACTGTAAAAATCTAACCTTTTTCTGTTTTAAACACAAAAATTGTGACTTTTAAAAATCCTGAAATCTCGTAATATTGCCAAGAATACATGGCTGGCTAGGCAAGAGCAGTCAAAAACCACAGCTTTTGCCACCTAACTGTCAAAGGTTAGGTTCCAATGCAGGTACTTACTAGCTGTTTAATCCTGATTATAAGGTTTGGGGGTTTTAGTTTTCAAGAACTAAACAAGCCAGAAATACACAAAATGCTTAGAAATGCTATTGGATAAATTAAATGAAGTGATTTGATCATCTTAGGAAATAAAATGTCAAATAAGAGCCTAGAGACCTGAACACAATTTTCCTTTATTTCTCAACTAAGCTAAAGCTATAAGCTATTCTTTAAATAAATCATAAATCTTCTCTGAACTTCAGTTATTATAAGATGTAAGACTTGAGTATAGTCACACTGCCAACTAGAAAGTGCTGTATATGTATTTTGTAAATTACTACCAATAATTATGTATACCTAGCACAGAATACACACATGACCTAAATCAATCTTTTCTAAATAGGAGCTCAAAATTTTATGGTGCTTGGAAAAATTAGAATAATAAGAATATAAAATTGTAAGCCCTCTAAATTTTCTATTTTTAACTGTTACAATGCTCTTTTTAATGAGATATTGCTGATATCAAATAGTAATGCTTTTAAAGAGTTATCTTATTAATCTAATAGAAATCAACCCAAACTTTGGTTTTTTTTTTTTTTCATTTTTTTGTGCTGGCCTTGGGGTTTGCTCTGGGTGTGAGTTCTGTCTTTGACTTTTGTGCTCAAGACTAGCACTGTATCATTTGTACCACAGCTCCACTTTCACTTTTGTGTTTGTGTGTACAACTGGAGATAAGAATCTCATGACTTTTCCGTCCAAGCTGGCTTTGAACCATGATCCTGAGATCTCAGTGTCCTGAGTAGCTAGATGCCCAGATAGAAAAATACTTTTAGACAATATTCCATACTCAGCAAATCCTACTGTCTATATGGCATGGTTACAATAGAACATCAGACTCTCAACCTATCTTCTACCTTCATACTATTTCATTATGCAAAACGCAGTAAGTAGATATCATTATAGCCTGAAAAATACTACTTAAATAGTTTGATGGTTTCATCTATTAATGACAGGTAAAATCATACTGAAGATAAAGAGAGAGACATCCTAGTCACTTAGCAAATTTGAGTACGAAATGATTTCAGATTAACATAGACAGATAAATAAAGATATACTACTCGGTTCGTGTTGCATTTGCCCTCGTGCTATGACCTTTGAAAGACTCATTGAGTTTCCTCCCTGGGACTTCCTGAAACATTGAAGGTGATAAGGCGACTGTAACTCTACAGATTGTGAATGTATTTATTTTCAAGTTAGGTTCTTTGGTGTCTTTTTTTCCTTTAAAGCAATCATATTTTAAGAAAAAAAAAAGATATACTACTCATACATTTCCCTCAGTGTCAAGTCGGTACTTCAACATTTATAAAAGCAAAAAAGTGTAAGAAAACAGTAACAGTGACAAACTGATGATTCTCAACTGTGTTTCACTGACTAGTTCTACCCTTACAATGATACACAGGTCTATCACCAGGTCTGACCAGTCCTTCCAATAGTCAACAGTACCTTTCTCGCTTTTGTCATTTCTAATCAAAATGTGTAACCCAACCTCACAAATTGAGATCCTTTGTGAAAAGCCTTCCCTCTTTCTCTAGGTACTAAAACGTTTTCAGTATAAAATGCTCTTCTTTCTCCCTTAGGACTTTTCTTTATTTAGAGTCAATACCCACCACACTACAGTAAAAGACCATATGGATGTTTCTCCTCAGGAGGAGCAGTCATAACTCACGTATGTCTGAAATGGTCAAAGAATGGAATAAAGTATTAAATAAACACTACATTTTGTTAAAGAAACTGATTTTGTGAAACTGGGTTTAAACTAACAAACAAAATTTATCTTAAAGTGTTTGAGACAATACCTGCAAAGCCGCTTCTTCAAGAATTTCAAGATCTTCTTCCAATTCATTACCTGTTGTGCAAATAAAAAGTTTTATTAAAATATACCAATAGTTGACCTTTCTAGTCTTTTGCATTCATTACATCTTTTAGCAAATTTGCTACATTAGATAAAAAAGATTTAACATTCTGAACAAATCCTAGGGGTTTACACTTGAAAATGTAAAATATTTATAGTGTGAAGATAAGCCACAATTATCGAGCCAATATATAAGAAGAATAATTTGAAAAAAAGATATACATATGTATGTAAATATATGTATGTATAGATGTTTAGTTTTTGAACAAAGTATATTTACTTTGGGGGCAAAAAGTAAATTATTAGTTTATTCATTGAATATCCTGAATCTGTACCTTTTTATTTGGTTGACTCAAAAAGAGCTACACATTTTAATAAAGCAATGATGAGTTACAGAAAATGTTAGTGACAGTATTCTCTAATCATTTATTCTTTTACTTATTATTATGACAAAGTTCAAGGAGAAATACTCAAATTGTGCTAAAGTATGGAATAAGTAATTCTATTTCTTTAGCAACTCCTTCAGTGACATCCAGTGTGAACAGTTTCTTATATGTTATTGTTCTACAAATTGCAAGTGTGTCAATACACACATGGATACACATACACACAAACTTGTAAATACCTAACAAAATACATATGAAAATGGGACCTTTTCGCAATCTGACATCTTTGTTGTCAGGTCACACAGGTCTGCTTTCTCTACCTGCTACACAGAAGTCCACTGCACAGATGAGTAGTATCACTCACTTACCTAGGTTCCAACTGACAGATACTTTGATTGCTTCTAGGTTTTATAATCACAAGCACTACTGTATATAAATATACATATGTATATATACTATTACTACTATATTAATGCATACATATGTATGTACACAAACACACACATATGTATGTACTCATTTACACATCTTGAAGTTGTTGGGGATAGAACCCAGGGCTGGAGTACACTAGGCAAACACACTACACTTGTCTTCACCTCAAGCCCCAGATATATTTTTTGATCATCTGTCTAGTATATACAAAAAGCTGCCATGTCATGAAGTATATACAAGTAAAATTTTAACAGCTGACAAAGCTCCTGAAAAAGGATGCCATCATTTTCCCCCATATTCAGAGAGTATAGGAAGTCTTATTTTTCATAAGAGTACCAATATTAAGCTGGATTGAGGCAATTAGGAAGATTGAAAGGGATTATTTGTGAAGACAGAAAGGTAGATTTAAAAAATTAAAAAGTAGGAAAAAGAATGGAAGAAATAAAGGCATGAATGTAATGACAGTGTCAAAAAGGAAATTTTGATTGACCTCTTGAGGAATGCTTAGATAGTAAAACAACGCTCTGGAGGTGTCTGTGATGCTTAACTGGACAGGGAAGTCCTGCCCTGAATGTAGGTGGCAGCATCCCTGAAGTTGGGGCTAGACGAAGTAAAGAAAAGAGGGGGAAAGAGAAAAAGAATCCTGCTACAGGATTTATTCTGCTTCCTCACTGCCATGATGTGACTGTGCTGCTCCTCATACCTTCCCAACTATGATGGGCTGAAATGAATGCCATCATGAAATAAATCTTTCATCCTTCACATAGTTATTTCAAATTCTTTGTCACATTGATAAAAATAAAAACCCTAACTAACATAGTATAGATGGACTTTTGGAGTGAGAATTAGGGCAATATAATGTACCTTTTAATTTCAAGTACTGTGAACATGCAATGTTAAACTATGTATGAAAATTATAGAATTATGCACTTAAAAGATTGTTATCCTTACCCTTTTGATTACAAACAAGTTTGTATGCATATAAATTGTTCTATAATGTATTATTATTTCTATCATTGCCTTATCTGTATTCTAGTCTATAAGAAAGGGCTTCTAAACATGTCTGTATTCAACTTGCCTTCCCTTCCTCAACCCATGCTGAAAGCCATATATCTTTCTCATTATACTAACTTATTTCTTCTAAATATGAAAATAAAGAAGCATTCACTGAGGATGCAGTTCAGGGGGAGAGTGCATGCCTAGGTCCTAAGTTCAGGCCCAAACACTACAATAAAATAAAGAAATAAAGCAAAGTTTCATAGTAAACTCAAAAACCAGCAATTATGTGGTTATTATCCTTCACCTAGTTTTCCTCCTGCTTCATTGAAACAATCTTAGTTACAACCTCTTCTTCCAGTTCTGCTTATCTTTAAAATTTGAGTAGGCTTAGGTTTTTTTTTTGGTTCATGTTTTTGTAGTTGTTGTTGGTTTTTTTGCGCCAGAATTGGGCTTGAACTCAGGGCCTAAGTGCTATCCCTTAGTTTTCTCCTCAAGGCTGGAGTTCTACCACCTGAACCAGTTTGACTTGTGGCTTTTTGGGTGAGTGATTGGAAATAACAGTCTCAAACTTTCCTTCCCAAGCTGACTTTAAACTGCAACCCTCAGATCTCAGCCTGACTAGCTGGGATTAGAGGAGTGGGCTAGTGGCACCTGGTTTAGGGTGACCTCCAATTTGAGATTAGCCTTGTTAACCAGGATGAACCCAATATCTGACATATAACATTTTTACACTTAAGGAGGGCATTCACATGTGTGGGTAAATAAGATTGCAAGATACTTTTCTGTCTCCGTTCAAACAAACTTGAGTCACACATACTAAGCAGTTTACTGCTATGAGTATATAAAGTTATGGAAATAATTTTACCTATCTACTTTCAAATGTTCTATAACAAACTGAATAATTTTTAATTGTTAACAAGTGCATAGTTTTTAACCAGACTTACCAATAGGAAGTGCTAGATCCTTTTTCATCAAAGCTGCTGCACACACCCCACCAAGATTTGCTAATTCTTTTTCCAACTGAATGACTCCCTGGAATATGAAATAAAATTTAGTGTTTCAAAAAAAAATGTCTTGAAAATAACATGGATTGCAAAGAAAATGGCACTCAAACTCATTCATTACCTTTAAAGCTGAAAATAATAAGTCTGACAGTGGAAGAGACTTAATATTATACCCCACGTCAGTTGCAAGGTTTGGATTTAGAGATTCATTTTACAGTGGTTTTGATTATTTAAAAGGAAGTCCATTACCTCTGATTTTTAGTGTGAGATTTAAAATATTTAGGAAATTTTGGAATTGGAGGTGTTGCTCATGTGGTAGAGCATCAGCCTTGAGCAAAAAAGCCATACTAGATCATAAAGCTTTGAGCTCAAATACCAGTACTGGTGTTAAAAAAAACAAACAAAACAACAACAAAACCTAGATGGGCACCTGTGGCTCACTCATACTTGTAATCCTAGCTGCTCATTAGCCTGAGATCTAAGGATCAAAGTTGGAATCCATCTCAGCAGCAAAGTCCTGAGACTCCAATTAATCACCAAAATAGCTGAAAGTGGAGCTATGGCTCAAATGGTAGAGCATTAGCCTTCAGCAAAAAAGCTCAAAGATAACGCCTAAGCCCTGAGTTCAAGAACTAGGACCACCCTCTGCTGTCCCCACCACCGTCCCAAATACAGTAGACTATTTAGAAAAATGTATAATTACACTTTTAAATATATTCTTCAATATTGCAACATGTTGCACAAACATGTTAAAAGTAACAAACTACATATTTTTAATTACCTAGCCATAATTTAAATTTCAGTCTTGCTTAACATTGTTAACAATGCAATTTAAATCAATAGGCCCTTAGAAATATAATCTTCTTTAATAAAATTAAAAGATAATTTCTTTACCTCATCAGGTCCAGGACTAAATTCATATCCAATTGCAAAACACTTGAAACCATAGAAGGAAGCTTTGTCATCTTTCACATAATCTGAAGCAGTTTCCAATGAAAAAAGGGCCTCATTTCCTTACCAAAAAAAGTCATAATTAGTATCCAAACCTATAAAAAATTTTAATTAAAATTCCCTATCTTTTAGATATACATGAGGCCCTTGTTTGTTGAAGGGCTAATGAAGATCTTCTTCCAGTCTGTGGGCTTTCTATTTATCTTGCAAGCTATGTCCTTTGCTGTGCAGAAGCTCTGAAGTTTCATGCAATCCCATTTTTTCAACCTTTCTTTGATTTGTTGTGTTTCTGGGCCTTTATTAAGAAAGTTTTGACCGTGCAAAGGAGCCCTACTGTTTCTCCTATTCCTTCCTGCAAGGTTTTCTTGTATCTACTTTTACCTTGAGGTCTTTGGTCCACTTAGAACTCAAAACAATTAAGTTGTCCCAAGACAAATCCCCAAAGAAACAACTACCCCACCTAGTAAGTGGGCTAAAGACTTAGAGACTTCTCTGAAGAGGAATAAGAATGGCCAAAAGACATGAAACCCTGTTCAACATCCCTGGCCACAAAAGAAATGCAATTCAAAACAACATTGAGATTTCACCTCATCCAAGTTAGAATGGCCATTATCAAGAAAACTAGTAACAAAAGATGCTGGTGGGAATGTAGCCAAAAGGGGACATTACTACACTGTTGCTGAGAAGGTAAACTTGTTCAACCACTCTGGAAAGCAGTACTGAGGTTCCACAAAAGGCTAAACATAGAGCTCACCTATGACTCAGCAACCCCATTTTTGGGTATTTACCCAAAGGATCACAAGACTATACAAAAGCTACAGGCACTACCATGTTCATTGAAGCACTATTTGCCATTCCTAAAATATGGAACCAACCTAGATGCCCTTCAGTAGATGAATGGATCAAGAAACCATGGTATATATACACAATAGAATTCTATGCTTCTAGCAGAAAGAATGACATTGCCCTATTCATAAGGAAACGGAAAGACCTGGAAAAAATGTCGTACTAAATGAAGTGAGCCAGACCCCAAAAAACAGACTCTATAGTTTCCCTCATCAGTAATAGTATATGTCTAGGATAGTCCTAACAGATGATCACAAAAGCTCAATAGCTATGTATATATGATAACATAAGATGAAGCTAAGCGAAATGAACTCCAAGTTATGAAAACAAGTGGTTTATCATTGTTATTTTCAACATACTATGTGAAATTATGCCTTTTTCTTTTTTCTTCCCTATGGTTTAACCCTGTTGTCACTGTAATTATGGTACCCTGGGTATTGTATATACGTTTATCTGAATTAGGGAAGAAAAAGGAACATCAAAATGGTGAGACAAAGGGTAAATAAAAGGCAAACCAATGCAACAGCAATACTTAACAAGAAAATATGTTGTAAAACAACTGTAAAACTAGGGAGGGGCTAGGGAGGAGGGAAGATGGGAGACAAATGAGGAAGGAGGTAACAAGTTTGACAAGAAATCTTATATATGTAACTGTAACCCCTCTGTACCTCACATTGGTAATAAAAATAAAATAAAATACAAAATGAATTCTCCATCTTTAATTCATCTCAAGGTAAGTAGCCATATCAGTTAGATTCTGAAGTTATTTTGAGGGAGATTTCCTTCATCCATTTGGGCAGACTACTAAATGCAACACTAACAACAGAACCACCTCAGGTGCATGATTATTAATTTAATCTCTAACCTTTAACTTGTGTGAGCATTTCTTTGATCAGCTATCTAATGGATGACTGCATAGATGGATAAACATGTTTCTAGGATGACTTAGACTAGCCATTTCTATTCAATTAGGCAATCCTCTACTCTGGTATTTGGCTTTTACTGAATTCTTCACACTCAGTCAAAAACAATTCAGAGTTGAAAGAAGTTGTGAAATGATTTTGAAGGATCACAAGTTCAGTTATGGCTTATTTGTTAAAAATATAATACATTGCAAATAATTTTTAAAGCATAACTTTTTCTTAAAGGAAAACATGAATATCACCAAAAAGAAATGAGTACAGAGGCATAAAGCATGGTAAGTGTACTCAGAAGGATGACAGTTTGAAGTCCATCAGGGCAAAGTTATTGAGGCCCTACCTCAAAAGAAGCTCTCTCTCTCTCTCTATATATATATATGTGAGAACAAGTCTATTGCATCAGCTACCTGAGAAGTAGAAGTAGGAAGATCATGGTCTCATGGGAGCTTGGGCAAAAACACAACACCCTATCTAAAAACACCAACAAAAGAAGGACTGGGGCTTGCCTATCAACCCTGAAGGCCCTTACATCCATGCTGAATTTGTAGCTCGGAAGAAAAAAATGTGTATATATGTCTTTCTATCTTATACACATTCACATACTGACACACATCCACAATCCTTCAGAAAGGGTTCACAAATTTTCTTCCCTGGAGGGACTTGAGATTTTAGGTAAGTTCTGAAATGTAAGCACTTATCTAAAACATTTTGCTACACTTTGGCACCATCTACAAAACAGGTCACTCCTCAGTATTAATACACTGTCCCCCCAAAAGCTTCAAAATAATCTCTCCTCCAAAACTATCTTGCTATGCATCTTGCCCAAGGCCATCTTCATTATTCCTAAACTAAACCAAGACATATAATAAATGTTCAATAATTTCCTCTAAAAGTAAACATTTTCAACAATGTATCCTCAGTAAACACATGAATAAATACATATATTTCCCCAACAAAATGCACATATATACATATATTTCCCCTCCCAAAACAGAAAGAAGCTGGGTGCTAGTGACTCGTGCCTGAAATTCTAGCTACTCAAGAGGCTGAAATCTGAGAATCATGGTTCAAATCCAGCTGGGGTAGGAAAGTCTGTGAGACTCTTATCTCCAATTAACTAACAAATAATAGGAAGTGGAGC
Source organism: Perognathus longimembris pacificus (assembly GCF_023159225.1). NCBI lineage: Eukaryota > Metazoa > Chordata > Mammalia > Rodentia > Heteromyidae > Perognathus > Perognathus longimembris. Next base: position 21,298,620 of record NC_063163.1, on the reverse strand, counting down.
TGTGGCTCAAAGTGGTAAAGCACAAGCCTTGAGCAAAAGAACTCAGGGACAGCGCCCAGGACCTGAGTTCAAGCCCGACAAAACAAACAAAAAATAGAAAACTAGAAGAGAAAAACTTACCTGGTAACACTAAAACCATAGTAGGCCAGCCAGAGGATCCTGAAAATTTCTTCAATTCTATCCATGAATTAAGATTTTCATGAACAGATGTTAATTTTGGTCCATAACCTGCATTCTGAAAAATTCTGACAGGAATCAACAAACGGAGGACATCTTCTGACTGTGCAGTACCACACTGAGGGTCAAATTCAATTGTCATCCACCTGACACATTCTGGGAATGTCACCTAGGAATAGGCAAGTGGACATGAATGTACACACAGTTACATATCTGCATATTTTTACTAAAAGAGACAACAAAATGATTAACTATTAAATTTAAAAAATGTTACCTATGAAATAGAAGAAGGGAACAGAATAAAAGGAACTAGGATAAAATCTAAATATGTTTTACAGATTTGATATTGCTATGTAATTATTTAAATAATCATAAAATGAACGTCAAATATAAAACCAATTCCTAGATATTTAAAATAAAGCAAATGATGCCAAGATACTGCATAATCAAAGACAATATCTCAACTGTCTTTAAATATAGTAACTGGTAACTCTAATTTACCTCAAGACACAATATTTACTTACACATAGTTGGTATATAATCAAAGGATAAAACACTCCTCTCCCCTTCTCCACATAGAACAAATGAAAAGGTAAATAATTTTCTAATTTTAATACTCAGTGTCACTGAACACAAGGATTCCAGATGTATGCAAAAGGGAATTCCAGTGACCCCGTGGCCCTTCTTTTGAATTAGTATTATCATTTGTCTACGGCCATACCACCCAGAATGTGCCTGATCTCATCTGAATTAGTATCATCAGCACAAACTCATGAGGCATTTTCTCTTTTAAAAATTACATATACATGGAGTTTTCTCAGAAAATAAAATTCAAGAAAACAGACAAAGTAAGGGGATTTGAAATTAAAAGGAACTTAAGAGGTATCACCAGCAGCAAGATAAGTTCTGATTCAAACAAACATAAAATTTACGACATTTGATGATATTAAGGAATTATTAGTATGGTTATTTTAAGGATCCTTATATTTCATATATATGTATATATATATTTAAGTGCATTGGGAGGGTGGGTAAATGAAATAGAAGACTTGAACCTAGGGAGATGAATAAATGGCATGCCTCCATCATTTTTTATAATTTATATATTTTCTACATTTAAAAGGGTAAATATTTTACAATTAAACAATGTGTTAATTTGTAATTACACTGATGAAGCAGATAAATACTCCTCATTAATTTGTACATATTTAAAACTAAAGACTATAAGCAGTCTATAATGACAGCATTCAATTTTTTTTAAAGACAGCATTCAATTTTTTTTTTTTGCCAGTACTGGGCTTTGGACTCAGGGCCTGAGCGCTGTCCCTGGCTTCTTTTTGCTCAAGGCTAGCACTCTGCCACTTGAGCCACAGCGCCACTTCTGGCCATTTTCTGTATATGTGGTGCTGGGGAATCGAACCCAGGGCTTCAAGTATACAAGGCAAGCGCTCTTGCCACTAGGCCATATCCCCAGCCCCGACAGCATTCAATTTTTAAAGTACTTTTTTTTCACTAAGCATTGTAAACTATTTAATCCCCATAATCCATGTCACTTTTCAAAGCTGAGGCTGCAGAGCAAATATGACAGATTATAAAATACGATTAGTCACAACATACTGTAGAGTTTAGCATTATATTCTGCACTATAATTGTAAAAGGATTTGAGTGCAACTTTCATAACCTAGCAATCTACACTCTTGAAGGTACTACAGTCTTTTGTATAGCAGACAGTGCCCAACAATCTGCAGATACTATAATACAACTTACATTTTAGAGCTTTTTACATGCTAGGCAGGCATTCTACCACTTGTGCCAGGCCTGCCACTCTCTTATTTTACAAAGTTGTATATAAACCTCAATGTGTATGCTATTCAAGCACTCTACCACTCAGCTAAATCTCCAACCAAAAAGGTGGATATCTGAATACAAGCAAAAAAGCCTGGATCAAATTTTAAACTTGAATTCTCATTAAGAAGGATGCTTACCTTGTAGTGCATTACACAGGCAGGCTTGTATGGGTGCTCACTCTCTATTACAGCATAGTGATTAGAGGTTGTACAAGCTGAGAGACCTTGCTCAGGCTGGTTTCCTGTGGTGCTGTCTGTTGACTGGTTGGGATTAAATGCAGGGGGTGCATACTTCTGATTCAAAATAGCAACTGAAGGTAGCAATTGCTGGACAAGGCCAAAAACTTCTACAGCAACCTAGTAAATATAAATAAAAATACTAAATGAGATAATAAATATGAAAATGGTTTTAAATGATAAATTACTGGTAACCCTATTAGTTGCAATTCTATCCAACATCTACTAGATAAATTTTTGCTCAAAGAGAAATGTACTCTATGAACCAAAAAAAAGTACCTTAGATATTACATTGAAATAAGTCTATATTTTAACACTTCTGCTTTTCTAAAAACAAAAAAGATTCATATTATTGGGTACCAGAGGATCACACCTACAAGTTTAAGTACTGAGGATACTGACACTTGAAGGATCATAGTTCAAGGCCAGTCAAGGAAGAAAGAGTACCAGACTTCATCTCCAAAATAGTCATCAAAACACAGGGCTAGAAGCATGGCTCCAATGGTAGAGCAGCAGCCTAGCAAATGAGGCCTTAAATTCAAACCCCAGTACTGCTCCCCACCAAAAAGAGATTTATATTAGATGTTATAGTAAAATAACCTAGTCTAAAATTTTAAACATTTTTGCTTTCCTAGAATCTATAGCAAATTCAGTTTTATGTAATACTTAATAATTCCAGAGGATCGATAGATTATAATTTCTTGCATGTCTTGGAATATTTCACTATTTGAAAATACTCCTTACCTTTTACTCCATGCCTAATGCTATGGAGATTTGGCATTAAGCACATAAATTATAAAAATAAAAAAGAAACTCAGTTAAGTCCTTATATATTATATTTCTAAAATATACTTTTCATTCTCAAATTTTTCAAATGTAATCTCAGTACATATGTATATATCTACTATGCCTCAGAAACTAAAATAGGCTTAGAGGAAGGATACAAAGTAAAAAAGTGACTATTTAAAAGAAGATTCAAAGTTACAGAATTACATACCTTGGGAATAGCAGCAGCTACTGGTCCTATGTAGGCTATAATGAGGGGAAGCAGCATGGAAAACAGACTGGAAGAACTAAGCAGTTCTGGAATGTCATCAGCTAAAAAAGGCATTAAAACTATAGTTAGAGGGTAGTTTCACTGTATCATATACAAACTATACTAATCTGCATCCTGTCTTTTTGAGAAAAATTATGGTTATTACTGTTTATATAGTTAAAACTTTTATTATTCTCTAAAATCTTGGAAAAACAAAAGTATATAGTACACAAATATCTTATCCCAAATGCTTAATATGTATTAAGTGACAGTGAATTAATAGAGCCAGGACTGAAAACTAGGGTAGTAGCCATGATTTTCAACTACTACTCTGGTACCAAACATGACTATATGAATGACAATGTACAATTTTTTTTTAATTTGAAAAGAGAGTAATACAGTATTTCCTCAATGAATGCTGTGAAGATTAAATGATTTAATGCATGTAAAACACTTAGAACAATGCCGACAGAAACCACTACAAAAATACTTGCTGATTTTGAGCTATACTACTTTCCCAAGGAGATCACTTTGCTAATAGACATTTTAGTCACTGATTCATGAACATGGTGCTAGATAGATAAATTGAGTAGATTCTAAATACACTTATATTATAGGTCAATCATTCCTTCCTTGATTATTAGATCATCTACTGAAATCATAATAGGTTGGGGTCAAGCAAACATTTCCTATTTTTAGCAGGCTTACCATATACAACTAGTTTGGGGAACAAATGTTATTAAGGCTTTGAGTATATTAGTGAATGTTTTTATCCTGATAACTCTGATGACTACAGAACTAGACAGAAAATATGGGAAAGGTGACAGTGGGATTATAAGGCTAGTATCCAGCTGTGCAAAATTGCACATACTTGAACCATGGCAGCCTGCACTAGGTGATACAGAACAGATAAGAGAACATGAACTGGGGAGTTTCCAATGGAAAAACTCATAGCACTTAAATAGCGCAAGTGAATGTTAAGAAATTCACCAGACCTTGTGGTGAATGGTGATACCTTAAAGAAAATAGATTACTAGTATAAAAATCTTTTGACTACTAAAAAGAATAAAGCAAAAACCCAATTTTATTAAGACAGTTTTTGTCTTAATGGGTTAACTAAGAAAACAAGAATACCACGTGTACCTCAGAGAACAGAGAGCATGATTGGTCCAAAATTAATTTACTTATTACTCTTTGATAACCAAAATAGTCAGGATTCTATAAAATGCCTTCTATTCAGTAACTGCACACAAGTAAAGGAATGACCTTTGGGAGGGGGGGAGGAGGGAGAAAAAAGACAGTCTTACCATCCACAGCAAGAGCTCTGTGCAACAAGTCCTTAGCAGCTCGAACAACAGTGCTTACCACAGAGAGAGCTCTGCTACAGTTTTTATCTTCTTCATTTGCTTTACTCAGAAGCTGGGATTGTAAATCTCCATCAAATTCACTCCTGTGACATGAGAAAAGATAGAGTAGCTGACAATGATAAGTGAAGCATTATCTAATCACAGAAATCATAAAGGAGATCTTACAGTGGAATCTGTATATGATTCTAAATTTTATTCTATTGTTAAGTTTAATAAGCGAGGCTCTCATAACTTTAAGGCAGTTTAAATTAACTTTGAAAAAGTTAAAGTTAAGTCAGTGATTATTTAGGTACACAAGTTGATAAGGGCTTTGAAGGAAAACAAAGCTTCGGTAACAGAAGGTGCTACTTTAAATAAGAGCAAGTTCTTCTGATGAACAGACATTTAACAAATACCTGAATTATATTTCAAAAACGAACACACAAAATAACCCATAAAAAATCTTGAGAAAAGTGCCAGGACAAAGGAAAAAGAATAGTGAAGTCAAGGAGGAGAATGAAGGTAAGTATTACTATAATGAAAGAAGAAAAGGTGAAGTTTGATGAATGAAAAAGGGAAACAGGAGTGAGATCACCTGAAATATAGGCCCCATAGTAACGACTTTACACTTCATACTCATATACAAAGAGAAGGTCATGGAACATTGAGCTGTGAAAGAATGTGCAAAATATTTATATTTTCAGTAGAACTCTGGCTGTCCTAGAGAGAAGTGACTACAAGAGGACAACAAAGGAGAGAGGTACAGAAAGAGGACATTACAATGTTAAAAGTATAGTTGCCAGGATTTTTGACCATTTCGATGTAGAATGTGAGAGGGAAAGAGCCATCAAGAATGAGAAGGTGCTTGGCTGTAACTGTTGATAGGAGTATTATAAATGTGTTAACCCTAAAATGTGTATGAGTCAACTACAGAAAGTATTGTTAAGAAGGATGTATGGCTTGTTGATCCAAAAATGTCATTTGGACTCCAATTTCCTGCTTATTACCAATTTCCTGCTTATTTAAGTGTGATTTGGGTACAATGTTTCACTAGTGCCTCAGGTCCCTGTTTTGTTAAGAAGGCATAGGAACAGCACCTTCTTCATAACCAGGCAAGGCAACTACCGGCACTGCACTAGAACCCAGACTAGAACACAATTTAACTCTTTAGTACAAACAACCAGCATCGTCACCATTGGTATCATACAAATTAAGATGTTAGAGAAGGACCTATATTCCTAGTCTACATCTCAGAGAACAGAAAGACTATAGATGTGACCTTGGGAATCATAACATTATAATGATGCTTGAAGCTAAAATACTTTAATCTTCTTTAACTTAAATTTTAAATTTAACACTTAAGGTATTTAAAATTTCTTGGTAAATATAAAACATCTAAAGTTTGGGTGGTACAAACTCTTGCATGCATGCTAACATACTCTGGTGTGTGCGCGTGCGTGCGTGCGTGTGTGTGTGTGTTTGCGTGCCTCAAGCTTGGACTAGCTTCAAACATTGATCCTCAACTCAGCCTCCTGAGTAGTTAGGATTATAGGTATGAGCCACCAACATCTGGCTATATACATACTTAACAGCTGTCTGGCTTACTGAAATACAAAATTCTTTTGTAACAGCTTCTAATTATGGTTGAAAAAAGAAAGATCTACAATCTATTGAAGTGCTTATATCTTTTTTTTTCATGGTTGGTTTAAAAGGACTAGAAATCTTACATATCTCAACAACATTGTGCTATGTAGCTTATTTGCTGTCTGCTATGACTCTTTTAATTCATATGGAACAGAAATCTTTATTTAGAGTAGTTATTTTGTATTAACTATCTAGACAGTGTACCCCACACTGTTTTTGAAGAAAACAGAAAGCAGCAAGTCTCTAAAAGTGACATGCATTTGATGCTAACTTAGACTAAGGACAAATGTGGTAAACGATATTCATTGCCATCTAAGACTCCAATTACAAAAGTTCAAACAGCTGGCCAACTCATGGTTCACAGTAATCCTAGCTGCTCAGGAGGCTGAGATCTGAAGATCCTGGTTGGAAGCCAGCCTGGGCAAGCCAAGTCCAAGAAACTCTTATCTCCAATTAACTACAAAAAAAGCTGCAAGTGGAGCTGTGGCTCAAGCAGAGGAATGCTAACCTTGAACAAAACAGTTCAGCACCCCAACTCTAAGTGCAGGTACAAAACAAAAAAGAAAAAGAAATCAGACAGTGAAAAATGCATATTGAAAGGCTTTTTAACCCAAAAAATGGTTGTTTCTTTCTTGTTTACATGTTAAATGGTTTTTGTTAAAAATACTGTAAGAACATCATTTTATGTTCTAGAGTCCCAGGGGTTTGCTGGACCAGACAAAAGATTCATAAATATTTACAGAAGTATTCTGGTAACAGGATCAAGGCAATGTTACCACTGTGGTACAGTTGATCTGATTATTCATTTTAGGCATTTATAAACATAAATAAGTTCCATTTTAAGCTGGGACAGTAGATAAGAAATTATAAAATGATGATACATATTACCTATGTCCAGTCTACAAAATTTCAATAAAATTAAAGGAATAATAACAAAAAATTTAAAGCATTCATTTCTATACTGAACATTGAATTTGCATTTTAAAATAAAGCTTCTTTAATATGAATTAGCACAGATATTTGCCAGGAAGAAAAACCATATAACTTAATTACAACTATCCATTCAGTAATTTTTACCTTGGTAATACACTGCATGTAATAGGGCTTTAGAATATCTCATCATATCCATTTGTAGACACACCTACCTATAGTAGAGTATCTGTGGAATCTGTCCTCTAGTTTGGTTTGTACCATTACTACTCAAGCTGCATGTGCTGAAAGTAAAGGTCACACCATCGGGGCACTGAACTGTGGTCATTCCTCCATCTCCATTGGCTGTACGGCTTCCATAGTTCCTCAAGCGCACAGCATATTTAATATTTTCCTTTAAGAGGAAGAGGTAAAACATGTTTATATTTATTTATAATTTATAGGATAGACACAAAAAGTAGTAAAAACAGGCAAATACATTAAACTTTTGTCATATTTATAGATGTTATTAAATGAATTTTCAATGAATCAAATGATAGCTCAATATGATAAATGCCTTTAATATATGGCTTAATTAAATTAACCCTTAAAGAAATAATTGGCCCAAAGTGACACACTAGTAAGGGATTTATAACATGAAGACTAGTGTAGCTAATTTTTGTTTTTAATCACATTGCTATAATACCAGCCATAGAAAAGATTTTAAGAATATAAGCAAATACTTTTCCTTCATGAATTTAGATCTTAAAGTAATTTTATTTTATTATTATTATTTTTGCTGATCCTGGGCCATCAACTATGGTCTTGGGCACTATTCAAAACTCCTTTTGTCCAAGGTTATCCCTCTACTACTTGAGATACTGCACCACTTCGAGCTACTTCTGTGACTAATTGAAGTTAAGAGTCTCATAGACCTTCCTCCCCAGGATCGTTTCAAAGCATGATCCTCAAATCTCAGCTTTCTGAGAAGCTACGATGATAGGCATGAGCCACCAGTGCCTGGCTTTTGAAGTAACTTTAAATATTAAAAAATATGAATCTATTATATTGGTGAGACATTCAGAGATAAAAATGGAAAGGTAGATAAACATGAAGGGAATATCCGTAAGAATATAATTCTCATCTGATCATACAAAATAATGTTTATCAAAATGAAATCCAGGAAATGAAATAAAAATAAAGAAAAAAGAAAATAATTCCCCTGAATATGATGACCTCTACATAAGACATAAAGCTAGACACTCAGGAATTAGGATCCATGATTTCATTTTCATAATAAAATCTTTGTACCCTTTCAATATGAAATTATTTTTAATAAAGTCTCTGATGACCCTACTTTATCTAAACTCTATTTTCTATAATAAAACCTTTAATAAACATAATAATGTTACTTTCACTTAATTATTTTGATGTAGTAAAATTTCTCTATATTACCAAATATTTATTTTTAATTATTGAGTTTTTATTAACACAGTAACTTTAACAATTAATACTGTTAAGAACCCTTTTGATTTTAAAGGACTTTTTCCACAGTAAGAAGGTTAAAGGTTTATTCTTCTTCAGTTTCCATACTGTTAGAAAGAGAAGCAGCTGAGCTTAATATTTCCATTACATAATTTAGTCAGCATAACATTACAATGAGACATTTTCCCCAATATACAGATCAGTAAAATAATGGTAAAATAATGCTTACTAGTGTCTTAAAGATGACATGCGTAAGAACAGATTTCTGATGCTATCTATAGTTATTTGATTTAACTGTGACCAAACAATTCTTCCTAGTATATCAGACATTATGTAAAAACATAATATTATAACAGCACCTCAGGAACAATGTCCCACAATAAATAACTCCATAAATATATGAAAAACTACATAAAGAATAATTAGGAAAAGCCATATCTAACAATGAAAATTCATGGACTACTTCTCAATATTTTCAAGTACATAGTACTTCTTGTTTACAAAAGAAACAATTTTTTTAAATTACCTTTAAGGGAACAACTTTGTCAAGTCTGATTTCAGCTATGTCGCTGGGTGAATCGTCTGTTGTATAAGTTCCTTTGACTAATTCTAGAGATGTCCACCTGTGGGAATGAGTGGAATCTCCTGCATGCTCACTCTAACGAAGACATCAAAACAAAATCCACCAAACTCTTAATTTTATTGTATGAACAATCTTGATTTACAATTAGCTATATTTAAGCAGTTTTTAATCTCTCTCTCTCTTTCCTACCTCCCTCTCTGCCTCCCCTCTCTTCCTCCCTTTCTTCATTCTTGAGTAATCTAGGGCGTCCTTCTCCTCCTCCCCCCTCCTTTCCTCTCCCTGCCCTTTTTCTATGCCTTCTTTCTCTCTTTGCTTTCCTTCCTCCTGCCTTTGTCTCCCAAACAGCTGAGCTTACAGGCATGTACCCCTATGCCTTGCTAGCTGTTAACTTTCTTGCATATAAAATAGCTATTTAATATTTCCCCATACATATAAAAGTAAAATTCCAGATACTTTAAGCTGTTTATTTTTATCTAATTTCCTGAAGAGATTAGTGGGTGAATGTACTAGTCTCATCTGAGGTCTTAAACTATTACAGCTTCTTCATAAGAAGAGTACTTATAGAGCTTAATGAATTAGAGAATTAGTTCAAATTAATTGCTCAAAGAATGAAGTTATAGATTTTCTATTTATTAGAAAATAGTTTACATAGTAACTGTCTCATAATAAAACTATAAAAACATAGGTACTTTAATTTTGAGTCTATATTAACAATACCTAAATCAATCAATATGTATTTTATTTACTAAGAATTCTCCATTTGCACTCTGAAAAAATGGCTTTATCACTGAGAGGTAATAATAGTCATCTGAATACTATACTCATTTCATGAAAAATGACAACAGTAAAATAGCAAAAATAAAAATATTCAAGACTTGCGATTAGAGGCTTAGCTCTATATTTTCTAATTTTCAATTACACTTAAAACCTTTCCCTTTCAAAAGTGAGGAAGGAAGGGAGGGAGGGAGGGAGGGAGAGAGGAAGAGAGGAAGGAAGGAAGGAAGGAAGGAAGGAAGGAAGGAAGGAAGGAAGGAAGGAAGGAAGGAAGGAAGGATCCAGGATGGCACTCAAATAGCAAGGCAAAATGAAATCACTCTTCAAATTTAGTGTTGTCCATCTATACGTAGCTTGCACTGAACCCACCACACTACGAAAATGACAAGCTCTGACATATAGCCCATACAGCAGAATGAATGCTATGATACTTACATCATCAACCAACACCTCTAATTCATACTCATGAATCCCACCTCCTCCATAAACAGAGAACCCAACCACAACTATTCCAGGCTTGTCTACTGAAAAACAGATTGCATCAGGGGACCCATTTCCTGTGTTCCAACTTCTTCCTTGGCTGGTTTTAGTGAATCGATTAGCACTGGCTTTTACTGAATGGAGAGAATTAAGTCCATCAACCTATGAAAAACATACACAATCACATCAGTAGTTTGTTCTTGAGTGTTACTAATAACATCTGTAACAAAACTAGCCAGTATGATAAAATAATGGATTTAAGTCTTCCTAAAATAGTATTTAATTAGGATATTAACCCATATCAAAGCAAGATTTTATCATTGTAAAATCACACATTAATATCCCATGATAGTATTTTCTCCAACATTTAATATACACTATCCATATTATCAGAATAGCAACATATGAATAGCAATAGTAACTCATTTTGATACCAAATATTTAGCCTTCAACAGGGCAGTCATTTTCCACCTATATTATACAGAGTTCTGGAATTTTGCAGGTATATATGAAGAAATATATTCCAACTTCCCCTGTTCATCTAGACCATTTCTCTGATCTATTAGTTTCCAGTTAAGACTTACGGAATACAGACTGTTTCCAAAATTTGAAAAGCACAAATGTAAACAGTAGCATTTTTATGATAACTTAGGGCTCAGTAGACACACACACACACACACACACACACACACACACACACACACACACAATCCACATAAATTACAGATTTTCATTGAAGAAAATTAAGAGAGGAAATGACTGATATTCATGATTATAGCAAGATTTAGAAGCTGATAAAGAAATACGGAAATCTACACCAGAACTTTGAAACTGATAAATAAATATGGAAATCTATACCAGAACTTTGATAGTTAACTCCCAAGGTTATATAATATTAGGTGTCCTATAATTTTTATAATTCATTTTCATTAAAAAGCCAGGTTCACAGAGGATAATCCTTCAGTTCTCTTTAGAAGAGTTTAGTATGAAGAGAAGCATATTATAGATTAAGTGAAGATTTAAAATAAACATTTCCTGCCCAGGTTGTCAAAAGCCTCTGGTCAAGATATAATCTAACCAATAAACTTAGGAAATGCTTTCTAGATAAAAATATTAAAATTTCTCAGGTCTTTTTGACCATTCAGGAATTCTGAAACCTAAATGTCACTATGAAGTTATATATACCATATAGTATAGATAGATACATAGACACATATATAGATAGTATATCTATACTGTATATATGTATACTGTGTATATAGTATATATTAGTATATACTATATAGCTATATAATATATACTATATAGTGGAGAAAATAATATATACTTTTACAGATATATACCAGGCATTTAAAAATATTTTATAGGGATTTTCTCAAACAGTAACATTTGATACTTTTAAAACTTTTAAAAGCAACTATACAAGGTGAATATACTTGCTGTCACTGAAAAATACACATAAGAATGAGTCTAAGAATTATTCTAATGATAAAGGAGCAAACAAGGGGTACCAGAAAGGCAAGGAAGAAAATGTTGAATTCGAAGGAAATTTTTTAACTGTGTAGTGATATTGCTATTCTATTTAAAATTTGTTTCTGAAATGCCAAAGCATATGAAAAAGGAAACAGAAAAATTTAAACGTGTGTTATTTATTCAATTTTAAAATATAACTCATTACCTCAGACCCCAAGGCAGATGCTGTGAGTTCACTGACGATACTGGCCAACAATCCACAGGTGTTAGAGACCAGGTGGGAGGAGAAGAGCTCATTTTCTCTCCTCAGGCTGTTCCTGACTGGCAGTACAACAATAACAAGCATTTTCTCCAGAACTTCACGGAAGCTTGTCATCCCCGAGATATTTTCTTCACTCTTCATGACAGGAGAAGGAAAAAGGTCATGGTATTGTTTTGTTTGACTTCACATAAGCACTCAGTTGAAAATTTTTCTCTGTCTACATAAGCCCTTAAAAGCCAGACCTGAACCAATACTTTTTTGAATTATTATTAAACTCTGTGTATTCTAAAATACCACACATTTTTATATGGTGTTTGTCTTTTGATTAGCTTTGAGCCTTTTTTTTTTTTTTTTAAGGAAGGGAGGGATACTGGGACTTGAACAAGAACCTGGTACTTGCTTTGCTTGCTTGTTTGCTCAGCTGGTACCCATCATCTGAGCTGGCCTCCAGCTGGGTTTTGCTTGTTATTTTTAGATATGAAGTCTTGTAAACTTTTATTCCCAGCCTGGCTATGAACCAAGATCTTTTGAATCTAGGCCACCTGAGTATCTAGGATTTCAGGGGTCAACTACCAGTATAGAGTTCATTTTTGGTCTTAAACTTCTCAGTAACTATCTTGTATCACAGACAGAAAACTACTCTTTCAACTTAAGTTCCTTTTCTATAGGATACAACTTCAATTAAACTTTTTCTGAAATATCTATAGACAAAGCTATCCTAGTTTATGACAATTATTTAAAATTTTAATTGGGTGTGTGTGTGTGCAACTCATGTGCACATTGCTCCTCAGGCTTATACTCAGGGCCTGGGCACTGTAGTTGAGCTTTTTTGCTGAAGTCTAGTGGTCTACTGCTTGAGCTACTCCTCCATTTCTGGCTTTTAGGTGATTGTGGAGGTAAGAGTATCACACTTTCCTGTTTAAGCTGGCTTTAAACAACCATTTTGAGATCTCAGCCTCCTGAGTAGCTATGAATACAGGCATGAGTCACCACAACTAACTTCTAATGTGCGATAATCCTGGGTGATTTTTACAATTGTTATTGAATTGATTTCTGAGAGAATATGAATTTTCAATCTTTGCCAATGAAAATTACAAGATAAGAAAGTAGAATTATATTTTAAAACCAGAACTACTTCTCAGAATGTAAAATATTATTAATTTAGTTGATGGTCACACAGAAATTCTTTACCAACTTTATGAGATATGTGTATATATACGTATATACACATATGTACACATGTACATATATGTACATGTGTACATATGTGTATATATACACACATGTATATATACATATATACACACCTACATACTGTGTATCTATATCTATATAAACTCACAGGAGGCAGAGAGTAAAATGCACTCAATTTAATCAGGATACCACAGTAAACCAATGAACCTTTACAGCTTCTTAAAAAAAAAAAAAAAGTAAAGGAAGGAACTCATCGGAAACAACCAATGTGACTATGAAATTAGAGATGTTGCTTGCAATAGCTCAAAAACAAGAATTATTTTGCCCTCTGGGAATGTTTTTCCACAATAATTACATTCCTTACTGCTTTATAACATGTAGTACAGACTTCAGAAAATAAAAAAATAGATTTTAAATAAACTCCAATAAATATATAGCTTATTTGGATTTAAATTAATCAGTTGTTGATTTAATGAAACTCAAATTATTTTATCTCACATGTCTTTCCATGGTCTAGATCAGAGATATATTAAATTTTTATAACAGTCAGTTCCCATTTGTACTTACTCTATAATGAAGAATTTTGTGTTGCTTTATTGGGTATGAAGGAAGACAAAGTGTGAAGAATTTATCTTTATTTACACCTTCTTTTTTTTTTCCTAATGGTTTTTATTTTATTTTTATTTATTTATTTATTTATTTTTTGCCAGTCCTGGGCCTTGGACTCAGGGCCTGAGCACTGTCCCTGGCTTCTTTTTGCTCAAGGCTAGCACTCTGCCACTTGAGTCACAGCGCCACTTCTGGCCATTTTCTGTATATGTGGTGCTGGGGAATCGAACCCAGGGCTTCATGTATACGAGGCAAGCGCTCTTGCCACTAGGCTATATCCCCAGCCCCATATTTATTTACACCTTCTTAATTTCTAATTAGTAGCTGTCAAGATTATAGGAAGGTTCCCCAAAAATATCATGTTAATAGTCTGTCAATATGATGCATAGAAATCCAAAAAGAAAAAAAAATAGCACACACTAGCTATTAAAATTTTAGAAAACATTTCTGGTAAGTAGCCCAAGGTAACTCTTAGAAAATTATGCAAGTCAAATGATTCAAATTATCATGTTCACTTCTAAGAATACTCAAGAAATTGCTTAGGGATATGCATACATGAAAATGGTATATATATGTGAAAAGCTACCAAACACCTGAAAGATGTCATTTAAAAAAAAATCAGTATGTGCCATTCTAACTGTTACCATGATAGATCCAGTAGATGTATCCAGGCCAAACAGCTGCAGTGGACACAGGGTCAATGGCCCAAAAGGAGTGCTTACAAATGCACAGTAATGCTGACCTGAAGGGTCTGCCACTCACTATACCAAGGTGTACAAAACACCCAATATTTGTATTTTCTATAGTCTCAAAAATAATTTTCATAATTTTCTAGAAATACTTTACTATTAAGTTTCTTTCATATTACTAAGTAAAGGCCAAAATGTTTTCCATAATAATACTATGTTTATTATTTCTACAAAGATGCTATGTTTACTCTCTGAATTTTTTCCCATTGTGTCATTATCAATTTTGGTTTCTACATCACTGAAATCTTCATGTTTTTTTCTTTCAACATAAAGTTGTTACTGTACAATACTTATAATCACTATTTTCTACTTCTCTTTTTCACTTTTACTTACGGATAACTTATTATCAACTAAATAACAAATATATATGGTGACATGTGTTTCTTTAAGTTAATTTTCCCTGTAGAACTTTCTGATAAACCAAACACAGTTATTAAAGAATGTTTTCTATGTCTATTGTTTTGACTTCATTTACTTTACACTTTAAAAAAATTATCTGTTTCTTTAGAAATTTCATCTTAGAGACTTAAGTTTAAATAGATGTTAAGAAAACATACCTGGCTGAGCTTTTCCATGTGTGCAACCAAAAGGGGAAAACGATGAGCTAGTGTTGAGTCATTCTCTGTACTAACTTGCTTAACAACAGATCTCAGCAGTACTTCTCCATCATATGCAATAGGGAAGATAGAAGTCAGCTTAACAGAAGTGTGACACAGAGCTGACATCACAGCTGCAAGGAGTCGGCTACTTGATGTCTTGAAGTTTGCTTCTTGGATATCCTTTCAAAAACAAAATGAGACACCCCACCACCAAGAAATACTGCATAAATATAATCCAAGTTTCTGGATACATAAAAAGGTTAAAAATTTATCTTAGCACTCATTCAAATTGTTTTGTTATAGGAAGTATTATGCCAATACTTTAAAATGTACAATTATGGGATTGTGTTTTACTTCATGATGATACAATGGGGGTAAAGGAAATAGAAAGTAACAGCAATAAAAATCAGCTTCCAGTCTTCCAATACATGAAGAGCTTATTTATAGATCCTCACAATCACAATCATCTCCTGGCACTATTTTCAAAGGAAGATATAAAAAGACACTTGCAGGAAACACTATAAGCTTTATTTCTCAAATAATAAATGATGAAAGTTGTAATTCTATGCTATAAAATCTCATGAAAGTAAAAGCATGCTATTGATCTTCATGAATTTATTTACAATAAGTAGTAAGGTAACAGCATACTTACAAATTTCGCAACAAATACTTAAAATTTATCAACATAGCATATTCTAATTCATATAACTCACATATATACAATATATAATATATAAGATCTAGTTCAAATATTTGCATTACAAAGTTAATCATTAAAAGGAGAGCAACATTCAATATGGGGAATCAAAGCTGCTAAAGCTAGTCTACAGTAGCCAAGGAAGAAAATAATCGTATCAGACTGGCAAGGCTGAGAATAAAAGAATGATTATGTTACACACTAATGAAATATATAATCTCACACCAGGATATCCAATAGCAAAATACATTATCATGCTACATGGATCCAATGTTGTCTGGAAGAGCCTGGTAATGACAGTGAATGGAAGGGAATAGCTTGTTCAGGTAAAGCTAGGACTTCTAGTACAATGCTGAATAGAAGTGGTAAGAACACTTACTCTCTTTCCAAACAGGGTAGTAGTCAATATTTCAACATTAGGTAGGATGTTAGCTGAAGATTTTTTTTTTTTTGTGGTTGGTTGCGGGGCTTGAATTCAGGTCTGGGCTCTGTCCCAGAGCCTCTTTGTGCTCAAGGCTAAAAACTCTACCACTTTAGCCACAGTGCCATTTCTGGGTTTTGAGCAGTTAATTGGAGACAGGAGACTCATAAGTACCCTTCTGCCTGGGCTGGCTTTTAACTCAGATCTCAGTCTCCTGAGTAGCTAGGATTACAGGCATGAGCCACTAGTGTCCAGCTTAAATATTTTTTTAAATAAACATTCTCTATCAGACTGATGAAGTTGCATAGTTTGTTAAGTTTTCATCATTAACAAATTTGTCAATTTGTTCTCAATTGTCTTATTCAGTTGAAATATGGCAAATTCTGATTTTTGAAAGTTAAATTAACTTATACTTCCAAAATAAACCCTACTTGGTCCACTGATAAAATTATTCATAGATTTGATTTGGTAATGATTCCCTCTTCCCTCCCTTCTTCCTATCCTTGCAGATATGGAAGCATCAAGGGCAGAGTGTGTTGTCCTTCCTCTCACCAACTACTGCCCTGTCCCTCTTTCTCTCTCACACACACACCTAAAGATTCAAAGAGCAAATCAAGAGCTCTATGTATGCATCTGTCAATTGAAACTAAAATATAACTAAACAGAAAACAAATTTTTAGATTTATACTATATGTCATACATACTAAATTTCTTAACTGAACTTTCAGAAGGTTAAAGAAATATAACTGCAATATTTCTTTTTGAAAAGGATTAACTATTGTATTGGTTTGTCAGCAAACAGTTGAGAAATTTAAATTACCTGATCCAAACAATTCAGCAGATCACAAAGGCAAGCCCACTGTAATGCTGGAGTTGGGTAGAAGGAATGAAAGCAGGCAGTGAAAGTATTATGACACTCCTGAAGAACAGCTTCAAGGAGGCTCAACGGTTGACTAAGATATCCTTGAGGGTCATTATCCAACTTCACCATGCAGTGATCAACTCCTTCTGACAAGATTTTTCTTAACAAAGTTCTTGTTTTTCCAATACAATCTGCTAATTTGCTGGTTTCTTCTACAACTGCTTTTCCTGCAGCTTTAAGGAAGAAGAAAAAATACTAAGTAAAATGTTATGTATGTTTGAAAACGACCTTTACAAATCATTACTTTACTATACAGCTAAAATCTTTAAAAAGTTGCAACCCAGAAATAACATAATTTAAAGCTTAAGTATACACCAGAGTTATTTCTTTTATAAATCCAAATGCAAAAAAGTGATTCAGAAATTAAGTCCAAATTAGTTGCCCAAAATATTTCTACTAGATAGAATTTGTTTTATATAATACATTTGTTTAACACAATATACCCACTAAGGTGGCTCAAAGGCATTGCTGCATTTTATTTAAACTCTTGGTTATCTCTACTTAAGCTTTCTCAATGTATCAAATGTGGTTTTTTTCCCCCTAAAGGCACTTAAAAATTCATCATACCTGATACTGGGTAAATTTCACAGGTATAGACACGCAATAACCTCAGACAACAGGTACCCACAAAGCGCAATCTCTCCAAATCCAGAAGTGTAGCTGTGAACTGGAATCCTTTTAATCCTCTCAGTTCTTCAACCCCTAAGACTAAAGTGGTCCAGCTCCAGTGAAGAATACTCAGCAATGATTCAAAACACTCCTAATCAAGAATAGAAAAACAAGACAATACAAAGTTCAAACGACAACCTACATGCACTGAGCCAAATGAAAGCCAAATGTAACTTTACATGAAAAACTTTACACCAAGTATTTTTCTTATAGCTCAAACAATGGATAGTCTTAAAGTTCATTTACTAGATCATCATTAGGAGTAGTGTTGAAGTTTGCCACCAAAACTGTAGGTTGACATGTACAAAAACAATGTTCTTTATTACTCACCTCCCTTTTATTTATTTATTTTTGTTTGTTTATTATTGGTCCTGGGGCTTGAACTCAGGGCCTGGGCTCTGTCCCGGAGCCTCTCTGTGCTCAAGGCTAGTGCTGTACCACTTCAGCCAAAGCACCATTTCCAGCTTTCTCTGTGTTTATTGGAGATAAAAATCTCACATACTTTCCTGCCTGGGCTGGCTTTGAATTGTGATCCTCAGATCTCAGCCTCCTCAATAAGCTAGGATTACAGGGGTGAGCCACCAGCACCTATTCAACATTTACCTTCTTAAAAGATATTTTTAGTTTCCTTGCCACCAGTCTCTCTAACTTATCATATAAAGCATGAATTTTTAAAAAGAAACATTTATAAACGCAAATTTATTTTAAAGGAAAATTAAACACTATAGTCAATATAGCAAAATGGTTAAAACTGAAATGGTTTAGTATAAGCATCAGTGGCAGTTTCAAATAAGTTATTTCACGTTTACATATCAAAATTTAGAGTACAAAATATAGCCACTTATTTTTTTTTGGTCACTCGTGGGGCTTGAACTCTGAGCCTGGGCACTATCCCTTAGCTCTTCAGCTCCAGGCTAGTGCTCTACCACTTGAGCACCACTTCCGGTTTTCTTCTGGTTAATTGGAGATAAGAGTCTCACAAATTTTCCTGCCTGGGCTGGCTTTGAACTACGATCCTCAGATCTCAGCCTCCTGAGCAGCTAGGATTACAGGGATGAGCCACTGGCGCCTAGCAATATAGCCACTTTTGACAAACAAATTAATAAAAGACAAAAATCATGGGAAAAATACTAAAAAAAAAATCACACTTAGGTTTATGTAAAACTACAATGTCGGTTTAGGGCAAATTTTTCTCATAGTCTGGCTAGCTTGAAGGTTTTATCTTATACTATGATAAACATGCCATGAATCTCAAAGCAGAAAACTTTGCTCACTCATTCCCAAATCACAGACTTCAGGTGACTGTAAATCAAATAGAGAATATATAGTCAGGTGTGGTGGCTCACATCTGTAATCTCAGCTGCTTAGGAGGCAGAGATTTGAAAGATGATTTAAGGCCAGCATGGGCAAGAAGTTAGCTATTTCTTTATTTCAACAAATAGGCTGGAAATAAGAACATTTATCTGTAATTCCTTCTCTGTGAGAGGCACAGAAAAGAGGATAATGGTCTTAGACTGGCCTGGGAAAAAGCAAAACCCTATCTGAAAAATAAACTAAAAGGAAAATAGGGATGTGAGCATGTGTCAAGTGGTAGATCATCTATACAACAAGCTCAAGATCCTGAGTTCAAATGCAATAACATAAAAAAAAAATTTACAGTTTAACTCAATACAGAAACAATGTGAGTAAGTTTCTTACAGGAGAGATAATTACCAAGTGATCATAAAGCCACTCGGGCATAAATACAAACAAATTAGCAAGAACAGAAAAATGGTACTTAAAAGAACACAAAAAACTTCGTATTTACACTAAAAGATATTAAAATCATACTAAAATGAAACAATGGTACCAAGCCTATTGTTCAAAGAATAGTGTGAAAATTACCATAGCTCTTTTGGAAAGTGAAGACAAAGTTAAGTCTAAGTTTAAATGGACACAGTTTTAGTAGAATTATACACATAAGCATATCAGTGATTTAATGAAGTTGTCATGGAAAAAATTTAACAGTAAGAAAATGAAAAATAAACTTGTTTGACTGGAAGAAATGAATAAATAACACAATTACAGGATCACATACAAACAAAAGATTGTGAGTCAAAAGTACTAACAGAGAAAGCTGTATGCCACAGGAAAAGTTTAAAGATGAAAACTGTTATAGAAACAAATGTAGTATAACATGCTGTATAAATACACGTATAACCTCTGTGTATATAAATGATCTGGAAGGGTACATGCACTAGGTCTGTATAGTGGTAACAAAAACATAATAATAAAGAGGAAAATCTTTAGCGTATGTTAGTACAACTCTATCCTTACTTTACCCATTCCTATAAGGCATATATATTAATTCTGTGATTAAATTTTAAAGGGGTAAAAAAAGCTGAGCACTGGTGGCTCCAATTCTAAGTACTCAGGAGGCTGATATCTGGAGGGTTAGGGATAAGGTTAGGGTTAGGGTTATCTGGAGGCTGATAACTGGAGTTCAAAGCCAGTACTGGCAAAAAGAAAAAAAAGTTCACTACATGTCTAAATAAACAGCAACAAGTAGAGCCAGAAGCATAATAAATGCCTGTCTACCAAGTATGAAGTCCTTGTATTGTAGGGGAAAAAGTGGGAGGAATGGTGAAAAAACATTTTTCCCAAGTATTTAACCAGCATTAGAGTCTACTAGCTACATATTCATATAGTGCCTTGTAAGGCAATGAACTGTATTCAAAAGCATTTTACACTGCCTACCTTATTAGAAATTCATAATAATGACAACATAACTAAGATAACTTACATAAGAATTCTCAATTAATTCATAAAGAGTAATTAACTCAGACTTAATGGGCAAACATACAGTTACCTCACACTGACTTTCCACTCTGTACTAGTAACCTAAATAGCACTGTGCATCTTTAATTATATAATGGGGAGGACCATAGTTCAGTATGTTCTCACATAACTCTTAATTTCCCAACAATTAAAATAATACATATTGTACTAGTCCTGCATTTTCTAATGCCTTCTGCATATGCATGACACACTAAGAAAAAATCTACCAGTTATTTTATATTTAGTTTAGCATGTTAAAGTCATAATCAAAATCTCCAACTTACATTACTTAAGTACACATTATCTTTGTCTATAATATAAATAGTAATACAATAGCAATTTTGAGTTAGATTGACACTCAGAACTGAACAGATCTGAAGATTTTTTTAAATTGCTTACCACTGAGACAGTTCTTGCAAAAGATCTCTTTAAAATGTGCACAGGCTCACTGGTTTGTTGTTTGCCCTTGGAAGCACTGCCATCGCTGGTGGGGAGTCTGAAGGCACATAAATATATGCACATAGATATTCACATAAAGTTATGATGAAAACTCTAATGACAATTTTATTTCATAAATATGCATTTGGTAATAATAAAATAATTACAATGCTTTGCCTGGTAAAATGCCAATATGAAGCTTTTCTTAAACATATTTCAATTCTACACTAAGTTTTGTCACATGAATCCTTCCTGCATAATTTTTGTTATTTTTAAGGAGGTGTACAAAGGGGTTACAACTTCGTAAGTCAGGTTATGAGTATAATAAGCAAGGGCTTTGCTTTTCCTTGTTTTCTCCCTCCCATCTCTACCTACAAGTAACATCATTGTTGTTTTTTAACATGAAGTACACTGAATTAAATGACTGCATTTGCTTCCCCTTCTTCCCTCCATTTCTGTGCCCTACCCTTTACTTACTCCCAAAAAACAAAAACAAAACAAATTAAGACAAAAAAAGTCTCTATTCTTGGAATTCATTTTGATAAATAGTACTTTAGATGTCAAAAGGAGTTAGTTAAACCTTTGGTATGTAAGCACATAAAACCCTGTATATGTTACCATGTTTAGTTGTAGTTTAGATCTAGCTTCCACATATGAGAGAAAGTATGTGCCCTTTGTCTTTTGGAACTTGGCTTACTTTACTTAACATGATTTGTTCTAGCTACATCCATTTCCCTGAAGATTACATAGTATTCATCCTGATGGATGAGTAAAATATTATTGTGTATAGTATATTTTCGGATCCACTCACCTATTGTAGGTCATCTAGGCTATTTTCATAACTTAGCTATTGTGAATAATACAAATAATGAAGCAATGAACATGGATATACACGTGTCTTTACCATATCCTCATTTGTAATGTTCTAAGTAGATGCCCAAGAGAGATGCTGGATCATCTATGTTTAGTTTAGTTTTTTTTTTTTTTTTGGAGGAATCTTCAAACCACCATCCAGAGTGTTACATTCCCACCAACAGTGCAATAGGGTTTCTTTTCCCCACATTCCTGCCAATATTTGTTATTGTCCAAATTCTGGAGGTTGGCCAATCTGACTGGGGTGAGATGGAATCTAAATGTTGTTTTGATGTGCATTTCCTTTATAGCCAAGGACATTGAGTATTTCCTCAAGTGTTTATTGGCCAATCTTACTTTTTCTATTTAGTTCCTTTGCCCATTTATTGATTGGTTTATTGGGGGTGGGGGTTAGTTTCTTGCACACCTTGTATAATTTAGGCTTTTGTAGGATGTATAGCTGGTAAAGTTTGTTGGCTCTTTAATTATACAACTGTGTCCTTTGCTGTGAAGAAACTTTTTAGTTTGATGTAATCTCATCTGTCAAGTCTAGCTCCTATTTTCTGTGCCCCTGGGACTCTTTTCAAAAAGTTCCAGCCTATATGGACACTTTCTTCAAGTTCAGCATTTGCAAGACTACTTAGTAGAGGTTTTCTGTCATGAGAAAACAAACATTCTTCTTTTTTTTTTTTTTTTTTTTTGGCTACTCCTGGGCCTTGGACTCAGGGCCGGCCTGAGCACTGCCCCTGGCTTCTTCCCGCTCAAGGCTAGCGCTCTGCCACCTGAGCCACAGCGCCCCTTTTGGCCGTTTTCCATATATGTGTGGTGCTGGGGAATCAAACCGAGAGCTTCATGTGTAGGAGGCAAGCACTCTTGCCACTAGGCCATATTCCCAGCCCCGAGAAAACAAACATTCTTTATCTAAAAACCCTACTAATGGTGCTATTAAAAAGTTATTCAACCAATAGATCCTGCAACTTGTTATATTCATAATACATGTTGTAAACAATAATAGGTTGGTTACATCTTAAAAATTCCTTCTTGAGAAAACTGAGGTTTGTAACTTTCAAGTTCTCTTAGTGGTTACTGGAAAAGAAGATAAAGAGACTAAGGTATTTTTTTTCTGATTTTTACTACTTAGAGTAAAAATTACACCAATGAGAGTTTATATTCATTTGAATTCTTCAATATTGTAATAGTCAAGAAGTAGGCATATACATATACTTGCATGGGCATCCAAATGTGTCTAAATTATGGTGAAATGATAAAATTAAATGTTTAAAATGCAATAATATCAAATAAATTTGCAAGTTATTATTCAATATTTTGATAAAGGGAGAAGAAATACGTCAATGGCAAGGGATTTTTCAATTCATTCTATCACCAGATTAAATAATATAAGGTTGCAGTAAATCAATTAGGCCTCTGTCTAAAGTATTTTGAATCTCAATTACATTTCTTAAAGACAAAATTTTATAAGTTTATAACATCTTAAAGTTGGTAAGGAAATAGATTAATTAAATAAATATGTTGTTAAAATCATACCATTAGCAAAATGCAAATAATCTGAATCATTAAACAAAATTTAAAATTAAGCATGACGTGAAACTAAATTACAAAATGTAAACTGAGCTAAGTATTCTTATGAAATTAGCTACATTTATGCCAATATATTTAACTTCATTAGATGCCTCCGTAAAATCCCTCCTTATATATTTTAAATGATTCTACTTCAATATAACAAAATATAAAACATATAATAACTATAAACATGTTAAATACCTGTATAATAATTGGGGTATCTGACCAGCATTAACATCTGTACCATTATTTGATTTCTTTGAACTCTTGAACTGGAAAACAACTCTATAAAAAGAAAAAATAACAATGATACCAAAATGATATTATCTAAGATTCATTAAAAGAAACAACTAATTTAACAACCATGTTTTCAAACCCTAAATCAAGAAAAACTACTCATTTTTAAAAGAAAAAGAAAAAGCAGAAAGATACTATACTGATTTTAACTGAGTAGCTTAATAAAATGAGTACGTCTCCTGGCCTCTCTTAGTCTTAGAGCTTAATTTTTACCACAGAAGAAAAGGTTGTTTTTGTTGCTGTTGTTGTTGTTGTTGTATATTTTTATTATCTTTAAGTAGTTGTACAGAGGAGGTGCTGCCCAATAAAGCAGTTTATGAATGTAGGGCCTCTTGATCAATGTCACCCCTTTCAACATTCTCACTCATTTTTCCCAGCCCAGCCCTTCCCTTACTTTTCTTAATTTTTAGTTATGTATTGATTTCTTTGCCATTTAACAGAGCAGTTTATTTATAAATGTAGCTTAACCAGTGTCATCCCTTCAACATCTTCACCCCCTTCCAAACCACCTCTTCCTTTATTTGGAAGAAAATAAAAGATTTTCACTCATAAAGTATACAACTTGCTTGACTAGGTGCATTTCAGGCTTTAGCCTCTAAGTACCATGTGCAAATAAATTGTATATAGGGATTATACAGTTCAGGATCACAGCAGTTTCCTCAGTTCAGCATACAAACTTAGAGTAAATTAAAAGAGATACATATAACAGATTTAATTTTACTATAGCAGTATCCTTGAGTATTAAGCAGCATAAAATTCACCTCATAAATCAGTTCGGACTTTCTTTGGTCAGCTCTTCTGAGTTGAATTAAATAGAAACACACTATTAATTCTATCTATTTAAAAGTTTACTTAGCTCAAGAGAAATAAAAAGCTGAAATTCACTTACAAATGAACATCCTTCCACATACATTTACCAGAATAATAAGTATAAAGAACACTAGGATTCAATTCTAGGTCCAGATTTGGTACAGTCACTTAGTAATAAATCACTGAACAAACCATTTCATGGTTTGTTATTTAGTTCCTTAAGTAAAAAGGGGCACTAATACTTCTTTCACAGAATTATTAAAGAAAGCAAATTAGACAACACATATAAAAGCATTGCACAGAATGAAAATCACACTATACATGAAAGTTATTTTTAAGTGGTAAAAAAAATTTACTGTAGATCATAATAATAATACTATGGCCACACAAGAGAAGCTTTGCAGGTTGTACATATGCATTATCAAATACAAAATTTTAAGTATCTTTAGTTTTATTATAGTTCCAAATTCCTCACTATCGTTATCATCTTCCTCTATGTAACTTCTAATTTGGCTAAAAAGGGGGCTTTTAAACAATACCCAGAAGTGCCATCTGAAAAGACAGAAGGAGCTGTATCATCTCTCTGCTGTAGCTAGACCTTGACTTGGCATGCTTGGTTAATTGGTATGTAAGGTTACATAAATTTCATCATTAGAATTATGTTATGCTGTACATACTAATTAAACTTTTTAGTTTAGTAGAAGTTTTTAGAGCTTTCAGAACAATATTCCTCAAACAAAAATGAGAGTGGTAGAAGTAAATCTTCCACAATCTGCTTACCCATCATCTGTGGTAATAGAAGCTTGCCCATGAGATCCACAGTCACTGCTGGGTCCTGACACTCGAGCCCATGCAACATACCACCATCCGGCTTGTAGAAGAACTGGTTCATCAAACATCATAGCATATTTTTCTCTGAGGAAAAAAAAAATCAGAGAGTCAAAGTCAATTCCTTTGTACTTGTCATATATATTCATTTTTAAATCCCTTATAATAAAAATGTGAAATCAAGATTTTTTTTTTTTGCCAGTCCTGGGGCTTGAACTCAGGGCCTAAGCACTGCCCCTAGCTTCTTTTTGCTCAAGGCTAGCACTCTGCCACTTGAGCCACAGCGCCACTTCTGGTCTTTTCTCTCTATATATGTGGTGCTGAGGAATCAAACCCAGGGCTTCGTGTATATGAGGCAAGCACTCTTGTCACTAGGTCATATTTCCAGCCCCGAAATCAAGATTTTTTTATGGACAATATTAAAACCTTCTGTTTTTAAAAGTCTGGACAGGAACACAAACATACAATAGTTCCTTATGTTAGGGTTTGTTAGCTTGAACATTTTACAGAAAATGGAAATTTGAACATTAGTTTTAAAGTTTGTTTATTTAGCTAAACTCTTCTTCCTGAGATAGTTAAAATACCTTAGAAAAATTGCTCTGGAGTAAAGTATCCTAGTTAAGGCCTGGCCTTGTCACTTGCTAACTGGGAGACCTTGTGTAAGTAACTACAACATCTTATATCTCAGATCTTTATCTGAAAACTGGGATATAAATAATGTCTAGAACACTGAGTTGTTCTTAAGATTGAGTGAATTCAGATAACATGCCGGGAATGGAGCCTGTCATCATAACTATACAAAATTTTCATTAATTTAGGGGGAGAGAAAAAACTTGTATAAAAACAAGGATACTTGCTAATAAAGACCCAATCAAATTGCAGAACTCTTGGTGAGAGTTTAAGGAATCTGTTGTAGTTGTTATTGAGAGAAAAATAAAGAGAATTGAAGGAAAGGAGAAAATGATTGTCAACAGTTCTATAGAGCTAAGAAAGCACAAGAGAGAATCATGACATGACAGTACGGTAAATGGAGAAGACAAATAGGAAGAACATTTTAAAATTTCAATTCAAGTCGAGTGCTAGTGGCTCACACATAGTCCTAGCCACTCAGGAGACTGAGATCTGAGGATCATTGTTCAAAGCCAGCCCAAGCAAGAAAGTCTGGGAGACTCTTATCTCCAATTAACCACCAGAAAACGAATTGGCTCTGTGGCTCAAAGTGGTAGAGTACTAGCATTGTGCAAAGAGCTCAGGGGCTATCATTGTGCAAAGTGCTCAGGGGCGATGCCAAGGCCCAGAGTTCAAGCCCCATGACCAACCAGAAAAGAAAAAGAAAGAAAACCCTCAAATTCTACCTTTCAAAATCTAGGTCTCAGGGCTGGGAATATGGCCTAGTGGTAGAGTGCTTGCCTCGCATATATGAAGCCCTGGGTTCAATTCCTCAGCACCACATACACAGAAAAAGCCAGGAGTGGCTCTGTGACTCAAGTGGTAGAGTGCTAGCCTTGAGCATAAAGAAGCCAGGGACAGTGCTCAGGCCCTGAGTCCAAGGCCCAGGACTGGCAAAAAAAAAAAATAATAAATAAATAATAAAAAAATAAAAAATAAAAGAAATTTTAAAAAAATCTAGGTCTAGGTCTGAAAAAAAAAAACAAAAAAGATGTAACCCCAGCTCTACAGGAGGAGACAATAGGAAGATCACAGCTTAAACCCAGCCCAGCTTTTGATCCCCAGCACCCCATGTCAGAAAATTTCTTTCTCAAACAATAAGCTAGGCATGTTAACACATGCCTGTAATATAGAGGAGATGAACACAGGAGCATGGTGGTCTGAGGCCAACTTGGATAAAAGCCTAAGACATGGTATGAAAACAACTAAAAGCAAAATGTGACATAAGTATGTTTCAAGTAGTACAATGCCTACCTATTAATATTAAGCACAAGATTTTGAAGTCAAAACACCAGTACTGGGGCTGGGGATATAGCCTAGTGGCAAGAGTGCCTGCCTCGGATACACGAGGCCCTAGGTTCGATTCCCCAGCACCACGTATACAGAAAACGGCCAGAAGTGGCGCTGTGGCTCAAGTGGCAGAGTGCTAGCCTTGAGCGGGAAGAAGCCAGGGACAGTGCTCAGGCCCTGAGTCCAAGGCCCAGGACTGGCCAAAAAAAAAAAAAAAAAAAAAAAACAAAACACCAGTACTGAACAAAAGAAAAAAAGAAGAAAAAAACAGTGGTCCTGCTACAGCATGCTAAATTAAATTCCAAATGTGAATTCTATATAATCTTTCCTTTATTCATAATCATGTGTTCAAAATAAATGCTAAATGACAATGGCATATACACCTTGGTGAAAATAAAATTTACTGAAATTTCCCCTCAGACGTGTTTGTATAAAACTTACGGATTACTGAAAAAAATCTCACGATATTAACAAATGCTTAAAAAAATTATCAAGCTTGTTTCTAGGTTCACTCTTAAATTTTCAAAAGTATGTAACTGGTAAAAAGCAAAATCTGTAGTTCAGAAAATATACATTTTCACTAATGAAAGGTCTGTATACACTCCACAAGATTTCTTAACAGTGCCAATGTTTTACCTATTTTGTCCAGTCCTGGGCTTGAACTCAGGGCCTAAGCATTGTCTGAGCTTCTTCATGCTCTAGGCTAGCATTCTATCACTTGAGCCACAGCTCCACGTCCAGATTTTTCTGAGTAGTTTATTGGAGACAAGAAACTCAAAGACTTTCCTCCCAGGTTGGCTTTGAATTGCAATGTTCAGATCTCAGCACCTTCTGAGCAGCTAGGATTACAGGGATGAACCACTGGTTCCCAGTATAGTTACTACTTGAAGTATGATTTACTATCATATTAGAAAAAATCAGTTTATACTTTTTCTCATGACATTTTGTCAATCAAAACATTAATCTGTCATAAACAATGAACAATTAGAAGGCTGATAGAAACTAAGTCTCCCTTATTTAATTTTTCTTGTGAAGTAAAATCAGGGAGAACATTTGTTAATGTAGCTTTTCCTAAAAGCAATATTTAAACTTCCTAATTCAACCATATGCTACCAAATGTTTTGACAGTCACACGTATTGGTGATGGTCCTACCACATAGCCAAGGTATATAGTAGACAAGTCATCTAGGATTGAATAAGTACACTGCATGACATCTGCACAAGAACAACATTGCATAATATGTCTCAGAATACCAGCACTAAGGAAGGTACAATGTATACAATTTAATTTTCAAATCTATAAACAGCATATTATGGAAGCTAGGAATGTGTCTTGGTTACAGAGTGCTTGCCTAGCCTGCATGCGGCCTTAGGTTCAATTCCTCAGTACCAGATAAGCAAAAAATAAATAATTTTTTAAAATAGCAGATTAATAAGAGTTTCCTTTTAAAACTATATATTATTTTTAATGAACTGTTTATTGTTTATGTATTTTTATTGGAAAGGCGATGTACAGAGGGGTTACAGTTATATAAGTCAGGTAATGAGTACATTTCTTTTTGAAAAGTGCTACCATTTCCCTCGTGTTCTCCTTATTTTTTCCCCTCCCAACCCCTTTTATAACGAATTTTTATTTATTATATAATGAATTTTTAAATATATAAGAACTACCACAAGTAAGTAAAACATTTACCTAGCAGCACAGTCATAAGCCAACACATCAGTCTCTGCAAGAAGATCTCCATCAGTTTCATGATCTCCTCCATCGGGACCCAATTCAAACAGCTGGAGAAAAGGAAAAAATACATTTTCCCCAATCATTTAGTTGTACAACTCTCAATCACATGTTTATCATCTTGTGCATGTCCAATACTTAACTATATAAAATGTGAAATCTGAGCATGTGCTTTTTAAATTTTTAATTGCTAAGTGAATTACATAGATAATTAAATTTAGAAATAGAAAATGTTTTAAGGATCATATTAATCTCAGATTTTGAAATGTATTTATTATGTCAGCTGCTAGAATAGCTCTTTTCTACAAAATGTTGTATTCAATACAATGAAGTGGGACTATAAAACTCAAAAGGAGGGTGAGATAACTCAATATAGCATTTTACCTAGAAGAATTTTCAAATGGTAGAATTTTGTCTCATTGTTTTTTAGCTATGAGATCCTGGGTATCCTCATCCCTATAAACAATTCACTATTTCATAGTAGTTGTGAAATTGAAGTAATCCTATGGAATACTTAGAAAAGGACTAGAAATATGGCTAGAAAAATATTACCTATGAAGAGAGAGAAGTTACAAAATAATCCTTATCAGAAACAGTTCAAATTAATATGGCATAAGAGAAGGAAAGATGAAGAAGAACATGAAGGGAAAAGAGGGGAAAATGGACCTAAATAAAGAGAAAAGAGGATTATGTGGGAAGAGGTCTTTAAAAAAATTTACTAATACATATAAAATGAAACCTTTTTTTTGGCTCTCTAGAGAACTGTACATGAACTACAACAAAGGACAGGTATTATGCTAGATGTATAGCCTGAATGCTACTGTCAAAAACTGAACAATAAAGCTAAGTTGACTCACTGTGATATTAAAAACTATCAAAAACAACTCTCAGAGCCAGAAAAAGGGGGAAAGTATTTATCTTCTTGAACAGCTTAGTCAGTATTACAATGAAAATTACATTGCTCAGTATTGCTTCTCTGGCTTAAAGATAAATCAAACTATGTTTAACAACCAACAAACCAACCAACCACACTCTGAATGGACTACACTGAAATAAGTCAGACTAAAACTGCTGTTTATCTTAACGCCAACTAAGGTGTGCTATAGGTTCCCTTAATCACTATTCTAGTCCTGTAATCTATGATTTATTAAATTAATTCTAATGCTACCTGAATTTTTGAAATATGCATATTATAATAAACATTCTTTTAAAAAGTTTTCCAGTTTAGAGACTGGCTTTTGGAAGAGCTTCCTCCAAAGCCATCACTATAAGAGAGCTTCAATATAGTAATGTGATTTTTAGGTACAGTTGAGAAAACTAAGAAAATAACTCAACAGAAAGATTTAATTGAAAGCTCTTTTTTTAACATTGTATCTAGTGAGAACCACTGCTGCATTTATTCACCCTTTGCCCCACTATTTCTGTGCCCCCTTACCCTCTCAAAGGCAAACAGATGAACAAACAAGACAAAAAGAAAATAAAAACAGTAGTAAAGAAAAAAACCTCTTAGCTGAGCACCAATGGCTCACGTCTCTAATCCTAGATACTCAAGAGGCTGAGATCTGAGAATTGCAGTTCAAAGCCAGCCCAGGCAGGAAAGTCCATGAGACTCTTATCTCCTATTAACCACCAGAAAACCAGAAGTGGTTTGAGCCACACTCAAGTGGTAGAGCACTAGCCTTCACCTGAAGAACTCAGGGACAGTGCCCAGGCCCAGAGGGCACAGTTCAAGCCCCATGACAGGAAGGAAGGAAGGAAGGAAGGAAGGAAGGAAGGGAGGAAGGGAGGAAGGGAGGAAGGGAGGAAGGGAGGAAGGGAGGAAGGGAGGAAGGGAGGAAGGGAGGAAGGGAGGGAGGGAGGGAGGGAGGGAGGGAGGGAGGGAGGGAGGGAGGGAGGGAGATAGAGCGGGAGATAGAGCAGGAGATAGAGAGGGAGAAAGAAAGAAGGAAAGAAAGAAAAATCCTTGTTTCCATTTCCTGGAGTTCATTTTGATAAATATTATTTTATGCGATCAGATGTACAACTTGTGAGGGAAGGAAAAACTAGGAGAGAATGAAGAAAAGGGTGATGGCGATCACAAAGAAATATACTCTTTATCTGACTTTTTAAACTAATCCCTCTGTGTTGGGGACAGCTGTGCCTTTAAGAGGCCACAGCTGGCTTTAGCCTTTAACAGGAAGAGAAGCCCCAGCCCCTGGGGCAAGCATGTGTGTAGGCCCTTGGGGGATTGTGATCCCCGCCCACAGAGGAAGTTACATGACATCACCTGATGGGCAGCCCAGCTCATCCAATCAGTTAATCACCCCAAGTCCTTCCCCTTCCACCTTTGTCATCGTAATAAATCCTTCTCCCCGCCCTCTGGGCGGCAGAGACCCATTCAACCATCCAACCGTCTCCCCGATATCTTTGTCCTGCGGCTCCTGACACATTATGGGGGGCCGAGGAAGGGTTTTTGGCATCCCACTTCAGCTTAGAGCAGTCCGGTAAGGACACGCCTTACTCCTTCTGCCGGTATGAGGGGTAGGGCGGAGTTTCTTCCACAGAATTGAGGTTCAGGCATTCCCCCGGGAGATAGGGGGGGAAGGGGTTCTAGAGACCCCAACATTTGGGCATCTCCTCCGGAGAAGTGAGGAGAAGGGGTCCTCAGAGGCCCTGACTCCTCTGTACATCACCTTTATACTAACAATAAAAAATGCATGAAAAAAAAACACAAAAAGAACTGAATTCCTAATGTTTAATTAGCCCTTGGTAAAAAAAAAAAAAAAAAAAAGTACTGATTGAAGGGGTATGCAGTTGATCATTCTCTTATTAAATCCTAAACACCCAACTTAACATGCTGTACTCTTCAGTTTACAAAGGAAAAATTTCCGTTGATTTTCATTTTGTATGTGGGATATGTGTCATTTCATTCAATATTTGGAATTCTTTCACTGAATTTTACAGTGTCATACAGAAAAAAAAAATTGTGAAGCCTGCTTGAAATTAAGGCACAAACTTGTTTCTTTTATTTTAAGAGCAAAACCAGGTAATTTGAGAAATATGTAACCTTGTGAATTCTAAAAATAAGCATAATATATAGAATAACAGCTGGTTCTTTTGGAAATAAATAGGCATGCTAAGTCTCTTTTTTTTTCTTTTCTGCAGTACTGGAGTTGAATATTGAGTCTAGTGCTTGCCAAGAAAGCTCTCTGTCACTTGTGCAATGGCCCCTTGTCTTTTTTTGATGCTACTTTATCAGAGAGCATCTTGCACTAACTTTGCCCACACTGGTTATAGACCAAGACATTCTTATTTGCACCTCCAAAGTAACTAGAACCACAGATAAGCATGTGTCATCAAGCTTTGCTTGTTTTTAAGACAAGTTTTCTAATTGTTGTGTGGGCGGACCACCATAAAGTCATCTACGCTTCCAAAGTAGAGTAACTGAGATTTTAAGTGTACAGCACCACATTCAGCCTAAATTTATGATTCTTAATTACTGTTTGCCTACCAGATGAAATCCATTCCTTATTGTCACCTGGCATTTTATTCCTTGTCTTCACTCTGATGAATGGTGTCTGTTTACATAATATTTGGTACCAAAACTGCTATTAAGGTTTCTTAAATACATCAAGATGTTCCACATCAAAATAGTTGTGTGTTCTATTGTTAAAACAACTATAATAACGTAGCCATATGGGAAAGAGCTGTATTTTTAGGCTACTTAAAAGTTCAGCATAAAAGATTGAGACCAACTGCCAGTCTTCCTTCAGTCTTCAATTACTCAAAATTAATTTTCCTTTCATTTTTGGCTGTCTTTCTTTTTAAATGAGTGGCTACATATTTATACTGTACAAGCTAGCTAGACATATAGGTCGATAGGGTTTTTTTTTGGCGGGGGGGTGTTGGAGGCTACTGGTACTGGGGCTTGAACTCAGGGCCTGGGTACTGTTCCTTTAGCTTTTTCTCTCAAGGCTAGAACTTTATAAGATACTGTAGCTTCACTCCCTGCATTTTGTTGGTTAATTGGAGATAAAAGTCTCAAAAGAACTTTCCTTTCTGGGCTGAATTTGAACCATATCCTCGGATATCAGCCTTTTGAGTAGCTATAATTATAGGGGTGAGCCATAAGAGCCCTGTTTGTATTGCATAGGATTTTAATAATGTTTCCTCTATCTCTAAAAGAGGCACTAACAACCACAAATAAGCCAAGCAAAAAGAAAAATAAACCAAGTATCAAATAATGGGATAATAAACTAAGTCAAACAAAATATCTACAAACGAAACAAGGTAACAGTATCAATGAACTTTACCTTAATTTTAGCTGTATATTCTCCTCTACCTCCAAACAAACCAAGACCACCAAGCAAAATGTCAGTGTCAGCACTAAAACGAATGGCTTCTACTGAATGGGCAGAGTAACCCCAGCCGCCTCCATGACCTGAAAGATATAAACAATAATCTGTGTGCTAAAATATCCACATATATTTCAATTATAAGGTAATATTTCCTAAGTTTAAGTATACATACTTTCAAACCTGTTTACTACACTATAGTCTTCCTTGGAATAAACCTTCATTACTGCTTGAGTCTCCTCTTCTGTACTTGCAATGCCCATTTTTAAGTCCTGCATAGCAGCCAAGGTGTCAAGACAACCTAAACCAACAAACAAGTAGAATTCACATCCTTGAAATAGTGTTGATATTTATTACTAAGGACAAATGAAAATTAGTAAGCAAACTTGGAATGTTTCAAAAATGTATTCCATGCTTTAAGTATCATTTCATAGAAGGAGTTCTTAAAACCAACAAAAATTCTCTTCTGCTTGGATGATTATATTTAAACGTTTTACATGAAACTGGATCTCTGACAACTTGGAATTTCTTAACATTCATTCAAGTCTTTACAAAGTTCTTCCTTCCATGAAATTTTCCAAATTAGTTTTATTCCTATCAGACACTATTTGAGGAAGTCAAATTAGCCTAAAACAATTGTAACTAATGTTAGCTTTGTATAATTACAATGGTTATCAAAAGAACTTGAAGCCAGAAAGCTCATGCCTGTAATCCTAGCTACTCAGGAGGCTGAGATGGGAGGGTCATGGTTCAAATCCAGCCAAGGCAGGAAAGTCTATGAGACTCTTAGTTCCAATTAACAACCAGAAAACCAGAAGTGGCACTGTGGCTCAAAGTGTTACAGCCAGCTTGAGTGAAAAAGCTCAGGGATGGCACCCAGACCCCTATTTTCAAGCCCCACACCAACAAAAGAAAGAAACTTGAGGGAAAATAACAAATGAGGAATATACATATATAAACTAAACATAATAATTACATATTTGAGTGTTTGATCAATATCTCTAAATATTTATATATTAGAATTAAACAAAAATATTATTTTAGGAAGTGATCTTTTATGAAAATTATACTCAGGAGTCACTTATATTTGAGTGTACAACAATCTTTCATAGTATTAATAGAGATCATGTGTAGAATTCTTTGTGGGATAAGCTTGGTAGCAGATTTCATTTGTTTTAAAACTAGTACGCTATTATTGTTTAACAAACACAAGAGAAATGCAAATTTACATACTCTTTAAAAAGTCTTAGCCCTTAACATAGTACACATTAATGAGAATTAGTTGCATATCAAATAGGAACCCTACCTAGAATATGCAAGGCTGCATGAGATCGGGTGGTAAGCGCCCTTGATCCTGTTGGTAGGGCAAGTTCAGGACTTAGTATGCTACATCTGGACTGCATGTCTGTTGCAGAGGGAAGTCTAGCATCAGCAACCACTGCATTGTAACACCACAATTCCCTGGTATTTGGACGAAACCTTTCAAGAAAAAATTATAGCACCTCAGCCTGGAGTTTGAAATTTTTCTAGATTATTATACAAGGAGAATAAATAATAGTCAGCTTAAGAAGGATGAGAATGTAGCATATTATTTTCCACACCTAGGCTAAATATATAACTAAAGCAATGTATATCATTACCAGAAAACAGTTTGAACAAAATAGTAATGTAGACTAATATACTTCATAAGTAATACAATTGTGCACTTGAAATTTTGATGTATTCATGTAAATATGAAGCTCTAGTAAAACAAAAACCCATTGCAAGTTCAAATAGAAAGACAAGTTGAAAATAAATATGAAAACATGTATGAGGAAAAAACTAAAATATCTCTAAAAGAGATCCATAATCCAGTAAGACTCAATCTGATAGCTAGCTAAAGATCTTAAATTCAAGGCTAGCCAAGGCTACAAATCAAGACTCAAGAAAAAAATTTTAAAAGGACAAACAGATTAAGGGTATTGTTATTTTATATCATTACTACACAGTAATTATTTATTGAATATTTCAATTAAAATATCAAGTGTGAAAAACTATTGTTTATTGATGCTGAAGAGAAATACATATCAAGTGAGAGTAATGATACATCAGCATTCTTTTAACCTATCCTTGACTCATCAAGGTCACTTTGTAAGAGCTATCTTAGAGAAACATTCTTGTAGACATACAAAACTCTGTGTGTGTGTGTGTGTGTGTGTGTGTTGTATGTATGTTGTGTGTGCTTTGTAACATTAAGGTAATACCATATCTTTAACATACAATCTACAATGATCATTGATGGACAAACAGTTAAGTATACTTGATATGTCTCAGACATAGAATTCTACGTTAATAATAAAGTATTATAACTAACAAACAACAACTGCCAAACTGTTGCTGAGAAAACATTGAATTTTTTAAATAATTGTGCTCATATACTGAAAGCTGCAGGTTCATTTAAAAAGATGTCAAAGAATAATAAGATAGGATTTTGTATCAGGCTAAGATATCTTAAATACCACTAAACTATTTTCCTCCCTATGTTTCTGCTTTGCTTTCTTAAATATAACATGAATCTATGTATTGCTGGCATAAATTTCTGGAGCAGCAAATACAATTCTTACCTGCTTTTGACAGATGTTATGTTTTAATTATTGAGAAGTTAACTCTTAAACAGTACAAAGAAGATGTAGGCCAAAAAAAAGGTCAAAGTGCCTCATATATGTGAGGCCCTGGGTTCGATTCCCCAGCACCACATATACAGAAAATGGCCAGAAGTGGCGCTGTGGCTCAAGTGGCAGAGTGCTAACCTTGAGCAAGAAGAAGCCAGGGACAGTGCTCAGGCCCTGAGTCTAAGCCCCAGGACTGGCCAAAAAAAAAAAAAAAAAAAAAAAAAAAAAAAGGTCAAAGCAAGCTAATACTGATCTGCAATGCCTATGTTAGCTATAAAATATAAGGACTCTACTAAGAAAACAAAGGAATACAAAGCAGCCAGAAGTCCAGATAATGGAAAGAAACTCTAATCTTGATTTAAAGAAAAGTACCTCACATCTCCTTTACCTAAAAGGAGAACTGATTGCCTTTTATCTTTTAATCTTTTTTGGAATACTGGAAAAAAATGAGGAGCTCTCAAAGAACTTGAGGTCATCTGGCCCATTCACTATTACCACATATGGGACAAACACACAATTGAACGAGCTGAATACTTAGAGTTCTGTGAAGACCACAAAAAAGGGATCTAATTCAAATAAGTTATATCACCATAACTCACATTAATCTGTGAATTTATACAGAAACAAAGTTCATACTGCTAATTGTATTTATTTTTGTTTTGCTAATAATTAATAGACATGCTTACCTCCAAAGAACATCATACACAGGATCAAGACATACACCAAATCCTTGAAGATCTTCTTGTTCAGAGTCATTGAAAGTTTTACAACTCCCATCCACTTTATTTATTAGAAGACACTTAAATGGAGGAGGTTCTGATATAGAAGCAGGTACCAGTCCTAACAGAGAAATACATGCATATAATTTTACTGAGCATTACCAATTCATAATCCCCCCAAACCCAAAACGTAAGTAAACAGTATCACCATTTCACAGACAAAGAAGCTGAAACATCTAAACTGCTGAAGTAAAAATTCTTCCAGTGGCAGAATTAAAACCCAAACCTCTAGCTGTCTAAACCCACAACACATGCTTTAATCATGCTATACCACTTTATACCAGGAACAAAAGCATGCAGGAACACTTTGGTAAGGAAACTTCAAAGTTGGATCATAATCTGTCATAAAGTTTAACTTATTTAATCAAACAATGCACAGAGAAATACCTCACTCAAAGTAAGCTTTATCCAACTATAATTTAGCTCATAATTCTGCCACTAGCACATGAACAGCTTTGTTTCTAGATCTCTTAGTTCTTCTACTCTTCCAGCATATAAACACACATGAACGCTGCTACTTAAGAGCCCTCATTTAAATTTCTGCCAACTGAAAGAAATCATCTCATGATGGTGAAAAATAATTCATGAAGTATCCGTCAAGGATGGGGAGAGGATACTTGTTTGTGGTTGGCATTACCTATTATGTGTTTACTGGCAAAAATTTCTGATGTAGCAAGTACATGAGAATTAATCAGCGCTTCATCAATTCGTAAGAAAGTTTGGTCCCCACTTGCACCTATCCAAGTTGCTTTTCTTCCATATTTTGATCCAATGTTAGGCATGGAAGCTGGCTTTGCATTCCAATATGGCACATCCAAAATTGGTCGGCCCAGCTGTCCTTTCTAAAAAGTTAATAAATAGTATTAGCAATACTGTTCAATAAATAATCTATAATTTTATAAAGAACATGGTAGACAAACTATGAGATCTTATTTATCTTAATTTTTAGTTTGTTATTCTTTTATAATTGCACTTTTATTATCTTTAAGTAGTTGTACAGAGGAGTTACCACCCAACAAATCAGATTATGACTACAGCAGATCTTAATCAGATATCATCCATTACTCATGGGGTTTTTGTTTTGGTTTGGTCTGAGTTTATTTTTTTGTTGTTTTGGTCTTTCCTGAGTCTTGAACTCTGGGCCTGGGTGCTGTCCCTGAGCTTCTTTCCTCAAGGCTAGTACTCTACCACTTCAGCACAACACTACTTCCATATTTTTCTGAGTATTTTATTGAAGATAATAATCTCATGGATTTTACTATCCAGGATGGCTTTGAACCACTCATACCTCAGCCTCCTGAGCAGCTAGGATTATAGACATAAGCCTGGTGCCTGGCCTATTATTCTTGATAAATAAACATGAAATTTTACTACAAAGTAATAAAGTAATATCTAATGTTCCTCGAAAGTCTTCTACCTAATGAAGCATAAAATATACTTTAAAATTTCAAATGTTTGGGCTGGGGATATGGACTAGTGGCAAGAGTGCTTGCCTCGTATACATGAGACCCTGGGTTCAATTCCCCAGCACCACATATACAGAAAATGGCCAGAAGTGGCGCTGTGGCTCAAGTGGCAGAGTGCTAGCCTTGAGCAAAAAGAAGCCAGGGACAGTGCTCATCAGGCCCTGAGTCCAAGCCCCATGACTGGCCAAAAAAAAAAAAAAAAAAATTCAAATGTTTTACATGCAAGGTATGCTTTCAAGACACTTTGTGTTTATTTACATTTAAATGAATAAGCATCACAAGTATGTAACATTTAACAACTAGCATGATATAACTGGACAGTACAAAGGAAAGATACTCTTGAACTCAAACAAAGACTATTTGGTAAATATAGTTGAATTCAAAATAATACATAGTGGAGTTTTGAATATAATTAGGAAAATCCTTGATATGGATTTGACTTAATGTATTAGCATGAGGTAAGCAATGCTTTTTCAACCATATCCAATTTAGGGATACATTCTATTTGGGAAGAAAAAGAAATCACATTGACTACTGAAATAAATATTCATTCCCTTACTATCAACCACTCTTATGAAGAAAAGCAGTCGTGTGTGTGAGATACTATAAATCAGATATTCTTAAACCTATAAAAGTTTGCGATTAGAACTTCTAGGACTGAGGAACAATAACAATTAATTAACTGATTAATACCTTCTACTCACTACTCCTCAAAAGATTAATAACCAATACAGTGGGCAGAGAAATCCACACATGATTTAAATCTTTAGCAGTATTGAATAGTGGACATCGTGACATTTAAGAAAGCTGTAATTTAAGGAAAAAAAATCAAATCACCAGCTCTCTCTACCCATCTGTTCCTATAAGCTTGAAAATGTGGAGGAATGAAGAAGATAAAGAAGAATGGATGCATACAGAAGACTTAAGAAAAGTATAGAGCCAAGTAATGGTGGTGCATGCCTGTAATCGTAGCTACTCAAGAGGCTGAGATCTGAGGATTGCAGTTTGAAGTCAGTCCAGGCAGAACAGTCCCTATGAGACTCTTATTTCCAATTAACCACTGAAAAACTGGAAGTGGTCCTGTCACTCAAGTGCTAAAGCACTAGTCTTGAGCAAACATGTACAGGGACAGTGCCCAGGCCCTGTGTTCAAGCCTCACAACTGACAAGAAACGAAAAGAAAAGGGGAGGTAAGAGGGGAGGGGATGGGAGGGGATGGGGAGGGAAGTGGAGGGGAGGGGGGGAGAGGAGAGGAGAGGAGGGGAGAGGAGAGGAGAGGAGAGGAGGGGAGGGGAGAGGAGAGGAGAGGAGAGGAGAGGAGGGGAGAGGAGAGGAGGGGAGAGGAGAGGAGGGGAGAGGAGAGGAGAGGAGGGGAGAGGAGAGGAGAGGAGGGGAGAGGAGAGGAGAGGAGAGGAGGGGAGGGGAAGGGAGAGGAGGGGAGGGGAGAGGAGAGGAGGGGAGGGGAGAGGAGGGGAGGGGAAGGGAGAGGAGGGGAGGGGAGAGGAGAGGAGAGGAGAGAGAAATGTACAAAGAGGGTCATCTTCCAAAAGAGGAAGCTCCAGGACTGGAAGGGCAGCACAAGCAGAACACCTGCCTAGCACAGGATCCTTAACGTTAATGCAAAATAGTAAATGAGTCAATTAAATACTAAATGGGACAATTCACAGCAAGAACTATGGGAAAGGGAATTAGAAATGAGCAAGACCCATTCTTACCCATCAGACTGAACCAAATTAAAAGGTAATCAGACAAGCAAGAAGACACCAAAGAAGAAGAAAAAAGTAAAATATAAATTTAAACAAATCTAACTTTTTTAAAGTAGGCTTTAAGAAATAACATGAGAAACAACCTTTCAAAGTAGCCCTGTTGAATGGCTAAAGGACTTTGATCTGGAATACACGTCCAATTCTAACACAGCTGTAAAATTCTTAAACATAATGCTGAGCCAGAAAAGAAAAATTATCTGAATGTCATTCAGATTTTGTGTGTTAAGAGATAGAAGAAATATACATAATAATTATAATGTAAGTATTTCATTATAACCAGAAAAATGAGCTAATGTTGACAAATTATGAGGCAAGAGTATAAGGCAATATTAATGTTTACAAAATTTCTTACAGAAAAACTTCCAAATGTGAAGACTTGTCCATCCATTAAAAGCACTGCCGTGTGATTGCTGCCTGCAGTTACTTGTGTGCTAGGGCCTGGCAAAGCTTGAACAAGAGTGGGGCATCCCCTAGATTTAAACAAACAAAATATTAAGTCAATTTCTTACAATACTTCACTGAATTTTTAAAAGAAAGAGTGAAATATGAAAAGTTAAAAGGCACTACTAAAAACACCCAGTAATCACTTATTTTGGTGCAATATGCCTGTCTTCATGCCATGTACTAAGTAGACATAATGAAAATGACATAGGCACTGATTTGAAGATTTATGACATAGACATGTTTGGAACTTACTACTCTAATAGTGGGCATGTATCATTAACCTTTCTGAAATGCTAATGCTTTCTTGTTAAATTTGTTGATTTTGTACACTGAGGGTCTTTATCTGTTGGACAATATTATAATCAAGTAATACCTAAACAGGAATTCAATACAGGAATTAGATGAGTTAATTTCATACTTCTCTTTTCAAATTGTTATTACTAGGTTGTAATCTTAGATGACAGTACAGTAGTTAATGAGTATGTACAGTGAGAGGCATTAACAGCAATGACTATGGGCTCAAGTGTTCAAGGGAACTAGAGAATGATTCCTGCTTCACCATTTTGTAAAAGGGCTCTGAAAAAAGCACTCATTCATTTTGTGTTTCAATTTTTTCTTCTATCACACAGAAAATAATAACAAATAGTATAGAACCAATATGGTCCCTGTGTACAATGAAGAAGTTCATATATGCCAAGTGCTCAGATTGGTGTCTGGCACACAGAAACAGTTAATAAATGGTAACAATGTAAATTATAGCCTAGTAGCTTTTCCTACTTTTATTATTTTATTAAAAATCTTCATT
This sequence comes from Perognathus longimembris pacificus, assembly GCF_023159225.1. Classification (NCBI taxonomy): domain Eukaryota; kingdom Metazoa; phylum Chordata; class Mammalia; order Rodentia; family Heteromyidae; genus Perognathus; species Perognathus longimembris. The sequence continues at coordinate 21,256,946 of NC_063163.1, read as the reverse complement.
ATTGTTAGAATAACCACTATAGAAATCATCCACACATATAACAGGAGACCAATGAAATTGATCCTTTGAGCTTTCTAAAATTATACTTTTAATATGTAGTCAGAATAGAATGAAAAAATGAGTGGCAAGAATAAAAGATCTGGAAGCATAGTACAGAAAATTTTACATAAGATTGGGTGAGACAAGAAGAAGGCCTGAACTAGAAAGTGTTGAATGGAAAGTAATGGGTGATTTGACAGCCTGGTAGGAAACAGAACTGATGAGGCTCTACAGAGATTATTTATGAGGCAGGAAGCCTTTTTTACTTAAACCACCTCAAGGTAATGGTAACAATCACTTTACTAAGAGAAGGAATGAGATCTAGGGAGGTTATTGGAGAGAAAAGACATCTCCATTTTCCTTAAGAGGCTTTTTATAACACTTTGTACATGGAGAGAGAACTCACAGACATCCTTGGACATACATACAAGAAAGGAACCCTCTAAGAAAATGTGGCATAAGGGGTCACTGGAAAAAAGTTACAAAAGGGAGATATAAGATACATACCAAGTCCTCGGGAGAGGAGTGACTACTCAAAGTAGTAGAACAAAGTCTCTTTGGTTGAATCAAGGCACTATACTGTAGCGAACAAGGAGCAAACATGGAGTCAAACAATAAGAAGAAAGAAACGATCTAAACACAAGGGGAGAAAAGGAAGGAGACCAAATATTTGAAAGAAAAAATAAGTTGGAGGCTTTTTTTTGGGGGGAGTGGGGGTGGGAGGGAGGTCCATACTAGGGCTTGAAATCTGGGCCTGGAAGCTATCCCTGAGTTTCTTTTGCTCAAAGATAGTGCTCTACCACCTAAGCCATAGTGACACTTCCAGCTTTTACTAAGTAGTTTATTGGAGATAAGAGTCTCACAGGCTTTCCTGACCATGGTAGCTTTGAACCATGATCCTCAGTCCTCAGCCTCCTGAGTAGTTAGGATTACAAGCATGAGCCACTAGCACCGAGTTTTGTTTTTTTTTAAGATAGGAGAACTGAATAAGTTTAAAGTAAGAGCAATGATCAAAGGACAGAAGTCAGACATAAGATAAGAAACAAAGCTCTATTCCTAAGGAGGTGTGAAGTCTAAGGAAAAGGGAGGAAGTTCCCCATCAAGGACAAAGCAAGTCTGTCTCTCACTGGAACATGAAGAATGGAGTGGACAAAGGCATTTGGGTGCAGGCAGATTTACAAGAACAGTGTGCCAAAGAATTTTAATCAAGTTTTATTTTTGTTATGTGAACAGAGATTCTGTGCTGAGAAGAAGGGGTGAGTATGACCTTCAACATTAAAAACAATCTTCTCAGCAAGTGCCAATGGCTCATGTCTATTATCCTAGCTACTCAGAAAGCTGAGATTTGAGGATTATGGTTCAAAACCAGTCCAAGCAGACAAATCTGCAAAACTCTTATGTCCAATTAACCAGCAAAAAGCTGGGATAGAGCTTTTACTCAAGTAGTAGAGCAAGAAACCCAAAAAAGTGATAAGCCCTGAGTTTAAGCCCCAAAACTAGCCCAAAGGAAGAGATGACTACCTAGATCAGAGTTAAAAAGACTGATTTTTTAAGACAGATTGCAAAGGATGACTATGAAGTTTGTAAGTTTCAGGAGATCTGGAAACTCTAAATTTCTAAGCACACATATATACTCTTTGATATTACAGAAGATATACTGTGTTTTTCTAAAGAGAGAGCTTATATATTTTATCAGGTTCTGAAAAGGTCTTAAGACAGTTCACTACTGTTCATGTTAGATGGACTGATTGTATTGGAAAATAATCTAACAATCTGTACAGATATACTGGTTTCTTTTCAGAGACAGATTCATAGAGGCCAAGTTTTCTCGTATCCTAGTATCAGAAATGAAAATGGGGAGAGAGCTGAGATACTGGTAAGTGTGTAAGCGAAATCTCTAACTTAGGTAGTAAATAAAGAAAAAGGGTGAAAGACTAACAAAGCAGAGGGGTTTATGGAATAAAGCACTAATAATCTCAAAGGTAAGTAAAGCAGTCATTGTCACTGACTTGCACATATTTAAACTTAAGAATTTAGAATGGAAAGCTACAAGTGTGGCCAAGTGACACAATGTTTGACAGTACAACTGTGAAGCTCTAAGCTCACATCTCAGTATTGAAAAAGATAGAGAAATAAAGAAAGAAGAGAGGGAGAAAGGATGGGAGGGAGGGATGAACAAAAGGAGGAAGAGGGACAGGGTTGGAGCTGTGCAAGAGCCAGCTGGAAGTCATAGGAAGGACCTTGGTGAAGTTGGAAATAAGTATCATTACAGTCCAAGAGTGTCAAGATAAGATTACTAAACCAGGCACCAGTAGCTCATCCATGTAATCTTAGCTACTCAGGAGGTTGATGTAGAGAATCTTGGTTCAAGGCCAGCTCGGGCAGAAAAGTTCACTAGATTCCATCACCAAAGTAGCCAGCAAAAAGCAGGGCTGAAAGCATGGCTTAAGTGGAACAGCATCAGGCATGTAAGCAAGCAAGCTTGAGTCCCAGAGTTCAAACCTCAGTACTGCCATAAAAGGTGACAATAAGGGGAGAGGAGTACTATATGAGACCATCTTCATCATTCTGGAATAACCCAAGAATATAATAAGGCCAGAATAAGAAAACACTGTAAGACACTAAATTTTCAGTGATAAAAGACATTGATTCATAAGTATGTAAGGAATAAAAGTATAAAGAATGGCCAAAAAGCAGTAGTTCTGCTAGTTGAGGGCAGGGAAATATGGACAAGAACAGTAATGAAAAAGTTAGAGAATTTTAGCAAATTGACAATTACTGCTTCAAAAGGCTATATGGTAAACTAAATGCCCTTGTAGATAGATCTAGTTCAAGTCAAACAATGAAAAGAAAGAGCTCCTTTAACTGTTTACATATCTACAGTTTATAAAACACTCTCATATAAAAATGGTATCAATGACTGTCAAAGTAATTAGGAAAAGATCTGAAGAACTAAGATTTCTCCAAAGGTTGGTTGCAAGTCTTTGAACCCCAGGCCTTGAACTCTCCATAATAATAGTCAGCCCACTTATTAGATTATTTGGAAAGTAGGAAAAGAACAGCAAAAAAAAAAAATGATGTTGTACAAATGCATGTGTACATAGCAGCAGTTTACATATATTACATTAATTCTATAACAATACAATAGAACATGAAAACTAAAGCTTAAAAAATTACCATCATATAGTTGCTAAGTGATAAAGCAAAAATACCTTTCAAAAATGCCTTCTAACTATACTTTTAATTCCAACTACATTTGCAAGTGCTATTATGTGTGGTAGATATAAGATTTTGCTCTTATTTCACACCTCCAAATAAGTGATCAATGACTCTCCAAATTAACAATACAGTTCTTGGTTCCTGTCTTTTAAGTCCTATATAGGTCCAGAACAATAGAATAACTAAAGTGTTTAACATAGAAACAATCTGATGAACCAGCAGTTCACTGAGAGCAGTAAAGAAACCAACCACATTGTACTACTCAGTGAAGATCCACCCATTCCACATTAAATCAGCCTTCTAGTTAGGAGTCAAGCAATACAAAGAGGAATAAAACTTTTCACATTGACTGGGTACTGGTGGCTCACACCTGTTATTGTAGCTACTCAGGAGGCTGAGATCTGAAGATCTCAGTTCAAAACCAGCCCAGGCAGAAAATTTCATGAGATTCTTATCTCTGATTAACCAGCAGAAAACTGGGAGTGGAGCTGTGGGCCTTGAGCAAAAGAGCTCAGGGACAGCACTCAGGGTGAGTTCAAGCTCCACAACCAACAAAAACAAAAAAAACAAAAACACATTTCACACTGGAAACAACTTTGTATGGTTAAAGCAGATCCCAGAAGTTTATAATCTACTTAAAAAAACAGTATTTTGTTTCAACATTGAAATCTATTAGTTCATAAAAATAATCAAGCTATTGAAAATTCTGAGCATATTGCTATAATCTTGTCCCCCTAGAGCTACTGCAAATTAAGAAATGGTGCTCAGTGGTATAATTACAAACACAAAGAAATGTTTTTAGATAACCTCTTCCTTTTAAAAGCTGACAAATACAACCTCCACCTCAACAAAAATTCAAAATAATTACCAGTTGAATTGCAACAATAATAATGGTAGCAATAAGAATAAACCTTCTCTGTCATAAGTCTTCATTAAGAAACAGAAAAATTGTCAAGTTCTCCACACTGATTACTGAATGCAATCATCTGAAAACTCACATTTATATATACCTATCTCTATATGTCTCTATCATATACATGGCATAACCACATCCTTGCCACAATAATGGGATGTGTTCAAGACGAAGTGAAAACTGGAAAGTTTATCTCATATCTAGAAGAGAGGCTCACTTTCTTTTGACGGAGGAACCTTTCAACTGAGGAGCCTCTAAGTTTAGCAGGAATAAAATTACACCCTGCCTACAAGGAAGAATGGGTAGAATGGTGAGCAAGAAACAAAGTAGATTTATGTACAAAGTGAACTGCTGAGTCAGTCTAGCCTAAAGCTTTCCTACGATTTCCTGGACTTAGTAAATCTGGTTTCCATACACAGATCACTTGAACCTCCTCCACAACAACCTATGGCAGAGAGGAGAGCTTCCTGGCAGCCTCAGGTGCCTGTTTGGACCCATGAAGCTATCTTTTGGGATGCTACCAGCCCATGCCTAGGCATGGTGAAGGCATAAATGGAAGCCTACTCTTGCTCAAGCAGGACTCTAAAGTAATCATTGCTTGAAAACATCTCATTGGCCTGTTTGAAACACTCTTAAGCTCCACTGTAATCTAGACAATTCCTCCTCAAACCAGAACTATAAAAATAAATCTAAAAGCTTGTTTTTCTATATTAGTCATCCTGAGTTTTCTTTCATTTTCCTCTACTAGAGCACTCTGTGTCATTTTTTCTTTCCTTTGATGAAAGTAAGGTTTGAACTCAGGGATTTGTACTTGCTAGGCCAGTGCTCTACCACTAGAGCTATGCTCAATCCTAATCCTTTGCACATCTAATCCTGTATTGGTATCGCCTTTAAAAAATTATTTGACTGTAAAAGTGATGTACAGAGAGAGGGGTTACAGTTATATAAGTAAGGTAATGAGTACATTTCTTCTTGAACTTTGTTACTTTCTCCCTCGTTTTCTTCCACTTTCTCTCCCCCCAAATTGTGAAGTTCATTTCCAACAAAGTGTTTTATGAGTTTTACTGTCGCTTCGGTTCACCCTTTGTCCTTTGTCTTCTTGAAAGACCTGAACTAGAAAAGACAACTTTCCATTATTTTGGATGCAAAGCACCTTGATTATATTAAATAGGATATGGACTTGACTGTTCTAATGATAACCAAAGAAACAGACAGATTACTTCTTAGTTATGTACTGTTACTTGTGAAGAACAAATGTGGCAGTTCATTGTATAAGAGACTATTTCAAACTTGTAGCTTTTTCACTCTTACTACACTCTTAATTGTTGATGTATATGATGAAATGTCCAGTTCCTGCTAGCATGCATGCATTATACCAGCAAGCTGCAAGAACAGAAAGGGAAAGATGTTCATCCTTCCCTTTCATGAAGGGAGAGGGAGAAGGAGAGAGGGAGAGAAAAAGAGAGAGGACTTTATAGCATCCATAAAGACTTCAGGAAATTGTCTCTGTATTTACCTTCCTTTCCTTCCTTCCTCGCTCCATTCTTCTGTCTTTCCCTCCATCACTTCATCCCTCCCTTCCTCCCATCCTTCCTGGCTGCCTTCATCCATTTTTCTTTCCTTCATTTTTTACTTTGTGCTTAACTATGATTTGAACTCAGGGCCTTGGGGATTGTATGTGAGCTGCTTTTTGTCAAGGCAAGTGCTCTACCCACTTGAACTATAATACTAATTTCCAGATCCTACAAAGTCTCACAGATGTTTTTGCCAAGTTTGGATTTGAACAGCGACCCTCAGAACTCAGACTTCTTGAGGAGCTAAGATTCAAGGAATCCTGAATATTTTCTGAGGAGTTTCTTGGACATAATTCTCTCACATACATTCCTCACAGGCTGGCTTCTGAGATCCTCATCTCAGTCTCCTGAATAGAATAACAGGCAAAAGACACCAGAACCAGGTACGATTCTTGCCTTCTTTTTGTTTTGGATTGTTTTTATTAGTGTATCTTGTTGCACTCAAAGGGAATATTCCTTCTAGTAATGTAAATGAACTGTGATTTCCATTTTTTTTTTTTTTGGCCAGTCCTGGGCCTTGAACTCAGAGCCTGAGCACTGTCCCTGGCTTCCTTTTGCTCAAGGCTAGCACTCTGCCACTTGAGCCACAGCGCCACTTCTGGCCGTTTTCTGTATATGTGGTGCTGGGGAATTGAACCCAGGGCCTCATGTATACGAGGCAAGCTCTCTTGCCACTAGGCCATATCCCCAGCCCTGTGATTTCCATTTTGAAGGCACATTTGATCAAATCTCAATCACCCCAGCTTTAGTTATTGAGAATTCCAGACCCCAAATATAGTGAGGAATTAGAAAGTCTTCTCTTGCTTTCATGCAACATCATTTGGTATTTGAAGTTCAATTTTGCTAAAAATTTCATCTATGTATATTTGACACTGGTCATGGGGTTGTTTTTGTTTGCTTGTGCCAGTTCTGGGCTTGAACTCAGGCCCTGAAAGCCATTCCTGAGTTTTTGTACTCAATGCCAGCACTCTACCACTTGACCCACAATTGCACTTCCGGCTTTTTCAGTACTTCAGTGGCGATGAGAGGCTCACAGACATTCCTGTCCAGGCTGGCTTTGAACTGTGTTCCTCAGATACCACATTTTCTGACTAGACAAGATGCTAGCCACAAACAATACTTCATTCCTTGGTGCTGAGAAATGTCATCTTTCTACTCATGCTTTTCTTTTAGTTTTATTTTTGACTTACTGATTGATATAGTAAATTATAGAGAGAAAAAAAAAATTGCCACACAACTTAGAGGTGCTTACAACCAATTAGAAAAACAAATCCTTTGTTGCAGTTCTTTCCAGGCAGGATTCACCTCAGATTCCTGATGGTGTATACACAGGACATATGTGCCCCAAAACACTTAGAAACCCCTGGGTTTAGAGCTACAATTGAACTGAAAAATCTCAGGGCTGCATGCCCTTTCGCCTCTATTCCCTCCAATCATTGAGGCTTGTTGCCGCTGGAGAACTCATTTCAGTCACTGTTTTATTTCTGATGCTGAGAAGAGATTCCAGGATAGAGGTGCCAATATACAAAAATTTAAATTTAAAAAAATTTTAAAAGAGAGGAAGGAGGGATGAAGGGAGGGAGGGAGACAGGAAGGGATGGAGAGAAGGAAGGAGACGGGGGGGGGGGAAGGGGGGAAGGGAGGGAGGGAGGGAGGGAGGGAGGGAAGGAACGTAAATAAGAAAGATTGATTCTGGGATAGGAAAAAAAAGCACAAAAAATTCAGTTCAAGTATCTCCAAATAAAAAGTTAGCAAATACCTGGAATTGACATCTCCATGTCCCAGCTGCCCATGCTGCCCATATCCAAATGTATAGACATCTCCATTTTCCATTAAGACCACTGAAACAAAAGCACACAGATTTGTTTTTTCATCATATGTACCATAACTATACTGAAAGCAGAATAATTTATTTTAAAATATAAGACCTTTAATGAAAGCCAATAGAAGTATACATTTAATGCAAAATCAGTTTGATTTCTCAAAATATATTGTTATAACTGCTCATTTTCATTAAAACTCTTAAATGCTAGTTAATAATATTAATATTTAATAATATTGGTTCAAATCAACTGTAAAATTTTAATCATGGATATACTACATATTAAATAATATTATTTAAAACTTAGAATAATTATAGGTAGTAGATAGGTTAGAACTTATATATAGCTATGTATAACATTAATGGCATGGTAGGACCTTAATTTTAATCAATGTTTTATCAAATAATATTTATATAAATTTTATACATTAAATGCTATTTAACCTAAATGTCATTAATTTACTAAGAATTATATAATTTTGTACATTTCAGGATATTATAAAATGTTACAATACACCTTTTTTACTGAACATTAACAAAATACAGGACCATGTTACTAAAAAACACATTTTATAGCTGATAAGGATTCCAAAGGTATTTCATCTTTAGTAATTTCTTGAATTTATAAAATAAATCCATCAGACAACAGACTAAGATCAGTAGAAGACTATCTGTCACATCATGTATAGTGATTAAAGAGATTCTGTAATAAATGCAAAGGAGTTATAGACTGGAGATTGCCATAGTGACACAGAGGTAACAGGCTATGTTCATCAAAACTAAACAAGTTATTTAGCACAACTGTAAAAATGCAGTTATACCCTAAAGTTCCAGCTGCTACCTGAATGGTGAAATCCACAGCTGACTTGCACAGCTCGAAGCTCACAGTCAAATCTCACAGAGCCAGGAGGATATGTTGTGATTTTGCTTGCATCCTTTTCTCCTCTTTCTCCACTTCCATCTGTAAGTGTTATATTTTATAATTAAGCTACGATCATCCTCAAAATAAAAATTTAAATAACTTTACTATGGAAGGACATGAGAAAAATGTTAAAAGGAATAAGCAAGAAGAATCTGTACTGTTAGAAGTGACAGATGGAGAATCTACCTGCAAAGAAGCAAATGCAAAGACTGGTTGTATATTTGTTTGTAAATATCACTAGGTCAATAAAAAGAGATACAATCCAGTTATGAATTAAACCTATTAAGCTAATCTGCAATGTGATGATTAAGTTACAGGAATAAAACTGTAGAGGTAAAATGTAAAGTTTATTAGGGAAGATTTAGTTTGTATAAAAAATAACTGCATGCATAGTCATTTAGCAATTATTTTACTTAGTAATAGTATTAGTACTCCCCATTTTTAAAAAAAAAGTCCTAGTTGACTCACAAGTGACTTATATTTCCCAAACAGATCTCAGGAAGGCTATACTGTCCACCAGTATTGCTAAATCTGCCTACACTTCAAAAAATATTTTTTAGCCAAAAATCTTTAGGCAGTACATTGTAGTTCATCTATTCATTTATCCTGTCCTAACTTACCACTCAGCCATTCTGCTTTGTGGTTTTCTTCCTGACCCCAACTACTACCCTCAACCAAACCATCCTTTTATCCTCCTCTTTTCTTTTAAATGTCCTCCACTAAGCTAGTTATAGGCCTTCTTTCATAACAAGTTTGACATTAAATTTTCTACCATTCTAACCACAGCACCAAAAACCACATTCCAAAATATAAAAATTCTACTTTGGAGTATGTATATGAGAGACAACTTCTTATTCTAAATCAAACCTGATATATTCCACTATTAAAATATGAGCTTTTTGTCATTAAGATTCAATTCCTTGCACACAGAATAAAGGAAAATACAGAAGGAATTTGAAAAGATCTGCTAGTGAAAACCAGTCTCTTACAGTGTATCAAATCTACACAAGTGGAAACATTATGTAAACACATACATAAACTCACACACTGTAAGTTTCAATAAAATCCAGCAAGATAAGCTTGACCTAAATTATGACTTCTGTTTCTATAAATAAGTATCTACCATTTCAAAAAGCTTTAAACTGTTCATAACACTGACAGGAAAACCTCACTAATTTGGAATATCAGAAAATAGACAGGTCCATGTAACTTATTAAGAAAGTACTAATCATATGACATTTAAGTAAAAATTCAGGTTTGTTACTTTTAGCAACTGTAGACCATAGATTAAGTGCTACAAAAATAAAATGGGTTCACCTACATTGTACTCAAAAAATAGGCCAACATTACATTAAAATGTACCATATATATAAAAGTCCTTTGACATACAAGAATTAACTGCTGGACCCAGAGGTTGAAGGCACGTTGAAGGAATCCTTCATTTCTTGAGCCCTTGCTTTGAAAAGCTAGTGATTTTAGACAGGTTTCACCTTAAAAGTATGACCCTGAAAATTCAGAGGAAGAAATTATTTTGAAATTTTTACTCAAAAAAGATCACAAACACTGCACCTAAAGTATCATAACTTCTGATTTAGTGATAGGTTTTACTATAAGAATGTGATTCCTCTTCTGCTAAATTTTCTAATGTGGGTTTGCCAAATTAAACCAAAAAACAGGTGGGATTAAAAGAAATATACTCTTAATTCAGAGCCTTCTCATCTTGAAACGTAGAAGAATGGTTAAATGCATATAAGGCTTCACATTAAAAGGAATGTATGCCTTCCAAAGACAATTTAAATAAGACACCAGAAAGCAAATGAAAAGAAATTTAACATCTTTCTCTAGACTAGTAAAATACCTAATTATTAAGTCAGATTTAACAAAAAACAAACTGTACTCACATTATTTTACACATAAACATTTAAAGTACTGTTCCATTTCATATAATGTATGGATGTCTAGTTAGGGAAAAGTCCTTTGGAATTTGGCATTTTTGCCCTCTCTTTGATTGGAGACAATATGCAGATACAAATCCCACAATAGAGACATAGCATCAAGGAAGAAGAAAAATAAAGCCTAATAATTTACTAAATAATAGCATAAGGACTAAAATAATACCTATTACTAAGAGATCAGAATTCTGCTAGAAATACTGTGTAAAAGAATTAATGTAACAATAATGTTAACCTGTATCTGTATGAAGCTTTCTCAATTAATAAGGATGGTGAAAGTACTACAAATACAAATAAAGATGAAGTTCTTAATTGCTGATTATATTTGTGTGTGTGATCTGATGTATAAACCACACACAATTCCAATGACTCAGAAATATATACAAATTTGTTAAAGAAAAGTACTTAATAGGCAGCAAAAAAATAGTGCAAATTCAAGAATCAGCAAGTACAATTCAGAAAGATTAATTCTGCTGTAGCTCATTTTTCCTCAGGTTGGAGAAAAAACACTCATGTCACAATAATCTTGTAACTGACCTCAGAAGTATAAAGACTTATTTTCTCTAATATATTCTCATATATATATACATATGCTACAATTTTAGCTGGTATGTATATAAAGTACTGTGTACATACTGATTACACATTTGCACACAATATTGTGTGCATATACAAAAGTAAGAGAGTTCACCACCTAAACAATGATAAATTAAGTTTAACATAAAGCTACTTTAGGAGTAATCTTAGTATTCAAACCACAAAAATATGATCAAGGCATACACTGAGTACCTGGAACAAAAAAGATAGCAATAGAGAGCTGCAATCTGCTAAGTACTTGCACTATGCTAAATGTATAAAACTTTAATGCCACAGTATATAAGTGCTTATGGAACCTAAGAGTTTGGACTGGAATCCTCCTCTACAAATCAGCTAGTGGTATGACAACTAGACCCAGGACGTCTTAGTTCTTTCTCATATGAAAAAAAAAACAACACAATGGTATGTAAATCATGAGGTACTTAAGAGGATTAAGTGAAACAGTGTTTGAAAAGTGTGCAATCAATATTCACTATTGCTACTTTCTTTAATCAATATAGAAACTCAATGAATACAGGTGTTCTTTTACAATTTTAGGGTTTGAGCTAAGTTACTTATAGGCTAATTAACCACCTCAAAGACATAAATGGCAGACCAAATTTTTGGAGTTTGAATATAAATAAAGCTCATGCATTTTTTAAAATCGCAAAATAGTTTGCATTCAAAATACTGGGTAAAAATGAAGTAATTGCATATGTAATGAGCCAAATTTTGTACCTATAGGAGAATTCTAAAAGAAAAAGCAAATAATTCAATTAAGGCTAGTACTCATGGAGGATTTCTATAAGTAAAGATTATATAGTGTGTAATGTAAATACAAGTTAAGAATTATCATTTTATTTTCAAAATAAGGACACTCAGAGTGGGACTTAGAGTAGTTTCAGTAAATGAAAAATTTAGGAATAAATCTTAATCAAAAGGTCATATTTCCATTATACCATACCTTTTCCAAACAGAAAAAAGGTTTGAAATACACCCAAATGTTTAGAAACATTCCTCCAGATTTACACATTAGCTCATTAAAATTAGATTTCAAGACTATTTCTAGAGCAATTTAGATGTTCCTTACAACGTTCACTATATTGAAATCTTTGGATGTACGACACTGAGTAGCTGAATGTGCATTAATCCTGGTATCTGCTGGAAACAGTTTTATGATCACATTTTAGGATAACTCATGTAATACCAAATGAAATTTTACTTACTGATTCATTTTTAAATATTCTACTTTGCCTCTAGTCAAAAGTTGCCATTTCACAACCTTCTCTGGTTCCTTTCCAATCAACTATAAGTTCTTCAGCTTTCTACTTTTCTATTAACAGCAAATTCATATATCTTAGCACCTAAAATACGTTGCAGTCTAGAAAGTTTTAACTGTTATATCCTAAAATTTGTATCAACAACATAGTTAAATGTAAGTCAGAATACCCACTAGTATAGTGAACTTCTCAGTGGAAAACAGTAGAAAGAAAAACACAAATATAATAAATCTATGTAGTAAAAGCAGTGAATGGAGAGAAGAATCAATGACAGAATAGTGAATGTAAAAGGTCAGTAGGTGGTGAGGAAGTAGTGAGGGATAAATTAATGTAAACAGTGCACATTTGATGTTATTATTTACAGTGTATTACAGTGGGTGTATATATGTATGTGTGTATATGTATGTGTATATGTACATATGTACACATGTACAGAGCCTTAGATTGTAATTCTACAAAGTCAAAATATGTTGCTACAATTAACACAAAAGTAACCTGGTGGCAGACAAAACTGATGTAAGAGTAGCTTATTTAGCAGTTACTATGGATAGTAACTAAGCATATTGCAAAAAATCTTTAAATTTGTAATCTCAGTCTTCATTTAGTACATCACTTTCAAAAAATTAGAGGAAATAAAGACGCTTGGCCTTAAAATATAAACATTTTTCAACTGCTTCATTAAATGAGGATATTATAAATTCCACTTCTGTATGAGTGAAGGAAAAACACACTGAGAGTGTTTTAATAGTGGCATAGACATAAAAGATTCTAACAATACTTAATAAATTAACACATTATACTTCAAATACTGTTACTCAGACTTAAATACTTATATTTTAAAAATTAATAAATAATATATATCTTACTATGGTTAATCATATTACAATTAGTTATTTTTTTATTATTTATTTGTGAGGTTTGAACTAAGAGCCTTGTGCTTGCTAGGCAGGCAATTTATCACACTGGTCAAACCCATAGTCTTAAAACTTTAGTTAAAAAAAAAAAAAAGAAAGCCATTGTCTTTGGACTGTGACCCTCCTACCTATGTACCTTGAGTAACTTAGTTTTAGGTTCAGATGAGGTCTCACTAACTTTTACCCAGGCTAGCCTTGAACTTAAGTCTTAATCTTGGCCTTCTAGGCAGCTGGGATTATAGGCATGGACCATGATGCCCAGCCTATATTACATTTAAAAACAGATGCAGAATGCATCTGAAGTTTTGAGTTTTGTCTAAGGACTTACCAGACTTACTAAAGGATTTTAAGTTTAGAGTATATGTTTTCCAGAAAAAAAATGAATGTTAATTTATCTATATAAATGTTTTTAAAACTTCTTATCCTATTTGTCAGGGTTTATCTTAGGAATTTGAGAAAATAGCATCTGTAAATTAGACTAGCCAATGAAAAGCCTCTGGTCTGCATAAAAGAACTCAAGTAATAAGATATATAAATTTAAAATGTTCTGCATTAAAGTCTTTCTTAATGTTGGCTGACTGTAATTGCAGTGTTTATTAACAAAAATTAGCATGCCTTAGAAATATTTTTAGTTAGCCAAAACTTGAAGATCTTAAAGAATAATGCAGAGTCACTGACCTATTGTGATCCTCTGCTAGGACTATCTTAGACATATACTAATTATTACCAATGAGGGAAAACATAGAGTCAGTGTTTCTTTGGATCTGGCTCTCTTTACTTAGTATGATTCTTTCCATGTCTTTTCATTTCCTTACAAATGGAACAATGTCATTCTTTCTGACAGAAGCACAGAATTCCCTGCGTATATATACTATATTTTCTCGATCCATTCATCTACTAAGGGGCATCTGGGTTGGTTTCATATTATAGCTATGGTAAATAATGCTGTAAAATAGATTCTTAGTTCTTCAAAAGATTTGGTTACGACTGACCAATTCTTAGAACTCATGTAGATCTGTCTAACTCACTTTTTTTTGTAGCTACCTGTATTTAACCTTATTAGAATGGTAGAAATATAAAATGGCAGTCTTATCAATGTATGTATTGCACTTTTGTTAATTCTAAAACAGAATAACATTGTTAAATGGGCCATAAAATACTATATTATACCCATGTAAGAATAGGTAGGTAACAAAAGATAGAAGGCAAGAATATGCTCCCACCTTGTCTTGTAAAATTTGAAAAGAAATGAAATATCCCCTTTGTTAAAGTTAATAAAAAGAAAGAAGGAAGGAGAAGCATAAGAGTCACAGATAAATTACCACTTTCAATCCTACTTTCTCCTCAGGCTATGTAATAATGACAGAAGCATAGCAGAAGAAATCAGGTTTGTGCATTTTCTCAGAGACAAACTTCAAATGATTGGAAGCAATTGGGAGAGCATCCCACCTTGTTGATAAGGAAGACCAAATACCTTTGTGCTTGTCCCGTTTATGCTTTAGCTGTGCTGGATGGGATCTGAGTCTGGCTAGAGCCTGCTCTCGATGGTTCATAAAAATAGGACCAGCAAATACAAGGGGGCCTGAGGAGAAACATTTTGTATGTGCATAGAAAAGCTCACAAAAGAAAAACACTATAATGAACAAAAATTAATTCCAACTAGATGCATGAAAATTAATTCTTAACTTTTTTGGACATATTTGTCTTCCAATTTCCCAGTTCCACCCCTAACCTCCCCCCCAATATCATCACCATTCCACACACAGGTAGTATCTTCAATAGAGTTGATAAAGTACACATCCAATTTTTATTCTTATAAAATTAAGTAACTACTAGTAGTATCAAGTGATAAGCACAAAATGTCATTAAAATAAAATTATCTTTAAATATTTTCAATATCATATTTAAAATTTAGTAAGTCATATATTCATTGGAAGCAAGTATCTTTTCTATAGATATACCAAAAACTCAACTAATTCTTAAATATTGACAAGATCTTCCAGATATTTCCAGGTCTACATCAATCTTAATATAAAACCAAGACAAAAATATTCCTGACTTTTCTACATACTGTGAAAGATTATATGAAAAACAGACAATAGAAACAACCAAAAAACTCCACGGATGAGGTGTTATACATAGGAGTTGCTGACTATATATGCAGAAGTAAGGATAACCTGAGCTTGATACTAATGGTAGGAGGAGCATCATCTCAAGTAGCACTTCAGGGACACTAATGGTCTCTCACTGAACTTTTCTTTCTAAAAATCCATTATGTACACATGTATATGAAACATTTCTCCACATCACACTCTTTATATCTTTATATCATATCTTTATATACCACTTTAAAAAAATCAGCAGCCCATTCACTTTGATGCATTTAAAATCATTTGT
Organism: Perognathus longimembris pacificus; assembly: GCF_023159225.1. NCBI lineage: Eukaryota > Metazoa > Chordata > Mammalia > Rodentia > Heteromyidae > Perognathus > Perognathus longimembris. The sequence continues at coordinate 21,241,338 of NC_063163.1, read as the reverse complement.
CCTCATTAATAATTAGCTTAAAAAGAAAAATAAATTTGAGCAAACATTGAGTTTTTCATTCTTTTCTTTTAGAACAAAACAATAATTTCCTTGAGTTTCAGAAACTTCAAAAATATCTTCAGCTAGGCACGGGTGGCTCATGCCTATAATCCTACTCAGGAGGCTGAGATCTGAGGTTCATGGTATAAAGCCAGCCAGGACAGGAAAGTTCATGAGACTCTTACCTCCCGACCACCAAAAAGCCAGAAGTGGAGCTATGGCTTAAGTGGTAGACTGCTGGTCTTGAGAGAAAAAAAAGAAAAAAGAAAAAAAAAAAAACTCAGGAAGATTGTACAGGCCCTGAGTTAAGCCCCAGGACCAACACTAAAACACAAATACAAATAAAAAAAAACAAATAAAAAACAAAACAAAAAACTTCTAAATTCCAAACAGTCTAAATTTGACAGTTATTAGTATTGAAAAAGGAATTATGAGGTATATAAAGAATACTTTTAATAAATTTGGTCTTAAAATGACTATGCTACGCTTCATTTTGATAAATCTGTCTAATGATGGAAAAAATTGAAAGCAATTTCCTATAACAGACAAAGAATAGGTTACAGTATCTGTCATTTAATATAAAAAGATAGGTAAAGGAAACATTTCAATTGTTTCTCAATATAGTAAAAAAATACAAGTAGCACCAATCCTATGTTATATCAAAATCAATGTATTTTATTAGTAACTATACATAAAAACATTTTAATTAAAATTCTGTAGTGTAATAAAGTGTTACTTCCCAGCAACAGAGCACTGATTTCTAAGATCACATCTAATAAGAAAGTTGATGCATTTTAAATATGATGTCTTATTTCCTTAACATGCAGTGTTTTTTAATACACTTACTAAAGCAGAAACTTTAAAATACTCTATAAAGTACTTTCCAACTACATAACAGTATTATAAAAATTAAATTTTATGGGCTGGGGATATAGCCTAGTGGCAAGAGTGCCTGCCTTGGATACACGAGGCCCTAGGTTCGATTCCCCAGCACCACATATACAGAAAACGGCCAGAAGCGGCGCTGTGGCTCAAGTGGCAGAGTGCTAGCCTTGAGCGGGAAGAAGCCAGGGACAGTGCTCAGGCCCTGAGTCCAAGGCCCAGGACTGGCCAAAAAAAAAAAAAAATTAAATTTTATTACACTTTCCTGATTTCTGGGTTAATTTCGGATATTTCTCCTCACAAAATATTATACATACCCAAAATACTAATGAACTTTTCACTAAATTCAATCTTTCTAGATCTCTTATTTATAATCTAGATGGCCCATGGACATATATGCCTAAAATTAACAAGCCAAATTTTAAAAATACTGTTATAGCCCATGGATTAAGGCAATGCGTTTGGGTTTGTCATTTTTTGTGGGTTTTTAGTTTGTTTGTTTGTTTGTTTGGCTAGTCCTGGGGCTTAAACTCTGGGCCTGGGCACTGTCCCTGAGCTTCTTTTGCTCAAGGCAAGTGCTCTACCACTTGAGCTACAGCACCACTTCCAGTTTTTTTTTTTTTAGTACTTTATTGAAGATAAAGAGTCTCCTGGAGTTTCCTGCCCAGGCTGGCTTCAAACATGATCCTCATATCTCAGCCTCCTGAGTGGCTAGGATTACAGGCATGAGCCACCTTCACCTGGCAAAACGATGTGTTTTATGAACATAGTTAAATCATTTATATATTCACCAAACTTATTTGTCAGTACAAAGTCTAAACTCAGGTCCTCATGCTCACTCAGCTTTCTTGCTCAAGGCTGATGCTCATCCATTTGAGTCATGTACCTCACTCAGCTTTTCTGCCTGGCTTGCTTTGAATCTTGATCACCCAGATCTCAGCTCTTTTGAGTATCTAGGATTTTAGGCATGAAACACCAGTGCCCAGCAATCAAATATTTTTAACTCTTTATGTAGTAGACACTAGATGTTATAGATATAATGATAGAGACACAAGATCTCAGCCTAGCAGGGCAAATAGCAATAAAAGCAAAGCACTGCAATATGCTTGGATAAAGGATGTCTATATCATGAAGGATAAAGTCCCCAAATCAAACTGGGTGAGAAAGATTTCAAAGAATGAAAAACTTTTAGCAAGAGAGAAAGAAAGAGAAGGAATTCCAGTTCAAAGAAAGCAGACTTACAAAAACATGAAAATGAAAAAATAATATTATACAGTTATTTCAAAAGACATTTAATAACCAAAATAAAGGAGGTATAGGATAGGAAACAAAAGTGCTGAGAATTTAGTTAGGGGAGGTACAAATCACAGTAACCTCGATGCACACTTGTAATCCTATCTATCAGGAGGAGTCTGGGAGAATTGTGATTTGAGGCCAGCTAGATGGTGTATTCCTCTCATTCCAGCTCTGAGGGCAGCTTAGGGTAGGATGATTGCATATTAGGCTGGCCCAGGTCAGAAATGCAAGGCCCAACATGAAAAAAGTAACTAAAAGCTGGAGGTGTTCGTGGCTCAAGTAGTAAAGAATCTGCCCGGTAAGCATAAGACCTTGACTTCAAACATCACCCCCTCCCCCCAAAACTCCACATATATACAACAAATTACTGCAACCTTTTAATATGCGCTGGAAAGAGCAGGTAAGCAAACACAAACTCTACTACAAAAAGTACACAGTCTAATTGGGAGAGGAAGGATTTACTCATAACTAAAGAAGAAACTACAGAGGCTTTGGCTGTATATCAGAAAAGAAGTAGCCTAAGCCAAGGAGATAGTAGTGAGATTCTGAAAAATAAATATATTTAAGAATTATTAGGGAATTAAGGAAGCTTGGATGAACACTTGTTTTTATTTATTGCAATAATAAATCTAAATAAAACAGGTATAAAATGACCAAATTTAGATGTTTAAAAGTGCCCACCATTTATGTATAGGCAATATAGTATGTGGAGCTATCACAGGCAGGTAAGAAAATGGAATTGATGGCAGTGTAAAATAAGCTATTGGTGATACCTTTTGAGACCTTAAAAATGACTAACTTTTGACCCAGTAACGACACCTCTATGTTAAAGAAAACTCTAAAATATCTTTAATATTTTAGCTATAACATGTTTTCTATTAATTATATCTTTGGCAGTGGGAGTTCAAGGGGGATATGATCTTCATTATAGCCCTGGCCAATCCATAATTCACTACATGGCCACAGCTGGCCTCAAGTTCACTATTCTCCTGCCTCAGCTTCCCAAGTACTAAGATTACAAGAGTGTACTACTTCATCCAAATAACTATACCTCATTATAGCAAAATAAAAACAAATATACTAGGAGAACAATGGAAAACCATAGTAGACATATTCAATGGAAGAATATTCAGTGGTTAAATTATGATTTATCACACATTTTTACATGAAAAACTCTTGTACTATTTAAATTAACAATAAGACAATCATTTTGAAAGAGCAAGAGCAAGAATAATATAAGTGATGGCAGAGAAAAACACAACTCATACATTAGTCTTATGGATATGAAAATTCCAAAGTTTAAAAAACAATGTCAAGGGCTGGGGATATAGCCTACTGGCAAGAGTGCCTGCCTCGGATACACGAGGCCCTAGGTTCGATTCCCCAGCACCACATATACAGAAAATGGCCAGAAGCAGCGCTGTGGCTCAAGTGGCAGAGTGCTAGCCTTGAGCGGGAAGAAGCCAGGGACAGTGCTCAGGCCCTGAGTCCAAGGCCCAGGACTGGCCAAAAAAAAAAAAAAAAAACAATGTCAAATATCTGTTAAAATTTAATAATCCCACTTTCTTTCTAGAACATTCTACTATACTGAGAAAAGGCCTACTATGCAAAGCCACAGTTTAATAATACCACCAAAAAACCTAAAAATAGCATGAATGCCCAACAACAAAACAATGGTTGCATAAACACTGATACAAAGTTACTTTACTACTGAGTAGAATATGGTAGATTCTATTTACTAACATACCTTATATTCATGTTATATGGTAAAATGAGAAAGATATTGCAAATAATATATGCAATACTATTTTTACAAACATGCACTTATTTTTCTATGTGCAGATATCCACATGATTTTTTTTTTTTTGCCAGTCCCAGGGCTTGAACTCAGAGCCTGAACACTGCCCCTGAAGCTCAAAGGCTAGCACTCTACTACTTGAGCCACAGCACCACTTCTGGCTTTTTCTGTGTACATGGTATTGAGGAATCCAAACCCAGGGCTTCATGCATGCAGGCAAGCACTCTACCACCAAGCCACACTCCCAGCCCCACATGATTTTTAATTCATTATTTATTTATTATCTTTAGTGATTATATCTTAATGAAGGAAAGTATGGACTATTAACCTAATTGGCACAATAAAGAGAATGAGAAAGCCAAATCAAAACTAGTAAAAAGGGGGTGGGGCATGGCTCAAGTAGCAGAATGCCCACCCAATAAATACAAGGCTCTGAGTTGATTCCCCAGTATCACTTAAAAGAAAATAAAAAACAGACATACTTACAAATCATATTTAAAATTATAAAATATTTTTCTAAAATAAGCAAGACACACAAGCACATGCCACTCTTCATGGTGCTGTGTTAACTGGTAAAATATACATGTGAGATCTCTGTCCTCCCTTTTTAGGATTCTGTGGTAACTGAGAGAAACTTACACAAGGAGGGTACAGCACGCATGTCAGTTGCATGAAAAGAACTGACATAACTGAGGTCCATAATGAAGATCCCAGCTCACAAAGAAAAGATATTTTTTACATACTGTGTTTTAGGAAACATTAAACAGGATAATGACATTTATATGTGATGATACATTTACATATAGGATGATATATAAAAAATATATAAATACATACATATGAAAAAATTCACTGAAACAACAAAAAGCAACAAATTTTGAGCACCAATAGTCTAAATGAAATGTAAAGTTCTATATATTCAAGGATGGAAAAAACTTAATTGTCACAAATAGTCACCAACTGCCTAGAACCAGGAGTATTTTATTAGTAAAAGAAATATACAATAATTTGGATTTGAAGGTACTGTGGATTTGATGGTACTGGGGTTTGAACTCAGAGCCTCATATTTTCTAAGCAAGCATTCCACCAGGGAGACATATTCCCAACCCTATAATCTCTTTAAATATTAAACTAGTAAAAGAGTTTTATAACATTTAAGTAGTTACATCCTATATCAATGTTTTTTGAAGTTAATGATAACACTTAAAATACATGTCAAAATAATATCTATATTTCCCCAAATTTTGAATTACTAGTGTATAATTAACCATTTACCTCCAGTAAAGCTGAAAAAGGGTTTTGTGTTTGTTTATTTTATTCTTTTTAAGAAAGGCAAAGGGTACCAAAATATATATAGCATCTAGCAAAATTCAGATGTCATCATAAGGATTGGCTATATATACTTGGTTTAAACCTAATAAATTGTTGGGTTTTATAGGTCAGTTCATATAACTCAACCTAAATTTTCCAAAGACTGAAAAAGCAGGTAGTAAAGAAATAACATAACCTTAAGAAAAAAAATGTTGTAAAGACATAAAACATACACTTTCCTCGATAATACATTTAATGTGCAGTTTCTCTATATACTTACATAACATAAATACTAACAGTAATTACATTAACTTCATTAAGATATTTTGAAGGCATGACTTTATGTGAGCAAAGCCAAACAATAGCAAGTATTCTTGATCAAACAACATTACTTATTAGATGTTACAACTTTTAAAATCTACATATTCCAGATATATGGTAAACAATTTAATTTAATAAAAATAGATTTACCAGTGTATTATATATTTTACTATCCATTTCCTTTTCACTAAAAATAACTACACAAAATGTATAATGATGGCTATATAGTAATAAACTTATGTATCAAGTATTATACTGCTTCTAACAAGTATTAAAATTCTGTATCAAGATTTTGCCTAACATGAACAAATTTACAGATCTCTGTGCCAATTTTATTCCTACAAAGAAAAATTTCTGTAACGCAACTACTGCTTTAGTAATCTCAATATCTATCTATTGAGTGTATATTGAAATGATTATATGTAGCCAGTTTAATAAATTTTCAGGCAAAAGTACTACCAAAAGAAATAGGGATATGATAACCAATAAATCTATCTTTCTGAATAAATTCATTAGAATCCCCAATTTACTCTCCTTTTTGTAAGCAGTAGCTTCATTTCCATAAAAGATAACAGTGCATAACAAGCATGCACTGGGCTGGAAGGAAGCATGGGGGTTATGCCCTAATGATAAGAGCCTGAGCAGTTAACAAAACAAAATGAAAAAAACTACATTAAGCTGAATTTCATTCCAAAGTGAAATAGCAGAGTCCATTGTCTAGGTGAAGGGCAAATTATAGAGTTCATAATTTTTTATAAAACTGCCATTGCTAAAAGACTTGGCAAAAAGCACCATTATTAACATGGGTTGGCAAATGCCATAAATATAGTGGTGATTTACATGTATGTTCTTAGTACAATTATAAATGTACCAAATATTCTCATACTATTTTCAGAAGTTACCAGAATGTTACCTAGTTTAACGATTCTTACCTAAACCAGCCTATTCTGTAGTTTTTACTGGTCTCTACTCTTTTTTCTAATTAAATCTTACCTCTTCCTTCTTCTAATCTGTGTCTTCTGATTACACGCTGTCGTTTTTCTTCTTGCCGTAACTGAAGGTGTTCTTCAATATTAACCCCAGGTACTGGGACAGCTACACAATCAACCAATAATAATAACAACAACATGTTCAGTATGTTGTACAACATAGCTTTAGCCATGTAACTATACATAATAGCTATAACTACACAAAAATCAAGAAAGTAAAAGCTGGCATAAACATTGTCTAAAATTATTCTTATTGCTTATTGCAAGAATTCTTAGATATCCCTTAACTAAGTAACAATACTACATATACTCATATGTACTTCACAGAAATTGTTTATACTACTCGAATTATCAAGATGAGGACAAGATAAAAACAAGATCAAATTACCTAAAAGAAGATCTAAAGGGATCATTTCTTTCACTGCATCAAGAATCCCTCTTTGTCTTGCCTCTTGACCATCCAACTCTCTTGCACAAGCCTTGCAACACCCACAAACAGCACAGCCAGATTCCCCAGAACCACAACCACAGATCCTGTTTCAAAAAAAAAAAAAGGCTTAACTGAAATTCTTCTAAGCTTTTCTTTAAAAAAAATCTTCTTTGCAACTTTTACATTTCCACAATTAACTTTAAGGAAAAGGATGAATAGATGAACAATTAAAAGCAAGAGTTATCAAATGTATTCTAATGGCCATAATGGGTGTCTCTATAGAAAATACAAATGGATTCTTTTATTATCAAAGCAATTACTAACAAAAATTATCTTTTACAAGCTTTTCCAGTTACTTGTGTAAGAAAATTTACAATGAATGACCAGCATGGGCTGGTAGCTAGCAAATGAGTAGCACTGTTATTTGCCAGACACAATAAGAAAGGTGTTAGTAGTCTTCAGATGAGCCAGCTTATCAGCTTTCTACAGTGTTTTCCCTCACCATTCTTGATAGGTCATCCCTTCTCATTCTTTTTGACTGTGTCCAATAACCTGTTCTTTTTCTTGTTTCTTGTCCTTTCCATATAAACTACAAACTATATGTCATATGTTTATCATAAAATGAACGCTGAAGGATCAGTGAAGGACTATCTTCTAAATTACATATTTTGTAGATATAGAAGCCATGGCTTCGATCTTAGCCACTCAGGTGGTTGAAATCTGAGGATTACAGTTCAAAGCCGGCCTGGGCAGGAAAGTCCTGAGACTCTTATCTCCAATTAATCACAGAAAAAGATAGAAGTGGCACTATGGATCAAATGGTAGAGTGGTAGCCTTAAGCAAAAGGAGCCCAGGGACAGCACCCAGACTCTGAGTTCAATCCCTAGGACTGGCAAAACAACAACAAAAAACCTTTCAACAGTTGTGCTCAGCCCATGGTTATCCAGTTTTGTAAAATACAAGAGAATTAACCATCCGGCAACTCCTAGCTTTGAAAGCAAGCATTACTGAAAATTTGGAGGATCACTTACTACACAGTTCAAAACTATGATACAATAATACTCTACTGAAATATCTGTGTACTCATTCCATTAGGTCAAAATTACCAAATACTAAAGTGAAACAAAGACGCTAAAAAGAATAACTGTTATCTATATGTTTTAGAAAACAAAAACAACAACAATGGTAACTAAAGTATGCTTCATTTCCTTTTCTTTGAGTTCATTTTGTTGAATAGTATTTTCTATGATCATCTATTAAGCCTTTGTCCACCACTCCTATGAAAGCCTCCTTTGGCCTCTGTATGTTAAAGATGAGCGTCCTAGATGATTTATCATATCTCAGTGTTATTTATCTATTTTCATCATTCAGTGTGTTTACCTGTAGATTTATAGGCACATTCTTGTTACCACAAATGAGGGTAACCATGCAGTCTATGTTTCTTTGGCTGTACGCATTACTCATTACTTGATTCATGGAATCTTTAACCCCTCTGTATATCAACTCTACAATAATATTTTTTTTAAAGAAAAGTAAACCACTGAACTCTTAAAAAAAAAAAAAAGACTGTGGTTCAAAGAAGATGCAGTCAAAAAGCACTAGCCTTATCTGAAAAATTAACTGGAGGACTAGTTCAAGTAGTAGAGGGCTTGCTAGCCAGCACAAAGCCCTGAATTCAATCTTGAGTACCGAAAAAAAAATCAATTTTGATTAGGACTGCCATCCTGAAGGGATATCTCATAAGTAAAGACTAAAGATTTCCACACCACTTGAGCTGAGGAGTTTGAGATCATCTTGCTCTACATAGGGAGACCATCATAAAACATCCAGCAAATGACAACTAATATTTCAAAGAAAAAGCCTATTATATATTATCTAACTATAGTATGCAAAGCATAAAACTCAAAATAAATTCACAGTAGAACCAAACCATATTTGGGAAAAGCACTTGACAAGAGTTAATAGAAACATGAGGGTAGCTATCCTTACTTTGGGCTTTTCTTCACAAAATTTCCTCAACTTCTTCCCCAAATCAACCAGTTATAATAAACTTAATCTTACAAAGGGAATACCATTCTATTAGCTATAAAAACTACATTCAAAATTACCCCAATATCTTTTTTTCTGAATAATTACTTATTTATTGTCAAAGTGATGTACAGAGACGTTAGAGTTTCATACGTAAGGCAGTGGGTACATTTCTTGTACAATTTGTTACCTCTTTCCTCATTTCCCCCCAACCCCTTCCTTTTTCCCTCTCCCTCCATGAGTTATTCAGTTGGTTTACACCAGATGGTTTTGTAAGTACTGCTTTTGGAGTCGTTTGTCTTTTTACCCTTTGACTCTCAATTTTGATATTTCCTTACCCCAATATCTTATGAGTAAATACAAATTTTATTCTACTAAACTCACATATTAACTTTAAATCAACAATGATACAGACCCCTGGAAAAAAAAAGGATGGTCTATTAGTAGAATACATAGAACAAGGATAATAAAACATAAAACAAGATGTGATAAAACTTTGTGAGAATATCTAAAATCTTTCAAATTATAATTGGCAAATTTAAGTAATTTACTACTCAAGTACTCTGTATGGCATTTGACAGTTTTATTGGAAAAGATTAGAGCTCAACAAAAACCAAGAGACTCAGATTTAAACACATCTAAATAAAGAATACAAATAAAGCTACAATGATACATGAGTTAAGTAATGGTTTAAAATGTATTAGATGGAAAAATGATACTGAATTAGAAATTAGCCTAATAGAAAACAAAAAATTATAATTCTGGAGTATATCTCAGTGGTACAGCATGCATGAACATGAAGTCTAGAGTTTGATTTCAATGTGGCAATCTAAAGTAATAACATAATAACAGTTATGACAAATTATAAGTGAAGACACAGTAAAACAACTGGAATAAATGGTGCACATTTTCTTCAGTATCAATCCTTGCTTACCCTCCAGGGACTCTGTCTGGACGTCCACTGCTGACACAACTGGCTCCATAACCCGTGCAATCCCCACATACAGTGCACACCATGCACTGCTCCAGCTTCCACTTATGCATGCCTGGAGGGCACATCATGGATTTCTCATCTTTTTCATCTATTTCTTCTTCCAAATCTTCATCCATTGCTGTTGCCATATTTTCAACTCCAAATCCTAATTGACAAATCAATATAAAAAAACTTGATGTATTCTCATGCTTGAAAGTCAGTAATATTTCCCAATTTTAAAAATTTATAACCCATTGCTAATTCAAATAACTATGCCAAGAAAGTTAAAATATAACAAAACAAGCTATAATTTCATGAATACATGCACTCCCAATTTCCTTTCTGCAAAAGCAGGGAGGCTGTTCTCAAACACATCCCTCCCTCACTGTCAGTCATTCTTCTCAATCTTTCCTGAGCCCAGCCCTCTTTTCTATCCTCACTACCAATAGTTTCATTCAATAAACCAAAGAAATCTTCTCAACCATGCTTTAAACAAAGGTCCCTCCAATCTACTACATCTTCCAACTGTTCCAAATCATCTTTTAAAAGCACATACTTTGTTGTGTATATTGTCACAATTTACAAACAGCCAAAAAAAATAAAAATTAAAAAGTTCCTGAGCAAGAGACCAACAGTCCCAATATGCCTACTATGGCTCTCTACTTTCTCAAATATCATTTCTTCCATGCAAACAGTATTCCACAAAGCCTGAATTCCTTCTGCTTTTGAAGATCCTGTGTCCTTTCACATGCTCAGGGACTTCATTCTTATTCCCTCTGCCTTACCCTTCCTTGTTCACAATATGCTTCTCCCTACCTTATCTATAAAACAAGTAAACAAACTCCTTTTCAGCCTTCAAAACTTCAGCTCAGAAGTCATTTCCTAAGAAAGGACTTAGTACCCTTTCCAGGGAATTAGTCACCAACTCCTTACAGCCTGTTTCAAAGCTCACTTGCAACTTGTACTTGGCTGTAAAAGCATTACTCATTTCATCAGCAGCATTTTAACCAGTATCCTCAAATTAAATGCAGATTTAATTCAATATCAAGTTTTTAAAAATGACTTATAAAGATAGAAAGCAAAGCCCAATGCAACCTGATGATATAAAGCAGAATTTCTTAAAGGAAGACTGAAAACGCTGACCCTAAAAATTTAACAAATGAAAATGTAACAAACCAGGTAAATCAAAGAAATATGAAATATTTATATATATATAACATAGTTAAACAACTCAATATAAATCAATTTTTTAAAGTAAGCAAAATAGTGGCGCACTGATGGTTCACATCTGTAATCATACCTACTCAGGATGCTGAGGTTTGAGAATCACGGTTCAAAGCCAGCCAGAGAAGGAAAGTCTGTGAGACTCATCTCCAATTAACCATCAGAAAATCAGAAGTGGCATTATAGTACAAGTGATAGAACTCTAGTATTGAGTAAAAGAGCTCAGGGACAGCACCCAGACCCTCAAGCCTCACAAGTAACAGGAACACAAACCTTAATAACACAAAATACACTTACCTTTTCCTCCTTGGCTCATGGCACCTGTGTCTCTTCCACATTGTCCTTTATTATTTACACCAAATGTCCAAACTTCTCCATTCTTCATTAAAACACAAGTGTGAGCTTTGCCCATAGCTACCTGAGTTACAAAGTGGCCTTTCAAATCAGTTACCAAACCTACAGGAAAAACACAAGTTTGGTAAAAACAAAACAAATCAGTCATGAAAATGAGAAGTGAAAGGCCAAACACTGACGATTTATCAACAAACTAAAATTTTAAATTTAGTTTCAATGAATTTCAAAATGTTATTCAGACAAATTTTTATAGATTAGATAACACAAGCTGAATGCATTTCACACTGCCAAATGTATTAAAAGAAGTTTGTAGTTTTCAAATATCTAGCACAGGCACAAAGGAACCCATAAATCTTTTACCTGCTTTGACTTATCTCAGCAAAACAAAGTAAGATACTTACAATATTATACTGAAATATTATTTGTATAGAAATCATTGGGCTCCAAAAAGTTTCAATCCTGTTCAACATCAATACTTTTTTCTACAACTTTTTTCTACTTCATGTTTCCCTAAATTTCCCTTACTTTCAATCACACTTACTGCATCCAAGTGGTGTTCATTTCATGTATTCAGTGTATTTGTATCAACTTTAAATTGACAAAGCATAATTAACATTAAGTAGTAACACCAATAAAAAAGATAGTTAAATGTTTTAATATTGTAAACATTAAGATACTTCTTTTATGTAAATTGTGCATAATATCAATCTAGCATTACACAATGGGAAAATTACTCAATATTTTTACCCCAGTATCATTTCTTTAAGGTAGCCTTCCGTGTTCCTTATATTAGTTTAGGTCTTTTCATTAAATGTACCTCAAAAATTCCTACTTTTAGTAGTAGCCTGCTTAAAAACATATATGTTTTGTATAAGCATGTATTCTGTACCTACACATATGTATATGTGTACTATATATGTGTCTATGTATGTGCACATATATACATATATGTATTGTGTGTTTATATAATGCCTCAAAAACTTGGTTCACTCTGACAACTGCAGTCATCTGATCATCTAAATATTACCAAGTTAAGTCAGCTCACATATTACCTCAGAGGAGTTCAACTAAATAATAAATTGCTATAAATATTCTGTGTTTCTTTGTTCCACCATGAGACAATCACTTATACTTCTAATCACAAATTTCATTAATTCTTGCTTCTTTTTTACAACAAAATTCAAAGGTATTACAGATTTCTATCACGTAAAATCTTCCCCTAGTGGGATGACTCATTTGTCATACTCATTTTTAATTGCTCTTAAATTTAAATTTTAAAACTCATTTAAAATTATTCATTTTAATTGAAGAATATTTAGCAAACAAATGTGATGAGTTCTTAAGGTTAGAGTTTATAACATAAACTTATTTAGCTAGTTCTATCCCTCATATCTATTGCTTAAATTTTTATTTCATTGGTCATATAATCATATGACAAGAAATTCTTAAGATTCTACTGTCTGCCATGGTACCATGGTCCAAAGCACTGAGGCTATAATACAGTAGCTAGAAAGAGAGAGATAACCCTTACATGAACCTAACATGAAAGGAATAAAGCAATAACTACAAATCAGCTTTGTTATGAAAATAATTTCCTGCAGAGTACTATCAATCCCCAGGAGCAAGACACATGAGCAACTGAGTAGAGGAAAAAGAGCTGTTAAGAGGTTAAGTTTGGGTTGCAAATGTGACTTAGTGGTAGAGTGCTTGCCTAGCATGCATGAAGCCCTGGGATCGATTCCTCAGAACCATATAAACAGAAAAGGCCAGAAGTGATGCTGATTGATAGCCTTGAGCAAAAGAAGCCCAGGGACAGTGCCCAGGCCCTGAGTTCAAGCCCAGGACTAGCCAAAAAAGAGAGAGAAAAGTGGTTAAGTTTTACTACCAAGCTTTAGAATTAACTGCATAAAATTCAGGTCAGAGTTCCCTATGACAAGATACATTGGAAAATTTCTTCCCGCTACAATAATTTAAAATTTTTGGACACACTTTTGTAACACTTAATATCCTATAGTGGAATCTTCACTACATAAAAACAAAATGACTTTTAAGTTATAATGATTCTTAAATTTAAAACTTACTTGAACTATCAGAGTAAATGGCATCTTTTCCAAACATGTACAATTCTCCATCTTTAGAAATAACAGAACTACTTCCATTATTGCAGGCTGTATACACCACAATCTTTCCTTCCATTTTAATTATTTTTTTAGGTTTATAGGGTTTTGATTGCCGTCGGCTCTTAGCTTAAAAACAAAGAATAAATAAAATTAAGGCATCTATGTACAAATAATAATAGTGGTTGGTACACAAAGGCCAAACAAGATAAACATATTATGTCTGAATGTATGATATACTTTATTCTCAGAAAGGCCTAGACTTCCTGACATGCCTATTTTTTAAATCAGTTATCTTGCCAGCCTTATCTGGTCAATTCATATTTAGGCTATTATTGTCAGATACTCCTCCTTTTTAGCACAATGAATGTTCCAGTGGGAAACGCTAGTTTTTCGCCAATCTCTGGATTGTTTTATATTACCAAAACAATCTTACTGTCACTCACATATAAAACCAACTTTATTCTTACTCTGTAATTAACATGTGCTTTTATGATACTTCATTCAAACTAAGTTTCTTATTCCCTCCATCTATATTTTATTAAGTAGATACTCCAAGTAATGAGAGATTGTTAGGAAGAGAAATACACATATGGGAAGAAGGAAAATAAAATTAAACGAAGGTGACTCAAACAGCTTCTGTTCTCAAAAACTCTGTGGTGAAAGTATCTTTCTGCATGTATGAAAAAAGAATAATGAAATCTGTTGAAATTTGTTTTTTAAAAAAGATGAGAGAGAAAAAGAAACAGGGGGTGAGTTTGGTATATTGTACATATGAATTTTGATGTCACAATAAAACCCCTCTTATAAAATCAATACATGCTAATAACATCTTTTTAAGAAAAAAATAAACAAAAGATGAGACGCATCAACTAGCTGATCTTCTAATTGGACCATTTCATTCATCCTTTTCATAGTAAGAACCCTTACACAGTAAGTAAGCTGTTGTGCTACAGCTTAAAATAGTCTTTTTTATATAACATGACTCACATACATAAACATGTACAGTAACTAATTTACTTGGTGGTTCAAGTAATGAGAGAACAATGCTCCCCAAATGTTAGATAGAAAAACTAGCTGTACTGAAATTTATGACAGGTAGTAACATACTTTATAGATATTTTTAAGTGTTTTTCCATGGTTACTTTTATTTTTAATAACTTTTACGTGTTAACTTCAAAACCTAATACCTCTAAAATGCTACTATGTTATGTTATGTTATGTTATGTTATGTTATCATACACAAACTGTAAGAAATTAAAGACAGAAAAAGTCTTTGAGAAACACTGAAGAGAAAAACAGAAAATATGGAGAATTAAATTTAGAATTTTATTGCCATGCAATAATTTCATCAGGAAAAGAACACTAAGAATAGAAATCCCTGGAAACTCTAAAAAAAAAAAAAAAAAGTTTACCTCCATTCTAAAATACAAATTCCTTTCAAAGTTTCGGGATTGCAAAAATAATCTATAAAATTTTTAGATTACAAATTAAGTATATATTTTCAGATGAGTGGCCTTGACTCCATAAAATATAAAAATTCATTTGTTAGCATCCAAACATAAATCAGCTATCATAGCTATTTAATGCACAATACACCATCATTTCCTGATATGCCCCAATGTAAATTTTCTATTAAGTTAGTGAAGTGTCAGTATGATTAGTATATTCCACATAAACTGTGCTCAGTGTCCTGTTTAACTTACTTGATTCTCCATCTTCTCCTTTACTAGCAGATCCTGTAAAGAATATGCTTCCATCTTCTGCAACTAAAAGAGCATGAGAGCCATCATGTCCAACTGAGAAGTGTACTATCTTGGGAGATTTTGTAATTGGTAGCTCAACCCATTTTCCTGCTGAAGGACCACCTTGCTTGATTCCAAGGCTCTGGTATTTGCCAGTGTAATATATCTTATATATTAAAAAAAAAAAAAGAATTACAGTAAGTTTTGGAATAGTGCACCAGGTTTCACATGAGAAAACAAAAACTTCTACATTTTATTAAAAATAATAACATGAAACCAAATGTTTTTGTATTATTCAAATTTAATTTATTTATTTGCAAAAAAAGGACAGTTTAAGACAGCTTTTCCCTATGAATGAAGAATTTCTTAGCTTATAATTTTTGGTACTCGTATTTATTATGCTTTGAAGTTTATTACTCCAACGTTCAGCCGCAGAAAATTCATACCATTCTAAATTCACTATTTTATTTTCTTTAAGTAGTTATACAAAGGAGTCACCATTTAACAAAGCAGTTTATGAATGCACTGCATCTTGACCAATATTCTCATTTTCAACATTCTCACCTACCCATCTCAACTGACACGTGAATATATTATATTTGCCTAATTATTTCAATTTTCAGAATTCCTCCAATTATCTTCACATTAACTAATAAGAAACTTTCATATCTATATACTGACCTGTAAAAGGTATTAATTAATTATATTTGCTCTCAATTCCTTCAACTTAAACCCTGTATTACTTCTGCATTTACAGAAATTTGTAATGAATACTTATCAAAATAAACTTAAAATATAAATTCACTCTAACTCAAAAAAATACAGTTCCATAACTCAAATTAAATTCTTGTAAGAATATAACATTTTAAAATTTATAAGTTTTGTGTTTAAAATATCACTATTGATTCATAACACTATTTTCAACATGATTAGAATTTTGACCATATAAAGAAACAAAGTGATTATGTAAACTATATAAACTAAACAATTATAACAACTATCTCTTAAAGTACAAAAAGTCCATTTTCAATTTTAAAGAGCAATTTACCTTTCCATTTGCTGTTTTCATTAGTGCAAACTCTCTTCCTGCACCAAGAATGGCTGATTCCTCATCAAATCCTGTACCTACCATACAACAAGTTTTAGTACTATTGCATTTCTAATACAATTAATTCCAAGTATAACATGCACTCCTTCAAATAATTCAAATCCATTCAATCAATACCCTTCAAAAGCAAAGATGAGCTAGCCATAGTGGTACATGTTTATCATCTCAGTGCTTGAGTAGCTGAGGCAGAAAGATTAGAAACCAGACTGGGCTATATAGCAAGACCCTGTTTCTAAATAATTTTAATATACATCAAAACTTTAAAATTTGCTGTAACTTTTTATGAAATTTTTATTAAGTAGATACTAGGTATAGGCATCATATTTTCAGAACTGTAGCTTGCTTTATCCTCACAACTATGTGCCCAGTATCCAAATATGCAAATATAAATTCATACAGATACAGTTATTTGAGCTTAAACAATGCCATGTAAATATTCAGATTAAAGAATTTCAGATTCTTTGTGCTATGCTTTTGCCTACAGTAGACCACTTTAAAAAGTTTCTTCACAAATTTTAATACAAACATATTCAAATCATAAAACTATGGGTAATCTTAATTTTAAAAAGCATTTTATAATTTTGTCTAGTCATATAAACTACCAACTAGTCAATGATCTTTATAATATACAAAATGCACTAATGTGAAATTATAGAATTTCATAGGAAAATAATAATAGCCCTTTCAAAAACTCTTTCAAGTTAAATAGCAGCACTATTAAATTCCAAGAACATAGCAAACAAAAATGGAGACCCTCACAGGAATTAATGAGCCCAATTCCTTCCATAACCCAACTACTTCCCCAAGAGTAAGCTCACTAACCTCAAGAAATTCTGTGATTATC
Organism: Perognathus longimembris pacificus; assembly: GCF_023159225.1. Taxonomy (NCBI): domain Eukaryota; kingdom Metazoa; phylum Chordata; class Mammalia; order Rodentia; family Heteromyidae; genus Perognathus; species Perognathus longimembris. The sequence continues at coordinate 21,223,879 of NC_063163.1, read as the reverse complement.
AATACTTCTCTACCCAAAAGATTATTGATCAATGTTAGACTTTATGAATTTGTCTATAGGTATTTTGGAATATGTCCAAATAAAAATGAGAAGTTTTAATGAGAGAAATATATATATATGTTGTAGTAGCATTTATAAGTTTTCAAATTAATAAAGAAAAAACAAAGGAACCTATATACTAATGAAGTCCACCAAAGTCCATCCATATATTGTTAATTTTAAATTGTTTTATTTAGCTCCATTCAAAATAATAGAAACGTAATTATATTAGTCATTTCCTGAGTATGACATTCTTATATTTTATTGTTTAAAGGATATGTAGTTCCTAACTACTTGTACATATTAACTCAAATTTTTATTTTATAAAAACATATGCAAAACAGTCACTAAACTTCAGCTTCTGCTAAAGTGCTAAAGACACATTACAGATTTTAAAAGAAGAAAGAATCTAAAAAATTAAAATAAGGGGACGAGGCTTATTTTTCCATCTTACTTATAATATGCAAGTCCTTTTCCAGATCAAACAGTGAGATACCACAGGCATGTAAACATTTTCTTGCCAGTTTAAGTTGCAATTCTTGTTGTAGCACAGGTTCCGTGCTTGTGGCAAATATTCTCACAACAAAACCATCCTAGAAGAAAACATCCACAGGATTATAAAACATAAATCATCGCTCTAAGGCGCTATTCTTTCTAATAAAAAAACAAATAATTTAAGAGAAAATATTCCATTTATGACAGCTACTCCTGATTCAGAGTACTTACATCTCTTGAAGCAGCTATCTGATTAATATATTCTCCATCAGTGAATAAAATATTTTGTCCTTCAGTGTGACAATCTGTGCAAAAAGAAGAAAAAGTAATTGTATTACAAAGTAAATAACCACCTTACACAAATGATTTTACTCCTTTGTTGAAGTCAGAATGGGAGTTCTCCATACAATAAGGATAGAAAACTCAAAAGGAGATTGCTACTTAATAAAAAATTACAAATTAGCAGGAACTAAATAGTTCAACTAAAAGTACTACTTACATTGTGCTTATACTTATAAATCTATAATCAAGGACCTGAGACTCACCTAATTTCAAAATGAATTAATATTAGACACAGTGAGAGTTAAACATGCACGATGATGACAAACTATAATGTTTGTTATGTTTCAATACAACCACATGCAATGTAGGCAAAACTACCATCAGACATATATCACAGTCATTAGTGTCACAGAGAAATACAGATAGACCCAAAGCTTCTGTATTTAAAGTCTACGATGTCCAACTACTGATATCCCTTGCTTTATGAAACAGATCATATTCAAAACTAGTCATTTATTTCCCACTTAGAAAGTCAATGTGTTCATTCAGCACATCTAGTATTTAAAATACTCTTAACTCTAAATTTTCCTCTTCTATTGAACAAACAAATCTAAATTCATTTACTCTGTATTAAAAGTTATATAACAGCTAGCATGCCATATATTGTCATTACTATACATGTATATATGTATCTACAAAGCTGTGCACTATATACACTTTGATCAAAATAATGCACAAGCTCCATTGTAACAAAGGATACCAGTATTACAGAAGGACACTGGAACAAGTTAGTGACTGCTATTGAATAAAACAAAACTACAAGCAAAAATCAACATCTATGGATAAATTGTACCCTTTTGGAAAAATGAATGTCCAGCAAGCAAGTACAAGAGCACACACAATTCCCAAAATAATTATACAGAACTAGGATGAACCTCTCCATTAATCACAGTATCAAAAACAAGACAAAACAGAATTTCATTTTCAGCTGCACCTGAATCAACAAAACATTATATTCTGCTTTTTGAAATGCAGTAATGGAGCCCACCCAAATAAACTACATTACTCTATTTATCTTTGCCCAGGAGCTTCATACTAGCATACTTCCTTATTATAAATATGCAAAACACAGGCAGACCCTTACCAAATGAGCATTCAGTGATCACAAACTGGAAATAGAAACTGGGAGACAAGGCCCACTGGTAGCCCAAGAGACTTGGTAATCAAAGAGAGGAGAAATCGAAAGAAAGAGTTCCTAGTCCACTGTACAGAATACAAAGAGGCGCAAGAAAGATGCTTCTCAAGCTCTAAGCAGTAAGATTTTAAACTAAAAAGCAAAGAAGAAAAACTGATTATAATTTCAGACAAATGCAGTGGGTGAGGATGAAGCGGTGCAAGAAGAATAGCAAAACTCCTCATGATCTGAGGCAATCTGTCCCTAGACACAGAGAGTAAATGACGTAGAATACAATCTGGAAGGTAAAGACTTTTTTTTTTTAAAGAAAAAGACAATTATGGGGGTGGGGGGTATGTTTTTGAGTTCACACATACTAGTTTGCAATAACTTTTTTTAAAAACTTCAAGCTGAGTTGAAGCTCAATGAATTACCATTTTATGTCTATTTCAAATATGGCATTCATTACCGCCCACAAATCTGACAATTCACTTTTCCTCTTGCTGGGAATGCTATAGAGCAGTGTTGACCCTATCTAGAGAAGAAAAACAAAAAAAGTTCTACTGAAGAAATGCAGTCCAGGCCAAAGAAATAAGAAATGGCAATAGGCTTCTTCAGGCATGAAGGCTGAGTCTTCCCACCATAGGATTTCAAGGTTTTCTCTTCATCCTTCCTTTTTCAGTAATGTAGTATTATAAGAGTATCTTCAGGAACATAGGAAGCAACATCTGCAAGCTTGGAAGACACAATAGGGGACTATGCTCCCAAAGTTTGGTTCATTCTTCACCAAGAATCCAACAACACATAATTATGAAACAAAGAAAGCCATACTTGAATTATTAAAAGTTGCATTTCATAGGTTAAATGATGCAGAATTTTTAAACTAAATAAAGACATTAACATGTAATTTTTATTATAGTTGAATAAATAACACAACTTTAAGTTGATACCTTCCATTTGTCCTCTATTTACAATTTTTCTAAATTAACATGGTAAAAATAAATGTTATCTGTTTAGAAGTATGAGATTTATCAATTTAGAATTTTCCTTTTATGATAGTATCCTATAGTGACTTGCACAAGGACATAGCAATAGAGATATTCATTACAGTGAATATTCATTATAAAAATATTGAAGACTCCCATTCTAATACATTAATCAAGAGAACATATTTTTATCACTGAAATATGTTTTAAGAGACTAAAGAACTGGAAATGTTTCCAGAATGTTAAGGTAGAAAAGACAAGTTTAAAAAACAATATGTAGCTTATGGTCACTTTTTAAAAAGCATGTTGACATGTTAATGTGATTTTTACACAATAAATAGGACCTTTAACATATATGTATGCAGAGAGTGCAAGTTATTTCAAGTAGTTTTTTTTTTTTTTGGCCAGTCCTAGGCCGTGAACTCAGGGCCTGAGCACTGTCCCTGGCTTCTTTTTTGCTCAAGGCTAGCACTCTGCCACTTGAGCCACAGCGCCACTTCTGGCCATTTTCTATATATGTGGTGCTGAGGAATCAAACCCAGGGCCTCATGTGTACGAGGCAAGCACTCTTGCCACTAGGCCATATCCCCAGCCCTTCAAGTAGTTTTTAATGTCTTGTTACTGTTTAAAAAAGAAACACAGCACAGGACTTATAAAGAAATGAAGAAATGTAGCTATATCTGAAAACAAAAGTTATTACAAAAAGATTTTGTCATAGGTTTCCTAAAGCAGTTCTGTTTGAAATTAACACAAAATGTTTCATTTACTTTTTAATATGATGCCTGTACAGTAATTTGGACAAATGTATAGATACCAAAATTCAAATAAATGCTTAATGAATTTATGAGATTATTTCTTAAATTAACAAGCTGACTGGGGCAATTATCCTTCCCAATATGTTCTTTAGAAGTGGGCCTCATTTTTAGATAGTCATGTGCCTCAAAGTGCTATGTACTGTGAGATTATTGACAGGCACATTATTCAAAACAAGGTGTGTGTGTGTGTGTGTGTGTGTGTGTGTGTGTGTGTGTGTGTGTGTCTCTCTCTCTCTCTCTCTCTCTCTCTCTGCAAATTCGTGTGCCTGCCTGTCTGCCTGTACTGGGGCTTGAATTCGGGGCCTGTGTACTACCCCTTGGCATTTTTGCTCAAACCTAGGTCTCTACCACTTGAGCCATAGCTCTACTTTTCTGGCTTTTTGCTGGTTAATTTGAGATAAGAGTTTCACAAACTTTCCTGCCTTGGCTGGCTTTGAACCATAATCCACAGATCTCAGCCTCCTAAACAGCTAGGATTACAGATGAGAGCCACTGGTAACTGGTTAACATTTAAGAATTTTGTTTCATTTTGTGCCAGTCCTGGGGCTTGAACTCAGGGTCTATGCGCTGTCCCTGATTTTGTGCTCATGGCTAGCTCTTAGCACTTAAACCACCATCACCTGGCTAACATGTAAGATTTTAATATAAACTTTAGAAAAGTATCAAAGGTAATGGAAAATTTAAAGATTTTACAATGGAGAACATTTCATGCATTTACTTAGTATTTTAAAAAATATGAGACCTTCAGGTTGAGATTTAGACAGCAGCAATTCCAAATGAGAGTATTTATGTACAACAGCAAAATAAATTGTGGCCCAAAGTAGCTTATAGAATTGTTAAAAAGAACAACTGGATAGAATTTTTTTAAATTACTAAACACCCTAAACAATGTCACTGAAAGTCCTTTAAAAGAGGAAAAACCTAAGTTTATTGTTAACACAAAAACAACCAAAAGGTTCTTTGAACTAGGAAATGAAAATTAAAGTTGCAGTTTGATTAAAACCAACAAAATAACATCACACCACCAATTCAACATCTGAATAAGTGTTGATGGAGGCCAAATATAGTGGATCATACCTATAATCCCCATTACTTGGGAGGTGGCAACAGGAGGATTATGGGTTTAAGGCCAGCCTGGTCACAAAAGTTAGTAAGACCCAATTCTCAAAGAATAAGCAGACATGTTGGTTATGCATGCTTGTAATTCCAGCTACACAGGTGATGGAGGTAGAAGGTCTAGGTCTGAGGCTGGCCTGGGCAAAAAAGACTCTTATTTGAAATATCAATAGAACACAAATGCTTCCAACCATGATTGTACATGGCTCAAATAGCAAAGTAACAAGCCCCGAGTTCAATTCTAGAGCTGCCTAAATGAACAAATGTTTGGTAGAGTAACGGTAGGAGTTTAGACCACACAGATGTTTTGAAATAAAGTACTAAACTTCAATGTACTGTATTTCTGATATCTATTGTTCTATGTATTAATTGTACATAGATAACTTGTATCAAGATACTTAAAATCCATTTTTAACCCATTTCTAGGAAACCATACTTTTTGTCTGAGCTTATCACGCACATTTCTTTAAAAGCACTTGTGAAGAAAAAATATAAGTAGTTGAAACATACCTGGTAATATTACAGTACCATCCTGTTCCAGTGTTTCAGGGCTTATTCTTATGGCTGTCATGCTGTGGTTATTCACATCTCTATATAATAAATAACCCTGATAACAAAAGTTATGCTGTATTAAAATATTTTTATTGTCACTTTAGCAGAAAAAGCACACATATATGGCTCTGTATTATAACTGTCTGAGGTCAAGAGAATCAATAATTGCTGTCTAAAAGATATAAAAGATTAAAAATATAAAGATGTGGGTACATTTAACAAGAGGAAGAACTATACACTACTGGCAATCAAATGAACAAGTGAATCAAATGCACTAAAAAGGTAAAGAACAGTATAAATATGCTGTTCAGAATGACGTCACTTGTGAAGTAAATAAGATAAATGATCCCTATTATTTTAACATACTTTAAGAAAAATAACTGAAATAAGGGAGTGAAGAATATGATAGTCAATAAATGAGCATACTACTACAATAGTAAATTTTCCAAGCCATTATTTCCAGTAGGTTTAGCAAATAAAAATTTAATAAGATGTTTTAAACCAAGTTGGGTTTTAGCAGATAATTACTGAATAATTAAGTTGGCATTTAAAATTTATTTTCAAGATGGCCCCAATAATTGGTATAACATATTATTCTTCACATAACAATAATTTTAGTATTCAAAATATTTTCACATATCTTTTATCACTGCATGCTGACAACAGAAAGTACACAGACATCTTAATCTCTTATCCTTCCACAGGAGAATTTAAGCTTTTCTCCAGGGTGAGGATAGTAAAGAAATAAATGTTTCTGACCTTTTTTTTTTTTTTTAATCTATGTTTCATCTGCTGTGTTCCATGGGAGGAGAAGTAATATATTTGATGGCTGACCTAATAAGAGGGTGACCTCTCTGGCTGTGTGGGTCAGAGGATGAGATCACAGCATTCAGAGAGCAACATAGTCCTAGCTCTTTTTTAGCCTTTTGTGATTCCCTGCAAGTTCCTTATGTTGGTGTCTGTCTACTGAGTAGAACAACAACTATTCCTTAAAATCTATTGGATCTAGCCATATAATGAAGTTTGTGGCAAAAAAACCTTCAATTACAAGTCTCCAATTACATATACATTCTTGACTTATAAAAGTCATCTTTAGATAAAGAACTCTAAAGAAGATATTTTTATCCACCTTTAAACTAAGTAACAAAAGATCAAATAAATTAGCTACTCCAAGAGTCTCATAACTGGCAGGAAGCGAGCTAAGACTTAAAATTGAACCCTGTGTCAATTATGACCCAAAATTCTTTACACTATACTATACCATTGTTACAGCAGTAGAGGAATATTGCTTATTGATTTAACAAGAGAAGAAAAACTTTATTAACAATATTTTCCTACCTGAGCATACCCTAACCAAGACTTCTTTTCTTTTCTATTTCTGATTCGGGATGTGGAATTATATATATGGCCCTGCAAAAATAACAAAAATTAATCTATCAACATTTTTATAATTACTTATCAATGAAAAAAATAAATGACATGTAATAAACATCTTTAATAATCATTTTCAGAGGAAAAAGTATTACATCAAGATTAGACAATATACTAAAAATGAAGCTTAACACAGTACATAGTCTCCTATGATCAAGAATTGAAAGGAATTATATTACCCGAACTGTTCCACTGTATCCAGAACCTATTTTATACAATCCATCCTTGCATAACAGATAAAGAAAAAATCCATCATTCTGAAGTAGACACTGGTCATCCTCATCAACAGATATTTCCTTTAATGGCCACTTGTGCATTAAAGCTGCTTTTTTAATGCCATTGCTAAACCAGTCCTGAATTTGAATTTTTCCCACCAAAACTGCTTGTACACTTCTCTGTAGTGAATTCAGTATTGTTGGCACCTACACATACACAGACACACACAAAGAGAAAAAAAAAGACATTTTTAAATGTTTCAAACACAAAACATAAAATGAAAATGCTTTTTATTGTATCACTTCTAAGAAAAGAAATGGCTAAGAATAATACTTTGCATACTAGCAAAATGTCCAAACTGAAAGTTCATGTATAAGAAACAAATTCTAAGCAAGAATACTTCGTTAATCTGAGTATTCCATGCCATTCACCAATTCCATGAAATCTTGGCCATTATTTTGAGTTTTCTGTTATCACAAAGCTCTTATCATTGAATTAGACAAGTCAGATATGAGACTTCTCATTCTCTATGCATGGCTTTCTCTCTCTTTTTTGTCTTTCATTTTTAATTGTTATTATAAAGGTGATAAATAGCGGAGTTAGAGAGTTACATAAGTCAAGTAAAGAGTAAATTTCTTTCTGGAGGCTTTATCATTAATATTTTCTCTTTGGTCTTTGTGTACTTCACTCTACACAATTTCTTCATCTTTTTTCTTTCAGTTCACTATTTCTATCTTTAATTACATTGTCTCTCAAATAATTAACCCATCCTTCCTTTAATTTTCTAATTATAGTTAATTGGTTTTTATTTCAAGGAATTCAATTTTATTATTCCTAATGTAACTATTCTTTATATACTCCTTCCTTAATGCTTATTTATTTTCTCTTATTATTTTAGTCAGGTTAAAATATAATTTCAGTACCTAAAGATGTGGCAGGATCGAAACTGCTGTATTTGTTCCTAGTAACCCTCAATGAAGCACCTTTTGCCCATATGATTTTTTTGTTAATCTGTTTGTGAAATGAAATACAATAGTGTATTCTCAGCAGGGCATCTTTGACATGGACTTCATTCCTCAAAAAAGAATTTAGTCTCTTTTACCAAGGTACTTTGCAGTCTTACCATCCGACCCTACTTTATATTATATTCTTTGGAACAGATAGGTAATACATATTTGAGTGCCCAAATCATTTCTGATGTTCTAAGTTATACATTCTCGGGAATACTTTTCTCCTTCAACCCAAGACAGTTTTGTGAAATGAACTTGGCAAATGGAAAGAAGTCATAAAAAACATTGTATGCCATAGTAAGATAAAGGGGTCCTGCCAGATGTGTTGGCCCATGCCTGTGATCCCAGTACTCAGGAGACTGAGGCAAGAAGATAGCAAGTTCCAGGTCAACCTGGACTACAAGGTGGAATCCTATCTGAGAGAGAGAGAGAGAGGGAGGAGAGAAAGGGAGAGAATAACATTCAGTGTGGGAATGACAAGTCAGAATAGTTAGTTAATAAATAGGTAGTCTTATCTCGATTGCATGCCAGCTTTCTGTACTATAATTACAGTGTAAATCCTTCAAATATTCCACTCTTGCACTCACCTCCATGCCTCAACACACAGAAGCACAGAATATCTGATCCAAGTTTGGTGTGTAATATTTCAATGTTTGTACTATTTTATTGAATTTGTATAAGTATTACATATCTTAATCATATTTAAACATCTTCAATACCCTAAAAGCATGTCTACAGAATATAGCATGAAAATCAGTACATTAGAGAAATTTCAAGGGTTTTTTTGGTCAGTTGTTGTGCTTCAACTTGGAGCCTACGCACTGTCCCAGAGCTCTTTTGCTCTCTCTACCATTTTGAGCCACCACACCACTTCCAGTTTTCTGGTAGTTTGTTGGAGATAAGAGTGTCACAGACTTTCTTGCCTGGGCTGGCTTCAAACTATGATCCTCCAATCTCAGCCTCATGAGTAGCTAGGATTACAGGCATGAGCCACCAGTACCCTGCTGCAAGATAATTAAAGACCATAAAACACAAAAGAATTCCAAGCCAAGGAGAAAAAAAAAGCTAAAGGGGACTACATTTTCATAAGAGTTCAAGACTTCTTACTAAGTCAACAAAAAGCTCCTTTTACTATTTCTGACCTGCTAATAAGAAGACTGAGGGACTCCTATCTTAACAAGAAGGAGGCCAAGGGGTCAGAGAAGAACGAACAATTGGCCCTTAACATACAACTTCTTTCTCACCTTCAAGAATCATCCAAAAGACTTTTATCTATAGAGATAACTATATTTCTCATCATTAACCATGGTGAACTTATTCCACAACTAGATACTAAAAGCTAACATGTCAGATACATATTTTCAGTAAGAATAAAATCAACTTATAAAAAATCATAATGAATTTTAAAACATAGCACATTGACATTGATGGCACAGTCTTTTCTCTCAATAGAAAAAAATATATTTAAACCTGAGACAGAATTCCATATTTGAACATATGGGTGATAAGGGAGATGGAGAAAGAAGAGAGCAACATAATGAAAAGTTTGTGGTGATAACAAACAAAAAAACAAGCTAAAGATTTAACAGTTTTTGCCAAAATTAATTTAATTATATTTAATACTACAAAATTAAACACACATGTACCTTAACACAAATATTGTAGATTACTTATATATCAACATTGAAATGATCAAGTTACTATATAACTAGTGAGAAAATGCAGTGAACTTACTACTAACAGAAAGTTAGATACTGTAAAACTACAATTTGGCATCTTATAAATTTCTAAATGGTTATAAATATAAATACCTGAATCGTTTGGCAAGCATGGCTACCATTGTTGGTGAGGATAGCAGAGATGGCCTGAAGTGTCCTTCCTGTTTCTCCCCAAGAGGCCACCAAACTAAAGAGGCAAGCACAGGAAAGTGCTGTCAGGGACTGTCCTGTGCTGTCATTCATTCCAGTACTTCGAACAGTTATTTCCAAAAGGAGCTGGAAAAGAGACTCTGTGGATAAAATAAGGATCCAATTATAGTCATCTGACATTTAAAACACTGTGTGTGTATGCTCTTTCTATTAACAAAATATAAGGCACCTAGAATAATTACAGTATTTTCTTTTGTGTATTTATCCCTATAAATTAAAACATTTATTTAACAAGGGCTTTCGAAGGTATTTAGTTTAACCCTTTCTTTCAGTAACTGAAGAAATCTGGGTAAAGTTAAATAAAATAATCTTGCCTAGAGCATTCACATATTCAAGGAATCCAAATCATTTCAAATAACAGATTACTCATTGTGCTTTTAATTTATGAAGAGTATGTTTCTTAAAATGTCATTTAAAAAATTACATTTTATTTACAAAACAAAAAACACAAAAATATAAATAAAATGTAAAATGTCATATATAACAACAGTTCACAAGAATAAAGCGGATATATAACTCATTTACATTCTAGAAAAACCTCCAAGGTCAAAGCACAAATATTTTGCTCCTTTACTGGATAATGAAATTGAAACACATGAAGGCTAAAGGATTTTTCCTAAACCATAAAGTCAGTTAGTGGCAAAGATATAAAATAATACATGATTGTTTTATGACCAGCAGAGGTCTCCACACAAAACTCCCTAAACAACTCCATACAAGGCTGAATCAATAGGCATCAGGTATTTCTTCAGCAAAAAGGGAAGGGATTTGAAAATCCTTAGAGAGTGAAATAAAGTGTGTGTATGGTGGGGGAGGAGGGGAAGTTAGAATAAGGAAAAAAATCTTAGGAAGATGAAGAAAAGGAATAGAAAGAAAGAAAATAAGGGGAATAGAATTAATCCATTTCAATACTCTGAAAATTGAAAGGCTATTTTTTATCTAATAACTCTTATGAATATATTTCATAGCTCTTATGAATTCCTCCCCCTCCATATCTAATTGTAATTTGAATCCTGCATATTTTACTCCCTAATTCCTCCACTTTTCTCTCTTTCACCACAATTTTCCCAGTTCATACTACATATTACAATCTCTTAACTGAATCTCTAAAAAGGTTTGCAAATTATCTACCACTTTTGCCCACTTTATGACCACAGAATTTTCAAACCAAAATTTAGTTGTGTACTTAAATTCCATTTATTCCTTTGTTAGTGATTTTCTTTCAAATGTTTCTACTTTCCTTCCTCCGCCCTTCTTTCACCTGTGTTTCTTTCATCTAACCTCCCCTCTGTCTTTCCTTTGACTAGTCTTCATTTACTCCTGCATGTTTTCTGTATTCACTCTAATAATTATCTTTCAGCTATTTCATCTTAAGTCAAATGTGTATAAAACTTTTGTGCATATAAGGAACTACTCTACACTGAGGCAGACCACTGGCAAGCAAGTGCCTTTATCCTAAGAAGCTAAATTCAACTGGAAAAATATCATCAATGACTTAAGCAAATATTTCAGAAAATAAGTGCAACAAAAAAAGGACTTTCTTTAAAATATATAATGACACAGAAGAAGGTCTTCCATTGCTCCTAGCACTACAACCATTCTTTTTAATAGGGCCTAAAAACTCTACTTGCCTTTTCTTTTGGGTACTCTTCTCCCCATAAGTTAAAATATTTATTTAACAAGGACTTTAGGGAGTATTTAGTTTAACCCCTTCTTGTAAGTGAAGAAATGAAATCTGTATAAAGTCTAATAAAATAAGCTTTATTATATGACGGTTATAATCTGTATAATAATAAAGATTATAATCTGTATAAAGTCAAAAAAATAAGCTCCGTGACCAAAATAAGCACCTCCTCCATATACCCCCTTCTGATTTCCAAGTCTTACTACATGACTGTACTCTGCCTGAGACACAACCAGGCTCACTCCCTTTCTATTCGTTCTTCAAATCTCAAAAGCATTATATTATTCTGAAAGCCTGTTAATGATTGTTTACTTCCCTTCATATAATTTATCCACATTTGCAATTATACATGCCAATCACCTAATGCTAGAGTCCATAATAAATAAATTATATTGTACTCTCTTAGTACAGATCACAGAAGGAAGAGCTGTTACATTTAAGGGAATACTTGAGAAATTACATTCTAGACAAATTTAACAGAAAGAAAGATATAAGGAAATAATTGGAGGGCTGGGAATGTGGCCTAGTAGTAGTGTGTTTGCCTAGCATACATGAAGTCCTGGGTTCAATTCCTCAGTACCACATAAACAGAAAAGGTTGGAAGTGGTGCTCTGGCTCAAGAGGTAGAGTGCTAGCATTGAGCAAAAAGAAACCAGGGACAGTGCTCAGGCCCTGAGTTCAAGCCCAGGACTGGCAAAAACAAAAAAAAAGTTCAATGAATAGAAAATGACTGAATAACTTCATCAATATTTGCTACTTTGGCCTAAAGTTTGGAGATTTATTTTTTTAATTCCGAAGATTTATGTTTTGCTTTTTCTTACCACGACAATAATCAAGAAATGTTATGTGTGAACCATAACTCTTTTAAGGGAGACAGGAGTCTAAAGTGAGGCCTTGTGCTTGCTAGGTAAGTACTCTACAATTTGAGAGATGGCCACAGTCCTTGTTAGCTTTGCTTTATTTTTCTGATAACGTCTCGTGCTTTTGCTCTAGCCTGCCTCAAATCACAATCCTTATCAGTAGTTTTGGATTACAGGCATAAATCATTATGCCCGGTCTTCCTTTTCTAGGTAGAATTCTGCTATAACTTTTGCCCATGCTGACAATGAATTTACATCCTCCTAGCTCATCCTTCGGTGAGTAGCTAGGATTATACACATATACCACCACACCCAAAATAAATCCTAACTCTTAAACAGAAACTCCAGAAAAACTAGCAAAATGAAAAAAAAAAAAAAAAGAAGAAGAGAAAGAAAACACTGGCATTCCCACCGTTTCAGTACCCAATCAAACACAGGTTTCATTAGAGGGAAGTGCTTCAAAGAGGCCAATTCACTTTTTAAGTGCTTCATTCTATGAATCAGCTCTTACCTAAGACCTCAGGTGGCTCGGACTGGAGGCCTTCAGGCTGCTGACCTTGAAGCACATTAAGGAGGGCTTGAAGACTCCTCAGACAAAGGGATGGATGAGAAAATCGTGTCTCCTTGATCAATTCGAAAACTTCACAAAGTCCAACCTCAATAATCTAAGGTTAAAAAAAAAAAGTTACACTTCATAATGTATAAGCATGACACTTTCCAGATAGTCTAGTTGGTATAAATGATAAATCATTACAATATTCAAAAGGCAAAGCAAAAACAACACATTTAAGACAAGTGATTAATGCAAAGATTTTTAATAATCATCTGGCTTCTAGAAAACCAAAACTAGTGACATGGTTTGAAAATTAGTTTTGTATGAGGAAACTATAATAAGACATCGTGAAAATAGCTTGTAATAGTAAATAAGGAATAGGTCCGATTACTCAGACTAAAACAAATATATTATTTTAATTTACAAAACTGATTTGGTTTTGTGCAAGTAAAACTCGGCACTCTTGTGAAGTTATATCAATTGCCATTTATAATCTCAAATAAAGACAACATACCAGAATAGAAAAAAACAATAATTAAAAACAGCTTTAAGCTCAGCCTTTTCTCTAATGGTATAATCACCATATGACTATTTATGGGTAGTAGCTCTTATTCCTCTCCAAGATGATCCTGGAAGTGAGACTACTTAGCCAAAAATGTTACTGGTATTTTAATTAATTACATTTTTCTTGAGACCAAAATAAATCTGATATTATTTAACAAAATCAACAAATCTATAATTAAAATATTGTGAAAACTAGGCACCAGGAGCTCATACTTGTAAACCTAGCTATTTAGAAGGCTAGATCTCATTATTACATTTCGAAGCTGCTTAGGTAGACAAATTCAACACTCTTACTTCCAATTAACCAGCAAAAAGCTAGAACTAGAGGTATGGCTGAAGTGATAATAGTACCAGCCCTGAGCAAAAGTGCCAAGAAGGAGCACAAGGTCCTCAGTAAATCCCCAGTACAGGTACTATCTATCTATGAATAAAAAAAAAAAATAAGATGGAGAGATAAATTATAATAAAACTGGTATAATGACTAATAAAAAAGACTAATAAAAATTTAAAAAATTCTACTTTTCAATCATCAATATTTGGAGAAACAGATCTATAAGATCTCTTTTAACAAGTATTAAACTATGTACAATGATGTTTAAAAAATTAAAACAAGACTAGTAGAATTAGCAGAATTTAAAGTACTTTTTTAAAAAATTAAAATAAGGCTAATTAGTAGAAATACCCCAAAGCACTGATCCTATTAGGCAGGATAGTGGAAGATTTTCAAATTAATTCATACAGCACACAAATACCTCCTAAAGCAGTGACTATCTGCAGCTCACTATAGGAGACATGAAGATGTCCTACTTTTTGTCCTCTTAGCATCTATATGCACAGTTGGGTTCAGGGATCATGTATTTACTTCTTACCCAGTTTACATCTCTGTTGTAGTATTCATTACAATTCAATCTAGCTATTTTTTCTTGTTTCCCAATTATACTATAGTACAGAATTTCATTTTATTATATACACTGAATTATAAATTTTTGTCTTATTAGTTTTACTTTTCCTGGAATGGACTTAAAATAATAACATGCCAAAAGTTTTGGGGAGGGGGGAAATGAGAAAGGAGGTAACAAATTGTACAAGAAATGTACCCACTGCCTTACGTATGAAACTGTAACCCCTCTATATATCACTTTGACAATAAATAAGTAATTATTTAGAAAAAAAAAGATTTTCATCTGCTTATACACCAATAGGAAATGGAAATAAAGTACAAAATGTGGAACTCTTATTTGTAAGCTAATGAGAGATAACTACATTCTGTTATTATTTCAAGCTGCTTACCTTAGGGGTTAGAGACATGGATCAAGTAGTAAAGTGCCTACCTAGCAAATCAGAGGCCCTGGGTTATCAATACCCAGTACCACCAAAAAACAAAGAAATGCCAATTATACTTACTACATGTAAAAATATATATTTTATATATAACATTACATGAGACATGAAATACACCAATTCTTAGTACCCAGAAAACATTGTATTGTTTGTTCCACTATAACATGGTTCTATATAATGTGCCCTGGTAACAGGAAGTGATATCAAAATGGTGTAGAAGTCGTCTCATTGGTTCACATTGATTTTTTTGCTTTCGTTATTTTTCAGACAGGGTCTTGTGTTTTTTACTAGAGCCAGCCTCAGATTGCAATAACGAGATGACAGGCATGGACCACAATGCCCAGCTTATTGGTTAAGATGGATTCTCAC
Organism: Perognathus longimembris pacificus; assembly: GCF_023159225.1. Lineage (NCBI taxonomy): Eukaryota > Metazoa > Chordata > Mammalia > Rodentia > Heteromyidae > Perognathus > Perognathus longimembris. The sequence goes on along the minus strand of NC_063163.1, from coordinate 21,208,464 downwards.
TAACTTTTAATACAAGCTTGCCTCAAATTGCATCTTCCCAATTTCTGCCACCACAGCAGCTAGAACTACAGGTATAGCCACCATCACCCCCCTATCTGTTTTTGCCCTTGGTCAAACAAGCTAAAATAACAAGAGTGAAATTATAAGCTCTTTGCTTCACTAGAGTCCAGCCAAAAACTTTTCTAGCTCTATTAAAAAAAAAACAGGCAACAAAAAACAAACAAACAAGAAAAAAAAACCATGTATACTTGCACCATCCTGTAATAGGGCACATGGTTAGCTTCTAGGACACTTGGGGTTGTGGCAGTTTGCACTTCCTCTTGTGTCCACCTTATTGGCAGCCCCCATCCCTGATCTCCACCCTCATCTGCCATAGCTCACTGGCTCCATGCCAGTGCTTCACATGTATAGCCCCTGTAACAGACTGCAGCCCACTCGCCTCCCTGCCTGGGCTTCCCAAGTACTCCCCACTGAACCATCAATTAGTCACTTCTTTGGTGTTCTAGTTCCAAAGTTCCAAAGAGTTTTCTTAGTCTGCCCAAACTAAAACTATTTTTCATCCATAAACCACATTATGTTTAGTGTACCAGGTTATAAAAAGTAAAGTATTTTAGCAATTCAATATATAACAGAATACCTTCAGTCACGTATCTAAATAGAATTTAATGGCTCACCTTTGGGAGCTTGATAGGGGGCTCTTTGGACTCTTCCTCTTCATCACTATCTGATTCTCCACTCTGCACAGAGGTCTTTGATGCAGCTGCCAATGAGATTTCCTTTTTCTGCCACTCCAGAACACAGTGGCGCACATTACAGTAGATATTAAAAGCAGAAGGGTTGCTATGTAGTTTGATATCTGGTATTATTACTGTATTCTCCAAGTTTTCAGACTACAACACAAGATCAAATATTTCAATTTTACTCTTTTCCAACATCATTGATTTTAATAAAAAGATAAAGAATAGACAGGCTACCTTGAGTAACAGACCAATAACCAATCTAACAAAGGCTTAAGTAAAGAACAGAAATATCTTTTTACCTCCAAGATAGGAAAAGAGCTAACAAAGCCTAATTGCTGAAGTCACATATAAAAGATATTAATTTGAGGCCTTGTCCCCTTTGCTAGAAATACTGGGGTTTGTACTCAAAGCCTTGTGCTTGCTAGATAGGTATTCTATCACTTGAACTACACACTCAGCTTTTCTGCTTTAGTTATTTTTCAGGTGGAGTCTCCTAGTTTTTACCAGGGCTGACCTCAGACTTCCATCTCCAAGCTACTGCTCTCCTGTGCAGCTGGCATTGCAAGCACAGATCACCATACCCAGTTTATTGACTGAAATGAAGTCTTGCTACTCTTTGCTTTCCTTGTCTCAAACCATTATCCTGCTGATCTCTGCCTCCTGAGTGGTTGAGATTATACCAGTAAACCACCACACATGCCTAAATGACACTTTTTTCAAATAACTTTGAAAATGAGGGTAAATAAAAATAAGCTGAGAATACTAATCCATGGCAAGAAGTCACCATTTTACTTTTTACATCTTCCTCATAAGCATGAAGTGCTACTATCTGATTTCTATATCCAAACACTTATACTGATAACTACATACAGTACCTAAATAATGTCTGGAGAATAAATCAAAGAATTTTGTGTGTGTGTCCCAGTATTGGAGCTTGAATTTGAAGCTTGTACACTTGCTTGGCTTTTTCACTTGAGCCTGGTGCTTTACCACTTGAGCCACACCTATACTTTCAACTTTTTGGTGGCTAACTAGAAATAAGAATCTCATGGACTTTCTACCTGGGCTGTTTCAAGTCATTATCCTAGTTACCAGCCTTCTAAGTATCTAGGATTTACAAGCCCCTAGAACCTTCTTTCCTTTTCTTTTTCTTTCATTTTTTTTTTGGGGGGGGGGGCTGGCCTTGGGGCCTGAACTCAGAGGGTCAGCACTGTCTCTGAGCCCCTTTGTGTTCTACCACTTGAGCCACATGCCATGTCTGGCTTTTCAGAATAGTTTGCTTGGAGATAAGAGTCTGGGGGGAGGGCATGGTGGGCAGGCCCAACCTTCAGATCTCAGCCTCTTAAGTAGCTAAGATTACAGGCATGAGCCACTTTCTTATCATTATTATTTATGTCTTCTTTTTTAGAGCAGCTTGTGATAAGAGTGATATAAATAATTTCATTCATAGACAGGTGTCTAGGGAGAGGTAGGGAGGAAATAACATTAAGTCCTGAGAGCAATAGGTACGAGCTGAACTGAAGGAGACAAGGGACCTTGACTTCCCGCCTCTCCCTGACTAGCATATGCTACTTCAGAATAATCCCCTAATAAAACTTCAAAAGAACTTAAGAAGATGTTCAAATTTCCTATAGTCTGACTTTGCACACAGTACCAAAACTAGAAAAGGGGTAGAAATTGGGAACCTGAATGGCAATGTATTTTGCTATAAGTGTTTTGGATAATAAGGAAACTCTTTGCCTCCCTCTACTATTTCAAAGGCAAAAATAGATGATATGGTGAACACCTATTATTTTCTGCCTTCCCAGCAATACTTTCCTTGGCATAAGTACCCCTCCTCCACTCCATGTGGCTTGCTTATCACTGGGTAACAAATATAACTTATTCTAACCAAAGTTACTCAATTCTCTAGCTGACATAGACAGCACAAGATAAAGAAACAGATTTGACATTTTTAAATACCTGCATCTATCTATTTCATGATAAGTCACCAAATAAACTCTGTCCTCTCACTCTTATTTAATTTTACTTTGTGTTTACTACTTTAAAGTAGCTTTTACTGTGTTACAATAGCAAGAACACTACTGGCAAACATGATATTGTAACTTTGCTAAGTTTCTGTTTCTCAAACCCAAAGTGAAGCTGGTCAGAAACCTGAGGTACAAGTCTTTTCCTCCTGTCTAGGTTCTTGGTAATGCTGCTTAACAAAAATGATTCTTTTATAGAAAGTGAACTCCGGTCACTGTAAACGTTTAATTAAAATTGCATGGACTTTATAGACAAAATTTCTATCTTCGGTTGAAAAAAGATCCCTAATGTCTAAAGCATTCCCAATTCAAATATTCTATATAGCTTTACTTTTACATAGCTCCCAAAACCTAACAAGATCTCAGGACAAGCAGTCAGGACAAGCAGGGCTCCCAATATCACACAGCTGTGACCAAAACCTCACTATATATTCCTGTCATCCCAGCAACATAGGAGACTGAGGTCAGGAAGACCATGGCTCCAAGTCAATCCAAGGCAAAAAAGTTTAGAGAACTCCATCTCAACGGGGTATGGTGGCTAATGCCTACAATGAGAAGTGTGAAATGAGTGGACTTACACTTATAAAAAGAATGAGCCTATCTCAAAACAACCAGTGCGGAAAAAAAAGGCTGGAGTTTTGGCTCAGTGGTAGAGCGCCTGCCTAGTGAGTGTGAGACCCTGAGTTCAAACTCAAGCATCACTCTAAAGCTCAGAACAATACACTGAGCACACCCCTAATTCATTAAGAAAGCCACATTAGAAACTCAAATCCCAATCCAAATTCACAAATTTCATTGTTTATAGAACATAGTCAGAGTAGAAAAAGAAGACAAGTGATGAATATGTTCCCCTAAAGGAATGAGCAGAGATAATAAAGAAATAATTTTCAACATCCAAATACTCAAACACTCAAGAAGCAACAAAAATTAAAGATTAAACTAAAAATAGGATCGAACAATAATGGACTTTTAAAAACACACTTCAGTACATACAAACAGAATTGTTTAGTAGTTACACCCAGTCAATCTTGGCAAATTCCTATGTGAAAATTTTCTTTTCTGTAAATTACCAGTAGCTTTACCTTGCTTCTTGTCTTCACTTTTGATTTGCTCTTCTGTTTTCTTTTCAATTTCTTCTTATTTAAAATTTTCTTATTCCTAAAATTTTTTAAATGAAGAAAATTAAGAATGTTTACATTAGGAGATACAAAGCTACTAAAAATAAATATTTCCAAAATAGACACTTAAGTATTTCTCTTACAAAGTTATTATGAAACAATATATTATATATGCATATACATATAAGATACAAGTATATAAAGGTACCTATTTGAGAAGATAATATGAGACAACTAGAAAATATATATTAAATAATTCTGAATTCTAAAAACCTATAAAAGTAAAACAAAAAAGTATCAAATTGAAAATATTTAAACTTTACTCAACAATGGGAACTGTTTAATAAATACTAATCCTATTTCTTTCAGAGGGAGAGTGTAATGCTTGTTCTTTATAGTAAAGTAAGTGACTTTTATTTTACTATAAAGATTACCATAAGGAAAATCTTGAACTCATACATTTTGAGTATTCAACAACTAGTTTTTTAGTATCTCATGGTCCTAAATCTGAATTATTCTTGAGGAAAAAAGAATCCCCTGAATAACTTAAAAAAATTATACATATTATTTTTATATACAGCATTATACATACATATATAGTATGTGTATGTATATATTACATCTTATACTATATAGATTACATATTTATATACATAATGAACAAATGTTTACACAATGTATAATACATACAGTATATTATATATGTAATATATCATGGAATGTTACATATAACAGTATATTGTTATATACCATATATAATACTATATTTATGTAGATCCAGTCTATATATATATTATTGTAGTACACACATACATACACACACACACACAGAGTAAGAATTATAATGGAAAAAACAAGAGGCAAGGCAAGTTTTTAATCTTCATTTCACTGAACAGTTCCTGCCATAAGGGAGCTCAAAGACAAACAGAAAATGTAAGTTTAATGGTCTAGCAAAATGATGCTACTGCTTTAATAAAGATTAAAGAAGAGATGGAAGAAGAAATGATGAAGGAGGAGGAGAAAAAGGAGAAGGAGGAGGAGGAGGAGGAGGAGGAGGAGGAAGAGGAGGAGAATGTAATGGCAACAATAGTGATGATTTTAGCCATTAAGGAAGTCTTTTAAGACCTAGTAACTAATTTGGTACAAACAGCAACCAGAAAAGTTTCAAATCCCAGTCATTTGGAGGTAGGAAAGCCATTCCCAAAAATAGGGAAAACAAGCAGAAGAGTCGATTTGCTAAGCAGAAAAACAGGCTTGATGTTAAAAATGTTTGAGTTCAAAGTACTAAACTGTCAATAATACAGACATGACCAACCAGCATGTACAAATTTTGTCCTTGATAAATCCTTAGGCTTTACTCCTCAATTCACAATTCCACAAAAACTTAGCTATTATAGCTCACAAACAGTTCTCAATTCTGTTCACAGTATCTCTACTGCAGATACACTAGGAAGTTACATTCATATCTTGCTTGGACTACTGTCAAAGCTTAACTGGCTTCTACTCATCTACATTACCTCACTGAGACCTATTCTTCACAAAGGAACCCAGACCACTTTCTGAAGACACCAGGTTGCTTTTTAAAAACATTATCTTTTGAATTCTCCTAAAGTACAAATACCATGATATATGTGGTTTAAAAGATTTTCAGCTGAGCACTGACAGCTCACGCCTGTGATCCTAGCTACACAGGAGGATGAGATCTGAGCATGGCAGTTTGAAGCCACTAAAATTACCACCCCACTCCTACCCTCCCAAAAAAGCTAGAAGAGCTAGGGTTAAAGTGGTAAGGCCTTAACTAAAGCCTCCCTCTGCCAGAAGTGCTTCCTGTCCTCTCCTATTACCTACTGTTTATCATTGAGGTCCCACTTACTTCTCTAAGAACATCTCCCATCCTCCAAGACTGGGAAAATGTTCTTAATGCATACTCTAAATTCATCTTATACTTTTGTTTCATAACTCAACACCTTTTGTTTCATAACCTATAGATGCAAAGGAGGTAACCTAATAAGAACCACGTATCTAGAGATATCCCCCCAGGACTGGGTGAAGCAAAAGTAAAGAGAAAGTGACTAACAGGGCTAAATGTTAAACACGAATAAATATACCTACTTAGACAATCCATTCAACTATAACCATTGTCATAGCGGTTACTTCATTATAATTATTCTAAGACACAGACCCTACCAGTTCTTGAATATAGGCCATCATAAGAAGCAGCTTTCCCCAAATTATTAGTTTTACTGTATCTGATTGATTTGGTGGCTGAGAGTTGCCAAAAAGAGCCAGTAATAATGGGGAAATTGTATGAAGAAAATCTGAAATCAACATTAGAAAAAAATTATAACATCCAAATGACTATATTTCAAAGCTAATAAATTTTTCATGATCTGAGAATGAATAGATAAAATAAAACTCTAGAAACCAGTCTTACACAGTAACAATTCACCTTGGAATTTCTGATGATTTAGGACTTTAAATTGTAAATCAATAGAAGCTTAATGAAGAATGCTTGGAATTGGTCCTGTAAGACTTTTAGTCTTCTCACAAAAAAAGAACCTTCATACCCATGAGATCTGAAAGAAATATCGTTTAAAATGAAAGGTAAAATGATATTAAAATGCTCAAGTTCTTTTGTAAATATTTGTTTTGTGCCAGTCCTGGGGCTTGAACTCAAGGCCTGGGCACTGTCCCTTTGGTGCTCCAAGTTAATGCTCTACTTTATGAGCCACAGTTCCATGTCTAGCTTTTTGGTGATTATTGGAGATAAGAGTCTCATGGACTTTCTTGAGTGATCTGCCTTAGAACCATGATCCTTAGTTCTCAGCCTCTTGAGTAACTAGGATACATGTGTGAGCCACCAGCCATCAGCACTCGGCTAAAAAGGCCTGTAATCATAGCTATAATCATAACTACACATGAGGCTGAGATCTGAGGATCATAGTTTGAAGCTAGTACCAACAGGAAAGTCTGTGAGACTCTGGTCTCCAATTAACCATCAAAATGCCAAAAACGTAACTGTGGGTAAAGTGGTAGAAGGCCAGCCTTGAGAGAGAGAGAGACAAAGACAGAACGCTCAGGAACAGCGCCTGTGCCCTTAGTTCAAGACCAGGACATCACCAAAAACAAAAAGGAAAAAATTTTGTCAACAGTCAACACTATTTAGGAAAAACTACTAGTATTCCTTCAATATGACATAGATTATTCAAAAAATTCTCTATGGGCTCATTACTAAATCTGTTTTATAACAAAATAAAAATAAAATTACTTAACTTTAAAGTATCTCACACTCAAATCTATTTCTTTATTTGTCAAATTAACAAATGAAAAGACATGAGATCT